>NC_137267.1:16984323-17732656 GCF_053477335.1 Acartia tonsa | reverse complement strand
AGACAACGTGTTATTATTAGGAATTACCAGTATATTTTACAGTCCAATGTCTCCTCCCTCCTTGTTTGATTCTGAAATAAATAGTTACCAACACAATGTTCTATAATTTTCTATGAAGCTAAACTTTAAACTTGGTTTATACAATTTTTTTCTACTCTGTCTGATACTATGCTATATTAGACCGATTATTTCCTCAAATTATTGGTTGCTATCCAATGTTATGAAGTCGTAAGGCTTTTATATCTGAATATTTATTTATCTCATGAGAAAATTTTAGTCAATTTTTTTGACATCCCCCACTCTCACCTTTAGGCTTGTAGTGTTTTATAAAGTTTAGCTTCACGTACTTTGTCTTGTAGATTCTGTAATTTCGTTATATTTTTTTGCAATTCTGGTAGTACACCTAGTAATCCATTCAAATTATATTTTGACTTTATACTACACTGGTTCTCATAATTTCTAATATATTAAATTTTGATTAGTTGGTTCTTGGGGTCTTTTCCTTTGCATGACTGCATGTTAATTGTTAATATTTTTTGTTAATTATTAAATGTAAATCTTTATATTTAAAATGACACTCTATTCTAACTCTAGAGTTAGTGTTGAAGCTACCCCAACTCAGGGAGGAAGGGGACATGGGCTGTTTATTACATTAGTCCCCAACGTTTTAGAATAACGTTTTCTTATTTGTTGGTGCGACAACTTTGGAGACTTTTTTTTGATTGGTTGGTTCATTAGGTTGATTATCAAAACTTTTAAACCATTGATTGTAATCTACAGAATTGGTTATATTGTTTACCATCATTAGCGATGTACATCTAGTCATTGGCCATTGCTCATCCCTCTAGATCCCTGACCCCAACTACCTAACAAACCAAATGTATCCCCCTCTCTTCCTCTCATAGTTTTGTTTACATGTCTCATCTTCTTATAAAAGTTTAACAAAATGAAAATGATATTTTTTTCTTTTATATATTCCATGTTTCCATCTATCAATCTATCATTTAGTCCAGGGGCTGCTATTCAGCCAATGAACTTCATTTGAAATTGCCAAAGATTAAATATTTTGTTGGAGTAAAGTTGGAGTAAAACTTTTTTTTAGGGATAACTGAAAGGGAAGTTGGTAAGAAGGGAGAAAAAAGGGAAAAGGTTGAGGGGAAATTTTCATTTAGAATTGTTTGTCAGAATCACATTCCCTTTTCCCTGATTTAATCTAAATCTATCATATAAACTATCTATTAAATAATCGGTTAAATATATATTTTTCAATCAATCCATCTATCAATGGATCAATTAACTTTAAGACAATCTATCAATTGATCTATTTATCTATCTATCTTACTCTCTTTCTCTTCTATTTTTCTCTTTCTTTGCAAAGTTTCTAGAAGTTTCCAAATAGGAATTTAATTGTTTGTATGTATAGATCTATATAAAAATAATCTCACATGAGTATGATTTAGAGAGTAAGTCAATTTGTTATTGATTATGATACTTTTCATAGTAAATATCCCTAAGAAGAAGGGAAGAATTGTTCTACTCTTCATCATAATTCCTCTATGTCTATTATAAATAAAATCCTCATATGCTTCATATTCTCTAAATTTGCCTGGGAAAGGGGTGAGGGGTCTACTTTTTAGGGTACTATAAGAGGATGTGTAGCGGGACATACCGACTTTTAAGTAGCTATGCTCCCACATCATTGTTCTTGTATATGATTTGTTTGAATTAATTATGCCTATCTTATGAAATATATTTTGTATTTGCCCTTCCTTTCCCCAAAATATATTAAGGGAAGGAATCATGATTATCCTATTTAACCTGTCCAAATTTGTAAATTTTTAAATAAATATTTTTTTTTGTGATTGGTGATTGAAGCAAAGCTTCTCTTCAATCTAGACATTAGTGAATAAGTCCGCTCTGTACACTAGAGTTGCATTGACTTGAATATACTCTTAACGGGAAGGAAAAGTGTAAAGCTATTCTACACTTAATGCCATTTTCTCTATGGTTGTTGTTGCAGAAATGAATCCCTCATGGGCAAAAAGTGGTTTCCTCTTTATTGAAAATTGCAAAAACCAAATTCTTTTGTATGTACAATGTAAATTGTTGACTATATATATTGGATAATTTAACATGGATATATATTCTCTAATGTATATGCTACTTATGATCTCATGAACAGTTAATAAGGTTGATTATTAGTATAGAATGAAGACAGTTAGCTGAATTTAGCTTCAGGGCCAACTGAAAGAAAAAGTACTAAACCGTGATTAATACGCAATAGTTTATAAAAATTGCATTTAAAAAAAAGAAAACAAACTCCCTTTGTCTTTTTTATTGGTTTAACCTAACCTAAAAAGTAATAAACCAACACATATCCACCCTTACCTACCCCACCAACTATTTTTGATTTGATTGACATAGTAGTGGTGGGGGTTGTGTGCTTAACAAGGTACTTTGAGAAAAACCACTCATTCATTTAATGAATCAAAATGTGTATCCATATTCCATATCTTTATAATATCTTAGTAAAGCACACAAAGCAGAAAAGTTTTAGGTCAAGTCTGGGCAAAGCAGGGATATAACAATGGACAATAGATCAATATTCCTTCTAATTTCTTTTAAAACTTAAGTTGAAAGCAGAGTGTTGACTCCCCTTTTTAACTCGAGTACTCGGCTCTAGAGTCCTTTGGGGGCAAAGCGAGTAACCAGTTCAAAATAAGCTAAATGACCGTTTGTATACAGTCTATTTTTTTCCCTTTTTTATAATTTCAGAAGGGAGGGGACATTGTGCTGTTCATTCATAGAGAAAAAAAAAAGAGAGGAATCGATTCGAAGCAACTAGAAGACGAAAATAGGCAGTGGGCCAAGGGGCCTAATGAGCGCTGTTGCCGCGCTAAATTTTATTGCTATTCCACCACTTTTCAAATGGGAGGATTACAAAATTAATATGTAAAGTTTTAATAATTAGAATATAATATTTAAATTAAAAATAAAAAGAAAATTTTGTTATTAAATATAAAAAATACTAAAATAACAACATCTAAAAAAATATTTTTTTTTACTTTTTACTTTTAGATATTGTCGTTTTAATGTTTTAATTAAAAATTACAAAGAATTTATTTTTATTTAAAAGAATTTGTGCATGAAAGATGACTCCTTTCATTTCTAAAAAGGGGGAAATTTTTTTTATAATAAACATTCAGCTGATTCTGACCGCCCGCGGCTGTTTGCTAAATATCGCTTTTCTTTTTATTCACATTATTATTTATGATTGACATACAAAAAGCCCTGGGCGGCTTTTGATTTTTGTCTGCTAAATTTTCTTTAAAAATTTAGGGATGGGGAAGTAGTATTTTACCATGAAAAGGGGGTGAGTATTCATCCTTGGAGATGCGATCCCCAAATTTCAAAATTCTTTGAACGTACAAACAAGACTTTCACAGAAATGCTTCGCATCTAGTCCACTTACCTATGTCTACTATAAATTTTACACCATATAAAAGTTGGATCTGAATATTTGATTGACATGCCATGGTAATTATCGCGCGTAACTCAGGCACGAGATACAATTACTCTAGCTAGCCCTAAGGCACTTTTTATATGTTTTTACGAATTTATTAGCCTATCCTTACCAATATAATACCTTATATGGGTAACGCTAGCCTAATCATGGTAAACTGTATGTGATTGAATATTGTTATGTGCTTATTAAAACATTATGTTTATTGTTACAGTAACCATGTAACCATTTTGTACTAGTATGTATGCCTACAACCATAGTTTGATTTACGTCACAAGTTTAACATACAAACACTTTATTAAACAGACAAGGGCTTAGATCCTTATTAATAGTTGTTGTTATAACTTGCACTTCTTAAAATATCTCAGTTATTCATTGACTCTCAAACCATCAAGTTCTTCTGGCTTTAAAGGTAATGACTTAGTTGTTTGGCATGCATTGTAGTTTAAATTTAGGACCCTCAGTACTTAGCATGAATTGAGCTTGGGTCTTATGTTAGAGATCTAACACTTAGCACAATTCAATGCTTTGGACTTAGGGCATTTTCTGTCCTACACTACTTATGATTATTATCACTTATCCTGTAAATACTTTCATACTTAACTTATTCACTTGTAATGTAAATACACTTTATAAAACCATCTTCCTTCTTGAGTGCTTAATATACTTATATGATAAAGATCGAACACCATTACCAGCCATTTATTCTTAGTTTAAAGCAATATAATACCTCGCGTGGGTCTTTGTTGAGCTACCACGGGCTCAACCAAATTCGTATTATACTTGTGGGAGTAAAGGGAAAAGCATTCTAAATTGACGAACCGACGATGAGAATGTCTATGTGTATTGCAGTAAAAGTAGGATTTTTAGTAGTACTCATAGAAGAGCGATCTCCATACCATAATATTGGACAAGCCCCCCATTCGCACTACCATCCTCTTATCCTTTTTCCTTATGTGTTCATTCATGTTCATTACACAAAGTTTTATAACGATGCTTTCTTATTTGTTGGTTGAACAACTTTGAAGACTTTTATTGAATGTTAGTTGGATGGTTCAATAAGTAAAGCGTCTAAACGTTTCAACTACTAATTGTAATCTACAGGAAGGAATATTTTGTTCATTGTCATTGGGGAAGTACATCGATTAATCGGCCATTATCTTATCCCTTTAGATCCCTGTCATACTTTTGTAAAAGATTTTTTTGAGCGAAACTTTTCATAAGTTCGTGTCTATTTGTATTCATTGATTTCGTTTTAAAATCGTCCCATCAATGTAAAATCTTGCATGATTATTCCCGTAACATTCAGGTATAATTTGAAAGCGAAGCAGTGCCATTATTATTACCAGAAAGTTTTATATTTCTATTTTTAATTAATTTTTTTATTTATTTTGATGCCAAATTTATTTCCTATTGATGAAATAGGAACCCCTATATTTTTCATACCTTTCCACATAGTGTAGTAAGACGTCTGAAGTTATAAATTAAATTATCTACTAGAAAAGCTTTTATTTCGTTGAGTAGATATCACAAGCATAGCAATTATATAAGTATAGGTATGCTTGTCTGAAACAAAATCATATTGTTTTCTTGCAAAAACTTTTATTCATTTGATAGATATTTATCTCTTTATCACTAGATATGTTTGTCTGAATTGTGATAATTATACTGGAGCTTTTATTTAGTACATTAGATAGTATCGGCAATTATATGTATTTAAGCCCTCACCTTAAGTTTATTTAGGCATTTAATTAGTTCTGTAAAAAGTAGAATTTGATTTTTTGACTTTTTAAATGAAACTAAAAAGCATTAAAAAAATTATTTTGATTAACTTATCTTATCGTCCACAAGAGCCATGCAAAATTTAGGGAAATCAAATTATCTTTTTGAAGGTGACTAAATTACATTTTTCCTTTTCTCTGAGATTTTTTTTGAAAAGGTAGTTTTGTTCCCGCCGATATTCTACTATTTTATAAATATACAATTACCGATATTATCGTTCTTAATGGAAAATAACGGCAACACGGTGTAACATCAATTTCATTATTCCGAATTTTTATATTAAGCGACTTTGCGTTTAACTTTGTGATGACATATCTTACATTTTCAAGATAGCATGAAGAAGGAATTTAGGAGATTGACAAAGTTACTACGCGACTCTTTAACAAAATTGTTCTTGTAAAGCTTAAAATGATATGATATAGATTTTAGTTTGAGTGTAAATAATTTTCTCAAATCTAAAGATCAAATAAAATACAAAAAATAGGGGGGAGAAACGTATGAGTCTTTTATACAATTCTGATAGAATTGTCATGGGATGTATAGCAAACATAAAAAAGTCCACACGACATATTTGGAAAATAAGAGAACAAAAATTGCTCAAAATTAACAAAAGCTACCAATTTTTTTTTAATATTTAAATTTTTTATTTTCTTCGCCTTCAGCTTATAGGGGATGAGGGCAAGGAAGGTCTTGAAATCCTAAAACCACTCAAACACTTTTGTAAAGCTTCCCTGACAAGTGCAACCAATTTTAACCAGTAATTTATAAATCTTAAGCGGCAGACAAAAAAACCCGTACTACTTTAAAGGATGGTGTACTTGTAGTTGACACCCTTTAAATGATGAAAGTATTAAGGAAGTAAAATATATTTCTCTAATCCTTTCCTTTAGATCTATAATTCAGCATTATGATAGACATAGGATTTACGTGGATATATTGAAAGGGGAAAATTTGTCATTGTTGTTAACATGGAACTCCTTTATTTGTCGGTTCCTACATGCATTAGGAGGGTAGGGGTTGAAGTAAACAGGTATGAATGGGGGGGGGGGTTGTTTTAGCCAGTTGCGAATGTTTCTTTATCAGAGTACATAAAAATCTGGTATAACATCCAAAAAATATTATATCGATTTGCAATATATACTGTAGAATTTAGAATTTGATAGGGGGAAGACTGTTTTGTCAAACATTAGACTGAGTTTCAAAAAAGAAAGATTTTTATTGCATCAAAATATAATATTGGATTAAAATAAAATTACCATTTTCGATTTTGGATAGATTTCGTAATTAAAATGATTTAAAACACTGTGATTTTAACTACTTAAAATTTAACAATGACTAAACTATCCTTGTAAAGGCAAGCAATAACCAGGCTACAAAAGTTTACATTTAAAAGAACAAGGATGGCAACATGCATAAAAGCGAAGCTGTGAAATGTTTGAACAAAGTCAAACGGACATTAACACTTAGTGATAATGTTTAAGGACATACTTATATTTTTAGACCTGATTATAAAGATGCTTCGCTTATAACATTGTACTTTGTTGTCATAGGAATCAGTATTTAAAAATTCAGATCAATTATTACATCACATAAATATTTGTTATTAAAGATAATAAAAATCAACATCTTTAGAATGGACGTACGGACATTCTGGTAACGATTATAGAGTTGCTACGCTTTCTAAATCGTACCTAACTACTAAGGAATCACCATGCAAAGTTTGAAATCGAAAGGACAATGCTAATATGCCTAAATTAATGGAAATGGCTATCCGTTCCGGACGGACGGACACACCCTTATTATAGAAAAGCTTCGCTTCTAAAAAAGAACAATGTTATATATGTGTTTGAAAATTTTTAGGGCAATTATTTGGAAAGAATTGTTATTTAATTCTAAAAAGAGGAGTTTAAAATCCACCAATTATACCAAAAAGATGCGGACATCGGACGTATGGACCGACCCAAGTTATAAAGTGACTGCGGTAAAAAAAATGCTAATTTTCTCAGCTCAAAATGACATTTAAATTATAATTGAAGCAAAACGAGTTTCTTTAAAATGTCAAATGGCAAAAATTAAATTAAACATGAATAGAAAAGGATTTAGGAAGTTGAAAGTCTTTCTAACCCCCAACTAAAAAGGTGATCTAAAACTGACATCTTCTCCCCGTTCCCGTAACTTTTAAATAAGCTTATATTAATCTCATAAAAAAGGGTATTGTCCCGAAATATCGCAGCATTAATAAGCTAACAACATTTTAGATCTTAACTCACGGTATGGCTTTGAAACCGATTTATATCCGCTGGATTAGAACCGAATCTAAGCCAAACTGTTAGCCTGGGCCTTCGGTTCCTCGGGATTAACAAAACTGGTTTTAATCTTAAAATAGCCGTGGAAAGCTGTCTTTAATACGTTGCGATAAATAACTATTTAAGTAAGGACAAATGTTTCATTCTCCGAACTGGGACAAAAGCAAAAAAAGATTGAAAAACGTCATTTTTAATTTGTAACCTTTTTGAAGTGTTCTTGAAAAGAAAAATATGACTTATAGTGAATAATGTTAAATGTAAAATAATTGCAATAATTTGCATATCCTTTTTAGAAGTCTTATGTTTTGATTGATTAATCAGTTGGTTGGTCATATGGCCTATAAGTTACTTACTGCATATGTATGAGAAGTTAACATTAGCAGGAATCTTAAAGATAATACAATAAACGATAAATCAATAAATCATCAAATAACGATAAACTAAATTTGCATTTTTGTATATTAAAATCAAGAGTTTGCCCGATCCCATCCAGATTTAATAAATGTCCCCAAAGTGTTTAAGCTAACCAATGAGAGATTATATTTATAAAACTTTGGGTGCCAATATAATTTACAGGCAAATGTATCCAACCTCAATGGCTATTAAATAATAAAGGGCAAGAAAGTTTGAAACAAAAAGGTTCACATCGCGTTACAATTCATTATTGGCTTATTTCATTTAATGGTTGAAATTAAAACCAAAAATTTTACATTTCTAAACGAACAACAAAATTTGCTAAAACTTATTTTACTGCAATTTGAAATGTTTGCAATGAATTTGCACATTTTTTTTCATTTTAATAATCGAAAGATTCATTTTTAATATTGGGTTTCAATCTTCTGTTTTAGAGGTAAAACTACTCTTCAATCTTATAAAGAAAATCAAATTAATATCACTTTAAAATACGATCATATTAAGATTAATTTAATTCGTTAATCTGGCAAAGCTTTAAAATAACTTCAAACGGGGTTTCTTTAATTGGTTTAAGCAGAAGATTTACAAGCTTTGATGTATTACTTGAATCTAACGGCAATGACCCTTTTCCAGCAGACAAAAGCAAATTTAATTCTTTAAATTATGATACATGTTGAACGTTTGTAAAAAGACCCTAAAAAATAAAACCTTGATTGAGAAGGAAAATTTGCAAATTCAGCAGGTAATCAAGTTTAGGGGGTGCACACAAAATAGCAAGGCTATCCTCGTTTTTTTTTGCAAACTGACACAAAATACACCCTATATTTTTTTGACCGTTTCATAATTTTCTTTTAGCCAGAATAAATACTAAAAATGGCATATTTCGTCAAAAGTAAATAGGAAAAAACTGAAATTTATAAAAGTCAAATGACTTACTATTCCTCCCTCAAAATAACAAAATAATTATTAATTTCTAATTATTATTTGTAACATTCTATGACTATCAAATTGAATTCTAGTAATTTTGTAAAGAATAGAATTTAGAAGATTTTCTATTCTGTCTATTCTCTACAATAATCATTTATTGGAAATTCTGTTTTATTCATAAATTTTGAAAAGATGAAAGTTCAGGTAGTTTTTAAGAAAAAAATATAAGAACATTACGCACTGGCGAAAACACATCCACTGTAAATTTGCTGGATGTGTAAATGGCAGTCCCCCCATTATACGTCTTGATGTAATTGTTGTATATTTTTCAAACTTATTCCCCTCGCCTTCCTGTAAGTGCCTCTAGAGGCCTCTAGGACGTAATCGCTTCAGGTGCATAAATGAAAAGCAACTTTTTTAGTAGCGAAGCTACTCTATAATTCACTTTGTTTAGTAGCGAAGCTACTCTATAATTTACTTTGTCTGTCCGTCAGTCCGTAACGCTATGGGGGAAACGTGTTTTTCTAAGCTCCTATTCAAGATAGACAGCTGAAATTTTTAGTGCAGATTCCCATTATATATGCCAATCTTATATATACATTGTTTGGACCTACTGCAGTTCACGGTAAGATATTGCTGGTAAGCAATATTTCCAATAATCTATGAATTTTAAAGGCTGCTAACTGCCAAACGGCTGAACGTACAGATCATACCCGCACACCATTTTATGCGACATAAGAAAGCTTACAAATAATCTGGAATAGCCAAGATCCAATTATGCACAGGGAAAGCTTCACGGAAGAAAAAACGCGTAAAATAGGTCTTTTTCACGCATTTATCTGTACTTCGAGATAATTATGCATTATTGATTTATGTCTATACCAGATTATTTGTAGTCCTTCTTATGCCGCTTAAAACAGTGTGCGGGCATGATCTGTACGTTCAGCCGTTTGGCAGCTAGCAGCCTTTAAAATTCATAGATTTTTTGGAAATTTAGCTTACCAGCAATATCCCATTGTTTTGTCCATCTGTCTGTTATTTGTGGTGCTAGATCGATTCCTAGATTTTTACGTTTTTGTGATTTTCTCAACTCCTTTTTAAGACAGAGGGCTGAAAGTTTTAGGGATTATTTGATTTTACATTCTAAATATTTTCACAAAGTTTTATTAGGATTTGTCCATAAATTGGGGGGTGCTAGATCGATTCCTAGATTTTTTAGTTTTTCGTGATTTTCTCTTTTCCTATTCAGGATTGATGGCTGAAATTATCAGGGATTGAATATGCCGGTATCTTACATTTTTCCATCAAGTTTCATTAAGATTTGTTTATTAATTGGGGTGCTAGATCGATTTCTAGATTTCCTAGATTTTAAGTTTTCATGATTTTAAAGGTTGCGTGATTTTAAGGGTTTCGTGATTTCCCAATTTTATAAACTTTAATGTTTATTGTATGACACTGATCTATATCAAATTTTTTCTTAATATCCCTTCATAATATTTGAGCTTCGCTACTTATGGATGTTGTAATCCTTGTTAATTATTCGTTTAACCCTGAATTTTATTTATGATAATTTATTCTTCTATTTTATTCTATTCTATTCATCGTTCATCAGGTTTATTCAATTTTATATCATGAAAGAATAGTAATATTTCTTATTATGAACTCAATTTCTTTTTTAGCGTGAAAATTATTTCATTTTAGTTCAAACAATAGTTCAAACCTTGTATATCTGGAACAATTAGGTGGAAACATTGAATTCACTATCAAAAAGACCTTGCAGGCATGGTTTTATAAATGTAACACCGAATTTTTATTTCTTTTTTTAAAAAAGGTGATATCTAGGACGATTAAGAAAGATTTATATCAGGTAGCAAGATGGAGATACTGAAATTAGATAGGTATATAATTTACTCTAAAGTTGGACAGACACTGTGACACACAAATAACAGACAAAAATCACCTAAAGAGTAGAGTAGATTTGCTACAAAAAAAATATATTCCCTTTATCCCCATTATAAAAAAAGTTTTGTTTTTGTGTATGTTTTAATTTGATGTAAGCTCATATTGCTGTAATACAAGCTTTTTAACTGCATTAGTGTGGTCTCAAAACAACGAAAGAAGTATACACAATAGCTAATAAAAAAAAGGTATAATGTGTGTTTCTACTCATTAGGTCCTTGTTAGTTTTTTTTTATTTTAAGGGAAGGGTAGTTAACCATCCAAAATAAAAATGTAAATCTTGAGAAGTATATATTTCAATAATCGAAAAAAATGTATCTATAATACAAAATAGCTTGATGTCTGTCCGTCCGTCTTCTGTCCCTTAAGATCTCGGAAACCACAGATCCGATTGGATTCTACTCTTCCGGGAATATATCTACTGGTCCTGTGGTGATTTTAAGCTATTTTCTTTTAGGGTTGGCAACCACAACCACCAAAAAAAATCCCCCCTAATTTTTTATAGGCGGGTAATTAAAAATTTGGTTGTAGCACCACCACAGGTACTTAATTTTTTTAAAAATAACCTTTTGGTACACAGCCCCTAGAGGCTAGGGGCAAAACCGCTAGTGTATAAAATAGTAAAGCTACTTTACAAGTTTTGTTGTTTGTTAATTTATCTATGAAGAAGATCACTTGTTGCGTAATTCACTTTAGTACTCACACCACACTATAGTAAAAGCAAAACAAAAGAAAAAAATTACCATGTTAATATGAAGCTTTCAGTTGGACATCCTATCACCTTGATTAAAACGTTTGATTATTCGCTACTTTGGTTATTAATATTACCGGTATTGAAGGAATACCCCGGCCTTAGTCTGACCACATTAAGCTAACATTAAGCGATTTTTAAATACAGATTAAAAGGCAAGTCAAAAAATTAAACTATCCTTTTCTAATCACTCTTTAATTCAAAATGTCCGTTCGTCCGTCTACAAAAAGGTAAGAAAGTCTAAACTGCTATCAAAGATAGACGGCTGAATTATTGTCAAGATTTTCATTAGCAATAAGCATCTGGTATATAATTTACTTCGTTTTATGACCACTAAGCATCTTCTCTATAGCTAAATTGATTTTTTTTCTACTTTTGAATGTTGTCATTCAAGTTTAATTAATTTTTATTCCGTTTTTATTTTTTAAATTTCCTATAGGTATTTAAACATAGCAAGAAGAATATTTCATTTTTTAGCTGGCCTTACCACTAACAGATTAAAATGTTATACATTTTTAGGAATTCGTAACGCTCCTTTTACCAAATGTAAAATTTGATCTCGTGTAATATGGGGTTCACTCACCCTTTAACTAGTCCTATAAACTAAATTTGTAACAGTTAATTTTTAGCCAGAAATGTGGTGTTATTTTGAAATGATTTAATGCGAGTTTTGACTTTAGAATTTAGCCTTTTTTATGTTTTATGCAATGTTAATTTGTACAATACTACTAAAATTCAAGAAAATCAGAAATTAATTTTAAGTATTCTAATGAAATGCGTGTTTCATAGTTATTAGTCTGTAAAATAAATTGAAGATATGAGTTTTAGAAAAGTGTGGCAAATCAGTGAGCAAGTGTAGAAATTCATCAAATAAGAGTGTCTGTTTGTTTAGATGTAACTCTACCCATGGGGCCGGGTGGGGACCTTTGCCTACTCTAATTGGATCATCTTAGAATATCAGCCAAGAGCGTAGTAATATCAACAAAACCAAGTAGCTACAAATAAGCAGAAAGCAATTTGCTAGGACTAAAGTTGACGGATAAAAAAAGCGATCAATCAGTGAGCAAGTGCAGAAATTCATAAGTTTGTTTAAAAATTAGAGTATAACAATAGAGAGGAAGAGGTTAAATAATTGTATTTATCCACCAAGAAGACATTGTGCCTACTCTCAATTGGGTCTTAGCCAATAGCGTCGAAAATATTAAAACAGCCAAGTCGTCACAAAAGAGCAGAAAGCAATTTGCTAGCAGACGAAAAAGGTCCTAAACACCTGTTTCAGGTAGTTGTCTAAGTTATACATCTATACTTATACATTTATTGTTGGTTAATTGGTTTAGAATTAAAGCCACTAAAAAAACGAACCTTTAGCTGTTGCGCATCAACATTTGATATGCAAAAATGTCTGATATCATCCAGGACAGAGGGATGTGACACTTGTGCTTCAATTAAATATACAACCCTTCCTTTTCCTAAAAAGTATATGGATAATGGAAATAATACGAAATAGTGTGTTTCGTCGTATTTTCACAGTAACTTTTGATAGGTAAATTTAGGTTAGGTTAGACAAATGTTAAGGATTGCCCCGCAGTGTTAGAAAATTGGCCCGCAGGATGAGAGCTTCCTGCAGGGGCTAGAAAAAGGAGAAAAGTTACTTTGAAAAAACGACGAAAACGCTAAACCGTTTTCTTTCCATGATCCAAATATTTCAGCTTCAAAGTATAAAGTTTACAAATAAATTATGAGGAATTATCCCTGAATTACTGGATATCATCTCATCACATCATTCAAAATAAGATTTAAGTTTTTTTCTTCAGAATTTTAAATCAGACTATAAAAAGTCTTACTAAGATACTTCTGTTGAGAAAATTTAAACTTGAAGAATTTTTTATCTTTATTCAAGAATGGGACAATAAAAAATATATTGAATAAACCCGCGGCGGAAGGGGACAATGGACTGTAAAATAAACAGGTACCCAAAGTTTTATCTTACTTGTTGGCTCAAAAACTTTGGGTACTTTTTTGAATTATAATTGGTTAGTTACTAACTAGTATCCTAACTTTTCAAACTATACTTTTGACAGTACCTACGGACATGGCCTAATTATTGAGCAGAGGAGCTACTATGAAATATAGAACCAAATCCATAAAATTGTATAATGACATGAAATGACCCACCCCCCACCCACTCATTTAATTTTATGTATACTTAACATGTACTTAAAGATTTAATGTATGTTAATGCCATGCAACAAAACTTATTTTAGTTTTAAGCATTAATAATTGCAAGTTATTATTATTGTGATTGTACAATTTAATGAAAATAACAGAAAACTGTTGTTCAGAAATGGACTAAAAATTATAGTATACAAAAATACGTATTCGTATGCAATGTTATCGAAGGCGGGGGCATGAACAAAGTTCAGGGGTGCAGTATAGGGTAAAAATCCATTTTGCTATTTTTTTTCTGGGGGGGGGGGGAAGAACTAGTAGCTGCTTGAAATTGTTAAACTGTATTAAAGAAACATGGAAACTTGTTACACGCGCCCCTAACCCATTATAATCTATGTTCCAAAGAATAGAAATTAATCTAACGCTCAACCCTCCCCCCCCCCCTCCCCCAGAAAAATAATTTTCTTTTTCATTGCAAAACATGAATTGATTATCATTACCCCTATGCCCCCCCCCTGCCTTGATGAAAATCTCATAGAGTCTAGGGAAAAATTTAATAATATTAAAAAATCTAATCTAACACACGTAGGTATTTTAATTAGCTTGCCTATTACTGAAATTTCTATGTATATAAAAATCTGTTAATTTCAACATTTTGATTTAAACATATATTACGCACAACCAGGGGTTTGGACAATTTTTTTGTGGATTGGACCCTAGTCTCTAAAGGCTTCGTTTTGGGAGGGTTGGCCTCACAATCTATTGTCTTAACCTCTTTTCGAGGAAGCTTTGTGTTTATCAAGTTCGAAATTAATTCCTTATCATTATCCAAAAACTAAGCGCAAATGTCGTCTTTTTATGGCTTTCCTTTCATAATGTGGCGCGGCATGGATTGTTTGTTTATTTTGATGCGCACGTTCTTTACTTTTGAATGAGATATGAGAGTGTGAAGAGTTCGGAGAACAAAATTGGGCCTATCATTGGTCTCATAGTGTGTGAACGACCCTAGTATATCAGGGATTTGAAACCATAAGAACCTCAGGTAGAATTTGTTAATTTTATTAGGAAGAATGGTGTATAGGACGATTATATGTAGTTTTAAAAAGGCTTTAGCCAGCTAAGCATGAAACTTAATTATGATTAACATATGTTTTAGTAATTTTTATGTGCCTTTATTTTTGCATTTAACAATGATATATTAAACCAAATAATTTTCCTTTAAAGCCAAAGTTTCCAAAGATTTTTTACCATAGAGAAAAATGATTTTTAAAAAGCAAATAAGATTACGTGGTTATAAATATCTGGAATTATGAACTAATTGATATTGTAATTTCAGGTCTTTGAAATAATTTCATCAATAAATCTATATTCAAACCTGCTGTTGAAACTTGATGGTTCCTGGTATTGGGGGTTTGTATGTTCGCCAACTGATCTCGTGAACTTCCCGCTAATTCGGAAGTCAAGCTCAACCAAAGTGTCATGGTTGAGACAATTTCAAAGTATCTGATGAATAGGCGTTAGCATTCATCAAGAGATCAATAGCATCCAGTGAATTATTGATGCAATAAACTGTGACAATTTTTCTGTGAAATAAGTACCTAGTGAATCAATATGCCACTAACCAAAAAGCAGAAAATTGAGCGAGCTATCGCTATTGGCAGTGAAAGGCTAGAAGTGTTTGACGAACAGTTAAAAGTGTTTTATGACAATCTAAAAGCCTGCCAAAGTTTTAGTTCATGTGAAAATGTGAATGTAAAATCAATTCGTGACATTTTTAGTGAGGTCAAGGACCAATCTGACCTAATAAAAAGTCTAAAACCTGCCGTGGAGTCTAGTGAGCTGCGCGAGTTCAAGCGTGATTTGGATGAAGCTAGTGAGCAGAAAACTGTTGCAGATAAAGTCTATGCGTCGTTGGAGCAGTGTACAAAAATTCTGTACTGGCTTGACAATGATTCAGACGACGCGAGGTCAAGCACTGTCGCCAGGAACCTCGACGTCATTGAGAAGGTGAAGATGGACATGGGAGTGCTTAAAATTTCCGTGGAGTTGCGCCAAGAAGTACGTGATATGTACCGAAGGCTTAGAGAGATGGAACGTCGTTCATCTAACCTGGATGAGAGTGGGACACCTGCCATGCTCTCCAGAAGTATGTCTGCCGTGGATATTCGGAGTTCCAACCCGCAGTATGGGCGCTGGGACAACAGTTTGTTGCCGTCGTTCGATGGTACTGACACGGATTACCCAAACTTTAAACAGGTCTTTAAAGATCTATGCTCTGGTTATGGATTTGCTGACCAGAGGTTAAGTCTGATGTTGTGTATGGAGAAGGTGATAACCAACCCGGAACTACGCAAGCAAGTGTCAGCGATTAGAGATCATAATGAACAATGGTCGTTTCTTGATCAGATGTTTTTATCAAACACCCGCCGGTTCATGAGGATTTTAACTAAGCTGAACAAGATGAAACCTGTGGATAAACCTGTGGACGTGGTTAACGCAATTGCTACCTTCAAGAGCATGATGCAGGAGGTAGAAACCATCGTTGGTTCTGCAGCTAAGGATTACAATCACCTAACTCTTATTCATATTTTTAAAGACAAGTGTCCTGAAAATTTGAGAGACAAAATTATGATGGAGCTAGGTAGCATGAACCAACCAGACATCCCGAAGATTGTAGAACTGCTGGAGAGGACCAGGGGTGCCATGTTGGCCGGTGATATGTCCTATGACACTGGCGCCGGCAAGAGAAATCGTGACAGAGCTGCCGCCGCGCAAGTATCTGGCCGCAACGACAATAAGAATGGAAAGGCTGGAAAGGACAAGGCTTCCAAGTGGAACAGTGCATGTCCTGTGGAGAGCTGCAAGGAGAAGCACCCGATTTTCCGTTGCCTCACGTTTAAGAAGATGGATGTGGTTGACCGAAAGAAAGTTGTCCAGCAGAAGAAGTTATGTGAACTCTGCCTATGTGACGGCCATACTGCTGACAAATGTAATAAATCGGATAAGCTTGGTGTTTGTGGTACCAATAATTGCGACAGATACCATTCCAGGTTACTCCATGAGGCTAGTGCTGGTGTGAATACAGTTTACAAGTCAAGTTCTGCACCCAGCCCCTGTACCTTCATACTTCAGTTAGTTCCTGTTGTAGCACCTGGCGGCGGCACCTGCCACGCCACGGTAATGTTTGACTCCGGGGCAAATTTGCCACTTGTGTCTGAGAAGTTATCCAACAAGTTGAAGCTGAAATCTACCGGCAGATATACAACTATTTCTGTAGCTGACGGCAGTGAGTCTTCCTGCCGCAATGTTGTGTTTTATCTGAAGGATAGGGACGGCAATTTGAGGGAGTTTGAGGCAGCTGTCATGCCTACCCTCGGCGGGGCCAACGAGATGCGCTCGGTCCACCCCGAAACTGCCGCCGAGATATTTAAAATGCCACCAGAAAGGTTTACATATATTAGTGGAGGCTTAGATATCATCATTGGAAATACACATCCTGACGTGTTTCCTTCAACCTACCAGAAAGTGGGCCAGTCTATGTTGTGGCGAACCATTTTTGGTAGTGGTTTTATCTGTACGAGTGCTGACGGTGGAGCTGGAGATCAAAAGTCGGCTTATAAGGCTGTCAGTGTCAGTGGAGGCACCTTGCCAGACTTTTTGACGTCTGAATCGTTAGTTTTTCCTTCAAACAAGTCATTTATTCTGGAGATGATTGCCAGCCTACCAAGGTTCTCGGGCTGATATGGAAGCCAGCCACCGATGTGTTGTCCATCGCCACACGAGTAAACCAAGATGGTAAAGTCAAGGGAAAGAAGGTAAAAGAGGATGCTGATTTGTACAACCTCCAGGACGCCTTGGACGAGAATCTGACAAAGAAGATGGTCCACAGGTTCGCCGCCCAAACCTTCGACCCGATCGGGCTTTGCAGCCCTATTCTGTTGAGAATTAAACTTGTCCTGCGGAAAACATGTTTGCTGAATTTGGGCTGGCAAGATTTCATTCCAAAAAGTCTACGGGATGAACTTGTTAAGTCGCTGGAGGACAGAGCTGAGGTCGCTAAATTGGAGTTTGACCGTTGTGTGGTCCCGGATGAACCAACTGGCCTTCCATCCTTGATGATGTTTTCGGATGGGTCATCAGAGGCTTATGCAAGTAATGCATATTTGAGGTGGCCAACTAGACAAGGATTTGAAACGTTTCTGCTAGCCACCAAGTCAAGAGTTGCGCCGGTCAAGTGTGAATCAATTCCACGCCTTGAGTTGATGGGGTGCCAGATGTCCACAAGGTTGGCAAAGTCCGTCAGAGATGCCCTGCCATTTGATGTTATCAGAGTGATGTACTTTACTGATTCATCGTGTGTTTTATCACAAATAGTTTCCAATAGTGCTATGTTGAACACATTTAATTCTCATCGTATTGGAGAAATTCAATCTGCAACCAACAAGGATGACTGGAGGTGGGTCCCGGGGACGCACAATGTTGCAGATTTGGGCACCAGAAGCACCTGCAAGGTATCAGATTTGGGACCAGGTTCCAGGTACAGATTGGGCCCAGAATGGTTGCGCCAGGATGAAAGTGCGTGGCCGGTGAAAACTGCCGAAGAAGTCAAGCAGGTTTTACCCCCAGAGGAGTTGAATACCAAAATGGTTAAGTTATGTTCAATGAAAGTTGCCGGAGAAGCCGCTGAAGATGTCTTTAGGTTTAAGCACAGGAGATCATTTGGACAGGCCAAACGTATTATGGCAGCTGTCCTGCAAGTTGCGAACACCTGGTTGAAGAAGCTAAAGAGCAGACAAGAAGGTAAGACTACAGCCGCTGGTAGTCATGTAGCAGCTGCAGATTCTGTGTACAAGCCGTCTTTGTACAATTTTATGGCGGCGGCGGAACTTTTCATTGTGTCACGAAGCCAAGAGGATGAGTGGATAAATGACGCTAAAGGCAATTATGCGTCATTAAATCCATTAGTGCATGAAGTATCATTGACCTGGCCTGTCGTTGGTCCCGGAGGAATTTATGTGACCAGGGAGATGAGAATACTTAAAATGGTTGGTCGTGGAGAGCCAGTCATTGACGCCATTACTGGTGGCCGTAAAATGATATTTGAAGACATGCCAGGTTTAATAATTTTGGAGCCTGGCAATTGGTTAGCTGCTGTTTTTATGAGAAAAGCACATGTTGAGCTTCACTCTGGTGTCCGTGGAACTTTAGCTGAGAGCCGCCGTTGGTGCTGGATTGTTAAGGCAAGGAGGTTGTCCATCATGGAAGTGAAGAAGTGTTGGCCTTGCAGTGTTGAGAGGGCTAAGGAATGTCGTACTACCATGAAGGATGTGTTACCTGACAAGTTGGTCCCGAGCAGGCCTTTTGAAGCTGTGCAAGTCGACCTGATGGGTCCGCTGGTTACGAGGAGAGCCGCCGCCCAAAACGAGGAGTCAGACAGCAACGAAGAAGGTGTGGGTGTTCATGGTGGTCTGCAGGTTCTCAGGGGCGTTATGGTTAGATGCCTTGGAAAAGTATGATACCAGCAGTATCCTGTTGTCCCTGCGCAAGTTGGAAGCTGTTCATTGTCTGCCGAAGATCGTAGTAAGCGACATGGGCACACAATTATCCGGTGCTCGCAAGGTTTTAGAGCAGAAGTTGGGCAGCCAGGTAGAGTTTTCTTGGTCTCAGATCCCGGCCCGAGCCCACCATTTCATTGGGCAAGCTGAGAAAATGGTGGGATTAACCAAGAGATTGCTGTCCAAGAAGTTGGTGAATAGTTCTGTTAATTTCAACGAGCTCCTGGTGCTGTTGGCGGAGGTTAGCAAGTTGATGAATAGCAGACCATTGACGATTGAAGCTGCGAACGACGTGGAGAATTGGCGGCTGATTACCCCTGGCCAGCTGCTGGGAAATGTTGACCGCCAGCCGTTGTGCAATGTGGCGATGAAACCGGAGGACCAAATTTCCTCCAGGTTGAAGTTGTTGGAAGATTTGTCTGCCCAGTTTTGGACTGCCTACCGCCAGGAGATCCTACCGAAGATATTACGGATGTCCAAGTGGAAGGATGAGATGGCGGAGCCACTAGCTGACGGAGATATAGTTCTGGTTACGAGTACCAATCCGCTGATGAGATGTTTGAGGATGGGCCGAGTGACGAGAATTGAGGATGGAAGAAAGACTGCAAGAGTCTTGTTCAGACTGACAGATAAATCTCCCCTAGAAGAACATGCTGTATCAGTCAGGCAGTTGTTAAAAATTATGATTAATAATTGATTCTTATTTTATGGAAATTGAGATTTTTTTAGTAAAAAGCCACATTTTTCATATGCCTATTTTTATGCCTAAAATAAGAATCAAATGAAATGCGATTAAATTTTATTCTATTTCATATGCTCAAATTTAATTTTATTGAGTTTAAATTCTTTTCAAAAGTACAATTCATTATAAAACTTACCTGAAAAGTTTAACAAAAAGGAATAAATGTGTCGAGGTTGCGTGATTCGATATTTATTCTAAGAAAAAAAATCAATGTTTTTTTTTTAGCAGATTTTTTTTTAAATTATATATGAATTTCAATCAAGTAAAACATTTTTATTCAGATCAAGGAATGATTGAAAATTCATATTTAAAGTCTCATATTTTTTTACAAAGAAAAATTGGTATTTTTTTTTCATAATTTCCATGAAAATTCTAACGAAGATATTATTATTTTGCTATTCTTTAAGTATTAAAAAGTTTTATTGTTGATTAAGATATTACAGTTCTTATTCATGAGGTTGAAAAACTTTCTGCCCAAGGATTTTGAAAAATTTTTTCTTACTACTCTTTTTGATGCTTGACAAATTTAGTTTTAAGTACCTATAAATCTTAATTTTCTTGTCTGAGATTTATTTCGTTTTATTTTACCATTATTGTTTACATTTCAACCTGATTTCGTAGGTACTTATTGATTTATTAATAATGATTTATTACCTATTGATTATGAAATGATTATTATTTAGTATAGTTGTTATATTTACAACATCATAATTAATAGGATTATCTATTTTAGGATTTGTGTATGTGATCTTGTGATTGTCATGTGCATGGAATGTTGTATGGTACAAACCAATCCCCATCCTTCTATCCTAAAATGTGAGGTATTATGAGTCCTAGTGAGGAGTATAATATTGTGTATGCATTTCACGGGGTTTCATTTAGTTAGGAGCAAAATTGTCACGTTTTCGGGATGTGGCCATTCTCATGTGATTATGGTGAGTTGAGTTTAGTGAGAAATGTTGCTAGTGCTCAGCGCAAAAAAAAAAAAACCTTGAATCTCGTTAAGGAAGTTAATTTGACTTTCAAACGGGGGGTGTGTCTTAACCTCTTTTCGAGGAAGCTTTGTGTTTATCAAGTTCGAAATTAATTCCTTATCATTATCCAAAAACTAAGCGCAAATGTCGTCTTTTTATGGCTTTCCTTTCATAATGTGGCGCGGCATGGATTGTTTGTTTATTTTGATGCGCACGTTCTTTACTTTTGAATGAGATATGAGAGTGTGAAGAGTTCGGAGAACAAAATTGGGCCTATCATTGGTCTCATAGTGTGTGAACGACCCTAGTATATCAGGGATTTGAAACCATAAGAACCTCAGGTAGAATTTGTTAATTTTATTAGGAAGAATGGTGTATAGGACGATTATATGTAGTTTTAAAAAGGCTTTAGCCAGCTAAGCATGAAACTTAATTATGATTAACATATGTTTTAGTAATTTTTATGTGCCTTTATTTTTGCATTTAACAATGATATATTAAACCAAATAATTTTCCTTTAAAGCCAAAGTTTCCAAAGATTTTTTACCGTAGAGAAAAATGATTTTTAAAAAGCAAATAAGATTACGTGGTTATAAATATCTGGAATTATGAACTAATTGATATTGTAATTTCAGGTCTTTGAAATAATTTCATCAATAAATCTATATTCAAACCTGCTGTTGAAACTTGATGGTTCCTGGTATTGGGGGTTTGTATGTTCGCCAACTGATCTCGTGAACTTCCCGCTAATTCGGAAGTCAAGCTCAACCAAAGTGTCATGGTTGAGACATCTATATCTAAAAAAAAAATTATTAACTTATATGATTTTGAATTTTTCTTTTTTGTTTTATCAATGAGGGGTGTTGTTGACCTACTTCCCTGCCAAGCAGCCTAAAACCTGCTAGTTTCACTCTATATTGTATTTGCTATTTTGAGATCTTTCTAGTCAGACATACTCAACCCAACATTAATACATATATTACACATACATCCAACTGCTATACTTTAAATGTAAGATATATGAACATATAATTTTTCCAACTAGTTACCCCTAGTTGTGACCTCATAAGATGCCATGCTGTTTTATATGCATAATAATAAATTTATAAATTCATAAATTTATAGAAAGTTTTGGGTCAGTTTTATGCAGTGGTCAGGAGGGATAAGACAATGGACGATACATTGATGTAAATCCCCAATTACAATAAACATAATTACTCCTTTTGTGCATTTTTGGTTAAAGCATTAGCGTATTACCAAATGTTTCATCTGACCCAATTAAAACTGCCTGTCTAACTTAAAATAAGCTTTCGATAGAAGAAAAATTGCAATTTGTTTCTTACAATTTCTGTTTAAAAGTAATTTTAAGACTAAATTTAAAATGACTCGCTAATCACTTTTTACCGCTTTTTTATAGCTCACATTCTATTTCATAAAGCTGTAAGGTTTCTTTTTTGTCTGTAGCTTAAGATTTTCATTACTACTGATCCGATTGAGTTCTCCATTTAAGGCAGGCTTCACGTAGGTCCTGGGATGGTTTTGGGCTATGATACATATTTGGGTTATTCAAAAGTTGTATTGTTATTCGAACTATTTAGATCAATAATGAATAATTAATTAATATAATTTTCTAGGTGTAAAACTTATGAATGAAGGCAATAGAAAAGTGGTATCATGTCGGAAATATGAAACAAGGTCTTCCTTCGAAAAAATTATGTAATGGCTAAACGCAGGTATCTTAAGAAATAAGACAATGGGTGTTAAAATTATATGTTGGACTCGGAATGTTTAAGCACTGAGAGTTTGTACTAGCTAATCAATATTTTATAAAAGTCCCCAAAGTTTTTAGGCCAACAAACAAGAGAGTAAGTGACCGAGTTTATAGAACATTTGTTCCAAGTCTAATTTTAGTCCAATGTACTCTCCCTCCATAGATAATTGACTAGTTAATATAAACTATACAAGATTATTTAATAAAAGTGAATCCAAATCTAAACGCACTTTCACCAGCCGTGCGTTCAAGTACATTGTTGTCAAGTAGTTGTCAGACAATATAAAAGTGTTAAGGCATTTAATAGGTGTAGCAGCCACTTGTTACTATAGTAAGCAGTCCATGAATCAATTAAAAAGACATATTTGTGTTTTTTTACTTGATCCTAAAAGTGTTTTATCTCAAACTTTCAGACAAAAGATTTCAAAGGAGGATAGAAAACAAGGATAAACATAGTAATAGATGGACATTTTTCCTTTATATGTAAACAAGCGGCTACGCCCATAGAGATCTTTAAGGGTACTTTAGTAACGGTGGTGGAAGAGGTGGGGGGGGGGGGGGCGTGGACCCCCAACTTTGAAGGTTACACACCTTCACTGGATATATAAGAAGATAGAAAGTTAGATATATAGAGAATGAGAGAGAGAGAGAGTGAGAGAGAGAGAGAGAGAGAGAGAGAGAGAGAGAGAGAGAGAGAGAGAGAGAGAGAGAGAGAGAGAGAGAGAGAGAGAGAGAGAGAGAGAGAGAAGAGAGAGAGTGTGAAAGAGAGATAGAGAGAGAGAGAGAGAGTGTGTAAGAGAGAGAGAGAGAGAGAGAGGTATATGGTGTGAGAGAAAGAGAAAATGACAAGAAGGAGAGAGAGACAGTGGTGATTATGAAAAAATTAAGAAATTAAAACTTATGATAAAAAAGAGAAAATTTAAGTGTCTAGTGTTAGTGAGGGAACTTATTTATTGTATACGCCATTTGATTAAAAAGATGCATTTCAAACTTTTCACAATAAATTTGAGAATAGTTTTATAAAGAAATTAGATCAAATTTGCTTACAAACAATGAATATATCATTACATTCAGATTTTCATATTCTCTAATAAAGTGAAAGAAGCAGCGGTCTAAATAAAGATTCTCCACTTACTCACCCCTTCCATTCCCTTTAACACATTCCCTCCCCTCCTACTGGATGAACGAAGAAACCAATGAATGAATACGATATGAGGCTAAATTGACAACAATTTTTCACCTTTCATAATATCTCCGTATATTTTACATCCACTATCCAAACATACATAATGCAAATGTACAAGATATTTCTAAAAATTAAAGTAATACGTTTTAATTATGTCTGTCTTTATAGTATTTTAGACACTTATGATTGCGGTTACATTATATGTTACACTGGTATCTACAGTTTAAAAACTCTTTCTCTTATTTGTTGTTTAAAAACTTTTATTGTTTTTTTATTAGTTTGACTTCTCTGCCTAGTACACTAGAGGAATATGAAAAAATAATTTTATTTTTGTTCTAAATGTCAAAAGAGCAACTTTTTTATTTTTTGCTGGTTGTTAATTAGCCAGTATGGTTTATTTGGCAAGAATACATCACATCATTGTAAAGCCACTTTTTGTCCAATGGCTTAATGTCAAGATGAATAAATTTTCCTTAGTTTATTGTTGATCTTTCATATTTCATACATTAAGCACAGTGTTCATACAGAATGGTAAATTTTCTTTTATATTAAAATTAGCGGCTACGCTCCTGGCATCTAGGAGCTCTGTAAAAGAGGCTGAAAGTTTTAAAACCAAACTAAGACACAATAAAATTAAAATAACCTAAAACTATCCATGGACCTGGGAGAAGATTTCATAAAATTGAGAAATCATTCAGTTCAGTAATCATAGAGATATTAAGCTTCAGACAAAAAACCCTTACAACTTTATACATAAGGATAATACAATTAACAAATCTCTTACTCATATTTTAGTCATTTTATGATTTTTTTTGATTTTTAATGCTAAATTTCTTTTACATTTTTGTTCTCTTAACATTACATTTTTAATTTTTGTTTTCTTTTTATTATGTATTTTAAACATTGAATAAACATCTTTAAGCACGAGTTAAGCCATTATTCCGCTTTACAAAGAGTAACTCAAATAAGAGCTTAACCCTAAAAGTTCAGGTACTCAAGAGGGGGGAGGAAAGAAGGGGGGGCTATAAATATGAGTTTTTCTTCATAAAAAATTTAAAATAAACAAAAGGAAAATTTTATAGTACATCTATTATAGTTTGAAGAAGTTATATATTCATCTACATAGCCCTCTATTAAATTTTAAAACTCAATTTTTCCCCAATAATTTAATTGATTGTCAACATATTTATTTCTGCTTCAATATCTAACTGATGACAATATTCAGATCATGCAATATCTATGTTAAACAGTTGTCTAACTCATTAAGCAGATTTATCCAGCTTTAATCAAATTCAAACATAAAAAAAATAATGGCAAAATCAGTTTAGACATGAAATGATGAAGGTTTTTCAACAAGGGAGATTTGATGTAAAAAGAAGTTACATTTTGGGCAACTATCTATGTCTAAATCATGTTAATTTGTGGGTAGCTCAAACTATTGCTCTTAGTGTTTTATGTAAGATGCTAAATACATTTTTTTTAATCACTTTTTAAAATTGCATTCCATTGCAAAAAACGCGATATTCAGTTTGTTTAAATATTCAATTAATTCGTTTTTTTCAAGAATTTCATGTGTGTGAAAATTTTTTGAGCGTGGGAACCATTTAATTTTCATTTAAATGATACATATGTTTTTCATTTAATTTCATTTTTAGGACCCGTGGGAACTTTTTTTTAGTGTGGGAACCATTTAATTTTCATTGAAAGAATACGTGGGAAAAAAAGTATTGGATGAGAAAATAATCTTTATTTAGTTCTTCATATAAAGAGTGTTGAAATTTTATCTTGGTTTATATACTAAAATGGGTCATATTTTATTGTTATTGCTGCACTACTTATGCACATAAGGTATTTATTTATAACTAATAATTTATTATGTTTACATAATGTGACCAAATAAGAAAAATTACATAAAATCATTTTCAAATTCTTTAGACAAATCAGGATCCAGTATTTCAATTGTCTCCATTTTGAATTTTTTGGATGGTTGTGTGTGTGTATGCATTGGTTGTAAATTCCCATTGTAGTTGTTGATTATAGTTATTGGTTGGCCGATCAAAGGGTGTGGATAAAAACCCGGAGATAATATTTGACCGCTAGGCCCTGCTGATATAGGTAAATGTTGGAATCCATAAGGGTTTAGCTGGTACCCATAATTGGTTGGTACAACGTAGCCAAAACCCTGGTTGCCATAATGAGGCATCTGGTGGAAGCCCTGTGCCTGTGTGGCAGGATTGAACCCGTAGCTGGTAGGAGGTACACCTTGGCCCATATTACCATAGTGGGTAGTTGGAGGTATAACCTGGCATTGATTCATATGATGGTTGCCACAACTTGTTGGAGGGAAGCCATTATAGGTTTGAGGGATAGACTCTGATATCTGCTGGGCACCATTTGAACATTGATTTAGGTTATCTGTAGTTTTAGCAGTCTGGCTATTACTAGGCTGGTTTGTTGTATCTAAGAAAAAAAATTTCTTTGTTTAAAGTAATATAATATTTATTAAAATTGTTGAACATTAGCGATATTTTGAAAAATTATAGTTGGATTTACAATTTATTGAATTTATTAGTTTTCTTTGAGTAGGCTTAATCAAAGTAGTAATGTATAAGCAATTATTTTAAGTTACCTTTAACTCTAACCATTTCTGAAGGATCCAATGTTTTTTTATCCCCAGATGACTTGTGCTGTAAAAATGTTGATACTTTTGGTGCTTTAAAGCCTCGTCTAAACATTAGTTTACTAATTAAAATACTAACTATTTTATTTCACTGTGAAATGAAAGAATTTCTATTACTCTATAAGCATGGAATTTATGTTAAATTTGAGATTAAAGATTGAATTACCTTTGGTCACTTGCAGATGCAATAGCAACAGCTATGTCAGCTTTTTCAGTCTCTCTCAGGGCAGGATCATATGAGCGGGATATTGAGCTAAATTAATTATATTTTATTTGAAGTTATTATTATATTTTAAAGTTAAATTATCTTTATCGGCAATAATTAAATGGTCTATATATTTAAGTTTAAGAGTAAATTACCTTGGGTTTTTGTGACCTGTGACTTTAGCAATGTCATCTAAACAAAACCCAGCCATTTTCAAAGCCTAAAAATTTATAAATACAAGCACTGTTAAATTGTTGTATTTACTATTTACTTATATTTTGAAACAAAAAAATGCCCTATGTGAAGAAAAAAAATTACCTGAATACTAGTTGCACGCAACCTGTGGTTGGTGTAGGATTCAGAATCTAAACCAATAGCATCAGCAACACTGTAAGAATTCATTTAATTAGATATTAGTTTTGTTATTCTTTATTGCTTAAAGCTTGTATTTAAAATAAAAAAAAACATATCTAACCTTTTGCACATTGTTTTAATTTGATTTGCTCCAATTTTTCTGTTGGGTTCAAAGAGAACAAAATTTGGGTCTTTTAATTTGTTTTGATTTCTGTGGGATATAAACTTTGGACAAAGAAAAAGAAATTCTGATGAATTTTCTGGTCTCAAGCTGAGAAACTTTTCAATGAGAGCTCCAGGATTATATCTCGGGCTTAGATTTAAAAATGGAATGGCTCCTCCTACAAAGAAAAGGTGTATTACTTATTAATCTTTCTTAACTTACAATAGGAATAAATGTTTTCCTTTTTACAAAATCTTACCTCCTTCACATATCTCAATATCATCTTGATGATTCTTGGTGGATCCTTTTTTTAGCCTAAAATACTCCAACTGTAAATCATCGGAAACTACTTTTTCCAGATTGGAGACTTTCAGATTCTCAATTGTCTCCTCACCTCTCATAACAAAGAACAGTTGAATCATGAATTGAACAACATTGCAAAGTGTTCTGTGCCATTGGTTTTGATGATTTGGAGGTAGCTTCGCTACCAGTTCCTAAATAGAAATTTTAACAAAAGTAGGCTACTTCTTAAAGTTCCAGACATTTTTATACAAATAAAAACAAACAAAAATTTACCTCATACTTAGCTTCATCTCCTCTACTGTCAACAATATCAAATACTAAAACCGATAGGTCATAGAATTTATCAAGATAAATTGCAGGCAAAGGTTTATGGTGATCTACAACCATCTTGCCTATTAAATATTTAGTTAAACAACTATATACAAATATATATTTTATCCAGTAATGTTAGTTTTATTAGCAAATATACTTTAAAATTTTTAAAATTTAGTATGTCCATTAATCTGTCTGATATTTGAGCATCTTTAATATACAAGTTAGAAAATTCAATGTCTTAAGAAAATGTAAGAATTTTGTAAAGTACCTTCATTTTTTAACAATTTCTTGTAATTACCCCACCATGTTTTATGTTGTGGAAAAATCTTTGCACATGTTAGATCCACTTGATGCTTTTCTAAAATATATTTGATTGTTTGGATTTAAAAAAAAATGTGTCATGATAAATTAAACGTCATTATTATTCAGTATAATCAAATCTAAAACAAAAGTATATTACCAAGAACTCGCATCTTTATATGTGATTTTATATTTTCCACATATAAAATTTTCGGGTATTCATCCTTGGCCCCAACACGCAACCCAAGAATATATCTAAAAAGCCTTTCTATATTAAACAGAAAATATAAAAAGTTCATTAGAAAATGAAATAATATAAAAATGTGAATCTTCATAAATTTTATAATAAAAGTATCCAAACCTTTTAAAATAGTCGTCCAGTAATACATATTGGCCTGATTCAAGTAAACTTTCAACGTCATTAGTTTGTCCTAAAATGTTTTAAAAGTTCAAGGTTCAGGAATACAGGGATATGATTTCAATACAACAGAAAATAACTTACTATAGATAGAGACTAACATTAAAATTGTAATTTTCTTACTTAAGTATGATTAATTTTACCTAGTATGTAGTTCATAATAAATATCAAATAGAAATAGAAAACGAAATCAAAATACCTTTTGAGCATTCACTTTCTTTAACATAATTGTTAAATGATATATAATAATATTCTTTTCGCTTCTTGGTATTTTCGGAAGTAGATCCCTTCTGGTCGAATTCATCTTAAATAGGCATAATTGTTAATAAGTATTTTTACCAGTTGACCATTAGTTATATTAAATAAATAAAAACAATTGAAAAATATTACCTAAGTCACTTTCTTTAACTTCAATAATCTTTGGCATTTTTCAGTTGTACATCTGTCGGTAGTTTTAGAAGGAATAAATTTTATATCTTTAAATTGGAACATTTTCTTGAAAAATTTAAAAGATTTTTAAAATTTTCTTTGGAAGATTTTTTTTCATTTAAAATTTTAATTTTAAACAAAAACACAACAGTAAAATAAATGAAAATTAAATGAAAAAACGTTTTATCATTTATTTCAATAATTTATTCGCTAACATCACCTTTTTGTTGCAATAGAATGTTATTTAAGCAAACAAAATTTAGCATAAATGGATATTTAAATCCCAAGGTATTAAATGATCGAGCGATATTGTTTGCTTAAATAACTCATAAAAAAATTTCTAGTTCCTTATTTCTTATAAATAGAGCTAAACATATACTGAATTTAGATAGCAAAAAAATGCTTTTTCATTCCCTTATAAATAGTCATTTACTTTACTGTTTACCTGCCTGGAGTTGTGGTCTTAAATCTACTATGGAACCATTAATTAAATTGCAAAAAAAGGCAATAAGAATTGTTTTTAGTAAGAAACACATCTCACACACAATGCCTTTATTTAAAAAAATGAATGTCCTTCCTTTACATGAATCAGCTAATTATTTGAAATTATTATTTATGTATGATTTTATAAACAGTAAGCTACCAAGTTCCTTTCAAGGTACATGGCTTCGCCGTAACCAATTACATACCAGAAATCTTAGAAACTCAAATATGTTTGATGTTAAAAAGCCGAAGTTTAAATCTATTGAAAGATTTCCTAAGTATCATTTTCAAGAATTATGGAATAACCATTGTAATAATGATTTATTAATCCACAATCAACCAAGAAAAAAATTTATTAAAAATCTAAAAGAATCTTTGTTATTAAGCTTAATTCTAGTGTGTAACAACCCATTATGTCAAGAATGTAGATAAATTTATATTTCTTTTCAATATTGTTTGAAATCTGATAAATTAATCAAAATTTATTTGTTTAAAATTTTTAAAATTTCTATTATTGCAATAATGGTGTGAGACTTGTATGCCCTAATCAATCCTTCCTATTATCATTCCTTCCTCTCCAATATGATTTCATTTATTGCTTATTATCTTTTTTTTTTGTCTTATTTATATGGCCTGTATGAAAACAATGTGTGAATACACATTACTGCATACTCCTATTTTTTAGGAAACTGCCATTTGGGAAGAAAATATTTTTATAAATTAACCATATCAATAAAATTTTTCTGTATATATAAATGTATATAATATTCATTTAATTCATTTATTATTGTAGTTTTTTTTTCTATGTATGTACACCCAAGAATAATAAATCTAATCTAAACTCATTGATAATCTTTTAAATATCATTTGATCACCTTGGTAGAAGCTGTGAAAAATGTGTCTAAAGAGCTGCCAACTAAATGATGCCAAAATAAGATTCTAAAAAAAACTGTCACCAATTAGCTACGCACAATCAAACAATAAGCTACCATAAATAAGCTTCTAATATAAGCTTTCAAACAGTAAGCTTCCAACAACAGGCTGCCAACTAAATTCTGCCAAAAATAAGGTTCCAAAAAAGACTGCCATTAATAAGCTGCCTAAAAAAAGGATGCCACAAATTAGCTGCTAAATGAATGCTACCAAAAATAGGAAGTCAACCATAAGCTGCCAACAATATGCTGTTATTACAATAAAAATTTTACTACTAAAATATCTAGTAGCGAATATCCAGTTTACCTGTTTTATTTTCATTTTTCTAGTCATAAGCTAGTTAGTTTTAAGAGTAAAGAACAGCAGTTTGGCTCAAAACTCCTTTTCTTTTTTTAGTTACTCTATGATTAACTATTTGTTGTATGTTGTTATAAACTAAGAAAAATTTTACAAAGAAAAGTAATAAGAAACGTGAACATCTTTATAATAAACTATTATGCACAGACCACTCCTTGTTAAAAGGAAAGCTTTTCTACAATAAGGGTAGGTCTAACTGTCTGTAACGGTTAGCTTAGGTCAATAAATAGGCTTGAAAGAATCGTCGTAATAATTTAAAACCTTTTAAGTGGATCGGGATAAGACAATAGAGATAAATTGATGAATATGATGTACATTGTACAATGTTCATTCCAAAAATTCTTCTGTAGATTATAATTATTAGTTTAAACCAACAAATCATTATTTAATGTTTTTAAACAAACAAATGAGAAAACGTGTTTATGAAACTTTAGGAGGCCGCATAATTTACACTTTATTGTACCTTGCTCCCTCCCTGACTAATATGACATAAATAGGTAAATTAATTTTTATAATTATGGTGAATTATAAAGTTAATGGGGGTAATTTACAATAATGAGTTAAAAACAGTGTTTCTTTACATAATATAAAGTTATAGAATACGTACGATATAAGTTACAGGATCTCTGTCATACAAAAAAACTTCCCCGCATTTTTTACTTTTTCATTTTTAGACAAAATGACACCTTCGTAAGTACCCCTAGATGCTTCTGGGGGCGTAGCCGCTAGTTATCTATATACTAGAAAATGATTTGCAGTTAGGAAGAGGATATTCGACTGTAAATTATACTGGTACCAAAAGTTTTAAAAAAACTTAAGTAATCTGTCCTGCACACCAATAGAAAGCTGTACTTTAATCGAGAAACAAATCATTTGGAAGATCTATCGGTGCAATGTACTTGAATATTAACAAAATGGTTCCTGATTCAAATCATGCAACTATTAAAAAGTTTTATAGTAGCTTTGCTTACAATAAAATGAAAAAAAACCCTAGTATTTAGTCTGCTAAACTGATTTCGTGTAAAAAACAATACTTAAAAACAATGTAAATAGCATGTAACCTAAATTTTGAATCCTTTTTATGCAATATCCAGTAAGTTTTACATTTGACCCCTTTTTCAAACAATAACGACAATCAGGGATGTAGGGGATATTGGACTACAATTTAAACTGGCTCCAAACGTTTGATAAAATCTTTCGTTGTTTTAAAAACTTTGGGGCTTTTATTAAATCTTGATTGGGCTGTAGTACACCATTTTTAGTGTTCAAACTTTATGACCAATAATTTAAATCTTCAAACAGGGTAGTTTTTAAATATAAATACAGAATGTACATCAACTTATTGTTCATTATCTTATCCCCTAAGATCCCTGCATAAAGCGAAGGAACACAAAATGAATGTAGATATGTATTTTTTAGGCCTAATTATTGAAATGCCTCACTTAATTTAGCATGCTTAATCGTGCAAGGAATCAGAAATTCATAAATCCAGTAAATGGTTTAATTCAAAATATTCATTGTATAGGACATGCTTACTTTTTTCATTTATGATAGAGTTGCTACACTTTAAAACTTTAGTAAGCTTAAATAGATTTTTAAGGTTTAGTCAAATGGTTAAGATTACTAATTCTTCTTAGGGGGATTTAACTAAGGTCAATATAAAGATTCACGAAATTGCTAAACATCTTCTTCCAGCGAAACTGTTTAGGTCATCAAGGAAGAATTTGTCATCATTTTGGGTGTGAATATGATTTAGCAACGACACAAATCGATAATTCGGCCCCACTTTTATACAATAAAATATACTTGATATTTATGAATTGGAGAAAAGAGAATTTTGTAAATTTTTCTTAGCTTTTTAGTTGTGAAACTACAATAATATACTTTGTATGTCCGTCCGGCCGTAACTATATAAGAGAAATATTAATTTCTTGACTGCTATTTAGGATAGACAACTGAATTTTTGGTGATGATTCCCTTTACAAATAAGCTTTAAGTAAATAATTTACTTGTTCGGTCGACCTGTAGATCAAGCTTCAAATGACCGTCTTGTGGTGATATATATTAGGAAGGGGAAAACTTTGTAGATATGATAGGCCGTTATTGTCCTATCTTTCTCTAAGGAACGGACTACCCGATAATTTTTTACAAAGAATAAATTGTGATGCTTTCATCAATAATTTCAATATTTTTATGTTTTCAATGAACATTATTCATCTTAATATCACGTTTTTGTAAAATATAATTATGTAATGCTTTAAGACAAATGCAATTACGTAAAGAATTTTTCTTAAAATTTAGGTTTATAAGACTAGGTTCCTTGATAAAGGGCAATATTTGGTAAAACCTATTTAAGAAAATGATTATAGGGATACTTGAAAATGGATATAAGATTTAAATGGATATATTGACAAGAGAGATAACTTATTTATTGGTAAGTTCGTTCATACAGTATGACGGGAGGGGACGAGGTAAAGGGTGTGGAGGGGGGGGGGGTTTCATTACTTTAGCCAGCTGCGAGCTTCCCTTTTTCAGAGTACATGAAAATCATCCAAATAATAAAATTTCGATTTATTCATATGGCATATACATATACAGTGTGTTTTCTTTTATGAGAACTTTTTTGAAAGCAATTTTACCCCACTTATAGTTATCAGAATTTAAAGGGCGAATATAGGTTGAATATGATATGGGCTCAAAAAAAACCGTGCCATTCCATAGATTATATATAACTTAAAGATATTGACATATCTAATTGTATAAGTCTGTTTATAGCTTATAACCTGTCAAACTCAAGATAATATTATGTAATTAGTGTGGTTCCCTAAGAACTCAAACACCCTAGCATCACACAAGGCTTCGTGGCAAGGTTGAATTAAAAAGCTTTCGTTAAAGGATAGTCGTAATAACGTGGAAACCAATAAATCAGGGGTAAATATACCCATCTTCTACCTTCATACAAATTATATAAAGTAAAATATTTAAAAGTTTAAAAAAACATCAAATAATGTAAAAAGTAAAAAAAAAATAATCGATAAAATTTTCTTGGAGGAAGAATGATTTCAAATCCCTGTTTTTTTAAGGTTCGTGTGTGTGTGTGTTGAAAATGCGTACTTGAGGATATTTATATTTTCCAGAATTAACCAATGATCTTTGTACAGAAAATAAACTTTAAGACGTATTATTTACCCTAGTCAATACTATTGGCGCACTTTTACGCAAATTTATTTTTACGCTTTTTAAAAATTGAATTAAAGAGTATATAATCTAAAATAATAAACATTTAAATTATCATTTAAGATGCGTGCCATTGTAATAGTCAATCAAACTTAAGCAAAATAGTCAAAAAAAAAGTCTTGTAAAGGGCTAAAATAAACGGTTTGTCGTCAATCTGATTTATCATATGTTCAATTGAAACAGAAAATTGCAAAATCTACTAAAGGATTTTTTTGAATTTTTAAATTTGGCATAGATGTTCTAAAAGTATAAAATAGCACCTTTTATATAAGCTCATATCATATTGTACCTATATTCGCCCTTTAATGATTAATGGCTTATTTCATAATTGCATCATTAAATTCTGATAACTATAAATGGGGTAAAATTGCTTTTTAAAAAGTTCTCATAAAAAAAACACACTGTATATTGGCTGTTTCTAGTTTATCTAAGTTTAAATAATTAAAAAGTGAGATAACAATTATTTAATTATTAATCAGTCAATTTTTACTATTTACTTTATTTATCCAATTTGGACAATCAGGGAACTTAAGGGATAAGACAAATGAAGATTAATTGATGTATATTCCCATTGATTATAGACAAAGTTACCACTTTACTAATTTAAATTATTAGTTAAAAGTATGAACAGAAAAATAAGATTAGTAAACTGTAACACAATAATGATATTGATTTCTGTGTGTGTCTATGAAACACATGTAAGTTAGTTTTCTGTTTGTTTAAAGAAATGTATATTTATTTAAGTTATCAATGTAAATTAATCTTGCAATGCAAAAAAAACGACGGTTGGATGTACAGACTTTATTATGCAGTGGCTTTGCTACTAAATTATGTAATGATATATTAGACTTTAAAAATTGAAAGAACTTAAAACTTTACTACTTCAGAAAAGGAAAATACTAAAATTTTTAAAACTGATTATTTATTTTTCTTGACAATATTGAACAAGGAGGGAGAGAACTTTGGGCTGTTTATTACTCTAGTCCCCAAAGTTTTACAATAAAGTTTTTTATTCGTTGGCTTCACAACTTTGGGGTCTTTTATTGAATGCCGATTGGTTGGTTTGTTGAGTTAAGCACTCAACGTTGCAACCAATAATTGTAGTCTTCATATGGGGTAATATTGTGCAACATCAATGGGGATGTACATAAATTTATCAGCAATTGTCTTACCCCTTTTTATCTCTGAATATTGACAGAATTCCTGGAGTTAATTGGATAATTGTTGACACTTTCTTTGCAATTCTAACAAAAGAGGATGTTGGATTATCTTGGCTAAATATTTTTTGGCTATCCCTTAATTGAAGTTAAGTAGTGGCTGCTCCCCTAGAGGCTTATATGGGCACTTTAAAGTGGGAGGGGGGGGGGGGGGGAGGAGGTTAAATAACCATTTCATTTAAAAAAAATTAAAAGTAATTCTTTTTTGGGGTGGGGTGGGGGGAGGTGGGTTTAACAGAAGCTATTTCTCTGGGAAGAGTGGATGTACAATTCTCCATAATACACTAAACCTTTATTTGCTCTATATGAATCTTTACTGTATTATAGAGCCTTTTCCAGTAGTCTGACTATGTACGTAGGTTTAAAAATCAAAAGAGCTATTAAACCACAAAATTATGTTTCTATAAGTTGAATTACTGATTAGTTTAAATTTTTTTTTACTTTTGTATGTACAGAATATGGACTACACGGTGTTCATAGTTGGAACCTGAATTTGATATGGAGTATCAAGACAATCAGTATGTAGCAATAGTAATTCATCAAAACTACCCTCGGCATTAGCGTAAATGATATCGTGCCTGCTTGCTGACGGGTTCAAGTATGAACCACACCGCCTCATACTAGAGACCTACTGTCGCTATGCCCGGCGCGTTTCATTAATAGTGAGATTAAGGGGAATGCCTTGGCCCATGAACAGGAGCAACATCTTATCATGTACAGTTATGACTTCCAGAGGTTAGTTGTCTGTTATATGTTACTTAACCTAATATCCTTGGGCTATCCAAATACAAGATTATATACATTTAAATTTTGCATTTTAGAATTTGCCAACAAATTCCCTATCCATAAGAATTGTAATAGGTTTTAAAACGTTGACACAGTATTATAATTCCATAGAAACAGTTCATTTACGTTTTTTTCCTAAACACAAATGCATTTCATTTTTTCTAAAGAGTTCAGTTCAAGCTCTTAGTTAACTCAATAGTCTCTTTTAAGAGACACTTATTAGGGTTGACCTACCATCTCTAAAAAAGAAGACACTTTTATTTAGATTCCATGTTAAAGATCATAATCGTCCAGATGATGCCGAGATCTTTTAGCACAAACAAATACACATCTATCTACAAATATTATAAAGTAGTAAGAGTTTGTTGTCTAAAGCTAAAGATCTCAGAAAATGCTAGTCCGAATTGGTTGTAGGTTATGTCTTGTAGTAGTTTTAGGCTATTTTTGGGCCTCCATTGCCCTCTTATTATAACTGTTAAAATATTTTCAAAATTTACGGCATTTTATATGTGGAAATTTTCATTTGTGCCCTTGTATTATTTGTTGAGTTTTGCTTTTGTAGATGTTGTCATCCTTGTTTTTAAAATAATGCAAACTGTGGCACACGCATATATTAAACAAGTGTTTCTATAAAAATCACAATTTTATTACAACTTAAATTAAGAAGGTATTTGTCTTCTAATTATATAAAGTAGTAAGCTTTTTTCTGTCAGTAGCGAAGGATCTCGCTAACCACTGAACTGATATTGTTCTCCTTTACAGTGAAGCTTCTTAAAGGTCCTAAGGATGGTTTTAGATTTTTTGCCCTTTGAATATAAATCCCCAGGATGCTAGGGGCGCAGCCGCTAGTATATTAATAAAGCTATACAAGAAGAAGCCTTTTTTTGTCATGAACAACCAAATCTGTAAACAGAATTCGAACAGACAGACACACAATAAATATATTAATAAGTAGCCAATTCTGAACTAGTTATCATGGACAACATATATATTTTTTTCAACAGTTTTATTTTAACATTTGCTTTACATCCACGCATTTTCCCCTGAAATAGCTCCCATACAGCAAGGGTAGGTATAGATATTAAATACAATTGTAGATATAGTTATTATACAGTAAAAGAGTAGAGATACTTATAATAAAGTTTAAGGATATCTGTCTGTTTGTTTGAAAGTCTGTCTGTACCAAAGGATTTCTGTAACCGCTGAACCGATATGATTCTCCTTTAGAGTGTAGCTCCTCCTGGAAAGGTTTAAAATATTTTGGGGGATTACCACCACCTCTACAAGATAAATCATCCCAAGAAAAAATTAACCCCCTCCCCCCTCAAATAGGAAATTTTAAACTTTTTCTTTTTAAAACTATAATTAAAAATGAAGGAGTCGACCTCCCCCCTCCCCTCAAACTCAAGGGCCCCTAGAGGTCTCGAGGGGCGTAGCCGCTAGTAAATATTATTTAGTAAAAATAAAAATAAAACTAGTATTGTAATAAAATGAATGCAAATGAAATTTCAAGTCAGATAGATTTTTCTAAATTATGTACTTAAATTAAGGACTCATAAAGTAACTTTGCTTTTGATAATAAAAACATTTTTGGTTAGCTAAAACATTTATCTGTCCGATTAAATCATATATTCTACTAAATACTTTTCTCTTATTTAAAAAAAATTCATGACATTCAATAAAGATTCACTACATAAAACAAGAGTATGATTTATTTACACCAGCAATTTTGATTTGATAAATATTAATATCTTTGAATACTTTTATCTTTGCCAATTATATGATCTAAAGATTAAACAGAAAGAACAACGCACATCTTAATTCGTTATTTTAAAAATTACTTGTAAATGTTAAATAAGCTTATAAACTTGTCAAAAACAATTAAATCATATTTTTAATGTGAGGTCTTACAATCCCGTAAAAATGATTTATATCTGTAGGACACTAGATTTAAAATAAACAGTAGTTCCTAGGACAAATGCAGGAGTGACAAATGTCGGAGTGGACACTTAACCTAAACTAACATATTTTAAAACATCTTATAGGTTTTTTTTTAAATGCATAATTCTTGCGGGGGTCTTATCTGTATATTCATATCTTAATCTAATCTAACCTGTATAGAAATACTTAATATTTTATACTCCTGCGTTTGTCAACTCCGACGATTGTCACTCCTGCGTTTGTCTACTCAAACGAATGTCACTCCTACGTTTGTCTTGGAACCAAAGAAGGTACAAAGGCACTATTAATGCCATCTGTAGCAGACAACCAGCCTTTTGTTTATAAGTTATAACTATTCAAGTAATTAAATTGTGCCTAATTTTGGCCATTGCACACCGTCAACACTAGCTTTCTGTCATGCATTTGATATTACAGCAGATGTTGTCTTTTTTTCGCTTTTCTCTGCTGCATTGAAAGAATATTTTGTGTATAATTTTTGCATAAGAAACCTAAATGATTACTGACAACATAAAATCATAATTTCTTAGATAAAGAAATTGTAAAATAAAACAGAGGCACTCTAAGATATTTGGGACGGTGTTGGTAACCTCCACCAAAATAATTATAAATCTTCCCAGAAGCTACATTGTAAAGGACAGTTCAGTGGATAGTGAGATTCTTCGGTACAGATTATTTAAGCATAAAAGTACTAGATGTCCTTACAAGCCGACAAACGAACAAACCAGAAAAGTACTAAGAAGGTTTTAACATATATATAATGAGAATAACGCAAGTTCAACAAAATCGTTTATAAAATCCACAGGAAATCACAACTTTTTCAGCATGTTTTGAAAACCCTTAATCTATGATTATTAAAATGGACTACTCAAGATAAGATTAGAGTTAATTTTAGTTCAGCGATAACATCTTCAAATATGAAATCTTAATTACAACATAATTTTCTATCAGTTTTTGGTTCACATTATCCTGCCACCCACCTTCTGCTATAAAGTAATACAATGTTCTTTTGTATGTTATTGTCAAATTTAAAGCATTTTTCACAAAAGCGACTGAACTATTAAGTTTCCCGTCCATGTTTCAGGCTATTTCTCATGGTAGGGGGGGGGGGGGGGGTGAGATGGACCAAATAAAAATAAAAGGACATTACAATTTTGCAAAAAAATAAATGGCAAAAACACATTATTATTAGTCCATCTGTCTGTCAAGCCTTATTTCTTATACAAAATTAAAATCAATCAAAAGGTCAGTTCGGAAAGGGTAAAAAGAACAAGGATAACAACATTCATAAAATCGTAGGGCAAAACATATTATATAGCAGATTTTTTTAACAAAATAGAAATATAACAAAAGATTGGTAGTTGGATGATAAAATAGTCGTCATAGGCCTTGCAAGTGATTCTTCCATTTAGTAAGATTTCTCTATAAAGTCAGAATTCTGTATCTAAATAGTTTTAAAATAGAGTTTTATTTTGTTAGACATTATAGAGTTGCACTTATCATTATTAGTTTTAAATCGATAAAACATTTCTAATGTCTCAAAACCCTAAAAATACGCAGTATAAAATATGGAAAAACTTCGCCTTAATAAAATTTGATACATGATAGAAGGATAAAGGTCGTGTTTACATTGAGATGTATAAGGAAATAAGGCAAAAATGTAATTATACAGGGTGAGTCAAAATAAAATACGCTAGATGATAAATCTTTATCGATTTAATATCCTCATATAAAAGTAAAAGGATCTCTGTTTTTACCGAAGAATCGCGCACCGCTTTACCGATTTAGTTCTCCTTTGCAATGTAGGTTCTAGGAGGGTTTTAAAAACTTCCTTCTTAAAACTAAAATAAAAAAACGGAAGGGTTGTCAAATTCAACCGTCCACCACCGCAATTGCATTGCCACTAGAGGCCTCTAGGGGCGTAACTGCTAGCATAGTTAATAGAATAATGGCCGTCTAAAGTTTAAGATCTCGGTAACCATTGAACCGATAGCAAATTCGAGAAAAAAAGCACACATTTGCTTCTATATTTGTAGCATTGTATTGTGGTAGGCGGGTGTGAACGCCCCATATTAAATTAAAAGAGCTGTCTTCCCATTTTTTCATCTACCTAATGGTTTTAAACACCCTTTCTGGACGTAATTGTCATCATTTTTAAAACAAGATACAAGTCTAAAGTTTTTCCCTCTGTAATAACTGTTACAGTGCAGTTTATACAGGTTAATTAGTAAGCAAATTATAGAGCAGCTGTGCAACATATGATTATGAACCCTATCATATTCCTTGTTAATTGGACATATTATACATGGTGCACTATGTTCCAGAGAGTGACAAATAATCGTTTTTTACATTTTGGAAAATACACTTTTAAACAATTGTTTAGTAATATACACAAGTTTTTGGAAATAAAGCCGAAAGAATTAGCTCTTTACTATGAAAAATAAAACTTTTATGTGTAATTATACCAGAGGTATGGAATTAAGTTCCTTTTCATCATTGTTAACAACTATTTTTAAGGTCAACTAAACTACATTTCAAATCAGTGTGGACCCTTTATTTTCAAAGCTATTTTTAAGAATTATATATTTTTGGAATCAGTATGTAATAATTTATACGTTTAGCCTTTAAAAGAAGTCAAATCTCCATTTTTTGTTGTAATTGTAGATGGTTTTCTTAGCCTACCCGATTTCTGTAAAATAGACAATTTTCTTCTAATGAAAATTTTACGTTTGGTTCCAGATCTCTTAAGCGCAAAAGAGCGCAAGCAAATCCTTTTACATGGTGATATTAGATGTATGTATAATATCAGAGAACTTTACCCTGTGTATGCGAAAGTATGCGAAGTTTGTTTTTTTAAGCCCTAAAGATTCTGGGTCTATAAAAAAATAACAATTTTTTAAGATATAAAAGTAATTTTTTTTTTCTTATTTAAAACACATATTCATTTAAACTAAAAGTAAAGAAAAGTTTTAAATAAAGATTATCCCTAAATGTCTAGGCTCTTATCTGAACCATTTTACCTTTTTATTGGGGGGGGGGGGGGGTGCCCTACTTATATCCACATCTGAACCCATTAAAGCTAGAAGTTTAAAAATTTTAATGTCGTTTCCTAGTTCAAATATATATTCTTATTTGATTCGTTAGCATTATTTACTCCCTTCACCCTTTTATAAAGCAACCTTTTTCCAAAGGTGCTTTCATACTTATTTTTAAAAAAACAAGTAGAATTTGTATTGTTTAAGATAGAAAATGCTTCCTTTCAAGTAAATTGAAAATAAAATGAAAGTCTTACATATCAGAGATTTTTAGGGATTAAACAATGGCCGGGAAATTAATGTACATTCCCAATGCTAATACACAAAATTACCCCTTCTATAAATTACAATTAGTGATTTAAACATTTGGACACTCAACTAATAAACCAACCAATCAAAATTCAATAAAAGTCCAGCAAATTGTTATGCCTACAAATAAGAAAACGCTATTTGGTGAATTTGGGGACAATTATAATAAAAAGCCTATTGTCCCCTCCCTCCCTACATATACACACGGAAAATAAATAAGAAATATGCTCATCTGTATGTTAACTTTAAATTAGAAATATAAATTTTGGCGGCGGCGGTCGGCGGGAAAACGGCGGCAGATTTTCATATGATTTCAGTAAGTCATACATACTTGTTAGAAAAGCTTATGTTTAAAATTTGAAGTCTACAGGCCAAAAATTGCGGTCTCAAGAGCTGTTTTAAGATTTCTGAGGGATCAGGACCTGCAGGATCATACCTGGACCCTGAAATTGACTTAAACACTTAAATTTGATATTGGTATGTACTAGTATAGGATATTTTAGTATTTGGTAACTTAAAATGCTTAGTTTAAGGCAAACAAAATATTTTTGCTCTTTACCTGTATGACCATGCCAGGTTTGCTGGCATCTGTGCCAGCCAGGATGGAGATATTTAAAATTTCGCCATTATATTAATAGATATATGGATACTTATTGCTATTTAAATAAAAATTTCATCAAAATTTTAAAATATACACTCTCTATGATTTTTTGTCATTTTTTGGCTTTTCTGGAACACGGTGTGGTGTGTTCTATAATTTCTGTCTAAATATCAATAGCGCATAACTGATTTTACCACCATATTCAGAAAAGTATTGAGGTTATCTGAAGTGTCAGAAGTAAGGTTGTCCCGAAACATATTTATCATTTCAATTTAGCAAGTATGGTGTCTATTTTGTGCCACAATAAAGTCTCGCAATTACGATTTTAACAGCTGTATTAAACTGAGGTGGATTCTAATGTTAATAACCCTTTAATGATTTTATTTAATTTCTGTAGATTTTTTATGCGATTTTGGAGGATTTTTCACAAATTTTTTTAGCGAGCGTCACTGATTTTAGTGAGCTAAAAAGTTTTGAAAGAATCCACCTCTGGTCTCTATGCGGAAGAGAATGCACACCTGTTAGACATGTGTCGACACAAATTAACAATTTTTTAGTCGACATATTTAAAATTTGAGTTGATACGATGGGGTTTTAATTACATAGACAAATCTAGCATTGACTTATCTTAAAACGGATTAAAATATGAAAATGTTAGAAAAACAAGGATATACTAAACCTCAAATATAACAAATGAAAAATGACAGGACATTATTAAGAAGTGTTTTTGATTTTCAACATTGCTAATGTCAAAAAGTTTGACCAACATTTAGGAAAAACCAAAACAAATCTTTCACTAATTTTACTTTAAGTTTAAAGAAAGGTAGAATTATGAGAATTTTGATCTTTATCAAAGTTAACTCTTTTATATCCAAAGTTTCGGCATAGCTCCGGCATTAAATATAGAAAAAGGCTGAAAAATAGCCTAAACCATCATAGGATAATTCTCTTAAAAGCTGAACTCGATCAGTCCAACAATTGTTGATATAATGTTGATTTACAGACAGATCATTGACCTACAGGGATAAGAAAATGGAAGATAAATTAACTTTTTTATATAGATTAATAGTACCCAAAGTCTTTATATGAGATAATACAAGCCTTTGGGTACTAGTATAAAGTTACATTATAATGTTCCCTCCCTCCCTGAGACAGATGGATAGATGGGATGACCTCCGAATTAGTTGCCGAATGTGTACGCAGTTTCCTGAGTGTTTCCCCATCCTAGCTCAATATTTACTACTAGCTAAAAAAGCTTCAAACTTTAAAAAAAATATCAAAATTTGAAAAATTCAAATTTATAATGTATAAATCGTTTATACATTCAAATTTAGATTTTTTGAGGGAAGTTTGAAGATTTTTAGCTAGTAGTAAATATTGAGCTAGGATGAGGAAACACTCAGGAAACTGCGTACACATTCGGCAACTAATTCGGAGGTCATCATAGATGGACATCCTTAAACAGTTAGGGAGTTGAATCCATTTTTATAGAAGCAGAAATATAATCTATGATTATGGTTTGGACCCTCTAAAACTGTAATCTACCCTTCCACTTTCCCCTCTCTTGGTGAAGATATCTTCAACGCCGATACGATTTTTGAAATATAAGATCCACTTTTGTCTCTCTTGTTGAAGATATCTTCACCAAGAGAGGCAAACGTGGAATCTTAAATTTCAAAAATCGTATCGTTGTTGAAGATATCTTCACCAAGAGAGGGGAAAGTGGAATCTTACATTTCAAAAATCGTATCGGCGTTGAAGATATCTTCACCAAGAGAAGGGAAAGTAGAATCTTACATTTCAAAAATCGTATCGGCGTTGAAGATATCTTCACCAAGAGAGGGGAAAGTGGAAAGGTAGATTACAGTTTTAGAGGGTCCAAACTATAATCATAGATTATATTTCTGCTTCTATAAAAATGGATTCAACTCCCTAACTGTTAAACTTTGTATTGAAATTAATTAGAAAGACTCCCAAATTGGAGAATAATAGATAAGGAACAGGGTATTATACTTAGCATTTTTAAATGTGTGGTATTTTAGTTTGGGAGAATTCTTAAGGGACTAAAAGTTAATATACATTGCCAATGATGATGAACAAAATACCCTAAAAATTCACATTATTGGTTGAAAGTTTTGGACACTACAGTTGATCCAATAAATAAAGTACCAAAAGTTTTTAGCAGACTAATAAGAGAGACTGAATATAAAACTTTGGATACCATAATAATTTATCGTCTATTTCGACCCCCCACCCTTTAGTTAAAATCTTTATTAAGATCTGGTGAGTATAAAATTATGAAAAATTGATCATTAAAATACACGCAAGTTTTACACGATTAAAATATTTGAATAATTTTCCAAATCCTGGAAGGAAGAAAAAACACGAAAAGCAGGAGTTTTGGGGAAGATAATAGCAAAAAAAGCTACTGGTATATTTTTGGAGTTCAGGTTTAAAAAAAAACAACTAAAAATAAGAATGCAAGACTGACTCTGTAAACAAATCATGTCAACTTTTAGATAGCTATGTATTTGGGGAATGGGTGGAGGGGGGGGGGGGCGTATAAAATTATCAAACTGGGGGATGTAAACCCTTTATTCCACAAACAAGACCAACCTAGAGATGCCCTGAAAATAAATCCGTTTCTATACTTACCTTCAGCTACTTCAGATCCTAGAAAATGTGCACATTGTATGGACATATATACAAAGCCACCTGTCATTAAATTACACATTAAAGACCCATTTTAGCCAGAAAAGGAACATACAAAAAAGCACAACAAAAAGTTTTTAAAATGAGGTCCTTTAAGCATACATTTAAAACAAGGACGTTTCTATAATTTTTTTTGCTATTAGGCTTGTGGTTTGCTTATAAGCGAAAGGAATGAAAAAATTTATTCTATAAGCTGCAGCCCTGATTGCGGCTGTAGCTGAAGCTGCCGAGCCATGTTTTAATAACCTTTATGTTGTTAATTGATTCTTGTAATTTACCAAAATGGGTGCCTTCCCTAAAAGCTCCTTTTTGAGCTCAGAAAACCCCCCTCTCTATTATTTTTGAAAAAAAAAGGAAAAAGATGAGGAAGTTTGGGGTTAATTTTTTGTTTTTCTTTATTTCTTTAGGTCAGATTAAGTTAAGTTATTTATAGGTACTGGGTAGCCCAGCAGGGTGAGACCACTCCATGTGTTGGCCCTTATTTTCAATTTATTAATGCAATATGCATAAAGAATTATTGCAAGGTATTGTTGATGGAACTTGATGCAGGCTGGATGGTGGCTGCAGCTTTATAAATTGTTGACTGCATATAATTTTAACGTTCTCAGCAAAATATAGATTAGTTTTGTTAGAAGAAGTATTAGGTACAAATTGATTTAATGGAAGATTTTAAAAAATAAGCAGGTTGTAGTATGCAGCAGAAATATAAAATTCCAAAAGTATCTGTAACTTACTTTGTCTGTCTGTCCAATATTTAGATATAGCTAATTAGAAATTCTAAAAAAAGGTAAATATGCTTTTATGTTATGAATTCATTTTTCAATAATCATATACTCTTTAAATCACTTTGTGCGTCTGTCCAATTCATTTCTATGATCCCATAACTTACTTTATTCGTCCGTCTGTTGGGGGTTCTTGTTGTCTCAACCATGACACTTTGGTTGAGCTTGACTTCCGAATTAGCGGGAAGTTCACGAGATCAGTTGGCGAACATACAAACCCCCAATACCAGGAACCATCAAGTTTCAACAGCAGGTTTGAATATAGATTTATTGATGAAATTATTTCAAAGACCTGAAATTACAATATCAATTAGTTCATAATTCCAGTTATTTATAACCACGTAATCTTATTTGCTTTTTAAAAATCATTTTTCTCTACGGTAAAAATCTTTGGAAACTTTGGTTTTAAAGGAAAATTATTTGGTTTAATAAATCATTGTTAAATGCAAAAATAAAGGCACATAAAAATTACTAAAACATATATTAATCATAATTAAGTTTCATGCTTAGCTGGCTAAAGCCTTTTTTAAAACTACATATAATCGTCCTATACACCATACTTCCCAATAAAATTAACAAATTCTACCTGAAGCTCTTATGGTTTCAAATCCCTGATATACTAGGGTCGTTCACACACTACGAGACCAATGATAGGCCCAATTCTGTTCTCCGAAATCTTCACACTCTCATATCTCATTCAAAAGTAAAGAACGTGCGCTTCAAAATAAACAAAACAATCTATGCCGCGCCACATTATGAAAGGAAAGCCCTAAAAGACGACATTTGCGCTTAGTTTTCGGTTAATGATAAGGAATTTAATTTCGAACTTGATAAACACAAAGCTTCCTCGAAAAGAGGTTAAGACACACCCCCCGTTTGAAAGTCAAATTAACTTCCTTAACGAGATTCAAGGTTTTTTTGCGCTGAGCACTAGCAACATTTCTCACTAAACTCAACTCACCATAATCACATGAGAATGGCCACATCCCGAAAACGTGACAATTTTGCTCCTAACTAATGAAACCCCGTGAAATGCATACACAATATTATACTCCTCACTAGGACTCATAATACCTCACATTTTAGGATAGAAGGATGGGGATTGGTTTGTACCATACAACATTCCATGCACATGACAATCACAAGATCACATACACAATCCTAAAATAGATAATCCTATTAATCATGATGTTGTAATATAACAACTATACTAAATAATAATCATTTCATAATCAATAGGTAATAAATCATTATTATAAATCAATAAGTACCTACGAAATCAGGTTGAAATGTAAATGTAAACAATAATGGTAAAAATAAAACGAAATAAATCTTAGACAAGAAAATTAAGATTTATAGGTACTTAAAACTAAATTGGTAAGCATCAAAAAGAGTAGTAAGAAAAAATTTTTCAAAATCCTTGGGCAGAAAGTTTTTCAAACCTAATGAATAAGAACTGTAATATCTTAATCAACAATAAAACTTTTTAATACTTAAGGAATAGCAAAATAATAATATCTTCGTTAGAATTTTCATCGGAATTATAAAAAAAAATACCAATTTTTCTTTGTAAAAAATATGAGACTTTAAATATGAATTTTCAATCATTCCTTGATCTGAATAAAAATGTTTTACTTGATTGAAATTCATATATAATTTTTAAAAAAATCTGCTAAAAATACTTGATTTTTTTTTCTTAGAATAAATATCGAATCACGCAACCTCGACACATTTATTCCTTTTTGTTAAACTTTTCAGGTAAGTTTTAAAATGAATTGTACTTTTGAAAAGAAATTAAACTCAATAAAATTAAATTTGAGCATATGAAATAGAAGAATATTTAATCGCATTTCATTTGATTCTTATTTTAGGCATAAAAATAGGCATATGAAAAATGTGGCTTTTTACTAAAAAAAATCTCAATTTCCATAAAATAAGAATCAATTATTAATCATAATTTTTAACAACTGCCTGACTGATACAGCATGTTCTTCTAGGGGAGATTTATCTGTCAGTCTGAACAAGACTCTTGCAGTCTTTCTTCCATCCTCAATTCTCGTCACTCGGCCCATCCTCAAACATCTCATCAGCGGATTGGTACTCGTAACCAGAACTATATCTCCGTCAGCTAGTGGCTCCGCCATCTCATCCTTCCACTTGGACATCCGTAATATCTTCGGTAGGATCTCCTGGCGGTAGGCAGTCCAAAACTGGGCAGATAAATCTTCTAACAACTTCAACCTGGAGGAAATTTGGTCCTCCGGTTTCATCGCCACATTGCACAACGGCTGGCGGTCAACATTTCCCAGCAGCTGGCCGGGGGTAATCAGCCGCCAATTCTCCACGTCGTTCGCAGCTTCAATCGTCAATGGTCTGCTATTCATCAATTTGCTGACCTCCGCCAACAGCACCAGGAGCTCGTTGAAATTAACAGAACTATTCACCAACTTCTTGGACAGCAATCTCTTGGTTAATCCCACCATTTTCTCAGCTTGCCCAATGTAATGGTGGGCTCGGGCCGGGATCTGAGACCAAGAAAACTCAACCTGGCTGCCCAACTTCTGCTCTAAAACTTTGCGAGCACCGGATAATTGTGTGCCCATGTCGCTTACTATGATCTTCGGCAGACAATGAACAGCTTCCAACTTGCGCAGGGACAACAGGATACTGCTGGTATCATACTTTTCCAAGGCATCTAACCATAACGCCCCTGAGAACCTGCAGACCACCACGAACACCCACACCTTCTTCGTTGCTGTCTGACTCCTCGTTTTGGCGGCAGCTCTCCTCGTAACCAGCGGACCCATCAGGTCGACTTGCACAGCTTCAAAAGGCCTGCTCGGGACCAACTTGTCAGGTAACACGTCCTTCATGGTAGCACGACATTCCTTAGCCCTCTCAACACTGCAGGGCCAACACTTCTTCACTTCCATGATGGCCAACCTCCTTGCCTTCACAATCCAGCACCAACGGCGGCTCTCAGCTAAAGTTCCACGGACACCAGAGTGAAGCTCAACATGCGCTTCTCTCATAAAAACAGCAGCTAACCAATTACCAGGCTCCAAAATTATTAAACCTGGCATGTCTTCAAATATCATTTTACGGCCACCAGTAATGGCGTCAATGACTGGCTCTCCACGACCAACCATTTTAAGTATTCTCATCTCCCTGGTCACATAATTTCCTCCGGGACCAACGACAGGCCAGGTCAATGATACTTCATGCACTAATGGATTTAATGACGCATAATTGCCTTTAGCGTCATTTATCCACTCATCCTCTTGGCTTTGTGACACAATGAAAAGTTCCGCCGCCGCCATAAAATTGTACAAAGACGGCTTGTACACAGAATCTGCGGCTGCTACATGACTACCAGCGGCTGTAGTCTTACCTTCTTGTCTGCTCTTTAGCTTCTTCAACCAGGTGTTCGCAACTTGCAGGACAGCTGCCATAATACGTTTGGCCTGTCCAAATGATCTCCTGTGCTCAAACCTAAAGACATCTTCAGCGGCTTCTCCGGCAACTTTCATTGAACATAACTTAACCATTTTGGTATTCAACTCCTCTGGGGGTAAAACCTGCTTGACTTCTTCGGCAGTTTTCACCGGCCACGCACTTTCATCCTGGCGCAACCATTCTGGGCCCAATCTGTACCTGGAACCTGGTCCCAAATCTGATACCTTGCAGGTGCTTCTGGTGCCCAAATCTGCAACGTTGTGCGTCCCCGGGACCCACCTCCAGTCATCCTTGTTGGTTGCAGATTGAATTTCTCCAATACGATGAGAATTAAATGTGTTCAGCATAGCACTGTTGGAAACTATTTGTGATAAAACACACGATGAATCAGTAAAGTACATCACTCTGATAATATCAAAGGGCAGGGCATCTCTGACGGACTTTGCCAACCTTGTGGACATTTGGCATCCCATCAACTCAAGGCGTGGAATTGACTCACACTTGACCGGCGCAACTCTTGACTTGGTGGCTAGCAGAAACGTTTCAAATCCTTGTCTAGTTGGCCACCTCAAATATGCATTAGATGCATAAGCCTCTGATGACCCATCCGAAAACATCATCAAGGATGGAAGGCCAGTTGGTTCATCCGGGACCACACAACGGTCAAACTCCAATTTAGCGACCTCAGCTCTGTCCTCCAGCGACTGAACAAGTTCATCCCGTAGACTTTTTGGAATGAAATCTTGCCAGCCCAAATTCAGCAAACATGTTTTCCGCAGGACAAGTTTAATTCTCAACAGAATAGGGCTGCAAAGCCCGATCGGGTCGAAGGTTTGGGCGGCGAACCTGTGGACCATCTTCTTTGTCAGATTCTCGTCCAAGGCGTCCTGGAGGTTGTACAAATCAGCATCCTCTTTCACCTTCCTTCCCTTGACTTTACCATCTTGGTTGACTCTTGTGGCGATGGACAACACATCGGTGGCTGGCTTCCATATCAGCCCGAGAACCTTGGTAGGCTGGCAATCATCTCCAGAATAAATGACTTGTTTGAAGGAAAAACTACCTTTGCCGATAATCCTGTCGGCCTCTTTCATCATCTCCTTGGCTTCTGGCTTCGATCCTGCTCCCGAAATAACGTCATCTATGAAGCTGTGCTTCTCAAGCTTGACTGCAACTGGAATCTGAGGTAACTTGAATTCCTCATCAGGGTAGGTAGGTATTTGTGGCTCCTTCCATAACTCAGGTTTAGCAACAATTTCACTACCGTTTATCTGTCCCTCTCCATACATCTCCTTGACCTCTGCTTCACTCTTTCCGCCGAACAGGCGGGACGTCAACTTCAGGGCTGTAACTGCCAAGTTTCCCGCAGCCAACTCGCCGAAATTCACAACTTTGGTCAGGTAAATTTCAAGTGGACCATCTGGCGTCGGGGAAAATAAAACTCTCTTCATCTGGCTGTCAAACTCTGTGGCCAGGATGGAGTTATAAAACTTGGAGATATCCGCGGTTATACCAACCTTGTAACCGCGGAAAAGCATCAAATGATAAAAAATCTTCTGCATTGGCGGCGGGCCTCCCAGCATTATGTTATTAAAACTGGTACCCTTGAACGTCAGAGAACTATTTGCACACAATCGCATGGGTGTGGAACTTGAATCCTCCTTGAAAGCAACCACTATTGATGAACAAGACTTAGGTCCTTCATACTGCAATTCTTCAGGCGTGGCTTTTTGAAAAACGCCTCTTCTTATGGCGTCGTTGAATACCTCCACATACATTCCATAGGTACCTTCCTTGACCATCCTGGCACGATCCTTTTCAGCAATTTTGCGGGCTAAACTCTCATTGTAGGGTAAAGTGTGAGGATCTTCAATATAAGCATATTGACCTGTCCACTTGTTGGACTGCAAGTCTAGTGTTAAACCTGCCTCAATTATCCTCTGCCTCTCACGCTGGTCCCAGGTAGTGCCGTCGGCCATAGCCTTGCACTCTTGACAAGCAGTGCATCCTGGACAAAGTGCCTGCGGCTGTACGCCAAACGATTCAGACGTCAGAAAGTCTGGCAAAGTGCCTCCACTGACACTGACAGCCTTATAAGCCGACTTTTGATCTCCAGCTCCACCATCAGCACTCGTACAGATAAAACCACTACCAAAAATGGTTCGCCACAACATAGACTGGCCCACTTTCTGGTAGGTTGAAGGAAACACGTCAGGATGTGTATTTCCAATGATGATATCTAAGCCTCCACTAATGTATGTAAACCTTTCTGGCGGCATTTTAAATATCTCGGCGGCAGTTTCGGGGTGGACCGAGCGCATCTCGTTGGCCCCGCCGAGGGTGGGCATGACAGCTGCCTCAAACTCCCTCAAATTGCCGTCCCTATCCTTCAGATAAAACACAACATTGCGGCAGGAAGACTCACTGCCATCAGCTACAGAAATAGTTGTATATCTGCCGGTAGATTTCAGCTTCAACTTGTTGGATAACTTCTCAGACACAAGTGGCAAATTTGCCCCGGAGTCAAACATTACTGTGGCGTGGCAGGTGCCGCCGCCAGGTGCTATGACAGGAACTAACTGAAGTAAGAAGGTACAGGGGCTGGGTGCAGAACTTGACTTGTAGACTGTATTCACACCAGCACTAGCCTCATGAAGTAACCTTGAATGGTATCTGTCACAATTATTGGTACCACAAACACCAAGCTTATCCGATTTATTACACTTGTCAGCAGTATGGCCGTCACACAAGCAGAGTTCACATAACTTCTTCTGCTGGACAACTTTCTTTCGGTCAACCACATCCATCTTCTTAAACGTGAGGCAACGGAAAATCGGGTGTTTCTCCTTGCAGCTCTCCACAGGACATGCACTGTTCCACTTGGAAGCCTTGCCCTTTCCAGCCTTTCCATTCTTATCGTCGCTGCGGCCAGATACTTGCGCGGCGGCAGCTCTGTCACGATTTCTCTTGCCGGCGCCATTGTCATAGGACATATCACCAGCCAACATGGCACCCCTGGTCCTCTCCAGCAGCTCTACAATCTTCGGGATGTTTGGTTGGTTCATGCTACCTAGCTCCATCATAATTTTGTCTCTCAAATTTTCAGGGCACTTGTCTTTAAAAATATGAATAAGAGTTAGGTGGTTGTAATCCTTAGCTGCAGAACCAACGATGGCTTCTACCTCCTGCATCATGCTCTTGAAGGTAGCAATTGCGCTTACCACGTCCACAGGTTTATCCACAGGTTTCATCTTGTTCAACTTAGTTAAAATCCTCATGAACCGGCGAGTGTTTGATAAAAACATCTGATCAAGAAACGCCCATTGTTCATTATGATCTCTAATCGCTGACACTTGCTTGCGTAGTTCCGGGTTGGTTATCACCTTCTCCATACACAACATCAGACTTAACCTCTGGTCAGCAAATCCATAACCAGAGCATAGGTCCTTAAAGACCTGTTTAAAGTTTGGGTAATCCGTGTCAGTACCGTCGAACGACGGCAACAAACTGTTGTCCCAGCGCCCATACTGTGGGTTGGAACTCCGAATATCCACGGCAGACATACTTCTGGAGAGCATGGCAGGTGTCCCACTCTCATCCAGATTAGATGAACGACGTTCCATCTCTCTAAGCCTTCGGTACATATCACGTACTTCTTGGCGCAACTCCACGGAAATTTTAAGCACTCCCATGTCCATCTTCACCTTCTCAATGACGTCGAGGTTCCTGGCGACAGTGCTTGACCTCGCGTCGTCTGAATCATTGTCAAGCCAGTACAGAATTTTTGTACACTGCTCCAACGACGCATAAACTTTATCTGCAACAGTTTTCTGCTCACTAGCTTCATCCAAATCACGCTTGAACTCGCGCAGCTCACTAGTCTCCACGGCAGGTTTTAGACTTTTTATTAGGTCAGATTGGTCCTTGACCTCACTAAAAATGTCACGAATTGATTTTACATTCACATTTTCACATGAACTAAAACTTTGGCAGGCTTTTAGATTGTCATAAAACACTTTTAACTGTTCATCAAAAACTTCTAGCCTTTCACTACCAATAGCGATAGCTCGCTCAATTTTCTGCTTTTTGGTTAGTGGCATATTGATTCACTAGGTACTTATTTCACAGAAAAATTGTCACAGTTTATTGCATCAATAATTCACTGGATGCTATTGATCTCTTGATGAATGCTAACGCCTATTCATCAGATACTTTGAAATTGTCTCAACCATGACACTTTGGTTGAGCTTGACTTCCGAATTAGCGGGAAGTTCACGAGATCAGTTGGCGAACATACAAACCCCCAATACCAGGAACCATCAAGTTTCAACAGCAGGTTTGAATATAGATTTATTGATGAAATTATTTCAAAGACCTGAAATTACAATATCAATTAGTTCATAATTCCAGTTATTTATAACCACGTAATCTTATTTGCTTTTTAAAAATCATTTTTCTCTACGGTAAAAATCTTTGGAAACTTTGGTTTTAAAGGAAAATTATTTGGTTTAATAAATCATTGTTAAATGCAAAAATAAAGGCACATAAAAATTACTAAAACATATATTAATCATAATTAAGTTTCATGCTTAGCTGGCTAAAGCCTTTTTTAAAACTACATATAATCGTCCTATACACCATACTTCCCAATAAAATTAACAAATTCTACCTGAAGCTCTTATGGTTTCAAATCCCTGATATACTAGGGTCGTTCACACACTACGAGACCAATGATAGGCCCAATTCTGTTCTCCGAAATCTTCACACTCTCATATCTCATTCAAAAGTAAAGAACGTGCGCTTCAAAATAAACAAAACAATCTATGCCGCGCCACATTATGAAAGGAAAGCCCTAAAAGACGACATTTGCGCTTAGTTTTCGGTTAATGATAAGGAATTTAATTTCGAACTTGATAAACACAAAGCTTCCTCGAAAAGAGGTTAAGACACTTGTAAATTGTCTATGGGACATGTACTGCAAACATGGTGTGATGCAATTTTTAGGTATAAGGAATAGGTACATACTTCATTCAATTCAAATTATAAGTTGTTTTTCCCGGAGATTTGCCACCTACAACTTTGTAGAGATTTGATTCGATTTTTACTGATTATACATATAAAATTTTTTTTTTTGGTTTTTCCTTTAAAATCTTCTTTACCACTTTGAGTTTTTCAGTTCATGTAGCCTTATAAGTCCTGATATGGTTTTAAGCTATATTATTTAAAGTTTTAAGTCTATGTATAGTTTTAGACCAGTTTTCAGCACCCTACCTCCTAATCGAATAAAGAGCGCCTAGATGCTAGATGCGTGGCCGCTAGTAAATAAAATTACATAATCAGCACTTGCTGAATGTTTATCCCTAATCCCTTTGAGTGATGCAATATGGTTGAATTCAACAGTCTTACAGCATTGGCCAAAATCCAGGTATAGTTGGAAATTCTGAATTTTACAAAAAGTTTTTTTCTTCTAAATTTTTGCGAATTCCTGAAAACATATTGATATTGTAGTGCTATTTTTAGACATAAATGTCCTTTTCGTTTGAAGGTAAAGATCTTGTTAACCTCTGAACCGGTTAATTCTGAATTTAGGTAAAATTAACAAAGGTCCCATTGAGTTTTAAGGTTTTTTATTTTGGGCTATTTGAATACCCTTTCTCCCCTAGATGTCAAGGGTACCACTGCTATCTTTAACATAACATTGATGTATTCTTATTTGTAATCCATGGCCATATTCCAGACTCTTACATACAGGAGCTAAGAAGAAGAGAGAGATGAATATTTGACATATATTTGGTGTGCTTAGAATAATACAGGGTGTCTAGAGAATAAGATATAATACAGGGAGTCCAGAGAATAGAATATATAATACACGGTGTCCAGCTAATAAAATATATAATTCAGTTGTTCAGAGAATATAATGTATAATACAGGGTGTCCAGAGAATAGAATGTTTGATACAGGTGTCCATGGAATACAATATTTAAATCATTGTGTCTACCTAATATTTGTGTGTGTACATAATATAATATATACTACAGGGTGTCCAACTAATATTTGGTGTTTATATAATAAAATATATAATACAAGGCGTTCAATTTATATTATGTATTTATGTGAAACAGGATGTCCAGACTGGTGTTTAATTTTAACCTTTGTGTTATGGACCCTGTAAATATTATGTGTACAAGGTTAGATTATAAAATCTTGTGGACCCTGTAAATATTATGTGTGCAAGGATAGATTATAAAATCTTGTGGACGCTGTAAATATTATGTGTGCAAGGATAGATTATAAAATCTTGTGGACCCTGTAAATATTATGTGTGCAAGGATAGATTATAAAATCTTGTGGACGCTGTAAATATTATGTGTGCAAGGATAGATTATAAAACTTTGTGGACCCTGTAAATATTATGTGTGCAAGGATAGATTATAAAATCTTGTGGACGCTATAAATATTATGTGTGCAAGGAAAGATTATAAAATCTTGTGGACCCTGTAAATATTATGTGTGCAAGGATAGATTATAAAATCTTGTGGACCCTGTAAATATTATGTGTGCAAGGATAGATTATAAAATCTTGTGGACGCTGTAAATATTATGTGTGCAAGGATAGATTATAAAATCTTGTGGACCCTGTAAATATTATGTGTGCAAGGATAGATTATAAAATCTTGTGGACCCTGTAAATATTATGTGTGCAAGGATAGATTATAAAATCTAGTGGACCCTGTAAATATTATGTGTGCAAGGATAGATTATAAAATCTTGTGGACGCTATAGATATTATGTGTGCAAGGATAGATTATAAAATCTTGTGGACCCTGTAAATATTATGTGTGCAAGGATAGAATATAAAATCTTGTGGACCCTGTAAATATTATGTGTGCAAGGATAGATTATAAAATCTTGTGGACGCTATAGATATTATGTGTGCAAGGATAGATTATAAAATCTTGTGGACCCTGTAAATATTATGTGTGCAAGGATAGACTATAAAATCTTGTGGACCCTGTAAATATTATGTGTGCAAGGGTAGAATATAAAATGCATTAACCTAACCGCATCACACTTCTGTATGGACACAGAAGGAGAAAGTTTTCTGGAATATAACAAATTATAATGAGATACAGGGGAAAGACAATACACAATTTATTATTGTACCTCTAATGATGATAAAAAAATTAACCCTCAAGTAAAAAAATATTTGAATTTTTCTTTTTTTTCCTGCAATATATATTCCCATGCATAGACCGACCTTAACAAACAAAAGAACTATGAATTTAGTCCAAGGGCTTTCTTAATATCAATAAAGATTCTAAACTTAAAAGTCTGAAAAGTTTATAGAGAAGTGGGAAGAGATTCCAGAAGAAAAAAAAACAATTAATCCAGAGGTTTGAGAGATCTATTTCTTCAACCGGAAACGTAAACGGACGTATAGGAAACACAAACATTGTTCTACTTTACATTAAACTAGCAACAGAGCTCCTAGCATCTAGGAGCTCTGTATTCGAAGGAGTAAGGAAAGTAGGAAAATAGCCTATAACCAAACTTAAATATAAAAACTAAACAGCCTAAAAACAATCCGGGACCTATTAGAATCTTCCTTAAAATGCAGAATTCTACTAGTTACTGAAATTTAATGCTACAGACAAAAAAAAACCTTACTACTTTATATAATAGGATATATCCTTATTGTTATGTAAATATTGACTAACAAAATATTTCAAGATAATAATACTGATCAAATACTGAATAATATTTTTACAAGTCACCTAATTCTTGCAAATCAACACAATTATTAGTGGCGAAGCTGCTCTATAATTAGGGTAATTTAAAAATAATTTATTTTAATATACTGTGGAAGTAGGGTGCACAGTGTTTGACCTGGGGGTGTGCAATACACAAAAATTGGGGGAAGTGTAGGGGGTGTAATACAGACATCAAAGGGAATGCTGTATTTTTTCATGGGGGTGTTGTGCATTAGGGACAGACATAAAGTGGTAATAGCCAATATGCTAACGATTTTCTTTTTTAGGGGAGCATGGTATTGGTATGTTTAAGACTATTGTTAGGTCGGAGGTGGGAAGAGGTTTGATCAAAGTGACAAAATCAACTCTTTAAATTAAAAAAATTGTGAATCATAGAAAATTAAGTCTTTTATTTAAAATTGTAAAAACATGAATTTTAATTCAGATTTCATATTTCATGACTATGATATTTAGACAAACAATTTTACCTCAACAAATTTCCTAGAAAAATATTAAATTAAATTTTGTATTGTGTGACCCCCCTTTGTAGGACAGCAGTTACTCTATAATTGATATGGTTGTCACGCTGTCATCAGAAGTTTTAAAAGTGATTTCAAGAGGGATTTCTTTATTTTGGTCAGGTTTAGAATTTCGGCTGATTTTTAATATTGTAAAAGGTTGATTTTCCAGAGGCTTACAGGCAGCTGACGCTTGACTGACAAGCCATGCAAATATTTGACCTGGCATTAAGAAGAAAACGTGTCTATCTTTTGGTTTTATAGCTGACTTGAACAGAGGGATATTTAAGTCTATACAGCATCATAAAAGAGACAATAAAAATTAGTACCAACCGCTGCAATGCCAGGCTTCTTATTTAATTGTTAAGATTTAAGGGATGACTTAAACCAAGCATAGTTAGAATCTTTAAAAAACTTTTTAGATTTAATGAAAATTAAGCCATCAATCCGTGACAGCCCAAATCTTTGGATTTACACTTTCTTGTTTAAATTTTAAATGATTCCCTTTTAAAATGATTCTATTTGTTTTTATTCAATACTTACATGATATTAGACTTTAAATTGAAATTTTTTTTTTGATAGGTAAATATACTAATTGCTTTAACTTTCTTCGTGCAGTTTAAAAGAATAGACAACTTAAAACTTTTTCTATGTCTATGTAAGGCTAACAAAACCTAAACTCATTGTCTAGACTTTGAAAAATGGATATTCAATACGAGGATATGTTAACAGGGAAAATTGGTCAGTTCGTTCCTCCATCAGGAGGGGAGGGGATTCAGAAAAGGGAACACAGTAATAGTGTCTGACTGAATATGACGTAACAAAAAAATTAGCCAATGAGAGGCCACTATAAATTTTACCATTGGTCAATAACGGCCTCTCATTGGCTAATTTTTTTTTGGTTACGTCATAATCAGTCATACACTATTACTGTGTTCCAGAAAAGGGGGTGGATGGGAGGATATCGTTATTTTATCCAGCTGGAAGTATCACTTTATTAGAGTACATGAAAATCTCTTTCAACATTCCAGCAATGAAATATTGATTCTTTGAAATTCTAAGGATTTGGCCTCATGAAACTAAGAAAAAAATCTTCAATTAGAAAATTAACAGACGTAGTTTTAGTTCTGTTATGGTTTATTTTACACTTTTTAATTGAACTAAAAAGAGGTTAAGAATTGAGAGGTCTATAATTTTTCCTCTATTGAATTGTAAAATTCTAAGAATTGAGGCTTTACTGTTTCAGCTTAGAGTTGCATGCTCAATTTAACTAAATTCTATTAGTCTATATTGAAATGTTAAATTAAAATTCGAAGGAGGTTCTTTTCAGAAGCGTGACTTTTCTATCATCAGAGTATGTTAGGAAAAAATAAATTTTGTCATTTTAGCTTTAAACAAACTGCATATTAGAGAAATAACCATACTAGTTGTATAAACTAAAATATTCTATGATAATTTAAGCTGTAAAATTTATCAAAAAATCCGTCAAGAACAATACATACATTCAAAGAAAACAAGTCTTTACTTACATTCAGACATATATAAAGAGTGAGGGAACCTATGCTTTAAAACATTCCTAGCATATTAAGATTAGCTACATAATACAGGGTAATACATAGATTGACTAATTTTAATAAATATGCTTTGCATTTTTAGATAGAATTATTCTTGTTTCAACTGCAGTGCATCATATATAACTTCATCTAAAACTTGCAGAGATATAGGGACAGAACAAAGGAAGATAATTATATTTTATGATCAATTCTATATTACGAAAAAAAAATTATTTTCAAAGGCTGCTTACAACCGAACAGAACGAGAACAAGAACAACGAGGCATAAATACGCGTGAATGGCAAAGCATACAACGAACACGCGTAAAATAGATCTTTTTTTGCCCTCTCTCTGCATAATCCAATAAATATTCCAGATTATTGGTATTCTATTAACCTAAAATGCTTCGTTGAATTCATAAAAGTAAAAATATTATCTCATCTAATAGGTAATTAACGTATGGCTTTTCATCTTTAAAACAGAAAAGCTAAGTGACCTCTAAAATATTAGAGAAAATTAAAGAATTTAATTATTTTTCTCGTATTCATTTGAATCCGGTGGATAGGAACCGGTTCTCATGAATACGAAAAAACTATGTCTAGCATCGTATTATATCCAGTTTTCTACGAATATAAAACTAGTTTTAATCTTATAATTGCCTTCGGCACCACGGGGCTAAAAAAAACTAGTTTTAATCTTATAATTGTACATTCTATATCCGCGGAAAGCCGTTTATAATACGATACGAGAAATAACTATTATTAACCCATCCCCTAAAACCCTGAAATATCTTGCAACTTGATAAACAGTTTGTGTGCATTCATTATACTTTATAGCACTTGCATCGCATTATCAAATCATCAGAACCGCATATTTCTTAAAAAGTCGTAACTACCCTTTTCCTATTACTTATCTTTAATTAATAAACATAAAATCTTATTTTTTGCTATTTTGTAATTTTGCGATTTTTGAACACTTTAGATATGTGGTAGTATGCGGAAATACATGCACACCTAAACAGTTTAATACTTGATGCAACAATATTATGTACAGTTAAACAAGGAGGATTGTATCCATAAGTAGCACAATACAATGACAAGCCAATACATTTAGCCATTGACAGTATGTAGAATTTTTAGGAGTTAGGGTAATCTTAGTCTTACATAGATATAAAAGAATATGTAATACCTAGTAAATCCTAACTCCTTTAGTTGCGGCCAGCGGTGCTTTCCCAAAACTTCACTGCAGTTGCTGCTTGCTTACACACTTATTAGATCTAGTATAGAGTAGCTACAGTCATGATAAAATTGCAGAACTTTCAATTTAAAATATATATTTTTTACTCACATCTGCAGTGTAGTAACTACAGAATAGAAGGTATAAGATTATCATACATAGTAGGAATGCTTTTTGAAAAAATTAAGCTAAATATCATCCTAAAAATAACAGGATGTCTAATTGTTTATTGTAGGGTCTTGCTGACTGCAAAACTGTAACGGTTCTTCTTTATAGTGAAGCGTCTTCTAGTTCCAGGTAAGGTTTTTATCTATTTTGGCGGTGGTTACTTCCACCATCCAGGAAAAAAGGCGTTATGAAAAATATCCTTTCACCCCACCCCCCCAAATTTTTTTCCTACCATATCTATATAAGTCAGGGAAGGGGGCGGGGGGGAATTAGTCTGTTTATTACACTAGCCCAGAAAGTTTTATAGTAACGTGTTCTTATTCACTGGCTCATTAACTTTGGGGACTTTTATTAAATTTTGATTGGTTGGTTCAATAAGTTGAGTATCCCAATGTTTCAACCTGTAATTGTAATCTATAGAAGTGGAAATTTTGTGTATCCTCATTTGGGATGTACATAAGTTTATCGGCCATAATCTTTTCCCTTTAAATCTCTGGTAATTAGGAGCAAAGATTAGTATATTTAAATGTCTCTAGAGGTTAGGGGTGAAACCATTGGGACTATACAATTAATTTTGTTCTTCATTCTTTTAACCTATTGTGTATAAATAATTTTGGTCTGTTCTTTACTATTTTTTTTATTGAAAGACAGACACGCAAACATCCATGTACTTTAAAGAAGGGTTCAAAATAAACAATTTATATTAATGAAATTTATTTTATAAATAATTTGGCAAGATTATATTATATTCAATTTGAATCATGTTCGTGAATTATTATAATCATTTGATAAAAATTTGTTCAAACAGTCATCACAGTAACTAAAACCTCACTCCCTGTTGTCCCCTCCTTGCTTGGGGAGCTCAAATTGTCTTTCACGTCCCCAACCTTTTCTCCATTAACTTCATTCTCCTCTTCAAAGTCGTTTTCACCGTTCACATCCTCAATTAGAACATTATCACCATCCACACTTGTTGTCATTTTCCCGCTCTTTTCAAGTTTCCCGCCTTTTTTGTTGTTGTTGTCACTAATTTTGGCGCGGTTTTTGGTTGAGCCGCCACTTTGGACAGTTTTGCGCTCGGATTTTGACGGTGGTAAAAACCGGTTTTGACTGCTGAGTCTGTGTGGCGGAAGGGAACCGAAGGCAGCATCGTCGTCTGTTGTACAGTCGCCGCCGCCTGACCGTTGGATTGTAAGTTGGCGGGCCCGTTCGGCGAGTAGCTTGTTGCGCGCTGGTCGGCGGGTCACATATCTGAAAATAAAAATCATATTATTTTTCTAGTTACTAAGTCCTATTTTGTTTAATGTATGTTTATATTGTATAAGGTCTCGGAATAGAACTAATTATAGTCTTCATATTATTTAAAATGTTTGAAACTAGACAATTATGAAAAATGCAAAAACCACATATTTAGAAATTGAAACTTTTATATGGCTCATAAATGAAATTTGTTGTAACAGGTAAATCTGCAAAACCAGGCAGGAATATGTCACTGGGAGAAATAGGTTATTGCTTCCAACTTAATGTTGCATTTGAGTCAAAATACATTGTTTTTCTGCATCATATTGGACAGCAATAACTAAAAAATCAATAATATGTGGCAAAAATTATGGAAAAAATATTTGTTTTCAGTGTTTGCCATATCCCTGCCCCAACCTGGCAACAGCTAGCTCCAAATGCTCTCTGTTTATGACAATTTCAAAAGTAGGTGATGGCTTCAAGATGTATACAGTTGGGAAAATGAATACTGTCTCTTTTCTTTAAAAATTCAAAATTTTAGTTTCAAAACCAGTAAATTTAAAACAAGGATCAAAACATCTATTAGTAGCTATGCACTTATGATTATTTATGGGGATTGTAAAGTAAATTTCAGGAGTAAAAGTAGTCAAGTAAATTGTTTTATTTTTAGAGTGCGATAGACGGTCGAACAAACAGAAACAGAAAGCTGTGGTCAGACGATCAATATTTGATTTATCTGTCTGTCTTGAATAGTAGCCAAGAAAATTTTGTTAAATGTTAAAAATTAGGAATATTTTTGTAATTTGCCTTACTTTTATATAATATATATATATAAAGGGATGAGGTGTATTGGCATATCAATAAAATACATTCAGGTAACCCAGGGATCTAAAGGGATACGATTGGGCGATAAACCTATGTACAATACCAATGATAAAACAAAAAATTATCTCTTCTGTACATTACAATTACAGGTTGAAACATTTGAACACTTAATTAACCAACCAATCAAAATTCGATAAAAGTTCCCAAAGTTGTTAGGCCAACGAATAAGAAAACGTTATAATTAAACGTTGGGGGCAGTGTAATAAGCAGCCCAAGGTCCCCTTCCTCCCTCATTTTACTTCTAAGCCACACAAACTCATGCAAACTTAAGAAATCTCACACAAATTTATCACAAGTAATAAATACACTCACATATATAAACTCATTTTGGCACCCACAGATACACCCACTTATGAAATACACACCCACATATAAAATACACACACACACCCACACAAGAACTCACTAATACATAATACATATCTTTATGTTTATACAATAATAAAAATTAGCAACCATGAACTTCAAACAAAAAACTGGCAGATTGAAATTTATTATTTATGGATATTTTTGTCTTATTTTATCTGTGTTTTAGTCAAAATACTTAATATTTCCATTTGATTTTAAAACACATGACAGAAATGTTATGTTTATGTATTGTCAACCATACTCTAGTTAAAGAGTTGCAGAGCTATTAAAAATTATGTTTTTTTGGAGTTTTAGGTGAACTACTATAAGATCAGAGACAGGATGTATTTTATAGGAATTTATATTACAACAACATTCAAAGGATCTAGAAGCAAAGTTAAGAAAACTAGAAAGGTTAAAAATGGTATCTACTACAGCTTTGTTAATTTGCTTAAGATTAATAATAAAAGTAGATTTAACAAAATAAAGTTTATGTAAAAAATACTATGTGATATATTAAACTGTAATAAAATGGAAGCATTAAATTTTTTTAAGTTATAGTTCAGAAACTTTTATCTTAATTAATAAAAACAAGTAAATTTTCATCCAAATTTGATACTACACACTATCAAAAGCCTTTGCAAAATCTAAAAAAAATCTCTACTTTGCCAAAACTAACTTGAACAGAAAATATCATTTCCAGAAAAGTTTTCTAACTTTTCACAATTTTGGCAGAATTTAAAATTTTGATAAAACCTGGGAAGACAAATTGACAGGGAAGGTAAATTTATCATTTTTCTTTCTTTCACAATATTTGACTTTACATTAGATTATAAATTAAATTGAATTCAAATAAATGTTACTTTTTGAATTTTAATTTTATTGTGCATAATAAAATATGACGTCTTGAATACAAATGACCAATGATAGGATAGTATACATTTTACAATTGGTCAATTAAAATATAGACTGGCCTATCATTGGTCATTTATATAGTTTGACGTCATTTTTAATGAGGCACTATAAGCTGCTTAAAAGTATAAAAGTGTAATTACCGTGAGCCATCTGAACGCACTTTCAGCTTCCACTCAAACTCCGGACTTCCAGGCTGTTCCTCGCCAGCTCTTTCATCACCACAACCTTTCTCATTCACTTCAGCAGCTGCCTTTTGGTCATCAGTGATAGCATTGTCTTTATTAAGGCTAGACAGCAGCAGCTTTTGCTGTTTCTGGATTATATACTGCAAGTTATTGAGGTCTGTGTACACAATATCACTGGGTTTAGCTGCAACCCCGTTGGAATTTCCGTTCGGGGGTAGGGTAGAGGAGGGGTCTATGTAGTAATCACTGGATTTATTCCCGGATTTATCATCGTCACTCTGAGCACCTCTCATTGGTTGGTGGGTAGAATTGGAGTTATGTGGTTGGTTCATGTGTGGAGAATTTGGATGTTGTGATTGGTTCAAGTGGGAAGAATGTGGGTGATGTGATTGGCTAGAAAAGGTTTGGTTTGGCAGAATGGAGAAATAGGATTGATTGGATGAATCCTGCTTGAAAGTTACAATATTTTGGCAAATTGGCTCAAGTGATTCAAATCTAAAATTAAATACATAAGTTATTCACTAAACATAATACTTTTTATTATAGAAAGCTTATTTAAAAGTTACAATGTCAAGCAGTAGAAAAAAGTTTTTTATAATCTAATCTTTAAAATTATTTTCCCATCCCTCCAACGCTACAAAGTAGATTTAATTGTTGGTTATAAAATGAAAGCATTTTAAATTCTGTCACAACAAAAATTATAATCATACCTGGAATTCAGCGTGACTCTGGCTCCAGAGTGATTCTGGCAAAAGTCAGGTATAGGCTGCACCGGTAGGGACTGCAGGATTTGGGCAGGCTTCCCTTGTCTATGGGGATGGCTGGATCCTATAAAAAATAGTCATTGTGAATGTGTATAACAAAAACTGTTCTATAAAACTTAGGCTTACTAATTTTGTAGAATTCTGTACTTATGCAATATGGTGAATACTCTGTTCAATATAAATATTGTTTTCTTTTAAATCAATATTTAGGCATTTAAAAGGTTTCTTTTTTGTATCATCTTTAAACTGTCTTTATGCTCATCATATTGTTCGACAATTTATATTTTATAAAGCTTCTTTCTTTCTATTTCCTTTTTTGGATTAATTAATAACCCTTTTGTAAACTATTTTAATTATCATTTTTTGACCATTTTGAAAATGTATATATGTATTATTAAATTCAAATTTAGACTTAGAAAGACAAACAAAAGCTTATTATTAAAATAAATTCTTTCTAAATCTGTATTTATTTAAACATAAACTTTACTTTATTAGCCATAAAACAATGTCATAAAAGTCACAATATCGCCATAAAAGAAACATAATTTATAATTTTTACAACAAAATAGTTTTACTATCATATTATTCTTAAAATATAAAGCTAATAAATCAAATATTTGTATTTTTAAAAATGTTTATTGTTAGATTAAGAAAATTATATGATACTGTGACGTCAGGTTTAACAGGTTTTTTTGTCCAAATTCTAAGTTTGTTAGGTAAAATATCAACAAAAAGACAACCTTCCCTTTAATTTCATGACCATTATTTTTCCTTGAATACAAACTAGCTATGGGTTGTATTAAGTTGCGCCTGTTTGTAAGCCAAGACATTTATCCTTATATTAAATTCGTAATTAATTTCACGCACCGGACATTGCAACATTAGGTAAAAATGAATACTAGAATGAATTCGGGAAGGACGACATTGGTCCCCAAAGTTGTATAAACACGATATCTAATTCGCTTGTTTAAAAACTTTTGGGACTTTAATAAAAAAAATCTTGATTGTATGTAACGAATAAAGCTGCAAGATTATAAACTTTTTAACTAATAATTTTTATCCGCAGAGAGGGTTCATACTCGAACTCGACACGTCGTCCCATTGTTTACCTGAATACTGATGTAAGCTGACTGATCTTGGTAGCCGGTAGCTGTCAGTGTTGCTGGGCTTACCTTCTGAAATACAAAAAAAAACTGTTTTATTTTTAGTAGGTAAGCTACAGAATAACTACTACAGTCCTTCCGTAAATCTGTGGGTGAAATGTGATTTTCTCGGCTGCTATTAAAAATAGATAACTGAAATTGTTGATGAAAATTCAAAATACCAATGTGCATTTAGTATATAATGTAGTTTGTCCGTCGGTTATGCTTCAAAAGACATGAATACTTTATAAAGTTTCAAGATTTTTTTCTGTCATTTATAGTAAATTACTTTTTATTTTTTTTTATGACAAATGAAAATCTGCTCTATAACTCATGTGTCTGTTTGTTCATCCATAATTTCTTTGCTACTTATGTCCTTGTTAAATAGTCAATTCTATATATAAAGTAGTTGTTTTCAGGAAATATTTGTATTGGTCCTAACCAGATTTATTTTACTTTATCATAACAAATTCATAGGCTGTTAAAAAAAGATAAGTCGGAAATTAATTGTGAAGATTTTCAATGTTTACCTTTTATAGATTTAGTAAGATCTTTTATCTTCTCCGAAGATTTTGATCTTGTCTTCTTTATTTTTCTTCTGTCTTTATTGTTTGTGTCTGGCGAGGCGGTAACTGCGGCTTGACCACTAGTGGCTGTTGCCTATTTTTATATAAATATAAGATTTATGTAAATAGATAATTTTACTATTTAAAACATTAAATGATTAGAATTTGAAAGTGCTGTCTAAAACTTCACAGCGACAACTTTATTATAAAATTATAAGTAAAGTTAAATACAGTAAGAATAGGTCAGGTTTGACAATAAATCATTAAATAAAACTGGTTTTTCTACATATGTTTTTTGTTTTTAAGTCTTTAGAATCTATTATCAAACTGAAAAAAACTATAATTTTAGAGTAGCTTCCCTATTTTTTTTAGGTTAAGGCGGGGCGAAGGCGGTATCGCGCCGAAGCCGGTAACGTTCGGACATTTTTTTATAGCATGCTGTCAAAAAATCAATATTTCATAGGTTTATTAAGATTTAAAATCACTTTTCACCTTCGCTCCACTGCAGAACAATTTTCCCAAGGTCCTAGGTTAACGCCATCTTAAGGCCTGGTAGACATTTCCAATAGCTTTCTAATGGTCTTAGTTTCATTTAAAAATATTAAAAAATTTTAACACCTTTTTAAAAAAAAAAAAACTCGAAATTACCGCCTTCAAACCGCCTTGCGTCCTTACCCTATAAAATTAATTCTTATATGTTTTCCTGTATTTGTCTGGCAGCATTTAAGCTTCTAGGACCATCGGTCATGCTGACAGGAACATTATCCAGGGGCAGGCAGTATAGCTCATCTGTGTCACTCTAAATATATAGTTCAGGGATTAAAAGGGATAAGACAGTGGCAGATAAATTGATGTACATCCCTAATGATACACGCAAAATTATTCCTAAGAAATTTCAGCATTAAATCTCTAATATCTTAATCTAAAATTAAAACAATTTCAAATTTTAAGTTTTGTGAAACACAAAAAAAATAAGTTTTAATAAAATATTTATAACTGTTTTGACAGGAGCATAAAAGAATTTTACTACATTTTATTATACTTAATTTATAAGATAAAGAATTCATGAAAAAATGTTGTAAGGTCAAAATATTAAAAAGCTATTTAACCATACATCATTTTTTATTATCTTTATAAATAACTAAAGAAAATAACAGGATGTCTGTCAGTGTGTGTACTGAAGAATCTTATCAACCGCTGGATCAACATGGTTCTCTTTTTCAGTAAAGCTTCTCAAAGGTTAACGAAAGAATTGATACTATTTTTGGGGATGATAATTAATCCCTAAGAGAATTCAACTCTAAAAAAGATTTCACCCTCCAAATAATTCTTTTAAAAACTAAAACCCTCCTCACCTTCCCTCGAGTGCCCCTAGAGACAATACTAAGATGAAAAGGTTTACTCTAGTTATCCCCTTAGTGCTTAATAATATACATTTTATAATGATTCTATATAAAGAGTTGACCACCGTTACGGTTAGGGAAATGAAAGAAAAGTTTCTATAAAAAATATCAGCTAGAAGTTTAATTTTTACCTGTTCTGGAATTATTTCATAGATCGGATCGATCCTGAGCCTGGCAGGATGAATTTCTGGCGGGCTGCTGACTTCTCCAGGTTTCTGGGACTGTGACTGGGACCTGTGGCCGCCTGATTTTGTGGTTGGTGGTGGGGGAGAACGTTGCAGTAGTTTTTGTCCGTCTTTGATTCCTTCAACATAAAAAATTAATTAAACCATGAAAAAATATCATCTTTAAGTCCTTAGTAGATTTTTAATATTAGGTTCTTCCAATTTCTTTTATATTTTTTTCTTTATCTTTTTCTATATTTGAATTTCTCTTGTATTATTTTTTCTGTCTTTTTTTACAGTGGCTAGTATTCCCTTGATACAGACAGACATACACACTGTAGACATCCTGTTACTTTTAGGATATTAGGTTTTACATATATAATATATATTTTTGTATTTCCGATTTTTTACCTGTTATATATCACCTAGTAATTATTTTACAGCAAAACGAAAGTCTTACCTGGATTGATAAAGACAAACTCATCATCAATAGTATAAAATGAATACTGCGTCTGTTGAGAATGATTTGAGAAGCTGGACTGCATCAAATGCCTTCCCCACATCAAACTTCCGCTTCCACTGCCGTTCGGCGTGCTGCTGCTACAGAAGACTGGTGAAAATTGGTCGATTGGCAGCAGATGGGGGTTTGTTCCGCTGCCACTGGACGGTGGGGAACTTATACCAACTGCAATCGAGTCACTCTCTTTTGACAACTGAAAAGAACAATAAAATAAAATGCTAATTCTGTGTGTGTGTCCATTTATATTTAGTACAAACCCCATTGTTCAACTTGACTTCCCCCCTTCATTTATAAGAATTTGGCTAGTTTTTCCTTTTATAATAATAATTAATTGACTTTTTAAAAACTTAATCCGAAATAATAAAACAACTTTGAACTATATATACCTGTGAAGAAGTTGATCTTGAAGAGTTGGATGTACTTCTATCAATTGAATCACTCTTGTTCCCGCTATCCCTGTACAGGTCATGGTTACCAACTTTATTTTTCAGTTTTTAATTTTATTTAATAATTTTAGCACAGTAGTTTTACCAAAATAGTTTACATCAAAATAATATCTATTAGAAGTGTACAAAATGAAAATTTGGGAAAGAAAAGTTGGTTCCCATGCCTTGAGCTTGCAGTGGACAGCCTATTCAGTTGTTTCTCATCTTTGCTCGGCGTCAACATGGTGCCCAAATCGCCAGAGTTGACAACATTTATATACACGGGCTGCTCATTTTGCTTCATTCTTGGTGATTGATTTTTGTTTGAGCCATTTGTGCTTGTGTCTTGGGGTGTTGAAGAGGCGTGAGTGAAGCTCTTCTGAAGGTCAAAAGACTGATCCCTGTAGTACAATTCATTATATTTAAAGTAAGATAATTTGAAACTTTTTATATATCAAAGGAGTTATATAATTTTAAAGTTCAATATTCAACCGGTTTCTCAAATTAGATTAGGACAAAAAATTGTATAAAAATATATTAAAAATAATGAATATTTTCTTTCCTGCTTTCAAGTGAAGCATTGCCACTGTCGTGGAAGCACAGTTTCTCCTCCAGTGAGTGTTCCAGATCATCATCAAAATTTATACCATTATTATTATTGTTGATGTTGGTAGTGTTGGAGGCGTGATGCTGGTTCATGTTATACTAAAGATATTAACAGTTTTTGTGTGTTTGCTTTTTTTAGGATTTTCTTATTTTAATGTTCCTTTAGTTTTACTAGTTAAAGTCCTTTTTCATCTATATTTATTTAGTTGTATTGCAGTTGGTTGTTTAAGTCTAGGTCCAAACCCCATTATAACGAAAGATTTAAAATTGTTCCTAGAGCACTTTACTAATGCACAGTTAAGACCTTGAGGCAAAGGTCGTACATTTAAAGTGTTGTTATTTTCAAAACTTTTCAAAACAATAACCTTTAACAGTAAGTAAAGACAGAAAATCATCCTAGGTTTTTGGACCTAACGGAATAAAATTATCTATCCCTAACTGACAAAGAAATCAATATGCTTACACGCGCAACTGTTAATAACCTGTTGAGGAACTTGAAAGCTTGGAGGCGGATAAGTATGTTTCACAACGAGCACCATTGTTCCACGACTAAAAATATAATAAATTTCTTAACTTAATTTTCTATCATAACAAGGCCTAGCCTTTTGATTTATGTTTCAATTTAATTTTGTCACTGTGCAGTGTGCATCAATATTTATGGATGCTGTAATATTTTGAATGATTTGAATGTCTGCCTACCTTGAAATAAACTTGTGTTGCATTTCAGACTTGGATGTTACGGGTTCTCCATTTATCTAAAATAAAAGATTTTGTAGTAAGAAGTAGGGTGTCTATCTGTTTGTAAGTAAGATCTACCCCTTGTTTTTGTTTTGGCTTACTTTTCAGGAAAGCTTTTTACGACCCTGTTCATATTATGTAATTTCTTATGAAGGTTAGACATGACTTTTTCTTATGTGTGACCAAGTAACCTGAAACCGGCTCTGGTCTGGTCATTCTTTAATAAAATTGTTGAAAATATGGTACAGTAGTTTCCTAGATTCTAATGGATACATGGACATAAAGATGATTAATTTAGGATACTGATCATTTCATTTACAGGTTTATTAGATAAATTGTAAATCTCTTCTCCAAGTCAGAGCATATTTCCTTCTGTCTGTCTATACGTAATGCCCTAATCAACACTTTGCCGTAGGCACCCCAAATTTTTTTGATTTTTATTATTACCACCACCCCCCCAAAAAATAAAAAAAACCTTGCATGTCCTTGCATCTATAATATTATCCACAAAAAAATTTAATTTTCAATGTTTACCCCCTCGAAATAAAAAAAGCTTGGACATCCTTGTTTCCCCCACTCACTTTTTCTTTTTTTCCCTTTCTCTCTCCCTCTTTTAAATTAGTTTCTTTCCCTTTTCTCTCTCCCTCTTCTAAAATAGTTTCGAACAGCTTTACCATTGAATGTAATCATCCCTGTTTTTTTTCAAGCAATATAAATATATTTATGTGGCTTTTTCACAGTAGGATAGAAAAAAGTACATTTGGTGTGACTTAAAAATAGCACAAGTAAAATGTATCTGGTTAAATTAATTTCTCATCTGCATGATTTAAAATATTACTTTACATAACCTTATTCAATTGCTAAATATTTCTTTTAACAGTTATAAATCTATCTCAATCATAACATTTATAAATTAGTAACTACTGCTGCTCCATAAAGAAATATATTTCAAAGAAAAAAATCTTCATTATAAATCGCATCTCTTGTAGAAGTGAATCAAGCAATATTAGCTTGGTCGTTTTAGATATATATTTCTCGTATTCATTCGAATCCGGTGGATAGGAACCGGTTCTCATCCATGCGAAAAAACTATGTCTATCATCGTATTATCCAGCTTTCTACGAATATAGAAATGTACAATCATAAGATAAAAACTAGTTTTTTTAGCCCGTGCCTTCGGCAACTCAGGGCTAAAAAAAACTAGTTTTAATCTTATAATTGTGCATTCTATATCCGCGGAAAGCGGTTTATAATACGATGAAAGAAATAACTATTCTTGTATTTATAAAATATTCATGTTAGTGTTTAAGTAATATTGCTAAAAAAATTTCGTAACGCAGCTACTATATAATTAGGCTCTGCACTACTACTGCTGGATATTATGAGATCACCAATACTCATATCTATTAATATTTTAAGAATAATAAAAAGCAGTAAACTATAATACAAGCACATTTTTAATTATATGACGTCATTTGTTTGATAGGCACTATAAGCTGCTTCATTAGGAGTAAGACTCATTTTTACTTCATTGTGTCTTTTTGCGAATATTACATTAAACGCGTATGTGATAATATGTGGAAGTGAACGCCCTCTTTGGATGCAGGGATCTTAAGGGATAAGACAATGGCCGATAAATTAATGTACATCCGAAATGATGATGCACAAATTTCCCCTTCTGTAGATTACAATTAATGGTTGAAGTTTCGGACACTTAACCTAATAAACCAATTTATCAAAATTCAATAAAGTCCCTAAAGTTATTAGGCCAACGAATAAGAAAACAGTATTATAAACTTTGGGGACTAAACAGCGCAATGTCCCCCATCCCTGGCTTGTATGTATATTATGCATAAATAAACAAGCTTCTGACTGTTTATGTTTCTAATACAAATTCTAGGCACATGAGATAGGACATATATTCGGAAATTTAAATCCAATTATGCTCATGTAATTTTTGTACGGTGTAGTTTTTAATACGGTTCCTTTAAAGGAAACCTGAAGGAAATATACCGCTCTAAATACTAAAGATTTGCAATAAGTATACCAAATACCCAAAATTTGAAGCCTTCAGCTTCAATAACAAAAATTTATAGTCATCTTAAAATTATATTTCAGTTTAGGCTTTATATTTTGGGTCTACTTGTTGCAGTCTTTCAGCAGTTACAGTGGTGTATTTCCTGCAGGCTTCCTTTAACTACTTTATGTCCCCCTCAAATTGTTCTTTTTTTGCGTTTCGTTTGTGTTTTAATCGCACAGCACATACTAGAGACGTTAAAAATTGCTCATTTGCTGTTCATTATTAAAGATAGTTGGAATTACTTTTAATACAAACAGGTGCAACCTATTTTAATAATTAAGGCTTCCAGAAAAGGTTGTCCAGTAAATAAGTTTGTTGTTTGATGAGCGTTACTTAAGTTTATACCCATGGGGTATATCACAGAAATTTTTAAGATTGTTTTCAAGGCTTTAGGGAGGGGATAATGGCATACAAATATTATTAAATAAATACGGAATATATGCCCCTGTCCTTGGCTCTGCGAAGGTAACTCAAATAAACTGTTTGCCAGTTGACAGACAATGTAGCACAAATAGCAAATTTCAGATGTTTGGTCATTAATTAGACTGCAATTTTTGACATCACATATTATTAAAGAAATATATAAAATATGGTTCTAGGAAATATGCATTAATAATCGCATAAAATTTAGGCCTATTTAATAATTGATCAGATGGCAGACAGACTTACAAACTTATAGAATAGTAATTAGAACAGATATTTGTCATGGGAATCATTACAAAAATAAAGGTACTAATTCTTTACAAAAAATCCACCATCATTTTGATTTTTGTAAAATTTAATATTTTAGCGATTTATTTTCTCCGTTTTAATTGCTTTCTCCATTTTTTCTCCCCAGAAAAATCTTCTAAATAAACGTTGTAAACTAAATCGCACTCAATTTTAACACTTTATAAAACTTTATTACTGATTAATATTTCAAATTATTAATGATTTAATATCATAACATTTACTTTCATTTGATTATATAAATAAACTTTAAATGTACAATTCAATAGCAAAATAACAAACTAACATATTCGATAGATGAATCGTTATTGCTGCACTACTCAGGATATAATCTTATGTTTATAATACTTTTTGTTCAATAGAAATGTTACTCCTTAATTCACTTTGTACGTCCGTCCGTAACTCTGTAGTAAAGTGTAATTCTCTCGGGTGCTATTTATAATAAGCTACAAATTTTATAGAAGTTACCAATTACCTAAGATTATTTATCATTTTTATCTATCTCTCTTTTTTTATGACAACTGAAAACCTACTCTATAACTTTGTCCGTCTGTCTATCCATTGCCCATTATTGATTGTCATCCTTGTTTTTTTATAGAATGTGAATGAGAATCAAATTATATGTAAATGATATTATGAATGTTATTTACCCGAATGAAAACATAAATATTATGTTAATTAGGTGGAAGTAATAATATTTGTATTAGTTTTGTGTATGTGCGTGTGTTGGGGTATGTACTTTTCATATAAAAACATAAGAGTAAGGTTTAATACAGATTTATGCATATTCTCCCATAGAGTAGTACTATGGATGCCTATAGAGTAGTACAATAGATGCCCATGGAGTAGTACCATGGATGATGTCTGATCAATGGAGCAGTACCATAGCTGGATGAAACAATTTTACAACAACCTGATGCTTCCTGAAGACAATATTATGTTGTTTATGGAGTAGTACCATAAATTCTTCTTATTAGATGAATCATAAATAAGTTAAACATGATAATAATAACATTAATTTTATCAAAATGTAGCTATTATAACAAAAACATTATTTTATTTTGTATTGTGCATGTACAATTTTAGTTATTTATGTATGGTATTTTCCTCAAGATGAAATATATCATTTAAAACACAACACACAAATTGATAGATTGCTGATAGTTAATCACCCCCACTTTTTAATAGAGAAGCTACTTTATAATTAACTTTGTATGTCCGTCCTTCCGTCAGTCAGTCCATAACGTTATGAGGGAAATTAAATTTTTCTTGGCTGCTATTGAAGAAAAATTCTGAAATTTTTAGTAAAGGTTCCTCTGAACTATGGACATCTAATCTATACTTTGTTTTGTCCGTCTGTCTGGCGATCATGCATCAAAAGACATAAACCTTACTTTTTTGAAGGTTTTGAACTGAACCTCTGCTCTTAACTCCGTTTTTTTTAATTCCATAATTTTTTTGTGCTTTGCTACTTATGGATGCTGTTTTAGGGGCGTAAAATATAAAAGGTACATAAGAATTATTTTCAAAAACGGCACAAATATATAACTTTCATTAATTTTATGATCCATGCATCCTGCCAGCTACAGGATATCCAGGTATACTGATTAAAATCTCTATACCTGTATTATTTGATCACCAATCTGTAACTGGCCTTGCTGATCTGCTAAACCACCTAAATAAGCAAAAATATGTTTATTTAAGCTTTGATTTTACGTTTGTTGTCCTGTCTCTGTTCCTGCTTGTCTGGATGTCTTTCTGACGTTTGTATGCCAGTCAATCTGTCTACCTTTATTTGGTTTATCATATATCTAGCCAACCTTTTCTAAAATCTTATTTTGCTAACCATCCATCCATCCAACCTTTCATTATTTTATCTATCTATCTGTCTGTATTTTTGTCTGTCTATCTGTTCATTTGTCTGTCTGTATTTCTGTCAGTCTATCTGTTCGTTTGTCAGTCTGTCTGTTTCTCTATCTGTCTAGCTATCTCTGTTTTCTATCAATCTAGCTATCTCTGTTTTCTATCTATCTAGCTGTCCATTTCTATCTAACTAGCTACCTTTCTTAAAATTTATATTACTGCAGCTTCTATCTATCTATCTTTCTACCTGGATGTATATCCTCAATGAATATCTGTGTCCTGCCTAGCTCGTCCTCAGTTTCATAGGAGAGTGTTAGGCCCAGTCTCTCGTCCCCACTTCTTTCCAGAATCACCTCCTAAAAAAATTTAAAAATATCATGCAAAGCGGAGCCTTTTAAAAATGACGTCATACAATATAAATGACCAATGATAGGCCGATACACAGACTAAATTACTAATGACATGCTAGTACCCATTGTAGGCCAGTATGACGTCATTTTTTATGAACACTAAGAAAACTTCTTATATGCAAAGCTTTTATACTTTTAGGTTTATTTCGTCCGACTGAATTGCATAATAACTTCTACAATAATTTATTTACAATTCAGAAAGGTTAGCAACTCTTTTATAATTAACAGAATATGAAATTGTTTTTAAATGGCGATTCCTAGGACAATTGTCTTGCTTACATTTGGTAATTCATTTTTGTCTGAAGCTAAAGATCTCGGACAATGCTAGTCCAAATTGATGGAACTTTTCCAGAAGATTCAAAAAATTATTGGGGTGGTTTGAGGATATTTAACAGCAACCCCCCCTTCCCCCCACAGCCATCTAGAGGCTACGGGCGAAGCAACTAGAATAATTATAATGTATAAATAAGGTTGATTTGATTAAAATTGACTTAAGCACTTAAAAGGGCGTGAACGGTTTACTTAATGTTTTTATCTAAAAGTTGTCAACCCTATCTAATGGTAGTAATTTCAATTTACTTTGTAACAAACTAACAGCTGCGCATCTAGCATCACAGGGCTATGTATTCGAAGGAGGAATGGGAAAAGTAGAAAACAGCCAAAAACCATCCCAGGATTTACATGAAACCTTCCTGATATGGAGTATAATTAGTTTAGTGGTTGGCGAGATACTAACAGACAAACAAAAAAACCTTACTACTTTATATAAAAGAATAGAAGAGGCACAGTGCGGGTGGCACACAAATTGTAGAGTAGTTTTGCTTATGAAAAAAAAGTATTTTTAAAGAAAACGTTTAGTTTAGCTCATTTTGAATAAACATTACAAATCTAAGCAATTCATTATCAAAATAAACAAATAGTATGAAGATTAGTTTTTAAAATAGCTACTATCGCAGCTACTTTACAATTATGTTCGTGAGTATGTCACTCAATAAAGTATTTATTATAAGCACAGGCATCACAAGATGTGAAGCTTTCATGAACTGGAGAACTCAATCGGTTCACTGGTTAGCGAGATCTCAACGGACAAATAAAATGTATCTCAAGATTTTCTTTACTTTTACTGTTTAAATGTATGGCATTTAATTTAGTAAACTTCTAAAAATACGAATTTTAGGGGGAAATAAATTTAAAAACACGAGTTATACAGAAATACATTTTATGCTAGAGCTGATCTAAAATTCGGTATAAAAAATATTCATTTATGTTAAGGAATAGAAAAAAATAAAGAATTTATTCTCATTATTTCTAAAATTCTGAGAATATAATAACTTTATGGGACTTTTAAAATCTATAAAATACAGTTTTAGTAACAAGTTTCCCTAAAAATTTTGTTGAACGAACGTTGAAGCCGTCCAATAGTTCTTACTGGACTAACATCCAGACAGTTAGACATACATCCAGTTACTTGAAATGATTTATCCACTTTTTGTTTTTCATAAAAGTTGGCTATGTCATTGTGAAAAATATGAGAAAATTTTTCCTTATATTTTGGTTTCCAAATCGGATTAAGATTGCTTCAATTAGCCTAGAAAAAAACACCGACACAAATCTTTATGGAAACTTTTTATGTAAAAGGATATTAAAAAATTAAAGTTTAAGATTTTAAAATGATTATAGGATTAAGATAAACGAAAAAGACAAAAGTATAGAATTAATAGTGAGAAATATAAAGAGATAAATTGATAGAAACTGTAGTAATTAGCTACCTTATCAATATAAAAATCAAGAAAGTTAGCTAGATAGATAGAAAAGATATAAAAAGACGTCCAAGCTTTTTTTTATGGGGGTACAAAATCTCGATAGGGGAAATATTTCCTATTTAGGAGGGGTAAAATCTAGATAGATAGATAGAAAGTGTAAGTAGTGTAAAGAAAAATCAGCTAGAAAGATAGAAAATAGATAGCTAGATAGATAGATAGAGGAAAAGATAGATAGATAGATGGAAAGTGTAGTAATTAGCTTCCTTGTCAATATAAATTTCAACTGTGGCCAAAATTAATTACACATGGTGCGTACACATATTATTTTTAATCAGGCAAATAGGGAAAGCTAAGTAATCTAGAAAAAAGGATGCAACATCCATGAGTAGCGAAGCAATAAAATGTGGATAGACCAACAGATAATACAATTAGTTATTGAGCAGTTATTAAGTTTTAAAAAAATACCTAGATTGAAAAAGGTATTTGTATTTTGAGCTTGACCGACAGACTGATCATGTAAAATATATTCTGGATGCTAATTGCTACAGAGAATCTTCACGAAAATTTCCAGCCGTCTATCTTGAAAAAAGGGAAAACCTATTTTTAATTCATATTTCTTTGAGAGAGATGGGGTAAACATCAAAAAATAGCACAAAACCTTCAAAAGAAACTGCAAACCTTTACTTTAGGTCTTAGTAGTTTCTAAAATCTTAAAGCCCACATACAAGTAAAGCTTTTTAAAAATATTTTCTCGTATTCATTCGAAACCGATTGATATCCGGTGGATTAGAACCGGTTCTCGGGAATACGAAAAAAATATGTCTGGCATCGTATTATATCCAGTTTTCTATGAATATAAAAATGTACAATAATTGTACATTTTATATACGCGGAGAGCTGTTTATAATACTGCAGGATTTAACATTATTGTTTTTATAAATTTGCATATCCTTTCCCATCTGAAAATTTGCACAGACACGCTTAAAAGTAAAGTCAAAATTGGGCATTTTTATAATACAAAATAAGTATTCTTTAAACTGATAAAAAATTAAATTACATATATAAATACTAATAATATAAAGCACATCTTTAATGCAGATAAATTCATCAGAAGTTAAAGGTTGGACTGTCCCTTTAGAACATTAAACAATTAAACTCTTTTTAACACGCGTTTACTCTAATTACTTTTTAAATGGAGGGCTTTGTAAAAGAAATATAAAGTTTTAATCTACGCATATTAGGATACTTAGGATACAAAGTTGTTTAATTTTACTATGGGAAAATTTAACCTATATTCTGAAAAATATTAAAACATTTTTGGAATAACCTTTTTGATCTCTGGAAAAGTCGTTTTCTTTAAAAGTATTCCTTGCAATGAAGTAAAAATAGCACAGAAAAAGTTATTAATGGAGAAATGGAATCAATATATCAATCCTTATATAATAGGAAGTCTGCGTGCGAGTATGTCTGTCTTTCTGACATAATAAAATAACATAAATAAATCATCACAAACAGACCAACAAATTCAATCAATCATCTTTTTTTGCTAAATCGTTTATTTTTTCCTGCTAAGTTTAAAAATAGCCCAATCGTTTTGTAACTGCTTTCTGTCAATCCTTTGAAATGAAATACTAATTCAAAAAGAAAAACTCACCACCCGTGAAATTAGCTTTCATCAAAACATACAACTTTTTTTAAATTTTGAAGATGTTTTCCAGCATAATAATTGAAACATTTAGTTATTTGCCAAGTTTTTTGTTTGTTTAAATTTTCAAAAAAAAAATAATTACATAAACTAACTTCTAAGCTTTTCCCAATCCCTAGGAAAATAGCTTAAAACGATCATATGTCCACTAGGTATATTCTATGAGAATCAGAGCCCTCGGTCCAGTGGTATTAGCTACATCTAGATAGACAAATATTGTTCTACTTGGATAGTTTAACATTGTTTAAATGTTATAATATTCTAAAATAAAAAAATGATAAATGGAATAAAACTGAATAATAAATAAAAATCAATATTCAGTTTTTCAATTTCGGAAATTAAAACTTGCCAAAAAGTGTTAATTTATCATTTTTTCCTATACGGGGGAACCTTTTTAGAAAATTGATTACAAATAGCGAAGCAATAAAATAATATTTTTTTAATTTTTAAATTTGTTTTTCATCTAAGATCTCGCTAAGCACTTAATCAATTTGAGTGAATCTTCAAAGAGGTTCCGCGATGGTTTTAGGCTACATAATTACAAAAATCTTCAGAAAGATAGTTAGAATTCCCTTTCTAATTATTTTACAAGATGAAACTTAACTTCTTATAGTGGAAATTATTAGTTATAGAGAAGCTACACAATGAACAATAGATTTTACACCCCATATCTTGTGTTTTTTCATCATAGACTTTATAGAATAGACAGCTAATTATTCAAAAGAAGCTTTGAATAAGTTATTTTGTCCCTATCTTTGCGAACAACCCTTTCTACAATTAGAGAGTGAACGTACGTCCGTCCGTACGTCCTAATCTTTCATATTGGCATGTTAGAATTATCCTATTGATTCCAAAAAGTACTTTTAACATGTAAATTTTAAGCTTTTCTAGTGTGGTTTCTAAGATAATTATAAATAATGACATAAGCGTAAAATATGATTGGTCAATGGCATTTTGTAAAACTGATATATTTATGTAATTTACTCAAGCAAAAAGCTAAATAAGCTACCCTGACATTCGTCTATTATTATCTATTCTAAAAAATGTATTTTATTGTTTGTTAAAAAGTGAAAGCTCATCAGAAAAGTTTATCTACAAATTGTTTAAGCATTGAATACAAATATCCCCTTATTCTAAAGAAAAAATAGAGGGAACATTTTTTGGAAACAGCTGACCACACATCAGGGGCGTCCAAGCTTTTTATTTTGGGGGGGGTAAAATTTTTTTAAGGGGGGGGTAATTTGGTTTTGGGGGGGGTAAAATGGCGCGCGAAGCGCGCCGCAAATTTTTTTTACCCCCCCCAAAATTTTTACCCCGGGGGTAAAATTTGCTTGGGGGGGGTAATTACCCCCCCCGAAATCTGTTGGCAGGGGTAAAATTTGTTTACCCCCCCCAAAATTTACCCCCGGGGTAAAATTTTTGGGGTGGGTAATTTAAATTTTATAAAAAAATTTGGTATTAAAAATGCGCGCGAAGCGCGCAAAAATTTTTTTTGTTAAAGATTTTCTATTTTGGGGGGAGTATTTACCCCCCCAAAATGGTTTGGGGGGGGTAAATACCCCCCCCAAAATCGTTGGGGGTGCCTACGGCACCCACAAGGTAGGGGTAATTTTTTTTTGGGGGGGTATTGTTCACAAAATTTTGGGGGTGCCTACGGCACCCCCAAAATCGTTTGGGGGTGCCAAATGGCCCATTACCCCCCCCCTTGGACGCCTATGCCACACATCCTAGGTTATATTACTCTCTCGATCAGTCCTTCCAATCTAAAGGCGCTTCCAAGCACATTATAAGACCCAGGAGCACAGAAAGGTTCATGTTTTTTTCATATTCCAGATTATTTGTTGCTGTTGATATTTTGGCAGTACTATTTCAAACTTAGGCTGTGAGACAATCTTATGATTATTGCTTTCGACTTGGTCCCTGGATATGTTTTTGTGTCTTTACATGATGGTTTTAAGCTATTTCTTTAAGTTTGTATATCATTTTGCTTTGTTTTATCCGTATGTTAGCAAATTGTCTATATTTACGAGCTAGGTTGCATACATTTTTGGCTATCCTTGTAAGATGAACTTATTTATATAACTATTCTATAATTTAATGATATAAACAAACATATAATTACTCAATCAATCTAAAAGTAATAAAAATGTAAATAGACTTGGCAATAACATAGAAGTCTCTCTAACAATGTCATTTAGATTAAAAAAAGTGTAATAGCTGTTTTTTTAGCAAAGCTTTTCTATCACTTGGAGATTGTACAAATATTTTATTATATAATATAAAGTTGTACGGTTTCTCCAGCTAAACATATCTGCTGGTGGTTTAATATTTTTTCTGGGTGCTTGTTATCCCCTAGAGGCTAGGGGTGAGGTAACTAGTATAAATATATAAATGCAAAGGGGATAAGACACTGGAAGATACATTTTTGTGCGTTATAATTGAGAAAAAACAAAATTTCCCTTTCTATAGATCAAAATTAATGAGATAACTTTTTGATAAAACTCTGGATACCCTTATAATTTACAGTCCAATGTCCCCTCTCTCCTTGGATAAATGAGTAAGCCCTTCCCATGCAGTATAATACAGAAACTTCAATAAAAGAATAGTTATTTCTCGCATCGTATTATAAACATCTTTCCGCGGATATAAAAATATAATTATAAGATTAAAACTATTTTTTTTGGCCCCGAGATGCCGAAGGCACAGGCTAATTGTATATTTTTATATTCGTAGAAAACTGGATATAATACGATGCTAGTCATAGGTTTTTTCGTATGGACGAGAACTGGTCCTAATCCACCGGATATTAATCGGTTTCGAATAAATACGAGAAATGAAATTCTTTGAGTGCCCTATCCCTCCTTGCCGTTTCTACATTCTTATCTATTCGGAGTGAAGCACTCCCTCGAGACAAGTTAATGTTTATGAGCAAATAAAATGAGTTTCACAAATAGTTATTATGGTGTCAAATCATTACCGCATATTATGATACTTACAAAGTGTTTCATGATCGCAAAAAGACAAAATGTAACACAAATAAAGGTCCATTAGTTATAACTAGAAGCTCTAAAATAGCCTGAAGCCATCCAAAAACACATACAATAAACATATCTTTAATAATAGCCTAAAACTACTCCCTTGGACCTTTTTAAATCTTGCGTAAAATGATAGGGAGGACTTACTGGACAAACAAAAAACATTACTACTTAACATATTAGAAGACCAAGATGGGAAGGTGAAAAAATAAAATCATCATTGTACATTTTTCAACATTGGAGGCTGGGGGCTAAATAAATTGTTATATATAGAGGGCGGTTGTAAAAAAAAGTTACAAAAAGACTGTTTTTTCTTTGTATTTTTTTTCATATATTTTTTATTTTATTTTGGTAAATTGAATTAAAGTCAAAATAATCTTTAAAAAATCATGACAACTTATAATCAAAAGAACCCTCATTTATTACAAGGGGTTTAATTTCATTTTACATGATTTAGGCGAAAAAAAAAGATCATTGTCATGATTTTCATAGAATTTAATCAGTTAAAAACAAGGATGGCAACGTTCAAAGCTTTTTTATTTTATTTTATTTCTTTACTGATGCAATAAAATCAGTGGCATTTTGTCAAAGCTAACCGTCACTGCGTCAGAGAATAACAAAATATTCAAAACAGACCAAATGTATATATATAGAAAATCTTTGAATAAAAAATAATTATCATGATACGCAAAAATAAAATTCATTTTAACTAATTTTGGCTCGCTTTAAAACTTATGTATTTTAGGTCATATGTTTAAAGTGATTTCATTCAATGTTAGAAAAATTTAAAATTAGCAAAATTTGTCTATTTAGGGTATGTTTGAAGCTCTTTCTATTTATCAAACATGGTGTGCAGGGAGGGAGGGAGGGGACATTATTACACTAGTCCACAAAGTCTTATAATAACGTTTTCTTATTAGTTGGCTTAACAATCTTGGGGACTTTTATTGAAATTTGATTGGTTTGTTCATATCGTTGAATATCCAAACGTTTCAACCACTAATGACTAGTTTTAAAGATTGTTAGTTGTTACACATAAACGTCAGTGTTTAATAATTTTTGGGGAAATTAAAAGATAACATCGCATGATAAAAATGATTATGAGAAATATAAAAGTCATTAGAAACATTTGTTTTAAATTATATCCTCCTATAAATAATGATAAGGCCTTTATGTTTAAAGGGCGGAGAGCTATTCTATCAAAGTAAAGTAAACTAGCGGCTACACTCCCTAGAAACCTCTAGGGGCACCTACGTTATGGGTGAGAAGTCAAAAAAAGGAAAAATTTTTTTTTTTTTGGGGGGGGGGGATTATTCTTTATAGAGACGCCATCCCCAATAATTGTGAAATACCTTCCCTAGAACTATAAGAAGCTTCATTGCAAAGAAGAACCAAATCGGTTCAGCGATTAGCGAGATCTTGACAAAAAAGCTTTATATGATAGGATGACCCAAATGGTAACATTGTGATATCCTTCGATTTATTTTTTTTGTGTGTCGACTAAATGAGAAGATGTTATTATTGCGATTTACAAGTTTTTATTCTAATGTCATAATTATAGTAACTATATGATATAAAAGTGGCCATTACTGATATTTTAACAACATACCCTTGTTCTAATTATACTATTATTATCAACTCTAAAGCAATAAATAAAAGTGGTCTACGCTAAAAATCGACAAGAAACTTTTATTGTCGACTACACGAATCTTAATTAAAGTTGTCATAGCTGAAAAATAATTGAGATACATTATACCTATACTAATGTTTTACTCTTGTTTTCAGTATACCTATCCCTTCCCGTGTTAATTTTCCAATTTTCACTTTATTTGGTAGTTTTTAATATTTTCCCTTATCAATTTATCAAAAATTGATTATTTTTATATAACAAGGAACATGATATCCAAAACTTTACTTCTCCATAAATTACAGGGATATAAAGGGATAAGACAATGGCCGATGAATTGATGTACATCCCCAATAATGACACACAAAATAATCCTTTGGTTGAAACGTTTGGACGTTTAACTTAATAAATCAACCAATCAATATTCGATGAAAGTCCCAGAGTTGTTGAGCCAACGAATAAGAATACTTTTCATAAAACTTTGGGGACTAGTGTAATAAACAGCCCAATGTTCCCGCTCCCCTTGAAAAACTCTAATACTAATCGCTTATTGACTGTCTTTTTATCTTATTTTAATATTTATTATATACAATTTTACATTAAACCTATTAAAGCATTAAGAGCACAAGCCTTTTTCACATAAAGAATAGAAATTTAATAAAGGACCTTTTTTGTTTGGTTAGTTAAAGCGCCTTTTTTCTTTATTTTAAGGCAAAATGACTTTTTTTACTTAGGGTTGTTATACCAAACAAATTTGCTAAATTTTTATATTAGCAAAAGGTATACTGTAACTAACTTTTATTATAAACTAGAAAACTGTTTGCAAGTATCTCTGTATACTAGCGGCTACTCCCAGAAAACTAGGAGGGAGAAAAGTCGACCCCTCCTATATTCAATTTTAATTTTTATTGGGAGATTGGAGATACCCTACCAAAAATATTCAAAATACCTTCCCTAGACCTATGGAAAGCTCCACTGTGAAGGAAAACCATATCGGTTTATCGCTACGGACAAAAAAACTTACTTTTTTATTATCGTAGACGGCTGGAATCTTAAATATTTTTAGAAAAGTTTTCTAGTGTTTAAGTGCAGGTTTTGTGCTATTGAGAGTGGAGGTCCTTAACCTCACACCCCCCCCCCCTCAAAAAAAAGTTCAAACCAAATGAAATATTTACGCTGAGGAAAATTTAAAAATGAAATAAAATGTAGAAACTCTATTTAACTCATAAAGGAAGTGATTTGGCATTATAAAGGGTGGGTTGAGGTTAAATTCATGTTGAGGTTATGTGTTTTTAGGAATAAACTTTAGTAAAGCTCTTATATAAATTAATTTAAATATTTTGCTTTCTCTCAAAGTGCCTATCGAGCAATGATCAAATTTATGAAATATATTTAATATAAATATTACAATAAAATAGATTTAAAATAAGAAAATAAGAGATGGAAATTATTTGTTCTTCCTCTGTCTAGCCCTTTTGTGGCCTATACCTACGGGGCTACCCATTACCAAATATAACCTAACCTAACATGACCTAAAATAATAAACGATGTACTACCTCTCCCACCTTTTTTTAAAATCTATTTTAAAATCAATTTAATAAGAATAAATGCTAGAGACAAATTTCTAAGATATTGAGATGTTTTAATGCTCTTTAAAAAACTGGCAGCTGCGCCCCAAGCATCTACTTGCTTAGAATTTGAAAGGTTAGATTAAGACAGAAAAATAGCTTAATACCATCCTTAACAATAAAATGAAACATAAAATAGCCTAAAACCATCAAGGGACATTTGTAAAGCTCCCCTATACTGGAATAATCAATCGGTTCATTAGTTAACGAAATCTTACGCTACAGACAAAAACCTTACTACTTTATATTATAGAATTAAATGAACGATAAGAAAAATAATCAAAAAACAGAAGGGGTTCTGGTTGGTTAAAAATTCATTAAAAATAGCTGGAAATTAAATAAAATAATGAAGAGAAAGAATATGAAAAACTCAGCATATTTTTTAAAAACAATTGAGGATTTTTAAATATTTACCAAAATAAAACTTATAAAAAGAATAAGTTTGACTTCTAATCTATATTGTTTTTTTTTCTTCAGATTTATTTAGCATTTGTATGGTCTTTTATAACCATTATAAATATACACGGGGGTAGAATGATGTTTTGTTTTTTTAAAACATATTACAAAGTATTTAAAGAAAGTTATGCTGTTAAGAAATACACAAATTTATTTATGTTACTTGGAACTATTTAATAAAAATTTCTCTGACCATAAAATAAAAAGTGCATTAACAACACTGCCTTTATAAGAAATACTCAAATAATGAAAGAAGATTTTATAACTTTATTATATTCATATTGAAAAGTTAAAGGCTATGAATTTATTCCCAACAAAAATAGAGCTAATTAGAAAGCAAAGAAAATGGTTTAAAATCCCCACATCCGAGTTCATTGTATTGTTATGAAATAAAGGCGGGAGGACATTTTAAATATTAGAGAGGATATAAATTGGCCAAGAAAATCTTCACAGAATATTTAAGATACCCTATCTCACATATCAGCTGAGTAAGTAAAAAATTTGCATGTATTCTAAACTAAACTATATGCTAGGGCTAACAACATTTTAAAAAGCTACATGACACTTTTTCTGCAGTATTTTTTAAAAGTTCCATGGATTTTTGAAATTTATTTTCTACAGCCTTCTATGAATATTCTTCTATTACCAAAACACAGAATTATAGCTTGAAAAGTGACGAACCACTTTTTTGTGTTGTTTTTAGCTTTATGTTTGTCATAATGTATTTTTAACGCGTTAAAAATTAATTTTACAAGTTTAAAATTGATAAATTTCATGGGAAAAGTTTTTAAATTAAAATGAAACTATTGAATTTTGTAACAAAAGATTATTTTAATGAATAGAAGGAAAAGATTTATTAAAAATAGATTTAAATTTTAATACAAACAATATTAGTTTTCTAAAAAAATGTTTTTGAGGTATTTAGGACCAAATTAAATTTGATTGTTAATGAGATTGTCAATTGCAAAAATAGGACATAGATGCCTTACTGTGATGCCTACTATATGCCATGTCACTTACCTCACAATTAAGATTAAGAACATGAAGTTGCAGCTCTGGATTATGCTGATGTTGTAACATGACACTGCTGGGCCGAGACTTGCGCACTTTGTGAGAACCTGTTTGTACGACAATAATGTTTATACAAAAGAATCAATATTTCGATTAGCAAAGCATTTTCTATAGCTTAACAAATTCATTCCCCTCCAACCCCATTTCTATGTCTGGACATCAAGAAAAAGGAAAAGTGAAGGGAAAGGCAAAGACATAGTGCTGCTTGAGGCCTACTTACCGGTTTATACGACAATGATGTTTATACGAAATAATAATGCTTGAAATAGCATAAAGTATTTAACTTGAGCTTGATTAGTGTGTCCAGTTATTATAAGGAATGGGAGGGGGGGGGGGGATAAAAGGAATAGCGAAAATAATCTAAACTGCCAATATTTTACAAGTTATGTAAAAACATTCCTGATTGCACAGCTTGTACGGCGGCTAAATTATAAACGCCGCCATTATACACACTACCAGTCATATTATTCAGTGTATAGTGCTGATGGTTACCGCCATTTGTGGCAGTTTGTGAGCGGCGCTTCAGCTCAACAATGATCGGCTGTTTGGCAGTGTTAAGCATGGAGGCCGCGTCCTGCCCACTCCCTGACACCTCCACTCCATTTACCTGAAAAAAATATATGAATTAAATAAACTTGCATGGAATATTTGATTTTAAATCCTATCCGTCCATCCTGTAATATTAAGTACTAAGTAGTTAGGTTTTTCTCTCTTAATCCATATATAAATAGCTAGTCTTAATAGGTTGTAATATTCAGGAAATCTTTATAAATGTCTTAGGGCTATTTACCCTTCGTTCCCTAGAATCTTGGGGCGCAGAAACTATTCTTTTAATAAAGCAATACATTCACTTGTGCGTTTTTTTTGTATGCTTTTCTTATTTTTCTTTTATTGTAAAAATGCTATTAACTTGTGTACAATGAGACAAAAAGTCCATTAATATTTCCATCTATTGCGGCTATAATATTTATCATAATAGTTTCTATTTATTGATCTAGTAAACGCAATAGCTTTAGAGTAAGCATAAATATACCATGTCGTCTTGGCAAAGTCATGAAATAGATTTACAATAAGAATAAGATAGAAAGAGAGGAAGAAATAAATATATAGAAAAATCCAATAGACGAAAGTTAAGATAGGACATCCAAGTTTTTTAAGGGATTGACGGGTCTTAATTGCCTTTAAAATAACTGATTTATAAAAAAAATCGTATACCCTTCTAATAGAACAATAAAGTAATTTAAATATTTTGGGGTATTTTTAACAACCTCTCTCTTTTTTTTGTTATGGAGGGTGTCTGTCTAAAATGCATAAATTATATATTGTTTGTTTAAAAACAAGACTGCACACTCTAATAAACAATTACACTCTATTATATATCATCTCATTCAAAAAGATATTGTGCCCAGGGAGGAACAGAACAGTGACGCTTACATCAATCTACATCTATTATTCCCTCCAATATTTAAGGCTACTTAAGGCAGAATTCCATACAAAAGTAGTTTTTTTCACATTGTATTATAGACAACTTTCCTCAGACATAAAATTATTAGATTAAAACCTGCTTATTAACCTCAAAGGACCAAAGGCCCATTCTAACCAAACAGGTCTTAATTTTATGATTTTATTTTAATATTCGTGTAAAATTGTCTCTAATAATATGCTATACATGATTTTTCAGTATGGCTGAAAACCGGTTCTAATACAGCGGTTATTAATCGGTTTCGAAGCCATACAGGAAATTGATTTATCATTTATGGCTCTACCCTGAATTTCTGACTGCTTAAGAATTCAGGTGAATAATAGATTTATTTTCCTATAAAGTTGTTGAGCTTCAAATATTAAATAAGAAAATAAGTGTTTGTGGAGGTTATATTAAGTTTTGTAATTTTTTTTATGGGTAGCCTCACATGATTAGGGCCCTTCAACTTTAAAGTTTAAAATAAATAAAGATAAACTCTCTCTCTTTCTTCGTTTCTTCAGTTAAGTATGGCGATTTCCGTTGTAGGCTCTGGTCATGAACAGAAAACCCCTTACTTTCAAACAAATTTAAGTGAGGAAGGGGGTGTAATTTTTCTGGTGTTTGTGTTTTACTCTAGGTTAGGTTGGATTAGGTTATAGTGGGTCTTGGTTAGCCCCACAGGGTTAGATCAGCCTAGGTATAGGCAACGCAGGATTAGGATTTGACCCATCCGAACTGGGTGGGGGGCTGCGCGGCCCTGTCTTTCTCTGCTCGCTAGGTACTTTAAGGGCAAGCACCATTTCCTATATATTATCAATATATATCAATTTACTATTCTAATTTTGTCAAAGAAAATGTTAATATAATGTACATATAACTGTGTTATTAATGGACATATTTATCCTTGTAAATTTCTTAAGCAGAATATTGATCGCAACCTATACTTGAATTACGGTATAATGTAAATATTTAGGAACTAAGTAGCATTGAAAACGACTCTATCAATTCTTACAATAAACTAACTTTATTGGATTTAATCTCTTAAAGAAATTTCTATGGAGAAAATAAATAGATATGTGGATAGAAAGATAGATAGATAGATAGATAGATATATAGATAAGAGACAAAGAGAAAGATAGAAAGAGATTTCTAAAAATATTAAAAACTTTTACAGGGTGGGGCAAGTAAGACCGGACAAATTCTAACTTCTAAAGAAATGAACATAAAATCGTCAATTTAAAAGATTTTATTGAATTTTAAAAACTGGCAAGCAAAATAGGTATATGACTATTAGATTATTCAATAAATCGCCGCCAGCCTTAATTACCGCCTCTACCCGCCTCCTCAACCGCCGGCATGTCCAGGTCAAAATGTACCTGTCCAAGCTGGCGTAGTTCTCCTTGATAGTTCTCTATTGGTGCATGATTCAAAGTAGCCCCAGGCCCAAAAGTCCATTGAATTAAGATCGGGCTGCTGGGAGGCCACATTTCCTTAGGAACGTGAGTAACCGCAGGATCCAAATTCGCCCAACTTTCAAGCTACTCTTATACACGGAGGCTCTTATTTTGACCACAGTTGAGCTAGAACGACGTTCTTTACCTTTTTGAAAATGGCATGAAGTTTCAGCTAGGGTTGTCAGCGCAACCCATAGTCTAAAATGAGGTTTAAAGTTCAATATGGGTCCCTGGATCAAGAACCGAGAAATATTCACGATTTTTCACGGTTTTTGACATTTTTTACATCTAAAAATCTGCACCGTTTCTCTTTGCTGGAGTACTACGGCCAAGCAATTTCAGATAGAGAGCTCTAGTCTTTTCTAGTGTCTTACTTATGTATCTAACAGTATCCCCAGCAAGTTGCATAACTCTACCTCACCTACAGATAGGCTTAGGTCAGATTTAGTTAGCCCTATTCGAGAATCCGGATTAAACCACCGGCGCATTTGGAATCTGCCTTGTTGAACATATGCGCGGCCAGCTCGTTGTACACGTCCATCTTCGTCCAAAGATTATTTTGTGCTAAAAGGTCATTACCTAAGCTTTTTATAGTGTGGTCAAACGTCTTGATTGGTCAAGTAGTTTTGGCGCTATGGCTGTTTAAAGTTTGTCCGGTCTTATTTGCCCCACCCTGTATATTCTAATGCCACCTAAATGGAAATAAATTACATACACCAAAAGAATGTAAAACAGTCAGACAGACAGACAGACAAAGAAAGAAAGAGATTTCTAAAAATATTAGAAGATTTTAATATTCTAATTCCACCTAAATAGAAATTAATTACATACACCAAAAGAAAGTAAAACAAGGATGAAAATCACCGAAGATCAAATAAATAATGATTTATTAAAACGTCCAAAAATTTGATGACTTTTGACGGTTTATCTCACATAGAAGATAGTAAATCACATTTTCTAAAACCTATTACATTATTTACAGACAAACGGACAAACAACTTAAATATGTAGAGTGGATGCAAAAGAATCTTAAATTTATCTTAAATAGCAACAAATAAAATCCATTTCTTCCATTGTAATCTAGTTTACAACGTAGCATGAAAGACAGAAAGACAAAGATAATTTTAAAAAGATCATCAAAGTCTTCCTAAAAGCCGAGTACATCAAATATCAGGCGAGAAAGTCACAATACTATATATACACAGATAATAATTGGAAGGACAGGCATTTATAATAATAATAGAGTAGCAACGCAACTTGAAATACATATATGGCATAAAATTCGCCATATATGGGTAAAAAACATAAAAAAAACAATCCACATTGTTAGGGGGGGGGGGGGGGAGGAAACATTAATATATTCTTGTCGCGATGTCATTCCTAATAGTCTATTATTCAATATCTTTCAATTTCCCGTAAAACTTCAGTTAAACGTATCAACCCCCCCCCCCCCTCTTTTTTTTTCTTCTTCCCTAACAGTGAACTAAATGGATGTAGAATATACATGGATATTTTGACAAGGGAAAAATTGTGATCAACATGAAATTTTGTGAGTTTGTTCACTCAGTAGGAGGGGAGAGTATGGGGTAAAGGGGTGGGAATCCTTATTTAGCCCGCTACAAGTTTCACTTTATTAGAGAACATAAAAATCTGGGTTGAGATCCAAGTAATAATAAATCTATTGCCAAAAATAACTAATAAAAGGACAAAAATAGCTGTGTTCCTTTTTAAGAATATCTTGTTTTTCTGGAGGGTTCAATTTAAGCTAAAGGAATTTTTCATGTTATATCTTATCTTGACCATAATATATGTATTATGCGATCATTAAAAGAAATAAATGACATAAAAAATCTACAAAAAAATACTAAATAGTCGAAATGATACAACTTCCGCAAAAAAAAAACAAGTAAATACGACAAATAGTGAAATCAAAAGCCATTTTTAGCCCCATACCTCCTTAAGGGGGGGGGGGAGGAAGGTTGTGCTAAAATTCCGTATAGGTTGATTTTTAAGGCCTAAAAACAGAAGTAGACTGTAGAACGATAATTTTCACTAAATATGTGTATTCCTAATTGAAAACTATAGACAAACATTTTTTTTTAAAGTTAACATAAATTTTATCGTTTTACTTGTTTTTAAGCCTTAAAACTCACTCCTTTACGGAATTTTAGCCAACCTACCTCCCTCCCCCTTTGTTTTTATTTTAAATTCTATTTTATTTACAAAACTAAACTTATTGTAGTGTAACCCCCCCCCCTCTTCAAAGAAATGCCCCTAGATGCCTATAGGGACACAGCCGCTGGGATAAATTAAAGTGGCTTAGTTAAACCTACAAAACAACATAGTTAACTTTCTGATGAGCTTTATAACTGAAATGTCTAAAATAATTCTATTTGGACTGTTGATTTCAAAAACATATTATTAACAAAAAGTTTTAAGAACTATTTTTATTAGCAAAACTACTCTATAGCTTGAAAGATTCCTTGTTAAGTAGCGCATTTAAAACTATTGAAAATAATTGAATTAAAATAAAAATTGTGTTTATGCTGGGATGAACAAAATTTCCCTTGTTATTTTATTTGAGATAGCCTTGAAACAATATACCATTAAACCAATTTAGTTGCCTAATTAGAAGAATCAAATATGTATCCATGTATCCATTTTAGGGCTTTTTTGTTGCTAGAATCGCAACTTTATAAACCACAAAAAAATCCTAATTTTACAAAACATAAAAAAAATAATTCAGTTGAAATTGTAGAATATTTTTCTATTATTCTGCTTTATAGGGAAAAAAGAGATATAAAGCTTCAGACAGACGGACAGACATCGTTCTACTTTGTAATATAGATAAAGATAAAAGCAGGGAGTAAGGAACATGTAAAAAAAAAAAAAAAGAAAATGATTCACTTTGCGTAATTTTTCTGTTATCCCTTTTAAATATCATTAAATCAACATATCATTAGAATAACGTCATGAGCACTTTTTAATCTAATGCCATATACTCAACACTTACAAATAATATACAATGCGAAAAATAACTATTTTACCTATTCTTTAATTCATAATTTTGGGCAAGCCCTTAATTATGAAATTTGAAAATTAGGGCTTGGATTCAATACTATTATTTTATATTTGTTTGTATTTAGAAAATTTTGTATTAACAAGAATATTGTATTATAAACAGCGAAGCATAGCTTTAATAATGTTCTTATCATCAGAAAAAGCAACCAATTTATTTGCTCTTTCGGCTGTGTCCCTAGTGGCTCTGCATTAGAAGGGTCTTATTAAAAATCTAAATAGCAGAAAACAATTCAAGACCTCTATGTAATGCTTCCATAAAATGGAGAACCCAATCTGTTCAGCGGTAACTAGATCTGAACCGACTCTTTGATTAACAATAAAAACCATTCAAAAAGATAAAATTTAATTTTAAAAGCTGAACGGGAAGAATTTGCAAAAGTCTACATAAACCTTTTATGTGTAAACATAAAAACGTACGGAATGTGTTAATAATAAAGTAGATGTGATGTTGTAAATTAAGGGAGCGGTTTGTAAAGTTGATAATTACCTCCATAATAATGAAATATTTTGATTCATTAAGGATTGAGTTTCTACTTATTCAAGTTGCTGTACAATGTAGACTAAATATTTTTTTAACAGTGCATAAATGCATACCCGTCATAAAATTAAACTTTAAAATTGTAAAATTATGTTTTAATATTTATGGACAATACCTACCTAAAGCTATTTTTAGGTTAATTTTATTTCCGACAAACTCAAGGATCTTAAGGGATCTTAAAGACTAAAAATTGCTGTAAACCACCAATGAGGGTAAACAAAATACTTGGACTTTAGAAATGATACATTGCAGGAAAAAAAATGAATTCTGAATGGTTTGTACAACTGTATTTAAATTTAATACAAAAGTAATAAAAGTTTCTAAGTTAATTAACAACAAATCAAATATATAAAGGTTTAAAAACAGTATTATTTACATTTCAATGTCCACTCCCTCCTTATACATATCAATAATAGCTAAAAAGACTTCATCGATTTACAGTTTGGGAATAACACCTGAATGATATGAAAATCGAACCACCCAAATAGTAATAATAATCTTATTCAACTAATGATTAATTGCTAACAGAGCGTAACTTCTCTATAATAATATAACAGACAAACAGCCGATAAAAACAATTCTTGAAAACAGTTACAGAATAGCTTTGTCACAAAAGACACCGAATAGACATCCATTTTAAATATTCCAAATGTCCAAAATTAGTATTCCAAAACAATCCTTCATTGTTTTGGAAGGTTTTAGGCATTAATTTTTATATTTTTATGCATGTTTGTTTTTATGCCTCATATTAGATCTATTTTAGAGCGCCTTTTGTGGCAAAAATGGACTGTTACTATAAATTTATTTTAAATTTAAAAAATGATAATCGGAGTCATTGTTCTCTGATAATGGTACCTACAGCAGTTTCATCAGGCGCCTGACATTAAAAGCCAGACATTGGATTTAAAATTCTAATGGTACCCAAAGTTTGATCGTTCATTCTCTGATTCATTGGCTTAAAAACGTTGGTTACTTTTATTATTTCTTGATAGGTTGGTCCCCCGTTTCAACCAATTATTTTAATCTACACAAGAGATAATTTTGTTTATCAACAGTGGTTTTGTACAGTAGGTTATCGTCCATTGTCTTGTCACTTGAGATCCCTGGTTAATACATATGAATAAAAATGGCTATGATTATTTAAAATAAAATGTCTAATATTGAGATACGTATAAGAAATGTTTATACACAACTTGCATTAATGCACACACTAATATTTTTGCAGGGACAACAAGTAAGGTTAGTAATTGGAAAAAATAAAATCGTCCTATCGTTTTTAATTTTTAAAACTTATTTAATTTATATCCTACTAGCAACTGTGCCCTAGCATAAAAGTATAAAACTACCCCAACACTTAAATTTTAAACATAAATAGCCTAAACCCATCTTGGGACCTATGTGAAGCTTCCATAGAATGGAGAACTCAATCGGTTCAGTGGTTTTCGAAATCTTAAGCTACAGACCAAAAAACATACTACCTTTATAAGATATTACTATCACTAAACCGATTAATATTTCCATTCTAAGAAAGATTCCCATGTGATGGTTTTAGGCTATTTAACTTTAGCCTTTAGATTATATTTTTTGATCTTTCCTTCCACTTTCAGTACATGCTATAATATAATCGTACTAGATATGTTCTTGAATAAGTTTTGTCATGTGTTACAGACCCTTACTCCCTGAAGATTATGTTTGGTGTTTGCCCCTTATGAATATTCACTTTTGAGCATATACATGGTTTTTATTTATGCGTAGCTGCGTTAGAATTATTTAGATAAATCTTTAATTTAACAGTATAGTAGATGGACAATCTATATGAATTATTTTATTATTGCTCGAATCTTAGACCAGATTATCATAAAATGAAACTTGTAGCTGGATAAAATAACGATCACCACCATCCACCCCCTTTACCCAATCTCACATCCTACTGAATGATCGAACTGACCAATAAATAATGTTCATGTTATTAACCCAAATTGACAACAATTTTTTCCTTGTCATAATATCCATGTATATTCCATATTAATTTCTATATGCAATTGATCTACCCTGTATCACGTATATTAATGAAACATTATTGCGTTGTTGGTTACGAAGTAGGTAGGGGGTCTGTCTGTGTATCCTTTTATTTATCTATTTTCTCATCTTTCTATCTTTTCTTTTAAAGCCAGTCATTCTTGAGATCTTTAGTCACATTTATCCTTATAATAAAGTAACAGAATGTGTATTTGTCTGTCTGTTTGTCTGTACCGAAGGATGTCGCTAACCGCAGAACGGATCGGGTTATCCTTAACAGGGTAGCTTCTCATAGGTACCACCACACTCCCCAGAGAAATCAATAAAAATAAAAAAAAATATAAAAACGCCGCCCTGCGGACATTTTTGCATTTAGCTAAAAGATAACTAACACCGTCTAGCGACGAAAAAAATATTGTTCGTAACTTCCTTTATAAAAATAAAGACAATCTTTTTTATTTCTTTTTACTTTCTCTTCCTTTCTTTTTCTCATTCATTCTCTCTTTTTTTCCATTTTTCACTTTTTTTCTTGTTGTATCTCTCTATCTAGCCTCTGTATTGTCAAATTTGTTGACAATTGTTTATTGTTTTTCATATCCTATGCGACATACAGGGAAAGAACAATATGTGTTAAATTATTCTTCCCCCCACTTCAGTTGAAAAACACTTTCTCCTTAATTAGATTCAAATTATAGGGTGAAATGTTTGAAGAAAATTATTTTCTGTTATATTATTGGATTTGGGCTACAAAAGGCACAAACTAAAAAGAGGTATGATTAAAAGATTTTTATTGGGGGAAAAGAAAAGAACAGCCATCCTCAAAATAATATAAAAAGATAGATTAATTTACCCATAAATATTTATTGGTGTGAGGGTTATGACCCAAAGACAATTATAATAATTGAGAAAGTAATCCCATGATCATTTGGAGTAGCAAAGCTATGACTACAGTTTGTCTGTATATCCGTCATAGAGCTGAATACTTAATAAGGTTTTTTTCTTATTTGTCCTTCAAGATGTTGCTACCCAATTGGCATATTAAGTTCTCAATTTGATGGAAGCTTTACTTAGGTATCATGATTGATTTTTTATTTTTAATTAAAATCCTAGGATATTTTATTCTTTTCTATGGTCTTTCCTTCCCACTTTAAAGACAAAGCCCCTCGATGCTAGAAGCGCATCCGCTAATGAAGTAAAAAGTTTCATAGTGAATTTTTCTAGTCTATGTTTTATTGTGTTTTTTATAAAGAGGAAGTGGACGAAAAACAGAGAAAATTTGGTGTGAATATTACAAACTACGAAAAAGTAAAGAAAGTCGAGTTCTTTAAGCTGCTGATATTTGAAAAAAACATCAAAAGGAATTTAAATATTAAAATGATGCTTAGATTTTTGCTTTTATAAAAATTTTATATCTGTGACGATTACAATTAAAGAAGAAAAAAAAGAAAAAGATACAACAGATAAAGATATATATCTTACCATTTCAAAATCATAAATAAAATTTTGTCTAAATATACCTTTACCAGATAATGTGTTGAAATGTTTGTATGGACTCTTGTTTGCTACAGCTTATATTTTTACTTTGAATTTTGCTTATTTATGGCAAATTTATTTTGCCTATAATTGTAACCAAAAAAATCTGTTCGGACGGATACACTATAAATGCAGTAAAGCTTTGCTTTACAAAAAAAGATTTAATTCTAACAGAGAGAGAAAGGGAAGAGTTGGATGTTTATTGCACTAGTCCCCAAAGTGTTATATAAAGTTTTCATTTTCGTTGGCTTAAAAGCAATGGGGACATTTAATGAATTTTGATTGGTTGGTTTATTAAGTTTTTTTATTTTAAAGTTAGTATGTTTTTCAACCTATTTTTAAAAAAATTACACTATTCTAAGACATGAAGATATATTTCGATTTTAGCAATCATTTTCAATTCATTTTGTCTAAAAAATATAGGCATGAGACATTAGATAACAGCAAATATGATCAAAGATATTAAACATACATTTATATAGAACAATGTCACAAATTATTTTGAATCTTAGGTATCACCATAAAATACAGATGACTACTGAAAAAGTTTGAAATAAAAGATTAAAACATTAGTTTTTTTAAAAAGGAGGAGTAGGGAATAATTCTTGGCCTTGTTTGAGTTATAGGGCGGGGCATAGTTTTTATTAGAGGAACTTTTTTGATGGTTAGGAAATAGGCGGAGTTTTGGATGGTGAGTTTGGTTGAAGGCGGAGACAGAAAAAAACCTGGGAGGAGACAAAAAAGTGGGAGGAGTGGGGGGGTTATGAAAAGGTTGTGGATTTACCTTTGTCCTTGGTTGTTTATGGGTGGAGATTTGGATTTTGAAATCTGTTAAAAAAATGGGTGGAGTTATTCCTGAGATGGGAAAAATTTTAATCTTTATGATATCCTGCTTTGTTTAGGTTTTAGGATGGAGGAAGAATTGGTGTTCTTTTGAATTAACCAAAAAAGTGAAAAAATGTGTACATTTTTTTGATAAAACATGAAATGAAAACTACATGGTATAAAATGTTGACTTATTTGAGAATTTTGGAAGTATAATTTGATGATGCAAACAATTGATTTGAGTTAAAAGATAACCTGAATATCAAAGAAGCTTAATCCTTTGAAATGTTAACTGTGTTTTAAAAGTTTTTTTTATAAAAATTTGCAAATGCACACAGTTAATTTGAGTTTAAAGAAATGTTCAGAAATAAAATATTTTTTACAAACTAAATGATGAGGATTTTTTTAGTAGATCTCTGAAACTGCAAACAAATGTTATGTGTTGAAAAAGAAATTTGTTGGAAAGATGTGTCTTGTTTGAAAACAGGATTTTTTTGTTTGATTGATGATTGAATGTTTGTTGGGTGAAGCAAATTACACAATTTTATTGAGAGCAGAATCAAAAGACCTAATCAAAAGTTTTTCCCTAGCTAGGCGTATCCAGGGGTCTGTGCTTCTTATTTTCTCTATTGGGACAATTTCCAAGTCCTGTAGATTGTGTCCTTGGGCCTTGAAATGACTTCCAACTGTAGTTGATCCAGTGCTGATTGTGTGGCTGTGCTCGTTAAAACGGCTGGAGATCATTCTACTTGTTTGGCCCACATACTGAGGTCTCCTAACTGCACAGGATCCACTGTTTTTCCTACAAGTAATAAGATATATAACGTTTTTACTAGTACAGTCTAGAGTGCTTAAAATAGGGAAGATTTCATTGGTTTTAGTGTTTATGACACTTTTACAAAACCGGGGGGAATTGTGACACATTTTACAATTTCTACCACAGTGGGAAAATCCATTTTTAACCCTGCTTGACCTTCTCTCTGTAATTACTGGTGGGAGTTGTGCCTTAATTAAAAAATCCCGTAGATTTTTAGGTCTGGACCAGCAAATCATTGGTGGATCTGGAAAGGTTCTTTTGAGGTGTGGATTCTGTATCATGACTTTCCAAAACCTAAACAAGATATTAGAAATATTGGGTAGTCTGGGATCAAATTGAAGTGAGAGTACAACTCTCTTTACCGGATTTTTTTCGGTTTTTATCAATGCTGTTGCTCTGGGTAGATTACTGACCTTTTCAAAAGCTTTAACTATGAAGTTTTGTTTGTAACCTCTTCCTAACAGTTTTTCTTGTAATATGTCCAGGTGTGCTAAAAAGTCTAAATTGTCAGAGCAGATTCGTTTGAGTCTTAGAGCTAAAGAGTAGGGAATGTTTTGGGTGATGTGACCAGGGTGACAGCTTGATGGCAAGAGATATGTACATTTCTTGCCAGGTTTTGTAAAAAGGGATGTCTTATTAAGTTAAGTGTCGAAACTTTCAACCACTTATTGTAATATGCAAAAGAGGTAATTTTGTTTATTAACATTGGGGATGTACATCAATTTATCAGACATTGTCTTATTTCTCAAGATTCCTGGTTTATTCATGTTCCTAAAGAACTTGACTAAAATCTTGTTTTGATATTTGTATTGAAATGAACCAGATTAATATCAGAGGTCTTCAAAATAAAAGAAAAACTTTATTGTTTTTACCATTATTCAATATCTTATTTTTAATCAGGGAAAAGAGGATACGTTATTGCATAAAAAAGTAAGTTATATTGTTAGTAACTTCTATATAATTGACAAATTTAAAAATTTCAAAACACAAATAGCTTTAAAATGCGTTTTTCTTAATATTTTAAATTTGTTTTTTTGTTGCTTTCTGTTTAAAAAAAGAATTTCTACCATTTACCTATACCGCAATTCCTGATTGTTTTGCAAACAAAAAGTTGTTATTAAAAATCAGTGCTGTATGAAATTATTTATCTGGAAGTCTTTAAGTAAAGTCAATCACTCATCGCCAGACAATATGGTACATGGGAAAGTCTTTTTCTTTGATTTCTTTGATTTTTTATGGATTGTAGCTACTCTACAACTAGGGCATTAATAGTCTTTACTATACATCTGATTTATTTATTTATGTAGAGTTAAGGAAATGCCCTAGCTTAGTACGGGTAAATTTACTGGTTAAAAATTCCAGGTCGTGCATTTTTTTATATCTTGATTTACATGTAGACATAATTGTCACTGATTTTAAGGCCTAGGTATTTTATAAATTTTGGAAAAGCTCCTTAGAAAATAGCCTAAAACCATTGCTTGATCAATGTAAAGCTTACCTGAAAATCAAGAATAAATTAATATAGCTGTTTCGGAGATTTAAAGTAACATGCACAATAACTATGAATTTAGAATCTAAATATCTTTTTTTCAGAATTTAATATAAATTTTAAATATTCCCAAGGACTTTCAAAACCAAAATACTGACCTTATATGTGTCAAAATAAGTTTAGACAATAGTAAAAGAATTTAATAATAGTGACGAGCAAACAAAGGATTTAGAGACAGTTTGTGGAAGCAAAAGGGTCTTGCTTGCTTAAGTAAAAATATATTTTGTTTTAGTATGTAAGTAGAAATAATTTCAAGTTTTTATTACATAATGTGTAATTTAAACTATGAATACATACTTCTATAATCTTCTTAACTTACTTTTACATAGATTTTTAACAGATTTGAAGCCACTCTTAAACTTTATAAAATAATACATACCAAGGACAATTCTAAACAAAGAATGTAACTGTCCAAAATTAGTATTTTTTGTGAAACATTCAATATGTTGGAAAAATCTCCTAAAATATTTTGACCTATTCATCCAATTTATTTTGTAAGAATTATTATTATGTACTTTACTACAGATTGAAAAAGCATGAAAATTTTAGTAAACGATAAATTAAAAAAAGAATTTTTAATAAAAATTAATTAGGGACAATTGTGTATTAGGTAGGCAGCAGACTAAATAAAATCAGCAAGTAAATTGTAAGAAGGGAAATTCTGTAAATATAGGGTAAAAATCAACGTATTATTGAAAAATTTATACAAAATTCATGATTTAGCTGTTAAGCTTTGCTATCCATATGTGATGTTATCCTTGTTTTTTTCTATCCTTTTGTTCGTCTTGATTCTATAGTTTGCGCCCTTTTTGGCCTTTAGACACCAAGCTACTCGTTTTTAGTGTTCTTGCTTTTTAGCTCAAATGATAATTGATAAACAAGGGCAATTACGTTCAATGGTTTCCGAATAGATTATCAACCTTTTATATACAACAAGGGTGGGGACAATGGGCGGCTTATTACATTAGCCCCCACAGTTCTACATTAACGTTTTCTAATTCGTTGACTCAACAATTAAAGATAGTATTATTGAATAATTCATAATTATGATAATAATGTGTCGCTAATTTTATGAAATTCTAAACATGAGTTTTTTTTATAGTTACTAATCCCCTTTAAGTCAAAATTGTATAGGTGGTATACTCACATTGTTTATGTTTTCACAATAATGTAAAGATTCATTAACAGGATGTCTATGTGTATCTAGCTGTCTGTATGTTAATACCGAAGGATTTTGCTAACCCCTAAACTGATATGGTTCTCCTTAAGCTTTATATAGGTTCTGGGAAGGGTGATACCTATTTCGGTGAAGGGTATCACCACCAACCTCAAGAGGATTGGCCCCAGAAAAAATGACCCCCTTAACATTTTTTTTTTAACTTTTTCTTTTGAAAATGGGGGAAATCAACTTTCCCCCTCCTCAACCTCAAAATGCCTCTAAGAAGCCTCTAGGTGCATAGCCGCTAATATAATTCTAATAACTAAAAGTTTCATGTTTAACCATTAAGATCTCGCTGAACAGATTGAAATTTCTTTTTTAGGGAAGCTTCACATAAGTCCTGGATTTATTTAAGGCTAATTTAATTCTTAAAGAAAGTGTCTTAACTTTTATTTTTTATAGCTAGTCGGTGTTTTTAGTAAGTAGTAAATGTCAAATTTTCCATAGAATTTAGATATGCAATCGGTTTTTTGTAGACCTCTTATTTTTAAGTAATTGAATTTTTTTTAATTAAGTCTGTTTTAAGGTACTAAAATGCAACAAAAAAAAGAAGAAAATTGCCATTATGAACAAAAATAGTAAGATCTTTTATTTGACACCTTATTTTTTAAATTCTGTTGAGTAATTATTGAAAAAATCTATTTTTTTGAACCCATGTGAATAAAAACTTTGAACTAAAATATATAATTACACAGGCATAAGAAATAGGTGTTTATATAGACTTTTAGAATGAGAAAAATATTACAAGTCGATTCTAAGCAAAATTGAAATAGAAAGTTTACAAAATAGTAAATAAACTGCAATAAAAGAAATTATACAAAAATATTATATTACATTATATTATACAGGCAACCATCTTAAATCCATGTTTGAGAGTAAACATGGGAAGTGGGTAAATAGGGTGTGAAAAAAGTGTTGCCTCTACAATATAATATGTTAGGCCATTTTTTTTTTTTTACTTTTTTTCAATTTTGCTTACAATTAATTCATAATATTTTTTTGATTCTAAAAGTATATATGAACCCATATTTTTTATGCCTGTGTTAGAATATATTTATGTTTAAAGTTTTGATTAAACCGAGGTTTAAAAAAATTTATTTTTTCAATAATTACCTGACAGAATTAAAAAAGTAAGGTGTCAAACTAAAGATCTTACTATTTTTGTACATAATGGCAATTTTCTTCTTTTTTTTTGTTGCGTTTTAGTACCTTAAAACCGACTTAATTAAAAAAAAAAACTTAAATTACTTTAAAAATAAGAGGTCTACAAAAAAAACCGATTGCATATCTAAATTCTATGGAAAATTTGACATTTACTACTTACTAAAAACACCGACTAGCTATAAAAATAAATGTTAAGACACATTCTTTAAGGCTTATGAAAACTTTAGCTAATTATTGGTAGTATGACGATAGTAAAAAAAAATTAAATATATCAACTGTAAGTCGGTTAATCTTAAATTAAAATTTTAAACTTACATTCATTGTAAATTTGAAGAAACATTTAAAATGACTGCATGTATAATATATAGGATTTCAAGTAATCCCTTAACAAAGTTGTGCCCCGTAATATAATCCTATACAAATATGCGCTAAATCCTATATCTAAAGAACAAGGAATTTATATCAAAGTATCAAAAATAAACAAAAGTAAATATCATTCATAGTTTTATTAGGGGATCATAATTGAACAAACTGTTTGTGATGAAACATTGATCTAATTTCTAACAAATATGAACTAAATTATAAATCCTTCATAGCTGTTTACAAGGCCTCTATGCATAGACGTCCAAGGGGGGGGGGGTAATGGGGCGATTACCCCCCCCAAACGAATTTGGGGGTGCCGTAGGCACCCCCAAATTTTTTTTCATTTTATCCCCCATATTTTAAATTTACCCCTACATTTCAGCCATTCAGGAGGGGGTATTTACCCCTCCCACACAATATTGGGGGGGGGGGGGTAAATACCCCACCAATATAAAAAATCTGTAACAAAAGAAATTTATGCGCGATTCGCGCGCAATTTTAATACTAAATTTTTAATAAAACTTCAACTACCCCCCCAAAAAATTTTACCCCGGGGGTAAATTTTGGGGGGGATAAACAAATTTTACCCCTGCCAACAGATTTCAGGGGGGTAATTACCCCCCCCCAAAGCAAATTTTACCCCCGGGGTAAAAATTTTTTTTGGGGTGGGGGTAAAAAAAATTTGCGGCGCGCTTCGCGCGCAATTTTACCCCCCCCCTTAAAAAAATGTTACCCCCCTCAAAATAAAAAGCTTGGACGCCCCTGCCTCTATGGGCACTTAAGGAATCTCCAATTTCAAATTTAGTTTAGAAAAGAAAAAGTAAAAAAAAATTGGTGGAACATTTTTTACTAGGGCGATTTCTCTTGGGAGAGTAGTGGTACCCTCCCCACAAATAGTTATAAACCGTCTCATGACAAATGAGAAGCAAGATCATACAGACCAACAGACAAACAGACAGACAATCAGCATGTTACTTTTCTATAAGGATTGTTATAATTGTGTTGACCCTGACTCTTGCCCAATCTATTTATTTTACAACCTCTAAATAAATAGACTTTGATGCATACATTCAAACATTCTTGGACATAGGTTTTGTAATACACCTTGGAAGAGAGGAATATATTTTCTAAAAAACAAATTTCTTGTTCATTTAAATTAGAAAATGGAACCCTTAAAATTTCACCCAAGAAATGTATCTAAGTTGGGTCCCAGTGAAGACCTAACAATTTTGTGAGGTTAATTTAACATAGCATGTGTATACCTAATTTAACCAAACTTAACCTAACATTCTTAATGCAATCACGTTTAGTTACAATTCTATAAATGTTTAGTCTTAAGGTTAGGCATAGCAAATGTTGTTTCCATTTATATATAATTTTCTTTCCCTAGTATGAAAGACTCAGATACTTCACAAAAACAAGTACTCAATGCAAAGTCTAATCTTTTTTTGTTTTTTTTTTTCTCAGACATTTGACTGTTAATTACACTTGTACACAAAGTTTTGAAACCACGTTATCTTATTCGTTTGCTCAAAAACCTTAGAAACTTATATGGAACTTTGATTGTTCGATTTCAAACTTCATATAACTGTTCTTATTCTAGTCTTCAAGGCCATTAATTTAAATCAAGTTAATTTTGACTGAATTAATTTTTATAATATTTGTACCTGACACTGCTAACCTTGGGATTTGCAACCTTTAGAAATTTGAAATATATATATGTACTATGTAGTATATGAAGATTTGTCAAGGGCCAATGAGAGTGTTAGTTATATAATAGATTTGGAGAATTTTTCTATAGCTTGTAGCTAATCCATAATTTATGTTACAGACTATACAATTCATAAAGAGTTTTAACATGGATGACAATAGCAATAAGAAGTTAGAATTAAAAGCAGTTAGGCTTTATAATCTAAAGAAATTTTAGAAACCAATTTTATACAACAGACGGGCAAACTAAGTTATAGAGAAGATTCTTTGAAAGAGAAATCATCACAGAAAAAAAAGTTAGATAAATATGTTAAATAACAGACAAGTAAACGCTATTTTTCCTAAAGAAGTAGAAACAGCGTATAGTGATTAATATAAAATGTCGTCATACAATATAAATGACCAATGATTGGCCAGTATATATTGTAATTGAACACAGTAATAGTGTCTGACTGATTATGACGTAACAAAAAAAAATTAGCCAATGAGAGCCGTTATTGACCAATGGTAAAATTTATAGTGGCCTCTCATTGGCTAATTTTTTTTGTTACGTCATAATCAGTCAGACACTATTACTGTGTTCATTGTAATTGACTATGGTAAATTGTATACTAGCCTATCATTGGTTATTTGTATTGTATGACGACACTTTTTATTGGATACTATACTCTCTGTTTCAAAGAAATCTAATGTCCTGCAGAATATCACTTTTTAAATAGCATCCAAGAACATTACTTATTTACAAATAAACTTTAAATAGAACACATAGTCTGCTTTAGGATGCGGAGAGAGCAACACGCATGTGTGGCGCTCTATCCCCTACGCGCGCTAATTGTGTCAATATTCTTTGTTATGTTCGCAGTTTTCCGATAGGTGCTATGAAGAAAATGTTGGTAATTGGGCACAGACGATTCCTGCCATCACTGGAGAAGATTAGAAAAAACATTTTTCTGTCTGCCTGCTTTTTTTCCTGCTTCATCAATTCAAGCTTTTTCGAGTCATTTAATTTCCTTTGTCTGCTTTATTGTTTGGAAATTTGACTCCAACCTATTCTGCCCGCCAAAATGCCCCCCCACCCTCATCACCAATATGACAGTCTCACCACCTCTCTCCCCTACAAACTTCTGCCTGCCTTCAACCCCATCCCTCACCTTCCCACATATACGCCTGAGGTTTGAATTCCCGCTTAAAATCATTGTGCTTAATTATATCTAGTTGGTGTGTGTGAAAAGGGAATAAGTTTCCCTTTTATTCTGTTGCAGCCTCCCCCATTTTTTATGGGGTAAACTTCACCCGCCTGGCTTTGGAGCGGTACACGTCAAGTGAAATTTAGAAATCCATGGCAAGAACTTTTGTAGCCTTTTTTGTAGGCTACCTTACAATTTTGACCTTTCCTCAATTTTGTAAGTCCCGAAAAATGCCCAGTAAGCTTAAACTGGAAACCTCCAACTCCACAGTCTACTCCTGCCCAAAATGCTTGCTATCAATGAAACCAATCAACTCTTAACAAACTGAAACACGAACACCAAACCAATTCAAACATTATCATTTTAATTGTGTAGTTAGTTTTTTTATGTTAGTTATAAATATTTCATAACCCTTAACTTACTAACACATATCTAATTTATCATTTATTTCTTATTTACTTATTATATGATGTATGATTATTTCTGTAAAACGAATAAATCATTTCAACAACAACAACAAACAAATAGAACACATACAAATAAAAAGATACTGCAAGGCAGTAGCACGGATAGAAAAGCAGAAAATATAAATAAATAAAGATAAAATAAATAGATATGTATGTATATTGTATATATAAGGAGACAGAAGCAATATTTTAGTGTAAAAGTATTATACTGCAAAACTTGGAAACTTTTTCAGAAAACTACCAAAAATCATATAAAAACAAATTTGGGTATAAGGTTCAATTAAACCAATGGTATTTGGTATTGGTAATTCTTATTTTGAAGTCATAACACTGATGAAACTAGAAAGGAATTATTCGCTATTTAAAAATTTTGTATACACCATATGAAAGTCCTATAAATATATAAAACTTCTAGGATCAGTAGAGAAGACACTTATTTGATAAATAAATAATGGATAAAGCATATTTATTAGCAGAGCTTCTTTTAACTGGTTGAGAATTAAGTCTCTACAGCAATTACGCAGTCTAATCTGCATATATATTCTTCTTATTATAGAATATACTACAGTTTCTACGCTTTTTATTTATTATTCTTGAACAACGAAGAACTACTTTTAAATAAGGTTCTAGGACAAACGCAGGACTAACAAACGTCGTAGTGGACAAGCACAAGAGTATATAAAATATGAAGTTCTATACCAAGTATTTCTATAAGGGTAGGTTAGGTTAGGTTAGGTTAGGTTAAGATATGTATATACAAATAAGCCCCTCGAATAGTGTTAGGCATTTTAAATTTAAAAACCTATAAGATGGTTTAAAATAGGTGAGGTTTGTCACTTCAGCGTTTTTTCCTGAAATAAATCTGTTTTATTAAATTATCTCTGACTTTTTTCTAACATATTTGTCTTTTTGTTTAAAGCATTTATCCATATTTCATTATATTGAAGATTCATACAAGACAAACTTAAGCACACACAAACATACATACATAATATGGTTCCTAGAGCTTTAAAAACATTAAATAACATCATACTATCTTCTAAAATAATCCACTATAGTACTGTGACACTGCTCTAAAAACACGTCTTCGAGATCTAACTTTAATCTCGGGGGACAAACTATAAAATACAGATGAGCACAGTTTCAACACACAAAATATAGGAAGACCCATAGATAGATAGGTAGATAAAAAGAAAGATTCATAGATAGATTGGTAGATTAATAGGAAGATTCGTAGATAGATGGGTAGACAAATAGGAAGATTCATAGATAGATAGGTAGATAAATAGGAAGAGCCATAGATAGATAGGTAGATAAATAGGAAGATTCATAGATAGATAGGTAGATAAATAGGAAGATTCATAGATAGATAGGTATATAAATAGGAAGATTCATAGATAGATTGATAGATAAATAGGAAGATTCATAGATAGATAGGTAGATAAATAGGAAGAGCCATAGATAGATAGGTAGATAAATAGGAAGATTCATAGATAGATAGGTAGATAAATAGGAAGAGCCATAGATAGATAGATAGCTACATAGGAAGATTCTTAGATAGATAGGTAGATAAATAGGAAGATTCATAGATAGATAGGTAGATAAATAGGAAGAGCCATAGATAGATAGATAGCTACATAGGAAGATTCATAGATAGATAGGTAGATAAATAGGAAGATTCATAGATAGATAAGTAGATAAATAGGACGAGCCATAGATAGATAGGTAGATAAATAGGAAGATTCATAGATAGATAGATAGCTACATGGAAGATTCTTAGATAGATAGGTAGATAAATAGGAAGATTCATAGATAGATTGATAGATAAATAGAGATATAGAATGATAGTTAAAAGAAAAAGAATAAGAAAGACAGATAGAGAGAAAGTGAGAAAGAAAGAATAAAAGAAAAAACGAAGATGAAAATCAAGATAAAATACTAAAAAAAAGATTGAAGAATTTATAAAAAATAAAGAAAAACTATAGATTGATAGAAAGATAGAAAAATGGTTATTTAGTAGTCTAGTAATTAAACATGTGTCAAAGAAACTCTATTATTTTTCTTTCATTTGGTTTGACTTTAACCTTAAAAGAAAAGTTACAAGGTTACAATGGTCAGGGACACAGGAATTGGACTATGGAGGAGAAAGTAATCTCTCCCTCCTCGTTTCGTAAGTTTGGTGGATAGAAGGGTTGTAAATTGCCATGCTAATCCCTGTGTTTGGGATACATTTCTAGATAAATCAAGAAGCTTTTTAAGTGCCTATAAAAAATGACGTTATACTGTCCTACCATTGGTCAATTAAGATGTAAACTGGCCTTTCATTGGTAATTTAGTCTGTGTATTGGCCTTTAATTGGTATTTTCTATTTATGACGTCGATTTTTATAGGCACTAAAACTATAAAGAGCTTTATAAATCAAACCTCATTTAGACAAAAAAAAAAAGAGAAAGAGAGAGTTAAAGAGTTGACTATTAGTTGCCTATGAAAGTCTTTCTCAGTATAGATATTCAAAACTGCTTGACTATATTCATATACTTCATATTCTGCTTATTTTTGGGTTTGGGTTAGAGATGTAAATCTCTATATTTTTACTTCTGATTTCATATTATACTTTAGGCTACAGGCGAAGCTACAAGATAATTAGTATGAGGGGAGATATTATAGATAAAAAATTCAAATTAAATGCAACATGTTTATTTGATAGTATAATTCATAATAAAATGCTACATATAATAGAAAATACAGGAAACAGTTAAGGTTGTAAATAAAGATTTAAACGACAGAAGCATATGCTAAACATATTTTTATTTTAGATAATGCAAAATTCTATTATATTACCTACTTATAGTATGCAATTAAATTATTACATAAAAAGGTAATGATATAATTATAAATACAAAAAAAATATAAAAAAAACAACTGGTTTTTTTTCCAAAATTGGCAGAAAATATCGAACTGCCTGTTTTAACAATATTCAATTTGCAACCGACCGCCATTAACTTATTGTTGACATGAAATATATTTTATGACTGCCACCCAGTAGACCAAGAATGTACATAAAGAAGGTGTATCAACTTTTGTAAAATTTTTCATAGAATTCAGATATGCAATCGGTTTTTTTGTAGACCTCTTATTTTTAAAGTAATTTAAGTTTTTTAAAAAAAGATTAAGTCGATTTTAAGGTACTAAAATGCAACAAAAAAAAGAAAGCAAATGGCCATTATGAACAAAAATAGTAAGATCTTTAATTTGACACCTTACTTTTTGAATTTTGTCAGGTAATTATTGAAAAAATTGATTTTTTTAAACCCACGAGAATAAAAGCTTTGAACTTAATTTTATCATTTCACAGGTAAAAAAATATGGGTTCATATATACCTTTAGAATCAGAAAAATATTACGAATCCATTGTAAGCAAAATTGAAAAAAAGTAAAAAAATAAACAAATGGCCAATTATATTTTTTGTTCAGGCAACACTTTCATCTTCCATTTTTTACCCCCTTCCCATTTTTATACTCAATTCAAGAATTAAGATGTTGCCTGTATAATATAATATGATATTTTCATATAATTCCTTTTATTGTAGTTTATATACTATATTGTAAACTTTTTATTTCAATTTTGCTTAGAATGGATTTGTAATACTTTTCTCATTCTAACATTATATATAATGCCTATTTCTTATGCCTGGGGAATGAAAAAAATAAGTTCAAAGTTTTTATTCTCATGGGTTTAAAAAAATCGATTTTTTTCAATAATTACCTGACAGAATTGAAAAAGTAAGGTGTCAAATTAAAGATCTTACTATTTTTGTTCATAATGGCCATTTTCTTTCTTTTTTTTTTGTTGCATTTTAGTACCTTAAAATCGACTTAATTTTTTTTTAAAAACTTAAATTACTTAAAAAATAAGAGGTCTACAAAAAAAACCGATTGCATATCTGAATTCTATGAAAAATTTTACATCTACTACTTACTAAAAGAACCGGCTAGCTATAAAAAAATAAAGTTGATACACCTTCTTTAAAAAGAAAAGACCATTGAGATGCTTCTTAAAGAAATTAATATTTAATTTTAAGAATCTCTTTTTTTTAATACAATTTTGCATTTAAACAGCAATAAATCTTTTTTTGTAAATATCATGAAAAACCAATATGTACAATTATATATTGTACCAAATAGGATCATAATTAAGATGAAGTTATATTTTTTGAAGTTACTTATTTCTAAAAAGAGCTTTAATCTTTTCTTAATATAAAAAGTTAAATATTAAAAACAGTAGGGTATGAAACTGAACAAAATCTTTTCTCATATATGATAGATATAAAAATATTAATATCATTGAAAGAAAAATGACATTTTAAAACAATATTAAAAACGAAAAGGAAACTTCGCGATTATTTTTTTAGATAACACTATTCTTTCAGTCTTTTGGGTGAAATTTTTGAGATTTAAAAAAAAATATTTTGCATGTAGCTATGCCTACAATATTATTAATCAGCAAATGAAAGGTTCGAAGCCAAGCAAAATATGCAAAGAAAGTTGTGGAGTTTCTCTTTAAAATGAGAATGACATGTAAAAAATAATATTAATGTTATAGAAGTTAGGTTTTATTGAGAGACATTTGTTTTAAAAAACAAACAAGGGTAAATTATCCATCAATAGAAACGTATGTAGAAATAATAGGAGGATTCCCTTTTATTGGGCACTGGCCTTTCATCCGCTGGTTTCAAAAGGAAAGAATTTAACCATTGAACCGTTTGAGTTGCCTATTCAAGGGATACGTACCAGGATGGTTTAAAGCTATTTTATTTTGAATTAAAGACTTTGGGTTGTTTTAGGTTATTTACTTCCAATTCCTATTTAGATACAGAGCCTTTAGATGGTATAATTTACTTTTTATAATACACATCTATCCGCCTGTAAGAAAATTAATGTTAAAGAAGCTGTATTGTAACAATATCAGCTAAAACAATCTTAAATTTCTCTCCCCGCCATTTTAAAATATTAGACTGTATAGGTTCTAGACTAAATTTTATTCGACTTAAATTCAAAAATAAAATAGCTTAAAACCATCCTAAAACTAATATAAGTCATATGATCCTTACTTAGTCTCGCTCGCGGACAGACATATTATGAAAAACAAAATTAACCCTTCTGATTGAACGCTACCAAATTCAACCATTCATCCAAGATTGTTTAAAAAGTTTTAAAGCCAACAAATGAATAATAATGATGACTCTATCAGTAACTCTATTGTGGATAAAACTGATTTTGCCCTATCACCATGATAAAGTAATTTTATCAAATTGAAATGGGTCTTATCTCAACCTAAGCACATATTGTTACTGGAATAGAGATAAAGGGGTGGGTAAAAAACCAAAACAAGAAAAAAACAAAAATAGCTATATATCGCATCGTATCATAGACAGCTTTCCATGGATATTAAAATTGAAAATAATATGATTAAAACCATTTTTTTAAAGCTGGTTTTAATTTTATGATTTTTTAATATAAATGGAAAATTGTTTGTAATACGATACTATACATGATTTTTCAGTATGGCTGAGAACCGGTTTTAATGCAGCGGATGAAATTCGGTTCCGAAGCCATAATGAAAATTGATTAACAAATATTTCAATGTTTCATAGTACTGTCTTGTCTGAGGTCTTGATTTTTATTAAGAAACCTATATAAAGTTAACCCCCCCCCAAAAAAAAAAAAAAAAAATTTTAACTAAATCTGGCCTTTGAATTTTTAAAAGATTATTTTTGCTCGGGCAATCTAGTGTAAAATTAATTACCTATTCATTCATGTACAGCAATGCTCATCTTTCAAAAAGGTTTTTATATTTATTTTTATATTAACATCGTGATTTCAGACTTCAGCTTGTTTGTACATTAGACTTAAGATTTCTAGATCTGTCAAAGCCAGTGTTTAGACAATAAGAAAATCAGACAAATTTATCATTCTATGGGAATAACAGAAAAAAAACTGTAAAATATTTATTTATCGCATCGCCTTATGGACAACTGTCCACGGATATTGAAATTTAAAAATTTTAAAATTAAAACCATTAGTTAGCCCGGGCCTACGGCTTGTATTATTTTTATTTTAATATTTCCTAAGGGTTATTTTCAACTCTTTTGTTTTTATATATATCATAAAACAAGCTTGTAATAAAACCTTCCAAGAGAGGTTTTAGGGGGTGGGAAGGCTCTTACTCCCCCCCCCCCCTATTTTTCTGTGCATACCCCCCTTATTACTTGTAATACGCCACCAAACAAGGCATTACATATTAGCATTTTTTCACAACAAACCCATTTTAGTCCAGGAGCATTTTAAGTAAAGTATCTTGTAGTTACAGGAAATAGCGTGCATGTCCCTTAAGATCTGACTAGCGACTGCTATGGAATTTGCTTTTCAAGGAACCTTTAAGAATGTTCCAGATAATTTAAAGTTTAGGACTGTTTTTGAGGTGTAGAGGAGAGGATATGACAAACTTTTACTTGATATTCCATTCATTGAGAGATGTAGGATATGTGTGTTCGTCAGTACGTCTGATTCGTATTATCATTGTTACAGCTGCACCTTTTTAACAGGGCTCGGCAGCCGCATGTCAGCCGCTTGAAAGCTGACAAACCAGTTTTAAAATCTATAACAAGATGGACCTATCTCCCAAGCCCTAATTCTTATTTTTAAAGAAAGTTTTTTTATCCGAATTTTGTTTTATTCTAAAATGGCTCCTTCAATAAATATTATAAAGTTCTGTTTTATCTACTTAGTATCCAAGTATCGTTGTGTTGTCTAACGAGTCATGCCATTTTGATTTCTCTGTAGGCCTTATCTTATAACAAGAACATTATAAACATTATAAAACTTAGGTAGTGAAGCTTTTAAAGGCTTAACATCAAATATGAAATAGCCCTTTCTTTCATTGAAATAAAAGTTCTTTTAGAAATAGGGATATTAAGTAAAAAGGAAATTGTTATTTGAAGGTATAATTCAATAATGAACACCAATTATGAAAAACAAAATTACCCCATCTGTTGAATGAGATTATTAGTTTAAAAACTTGGACACTGCTGGTTTGTATTACCTAATCATGAAAACAAGTTTATAGAATTTTGTGGACCAGTATAATTTCCAGTTAAATGTCCCCTCCCCTCAATGGAAGGCAAAGGTTTAATTATTTAAAGTAAGTTATATAGTAGCTGCGCTACTAAATAGATATAGGCTGGCTTATGCATATAAAAGCCATTACAATTTCTTATTAAGTGTACGCCACAAGAACACATAAAGACATAATGGAACTTGCGCGTTTTACATACACAATATTTAGTTTCGTTGGTAGCGGAGCATTTCTATATATGAAAAAGGAAAACTGTCCAGGGGTCTAAGGGGAAAAGGCAATGGTCGATAAATTAATGCACATTCCAAATAATGATACACAAAATTACCAATCCTATAGATTAAAATTAGTGATTGTAACGTGTTTACATCCTACATGAAATCAAAATTCAATAAAAGTCCCCAAAGTTGTTAAGCCAATGAATAAGAAAACGCTGTTTTTAAACTTTAGAAACTAATGTAAAAACAGCCAAATGTCTCCTTCCTCCCTGCCAATAACCTAACTAAAGTGGTTTTAATATATTTTGAGGGAAGGTAGTAAATCTTTCTAAGAAAAAATGACCCCAACAAATTTTGAAACAAAAATCAAATGATTGGGTACCTCCCACCACTAGTATTTGGTTAAAATATTTTGTTATTTTACAAATACAGAGTAGCTACGCTTTTAAAAAGACGAACAGCTTTGGAATAAATCCTCAATTTGCATACTATAGTGACATTTATAAATTATATACAACCGTTCTTTCAAAAAAGTCTTCCAAAACATACTATGGTGAAGCTAGACTTTGATGGTAAAAATAGAGAGAAGGATTCAAGTTTAGATTAATCTTCAACCCTTTCTTCTCCCCAAAAAATAGAATAAAAACCTGGATCAATAAGAAACTTTTTAAAAATATGACTGATGATTGTCTTTGCCGTTTTAGAGAACCCATAAGACATATAAACACACTTTTACATAAATAACTTACTACTGTTTTGTTTCCTTTGATTTGAGATACTCTCAAATAAAATTGTCTAGCTTACCTAAAATTAAAACGGATAAATTAGAAAATGAAAACAATTTTCAAAATGGGTTAAGTCATTTAAAACAAAATAAAACAGAGATTTTTGAAAACAGGGTTGCTATGCTTTAAATTATACTACAATGTTACTGACATCTCTTTGCAAGGTTTGAAATTAATAGGACGATTCCTACAGGTCTAATTAGAATTCAACGCCATTCTATAAGGACTGACTCACTTAATTGAAATTTAGAAAAACTGTTCTGTTTTTTTTTGTTCATTTACATGTAAAATGTTAAGCTAAATGCAAATATAATTGTTAACATAAATATGTCAATACTTAAAATTGCATGTTCTTTATTTTTAAAAGATATGCAGCTACTCTAAAGTTTGCTAAAATTTGACCTATCTTTTCAATAGGCGCTGGCATTAATAGCCGTTTTATTAAACAACTATTATATTTATAGCCGTGAAACTTAGAGGCTAACCGCTTTATCAAAGAAAAAGTCTTTTACCCCATGCAGGAAAATAAATCCACAATTAAACTGCCTAATTTCAGTGATTTAATAATGTATCCTTGGTCCGCTACTATGGCATATAATCGAATGTTTACTTTTTAAAATATTTATTTGTGTGTCTTCTTAGGTTCCGTTATCTTATTTAATGTTGAATCTATTGAAGTAGACTAAGAAACTGTGTTAACAAAGTGTTTTTCGGGGATTTTTTTACTTTTTGAAATTATTTCTTTTGGTTGAGAGCAATAATGATCAAAACATGATCACATTAACAAAATAAGAACATAAACGAATCAATAAACTAATTTTTATGTTTTTGCATTTTAGATAGAGACTGTATAAACGTTGTTTGATTATAGATAATCAGGGAAAAGTCAATAAATAAATCTGACCACAAATTTTTATATTTACAATATTTAAATCTTTAACATCTGCTTTAACATAATTTGATCTTAAACCAGATTTTCAAGTTCTCTAAAAAGTGAAACTTGCAGCGGGCTAAGATTACGATACCTCCTTTCCAAAAAGTTAAATCCTTCCAAACTAAAACAAGACTATATTAGAATCCTACATAATTTTTTTAAAAAAATTTAGCTATCCCTTGTAACCCTGTGAATGATATTTGCTTTGAAACAAAATACCAAGGACTAATATGCAGGCTACAGCGAGGCAACGAAGCTACACTAAACTAAAATTAATCTGACAGATATGAAAATAAAAGGATGTAAAATTAATAATTTAGCGTATCTGGAGCGCATAATACATATAACTAGGGACATCCGTCCGCTCTAACATGCTAATGCCTAATTTTATCTTTCAAGGCACGCAAACTCCCTCCTTTTATATTTTTACTATAGAACAATTTACTGATCTTGCCTTGAGATTTTTCACATCATTATTGTATGTTTATCTAATTTTTGTTAGCTTTGTACTGTTGAGCTGCATATGGACATATTTACCATTGTAAGATACTTTATATATATACCAGCGGCTGCGCTCCTAGAATCTAGGAGCTATGCATTTGAACCCTCAAGGGACCTATAAGAAGCTTCCATAAATTGGAGAACTTAATAGGTTCATTAGTTATCGAAATCTTTAGCTACAGCCAAAAAAACATAATACTTTATATTATAGGATATATATATTTTAATTCTCGAATAAGAGTCACAAGCCTACTATGACTAGATCAAAGGAATAAAGTTCGGGCAGACATCAATTCCGCATAAACTATTTAAAAATAAGTAAAGCAATCTGTTCCTAAGATTAACACTACAGTACAAACTGTCCTACTGCATTACCGTAGATGCTAGCTTGCCGCTTGCTATTGGAGAGGTCTCTGGTTCGAATCTGGACAACACCGCGTTACACTAGAGACTTAAAACTGTTCCTATGTCTACCGCGTGAAATTATTGATAAGGGAGGAGGGGAATGTCTTGGCCCACAAAAAGGCGAATTTATCAACATGCACAGTTGGGACTTTTAGGAAGGTTGTGCAATCAATGGGTTGTCTCTTACGAGGTAATTAACTAGATAATTCTATATATAAACTTAATTCTCCCAAACCAGTTATTTGTTTAATGTGTATTTTTGCTAAATTGCAAATTATTGTATTTAAGAGGAAACTATAGCTCACCCTAAAGTTCACCCTTGAAAGTATCTACAAATAAAAGAGCTGAAGCCATAATTTTCAAATATTCAAAATTTTGTGGCATTTTAAAACTGAAATGTGTTACACAGCATTTTCAATTAATTCAACCTTTACATCAAATATTTGCATTGAAAGTTCTCAAAAGAATTTAAATGATAAAATTATATGTTTTTACAACATTAGCTTCCAAAATTATTGACATAGATCTCCTTGCTTTTAATGAGAGAAATAAAAAATAATATTTACACAAATGATGACTTAATTTAACCTAAAAAAGATAAGAATTTTTATGAATAGAAAAAATAACTTAAACATGTCAATTTGGAAGAAACGCAACCGCAGTTTTGGAATAGTCTTTTTGTCAGCTGAATATTTGTTACATTTTTTAATTTAGATTTTTTGCCAAAAAGTTTATATTTTCTAGTAGTTTTACAAAAAATGGACAAAAGTAAAAAAAAGAATAAAAGTTTTTTTTATATATTTATTGGTATCTATATTATGATTTTCATTTTATCATACATAGAAAATCATCCAGGGGATATTAATCGGTTTCTAAGCCATACTGGAAATGAAATCACGAAATTTGAAAATCAGTTTGTTGTTTATTTGTCAGAATCATTTTTGAGAATTTCTTTTCTTTCAATAATTTCCAATAAATATGACAAAAGAACAAAAAGAAAAAAAAAGCTGGTTGCTATTTAGAAAGATACTTGTATTGATATTTTCTATTTATGACAAATGTACAAAATATTTTGCCAGTTGCTTTGTTGCCAGTGACATTGATATGTCGGCATTTATTGACATTCTTTCTATCAGTAGTTAACACAAACACATAGCTTTTACAAAGAAAAAATCTTAATCAACGAAATTTTTAAACAGATTCATACAATACAACAAGAACACTCAGGTTCATAAGTATCTCGGCTACAATTATTTGAAAATTGATAAGTTTTAGATGTTACCATTATGCAAATGCTGCTGTTTGATTGTGTATGTGTCATGGTCTGTACAGGTAGTTGTGTAGGGTATAAAGCGGATGTTGGTATTTATTTATTGCAGGAATTTTAACATTGTCAATAAATCCCAAAACATGATATTTGGCGAACAAATTAATTAACTATAGGAATAGATACAACAAAGAAAAGTCTGACAGGCGGGCATAAAGTTGTCTAGTTATAGAGAAGTTGCGCTACTGAAAGTTATTTGAGATATTTTGTATAAAGTCTACTAACATATTTTTCTTTGTAGAAATTATTTCTTTTTTTCTCGTATTCCTTCGAAACCGATTAATATCCGGTGGATTATAACCGGTTTTCGTCCATACGAAAAAGCTATGTCTAGCATCGTATTATATCCAGTTTTTTTGTATAAAAATGTACAACAACCATAAGATTAAAACCAATTTTTTTTAGTTCGTTTTATGTTTGAAATCATTTTTTATGAAATGCACTTCATGCAACTATCCTTTTCAAATGTTTTTGTAAAAAAAATTGACTCAAAATCCCTTATTTCTAGAAGTTCTAGTCTGATGACAATTTTAATTATTTTGCGTATGTGACGAAACACCATAATCCAAATTATATTGAAAGATTAGATTATCAGATTGGGGACGATTGTGTAACTTTCTTGTTACATTTATCTTTCTTTGGATTTCTTTCAAATATATTTTTTTTATACTTCAACTTTTCGATAACAAACTAAAACTAGCATTTGAGACAAACGTGAAAATTGTTTAGAGCTGTCAAGGGACAGCTAGACACTTAACCAAAATAGCAGTAAGTAAGATCTTAAAGAACAAACGGACTGCTAGAAAGAGAGACATTATTCAACTTTATATTTTTTTATAAACTATTGGTTGCATAACATTACTTGTGTATGTGGATCATGGAAAGAAAACAAAGTCATTCCTAAATTAGGACAGAAGTCACCTTCCTAGGAAGGACATAAGTAGCCTTCCTCAAGTGAGAATTTGTTAGATGAAGGGCATAACATGCCTCCCTTAACAAAGATTTTGCAAGATTGAGGACATAAGTAGCCTCCCTTCACCTCACAAAACCTAGCTTTTTGATCCTTCACATCGCAAAATCTTGCATAAAATTGGTTTTTGGTCCATCACATAGCAAAATCTTGCATAAAATTGGTTTTTGGTCCATCACATAGCAAAATATTAGAAAACTTAGCTTTTCTGTCCTTCACATAGCTAATTCTTGCAAAACATAGCAAATTCTCGAAAACATAGCAAATTCTTACAAAACATAGCAAATTCTTGCAAAACATAGCAAATTCTTGCAAAACATAGCAAATTCTTGCAAAACATAGCAAATTCTTGCAAAACATAGCAAATTCTTGGAAAACTTAGCTTTTCTGTCCTTCACATAGCTAATTCTTGCAAAACATAGCAAATTCTTACAAAACATAGCAAATTCTTGCAAAACATAGCAAATTCTTAAAAAACATAGCAAATTCTTGCAAAACATAGCAAATTCTTACAAAACATAGCAAATTCTTGCAAAACATAGCAAATTCTTACAAAACATAGCAAATTCTTAGAAAATTTAGCTTTTCTGTCCTTCACATAGCAAATTCTTGCAAAACATAGCAAATTCTTGCAAAACATAGCAAATTCTTACAAAACATAGCAAATTCTTGCAAAACATAGCAAATTCTTACAAAACATGGCAAATTCTTAGAAAACTTAGCTTTTCTGTCCTTCACATAGCAAATTCTTGCAAAACATAGCAAATTCTTGCAAAACATAGCAAATTCTTGCAAAACATAGCAAATTCTTGCAAAACATAGCAAATTCTTGCAAAACATAGCAAATTCTTGCAAAACATAGCAAATTCTTGCAAAACATAGCAAATTCTTGCAAAACATAGCAAATTCTTGCAAAACATAGCAAATTCTTGCAAAACATAGCAAATTCTTGGAAAACTTAGCTTTTTTGTCCTTCACATAGCAAATTCTTGCAAAACATAGCAAATTCTTGGAAAACTTAGCTTTTTTGTCCTTCACATAGCTAATTCTTGCAAAACATAGCAAATTCTTACAAAACATAGCAAATTCTTGCAAAACATAGCAAATTCTTACAAAACATAGCAAATTCTTGCAAAGCATAGCAAATTCTTGCAAAACATGGCAAATTCTTAGAAAACTTAGCTTTTCTGTCCTTCACATAGCTAATTCTTGCAAAACATAGCAAATTCTTACAAAACATAGCAAATTCTTGCAAAACATAGCAAATTCTTACAAAACATAGCAAATTCTTGCAAAACATAGCAAATTCTTGCAAAACATGGCAAATTCTTAGAAAACTTAGCTTTTCTGTCCTTCACATAGCTAATTCTTGCAAAACATAGCAAATTCTTACAAAACATAGCAAATTCTTGCAAAACATAGCAAATTCTTACAAAACATAGCAAATTCTTGGAAAACTTAGCTTTTCTGTTCTTCACATAGCAAATTCTTGCAAAACATAGCAAATTCTTGCAAAACATAGCAAATTCTTACAAAACATAGCAAATTCTTGCAAAACATAGCAAATTCTTGCAAAACATAGCAAATTCTTGCAAAACATAGCAAATTCTTGGAAAACTTAGCTTTTCTGTCCTTCACATAGCTAATTCTTGCAAAACATAGCAAATTCTTACAAAACATAGCAAATTCTTACAAAACATAGCAAATTCTTGCAAAACATAGCAAATTCTTGCAAAACATAGCAAATTCTTACAATGAGGGTCCCAAACTCATAAACAAATTTTCAGCGCGATCCAACCACCGGTTCTTAAGATACGGTGACCTGGTGTCCTTGGTACCGACGGTAAGATTTGGGAAATGGTTCGAATCCTTAGTAAATTTTTTTGACACTTAGAATATTTTCGACCTGGTTTTCTTCTCAGTAGGTACGCTTGGTGTCACCTGGGTATTTTTTCTTCAAAAATTTGACTAAGTGTCAAAATATTTTTGGACTTTACTAAGGATTCGAACCATTTCCCAAATCTTACAGTCGGTACCAAGGACACCAGGTCACCGTATCTCAAGAACCGGTGGTCGGATCGCGCTGAAAATTTGTTTTTGAGTTTGGGACCCCAATTGCAAGAATTTGCTATGTTTTGCAAGAATTTGCTACGTTTAGTAAGAATTTGCTATGTTTTGTAAGAATTTGCTATGTTTTGCAAGAATTTGCTACGTTTTGTAAGAATTTGCTATGTTTTGTAAGAATTAGCTATGTGAAGGACAGAAAAGCTAAGTTTTCCAAGAATTTGCTATGTTTTGTAAGAATTTGCAATGTTTTGCAAGAATTTGCTATGTTTTGTAAGAATTTGCTATGTTTTGCAAGAATTAGCTATGTGAAGGACAGAAAAGCTAAGTTTTCCAAGAATTTGCTATGTTTTGCAAGAATTTGCTATGTTTTGTAAGAATTTGCAATGTTTTGTAAGAAATTGCAATGTTTTGCAAGAATTTGCTATGTTTTGTAAGAATTTGCTATGTTTTGCAAGAATTAGCTATGTGAAGGACAGAAAAGCTAAGTTTTCCAAGAATTTGCTATGTTTTGCAAGAATTTGCTATGTTTTGCAAGAATTTGCTATGTTTTGCAAGAATTTGCTATGTTTTGCAAGAATTTGCTATGTTTTGTAAGAATTTGCTATGATTTGCAAGAATTTGCTATGTTTTGTAAGAATTTGCAAGAATTTGCTATGTTTTGTAAGAATTTGCTATGTTTTGCAAGAATTAGCTATGTGAAGGACAGAAAAGCTAAGTTTTCCAATAATTTGCTATGTTTTGTAAGAATTTGCTATGTTTTGCAAGAATTTGCTATGTTTTGTAAGAATTTGCAATGTTTTGCAAGAATTTGCTATGTTTTGTAAGAATTTGCTATGTTTTGCAAGAATAAGCTATGTGAAGGACAGAAAAGCTAAGTTTTTCAATAATTTGCTATGTTTTGTAAGAATTTGCTATGTTTTGCAAGAATTTGCTATGTTTTGTAAGAATATGCTATGTTTTGCAAGAATTTGCTATGTGAAGGACAGAAAAGCTAAGTTTTCCAAGAATTTGCTATGTTTTGCAAGAATTTGCTATGTTTTGCAAGAATTTGCTATGTTTTGCAAGAATTTGCTATGTTTTGTAAGAATTTGCTATGTTTTGCAAGAATTTGCTATGTTTTGTAAGAATTTGCAATGTTTTGCAAGAATTTGCTATGTTTTGCAAGAATTTGCTATGTTTTGTAAGAATTTGCAATGTTTTGCAAGAATTTGCTATGTTTTGTAAGAATTTGCTATGTTTTGCAAGAATTAGCTATGTGAAGGACAGAAAAGCTAAGTTTTCCAAGAATTTGCTATGTTTTGTAAGAATTTGCTATGTTTTGCAAGAATTTGCTATGTTTTGTAAGAATTTGCTATGTTTTGCAAGAATTTGCTATGTTTTGTAAGAATTTGCAATGTTTTGCAAGAATTTGCTATGTTTTGCAAGAATTAGCTATGTGAAGGACAGAAAAGCTAAGTTTTCCAAGAATTTGCTATGTTTTGCAAGATGAAGGACATAAGCAGCCTTCCTAATGTAAGAATTTGTCAGACAAAGGACATAAGTCACCTCCCTTAAGTTAGATTTTGTTAGATGAAGGACATAAGTAGCCTTCCTTAGATCAATTTCCAGTGACTTCTGTCCTAATTAGGAATGACTTTGTTTTCTTTCCATGATCCGTGTATGTTATTGAAAAAAAATAATTAGATGAAAAAACTTAAACTAATTAACAAGACCATACCCAGAGAAAACATTTTCATTTTAAATATAAATATTTCTAGCCCCTGCGGGGAGCTCTAAATCTGAAGGTACTATCCCTGCGATTTTAGGTTTAGATTTTGATCCATAAACGATATGAGGAAAATCAACGACATAGTAAATTATATAGTAGCTATTTTGTAGTAGCTAAATATTATGTTAATAAAAAAGTGTCCTGCATATTTTCCCTGAAGGGTGCAAAATACATGTGAATTAGGCTAATTCATGTGTGCTTGCAAAACAGTTAATATATTTATATCAAGATATGTAAACCTCTATGATGATATTTTGTGGTGATACATAATTTAAAAACTATTGTATACTCAACCAGTACACCTACTGTTAAGCCATCTGTTATGCAAATTGGTTCGTTTGTGATTTAATCTATTAGTTGTTTTACTTAAACATCATTATAGTTAATTAATCTTAATATTTTTATCCATATTTTTCATGTATGTATGACAATGTTAATCAATGTCTTTTCATAAAGAAATTTTTTATGATAAAAAATTGGAATTATTAGCAAGGATATTAAAAAATTCCTACAATATCTTTAGTTGCGTAGCTTCTCTATTACTGCAAAATGTCCGTACTAAACTTATTTGATCTCTTACTGCTGCATAACGTATGGACATTAAAAAATTAGTAAACTAGTCTCAATGCTCTATTAAAGTGAAACTGGAAATACAAAAGAATCAATAAAAGAGGTCTATATTAGCAACCTAAATAAACAATAAATTTTCCCTTGTCAATATATCCATGTATTCTGTATCCATTATTAACTACCACATTCTTTATCCATGGATATTTAAAGTAATGAAACGTAATTTTTGATGATTTGAAATTATAAACAATTAATTTTGTAGTGTGTTTTCACTTCATCAAAAGAATCACATAATAAAATCATCAAAATGATATAAAAATAATTGTATCTCTGTCTATCTGTACCGAAGGATCTCGCTAACCGCTGAACCGATTTGGTTCTCATTAACCTGTAGCTTCTCTTGTCCTGGGAAGGTTTATAATTATTTTGAATTTTTTAGGGGGTGGTTCAAGCTTCCAACCACCTCTAAAGCCACTAAAGGCCTCTATGGACGTAACGAACAATATAAAACAGCACCATCCACTACGCTCTCATTTTACCATTACACAACTAATCTTATATTTTAAGCTATTCTGTGTTTTGCGAATAAGAAACACTTCATGAGGACATGGTATCATGCGGAAACTAGTGCACACCCAAGTTTTGTTTATAAGCAGTAGAGTATTATTTTCAATTGTAAAAGGTGTTAAACAATAAATCATTTTTTATGCTTATGTAACAAAAATCAAGAGAGAAACAACAATAATTTTAACATAAACATAAGAATGAAATATTTCCCCTCCCACCCCCACCTCTGTGCGAGAGGGGGCTTGAACGAAACCCCCCCAAACACCCTTTACAAAATAGACCTAAACCTAACTAGGACAAATACAATTTACAAAGATGCTAATTTTCAACTAATCGGCCCAGCGGTTTCTAAGATCTTACTAAACATAAACAGAAACATGGAGCTACTTTAGTATTTACTAAAGCGGAAGGCGGAGCGATATCTATTTGGAAGGATGTAGGTACTTCCACCAAAAATATTTATAAACCTGCCCTATAGACCTAAAAGAAGATTCAATGTAAAGGAGAACCATATCTTTATGGTAAGCGGTTTTCAAGATTCTCAGATAAACACAAACAGGCATCGTGTTACTTTTATTTAAAGATGATAGATACAAAACTAACAAAAAAGAGCCTAAACCAATCTTCTAAAATTACATAGACAAAAATGCCTATATAGTAGCTTCGCTCCAAAAAAAAACACAAGAAACTAGAAGAAATGTAACTGTCACGAAATAAAATCAGTTAACCAAAATTATTACAATAATAATACTCTTTCTAAATATGTTTACATAAAACAGCAGAATTATTTGTTTTAAAAATGTTTAGCAAAGTTTTGGGTCGATCATAATAAAGATTTTAAAAATGGTACCTACTGAAGTGCGTCCAAGCTTTTTCATTTGGGGGGGGGGGGAGGTTAATCTTTATTTCATTGAGGCAAATACGTCCAAGCTTTTTTCATTTTTAAAGGGGGTAAAAATTCAAACTTAATTTTTTTTGGAGGAGGGGGGTATTCACGACTTTACCCCCCCATCACCTGGACGTCCTTATAGTTATGTAAAATGATTTCATATTTTATATCATTTGAAATTTTAGCTGTTTTAGACAACTATTTTTTCGTAAAATTTTGTGTCAAACCGACTCAAGCCAATTAGACATGCCAAATAGAAAAGTGTTTTTATACATTTCATTTTTTTACTTCTTTTTTAGCTGAGATAAGAAATTTAAATAATAATATAGATGACAACATCCATTAAAGCGAACCTCAACCAGTAGACAATAAGACAAACATAAACAAAAATAATAAGTAAGTTAGGCTAATTTTAAATAAGATTTTTTTATGAATAAAATTCGATAGATATAAGATATAAAAAAAAATAAAAAACATTAATTTTCACAAAATAGACAACAAATTTAGGTGTTACGGAAAAAAAATGGTTACGGACATACGGACAGACAAACTTTTTGGAGATTATCTTTTTAGATGTCCCAAGATACATACAAATTATAAAAGGCGTAATAAATCTTCTTTCAACCATTAAAGAATTCATACAAAATAAAAATTTTACTACATTCGTTACAGAATAATTGAAGCTTTAACGCCATAAGGAACACACTTACAGAAAAGTTATGGAGGGACAGACGAACATCCCAAATGCATAACAGCTTTGCTTTCAATAATGTAAAGTAGCTGGGCTAAAAAAAGGATGTACGCCAGTTTATAAAAACAGTGATGATAAAGTATATAATGATATGCTCCCAAATTTGAAGGTAATATTCCACACCTCGCTGATTTTTTATGTTTTAATTGGTCAATATATTAGACAAATTAGAAGGAAGACAATCCAGGTTTTTTAGATTACTGGTTGCTTCGCCCGTTGTAAAAAAAATGACAATACACGGTATTACAGCTTAAAATCGTATTAGGACCACTAGGTAAATTTGCTAAAAAGAAGAACCTGATCGGCCATGTGATCTCCTAATCTTAACTGAACGTAAATCTTAACATGAAATTGTAATTATGTGAATAAGTAGCGCAGCAATGTAAACTAAAAACATTTATACAGGAAGCATAAAAAAGTATGATATTTTTGTTGACTAAATCAAAATTTTTACTTATACAAACTATCTTTTTTGAATTTTTCTAACTTGCAAATAATGATGGTTGATTAGAATAGGCTAAAACAAACATACATACAATAAAAACAGTCTAAATTACTTCAATTGAATAGATGAAGGATTGTTCAGCCATTTTGATTTATAGACGATAATTAAAAGAAAGTTAAGTGTATTTAACTAGCTTTGATTTAGTACAATTAGTACTAGCATATGTCCGTTCGTTTGTCTGTTTTTCCAGTTAAAGCTTATGCTCTTGCTTTATTAATCAAGTTCTGTGGGAAGTAAGGATGTAGATTATTACACCAGCCCTAATTTTTTTAAAATTAAAGTCAATACGGTCAGACAAAAAATAATAGAAATATTTTTTTTTAATTTTTAAAAGGCCAAACGGCTAACAATCATAATCGTAGTATGAAGGATAGAAACTAATTGTACAATGGAAGTGCTTCGTAATATAATCCAATATTTTTTAATCTGATAATTTTTGCATGAATGGCATTGAAAACGATGGAGAGAAAAAAATATTTATAAACAGTTTCACAATTCACAATTTTGCATCTTTCATCAGCGAAGCTACTATATATATAGGTACGTCTTATAGGTCGCTTCTAATCGTTTAGGGTAAATTAAGATAATGAGATTCAGTGCTGCAAACAATCCGCAGATAAAAACGGGGCAGTCGTAAAAAAAATGCAACATGAAACAATTACTCTGGGGCTTTGGAAAATCAAACATTTTTTAAACAAGTGAATATAAAAACTACCTAACATTATAATAATCTTTTCTAATCTTTCAAGAGCTTCATCTCTTCTCAGCATCTGTATGTTCTTGTTTTGGGGTTGTTCAGGGTTGCAAAAAAAGATTTTTGCAATAAATTAAAATTGAGAAAGGGTGAAAAGATTGAGAAAGAAGGGAAGGATAATAGAGAGAAAAAAGCGTGAAAGAAAATAAAGATAGATTGATAATTACATAGAAGAAATAGATGGATAAATTGATACATCGATGGACAGATGGGAAGTATGAGATTGATAAACTGCCAAATGGATGGATGGACATATTTAGAAAAATAAGAAGATAGATAGTTAGATAGAAAAATTAGATAGATGGATATGAAACAGGATTAAACAAGGATGACAACATCCATAAAAGCGAAGCACTGAAACGGTAGGACAAACGGACATTAACACTTGTATAGTATCTGAACTGAAAAATCGGAACATAAATGTATAAATGTCGAATCAAAATTGTAGGTAAATTTGTTGAAAAACTACTTAAAAACAGGATAATGTTTATGGACATACTTACATTTTGGGACTTGATTATAGAGTTGCTTCGCTTATAATATTGTTCTTTGTTGTCCCAGGAATCAATATACCAAAAATCAGATCAAACGGATAATTAAAACACTTAAAAATTTGTTGTTAAAAAAGTAGAAAAATCAACATGTTTAAAATGGACGTACGGACATTCTGGTAATGATTATAGAGTTGCTACGCTTTCTAAATCGTACCCAACTACTACAGGAATCATCATGCAAAGTTTGAAATCGATAGGACAATTCTAACATGCCTAAATTAACGAATAAAATCTATCTATCTCGGACGGACGTACGGACGGACCGACCCTAATTATAGAAAAGCTTCGCTTTTAAAAAGGGATGGGGTTAATTGTTTTGCAAGGATGCAACAAAATAACACTTCTCAAGAGAGAGAGAGAAAAAAAAACAAGGAATAAAATTTCCATCGTGAACTAAAAATGATTGAATTAAGAATTTAGTTTTTACTTTAATTATCTGTAATCTAGTCAAATGTTACAGTACATTTTTTATTATTATTCATTTATTGTTAATTAGCAATCCTATTTCATAAAGTAGTAAAATTTATTTTGTCTGAAGCTCAGGATTTCAATAACTACTGAACTGAAAAAGTTCGGGTAAAGTCCCTTTCGTAACATCGCTCCTTATGGGGCGATTCTTCGTATTTTTCACAGTAGCTTTTCTCCTATTTCTAGCCCTTGCGGGGGGCTCTAACCCTGCGGGGCCAATTACCTAAAAACCCTGTTGGGCAATCACCTAACTCAATATAACCTAACCTAACCTAAAATAACCTACAAAAAGCCATTTTAAAAATACGACGAATCGCTTCTTATGGGGCGATGTTACGTAAGGGACTATTCCCAAAAGTTCTCCTATTTAAGGAAACTTTAAATAAGATCAGTGCTGGTTTTGGTCTTTTTTATTTTAATATTTAAGTTTTGGGATGATTTCAGGCTATTTTTCATCAAGAAAAGATAAGAAAATTTATATTTATACAGAGGCTACGCATCTTTAAAAAAAAAGAAGGAAAAACAAGAATAAACGTTGTAAATTAGGCAACTCTAATAATAAAATAAACATTAACAAATCCCAGATGCGTGCACAGAAATTTGCTTGTAGCTCTCCCATTACTCCTTAAAGAAAGCAAAAATTTGAAACTATAATATGCTGATTTAATTTATGAGATTGCCATTATAAAAAGAAAGATACACAATGTTAGTAAATCGGTAAAAAAATTGATCAGATTATGTAAAAGTACCTATTTGACTTTTTAAATTTCTTCCCATGTATGTGTTGACTTTTAAGGACAATTATCAAACTTCTTAAAAAAGTAAAGCCCAATATATCAAACTATAGCTTGTAACTAACAGTTTTGGGTATATTGTTTAATGTCTTTAGAACGCCTTTTTCGGTAATACCGGACAATAAGTAAAAATATTCTTATTAAAATTTGATTCATTTGGGCATCAGCTTGAAACTTTAAAATAAAACCTTCCTATTATAAAAAACAAAACATTTCCGCTACTCCTTACAAATTCATATTCTTGTTGAAATAAATTTTAATTTTATCCCTTTTTGCTAAATTAAGCAGGGCCGCCTAATTAAATGAAAACATTTCAATTTCTCGGATTTGCACAAAATATTTTGCCCATGTTTTCAGGATGGATCTTTAAAAATTTATAAATTCTGGATAATTAACATAATCTAAAACAGACATGTAGTGGCTCAAAGTGTTTTCTTCTTCTTTGCTAAAAAACTACTTTTTTTCAAACCGATTTAAATAAAATTTAAATATTGTTATATTTATATATGTAAATGTTTATGAAAAAACTTTTTTATCATTTTCATAGCTACAGACAACTTCCATTATGCGATACTATACTTTATTATGCTTAAACAGCAAATAATTATATTATAAAGAAGCTTTGCACTTTATATTTTTAAGGGTCCAACCACTAGAAATATATCAATCTACACCTAATTCATACACTACATCTTAAACTTTATATACATACACATACACACACACAGACACACACACACACACACACACAAACTCACATACATACAATTACATATACTCTAACTTCTATAGCTAGGGACATATATAAAAGATTTTAAAATATTAAAAGGAACAGGACGTGTGTCTTTATTTTTGTCTCTCTTTCTGTGTGTATCCTAGGATCTCGCAAACCGCTGGACCGTTATGGTTAACCTTCCCAATTAAGCTTTATGTGTTTCCAGTGAAGGTTTATAACTATTTTGGGAAGGGTAACTCCATCCTTCCAAGATAAATCAATTCTTAAGATGGTTTAAGGCTATTTTACTGCCCTCTCCTCTCTCCCTCAGATGCTATGAAAGTTTCCGCTGGTCTAATTTTAGAAATGCGCCAAAAAAAACCATAATAACTGCTCTTAAATTAAACTTCTAAAAAGCCTGCGAATTTGAAAAGTAATTCTTTATATGTAAAACATGACTTTTGCTAAATTAAATTACTCGCAGCCCAAACATTTACTCTTGAGTGATGGTAAAAACTGACAGACAACTAATAGCTTAGTTTCTCATATTGCTTCGGAAGAGGGACAAAAATAATGCTAAACAAACATTTTAACAGGGATGATTCAATTTATATATTGTAGCTAATAATAATATTGATTTTGTTATATTCATAGGCATGCAGTAAAGGTGGAATAAAATGTTTTTTTTCTCCCTTTCTTACTTATCTTGCTTATTCAATTGCTAAATGCAACACCTTTGATTGCAAGCATTTACCTGACGGTTCTAACTGTCCATTCTTATAGATTACATTTTTAAAGGGTCATGGCATTCCTTCTTTTTTTATATCCCAATACTGATTTATAAGTATTAAAAATATGTTTAAACAGGTATTATTTAGAATATATTTCTGTCCTGTTCTTTAGTTTTTCTTATAGTTTTTTCTTTCCTACGTAATATTTGCAAAATTAAGCTATTTCTGAAATTTGTTTAAGTTTCATTTTAATTTTTCTTCGTTATATTGATAATTTCTTTAATGATCTAAAGGGATAAGACAATGACCGAATAATTGATGAACATCCTCAATGATGAAACACAAAATGAGATTAAACTTTTTGGTTAAAAAAGCTTTGGACACTCAACTTAATGAACCAGCCAATCAAAATTCAATAACAGTTTCTAAAGTTGTTAAGCCAACGAATAAGAAAATGATATTATAAAACTTTGGAGACTGGTATAATAAACAGCCCAATGTCCCCTCTCTGTCTGTGTGTGAGCATGTTAAGTTGTCCTATAGCGTTCAAATCTTCCAGCATATAATGATCCTTATAATAATTTTAAATGCGTAGCAACCCTAGAACTGCTATTTAATGGTATCATCCTTAATTTAGAATTTCAGGGCTTTAGTAAAATAAAATTTAAAGTTATTATTTATCTATAGAAGGACAAGGATGACAATGTCCAAACATTATGGTCAGAAGAATTTTTAAATAATTTCAGCTGTCTATCTTTAATAGCAGCCGAGAAAATCATATTTCCCTCTAAACTTCTATCTGACTGACGGACAGACGGGCATTTCGAATTATAGGTCAGCTTTGCTTTTAATAAAACTATTACAATAATAATAATGTAGATATAAACAAATGTTTTATTTTGATTTTATATATTAATTGATTGCGAGGCTACTCTAAAGCTTACCTCGTCTTTAATAGATAAATAAAGAGTTTGTGGGTCCTTATGGCTTATTTTCTCCTAAAAAAATACTTTTTGCTCTGACCTTTCCAAGACTAATGCTAAGTTTACGAAACATAATGATCGGTGTCGCCGTTTACGAGATCTCAATAAATAAAAAACCACATCCAGCTAATTTACTCTAGGATAAATGAAACTATTCTACGCTGTTCTATTCATAAATATAATCGATCTTGTTTTATGTATATAATGAACATAGATGTAAAAGGCTTATGACTGATATGATAAATGTAATGTTTCACTTGTGCAAAAAAATAAATTGCAGAAAAAAAACATATGATATCTTTTTATGTTCTACTACAGGGTGATCAAACGTCTCCTCCTCTTATAATAAAATACCAGAATATCTCATAACCGCTGAACCGATATGGTTTCCATTTACAATGTAGCCTCTAATTAGTCTTGGAAAGGTTCGTAGCTTTTTTTTTTTTGGGGGGGGGGGTTACTCTCTCCCTTCTAAGATAAATTGCCAAAGTTTAAAGTGTCGCTAGGCAGCGCCACTGTATGACTTACTGGACTTACCTTATTACAAGGGTGCTGAAACTTTTTCTTTTAAAACTACAATTGAAGTGGTCGGTCGTCTTTTCTCTCTAGGCCTCTAGGGAAGTAGCCGCTAGTTTGAATTAGGGGGTTGGTTAGTTTTTTTTTGCAATCGATCTTTTAATAAAAATCAATAGACATACTTATTTAACAAAATCACCCTGTTTAAATGTATAAAAAATGCTAATGTATATTATTTAAATTATTTGAAAGAATTAATTATATCTTGTCTAAATTATGAAAAGTGTCAATTGATTGTTCCAAAATTTATACAACAAAAAATGACCTTATTAGGTTATAAAACTTTTGTTTTATTGGATTTTTCATTTCAGTAAAAAATTATCGTTAATTGATTATTAAGAGTTACACAATTAAAAAAGAATTAACGACTATGTTAGAAGTAGTAAATTTATTTAAAAGTAAAAAAAGGTTTCAATAGAAAAAAATCGATATTTAAAAGGTTACGTGTCTAAAAGCACAATTGCTTATCGACCGAAAAACCTCAAAGATATCCACCCCCTTATCCTTTTTAGCTATTGCAAAAGCGTTGGGATACAAGGCCAATTTTGTCCATAAGAAGCCAGAATCAGCTAACTTTAGAACTGCAGTATATAGTTGACGGTATATTTGGTGATATATTTAGTAAATGTAAATGTTAATGATATTAGTATTATTTCAAACTAGGGTTGGGCCGGATATCCGGTGTGGCCGGATATCCGGCCATTTTCAATATCCGGCCGGATACCGGATATTGAAACTATCCGGCCGGATATCCGGCTCTATAATTTTTTATACTTTACACCAAAAATCTCTGCTTTTTAAAATCTTAAATGGCTATAATTTTCTTATTATTGAAGCTAGAAGAACATTTTTTCTGAATAAGTTTAACTTTGTGTAAATTTCTATAAGATTTCTGAAGAAATTTCTTTAACTACTTTAATATCTGGTAATTTGGCCGGTTATCCGGCCGGATATCCGGCATTTTAAATCAGCCGGATATCCGGTATCCGGCCAAAAAAGTATCCGGCCCAACCCTATTTCAAACGTAGGGTTAAATAAAAATTCGAAAATAAGATCACTAAAGGAAGAGCATTTACAATACTTTTAATGCAAAACTAAATTTGTATGGACGTAAGGACATACCATAACTATATAATAGCTGTGATATACTAGTAATAATTGCAGTTTTTACAACAAAAGGTTTTAAATTTAAACGCTTTGATAAGGGCTGTAAATTGCTTCTTTTCATACACGGAATCAAATCAATAAAAACAAGATCCTATCAGGAGTAATTGTATTCAGGGTTCTAAAGGGATAAGACAATGTCCGTTTAATTGATGTGCATCCCGAATGATGATCCTCAAAATTTACCCTTCTATAGATTACAACTAGTGGTTGAAACGTTTAGTAACTTAACTTAATGAACCAATCAATCAAAATTCAATAAAAGTCCCAAAAGTGGTTAAGCAAACGAGTAAGAAAACGTTATTACAAAACTGGGGACAAGTGTAATGAACTGCCAAATGTCCCATCCCTCCTTGACTTGCATTACTTAATTGTGTTAAGATAGGGACAATTGTTCTAAAAATAATGTTGAATGAAGACTTTGAAAACCATATCCTTTTAGGGGCGAAGATATGTGAGAAAAATTCATAAAAAAATATCTTTGAATAATCTTTTTCTATTTTTATTATTCCAATGTAACATAACATTTGTTTCTAATAGTACATTATGATAAATCAATATATAAAAATTATTTTGCACAATTTATTTTTACATTAATAGAAAATTTAAGAGAAAAAGTAATTTTTGGTTGCTTTACAATGATTTCTTAAATAGCAGCTGAGTAAATGCTATCGAGCAAGGACGTCATTTAGGAAGGGTTATTCCCCCCACCCCGGGGGATTCCTGGGGGGTAATTACCACCCCTCAAGCAAAATTTTTTTTGGGGTGGGAGGTTAAAAAAATTTGCTTCGTGCTTCACGTGCCATTTTACTCCCCATCCCCCCCCCCCACAAACACAAATTACCCCCGATTCTGTGAGTATTGGTGCAAAAAATATGACGTAACAAAAAAAATTAGCCAATGAGTGGCCGTTATTGACCAATGGTAAAACTTATAGTGGCCTCTCATTGGCTAATTTTTTTTGTTACGTCATATTTTTTGCACCAATACTCACAGCATCATTACCCCCTCTTAAAAATGCCCCCCCCCCCCCAAAATAAAAAAGCTTGGACGCCCCTGCTATCGAGACTTCGTGTCTTCCAGGAGCATTTAAGACAGACAGACAGACGGACAGACGGGAGAAAAGACAAAGCGAGTTTTAGATTAGCTTTGCCATTACAAAGATGGATAAGAAAAGGAACAAAAAAAACAAGCTTACAAAAAGTTAATAACTTTTATCCTGTATAGAATCTAATCAGAGCCATGACTAATAACATTTACAAAAGTCTACCTCATCAATAAATAATAAAAACAAGGACACATTTTCTTAACTTTAAAAGTTTTTTTAAAAAGATTCAATGATGTTAAATTCTTTCGATAGATTCACGGTTATAGGAGTAAATTAAAAATTTTAGCACATATAAATCACTTACACCTTAGACTAAAAATGAAAATAATAAAAAATTAAAACAAAATATTTTCTAAAACAAAAATGGCTAAAAATGAAAATGTCAATCTTTTACATAGTCCTTTAGATTAACTTTTTTAATAAAGAAAAGCCTAGTTCTCAAACAGGAAATAAGCTTAAATCCATCCTTTGCTTTTGTCTTAAGCATTTTAAAATGACTAGAAGCTTTTAAAGAAAGTAAGTCTTCTATTGTTTGATTTTTTTAGTTTGTTTGGTATTTTTGGTTTTGTTTTAATCATAGGATGACTTTAGGTATATATTTATGTCTTTCAAAATTTCCTTTGAAAAGTAGGATTTTTTTGTATTAACATAATGGGCTTCGATTCTAGCCTCTAAGGGCTTTAAAAGGCTAACTATCCGGTTGACAGATTGAAGGCAAATGGCCGTGTACTGCATAAAAAAAATTATTCAGCTATTTAAAAGGTGTATAATGTATTTAAAGTTAGATGTAGAAACTACAATTTTGATTAATTCCTCTATAATTTTTTTTTTTATTTTACATTATTATTTGAACTGCAGCTAACCGCGTAATTGGCTAAATTGACTTGAAAAAATGTGTAAAGTATAGACTGGCATTCAAATAATAATTGCACCTTAAATGGTGTGACATCACTTTCACCTAACTTCCTTTTATACATAACTAGAAGCTGTGTCCCTATCGCTTTAAATCAAGGGGTTGTAAGGAAAGGCAGAAAACATAATAGCCTAAAACCATCCAGGGACCTGTACAATTATCCCTTAATTGATTTAGCAGTTATGAAGTCTAAGATACAGACAATAAAACCTTACTACTTTATTTTATAGGATATCAAAAGTTATCAAAAAAATGCCCGAAATCTCTTTCTCAACTTTCCTCATAAATTATTTTACTATTGCTTCTGTTCGCTAAAATTAAACAATTTGCAATTAGAACACTTTGGTGGAACCAATGGTACACCAACTTTAATAAGATGTGGTCAAGAATTTAAAGATTTAAATGCTGCTTAAACGTTCTTAATGTTTTAAAGGATTTTAAAAGTTAAATTCTCAAATTTCTTTTTAAAATCAATAATTCTCAACAGATTCTACAATTTGCAGGAAAGCTTTTATAGGTTCAGATCAGCTTAAAAAATTCTTTGGAATATATAAAACTTATAGAGTGTCCCCTTCTACCCATTGTATATACCTTTGTCCTTTTAAGCCCTTGTCTAACAAGAATAAAAACAACAATATGAGCGAAGCTCTACAAACCAAAAAGTATATCAACGAAACGTGACTACACTTTTGATATTAAAGAAAAAAAGTACTTTTAGCGGGTTTTTAAAGCGTATTATGAATGCTTTAAAAATCCAAATTTTTAAAATCATAAAAAAAAACATTTTTAGAACGAACGAACGGACTTTTTGATAATTAATTCTAGGATTTCAAAATTATTTCTTCGTGTTATATTAAGGTTTCAAATTGATAGGATAATTCTAATAAGTATAAATTTACAATAATGGCTATCCGTTATGGACGTAAGGATATGTACCTAAAGTAAAATAGCCTCGCTTTGATAATATGCCCTAAAAACCATCTCAAACTTCTTGAAATTCCTCATGACAAACAAAAATGTTAAAAGTCCTATTATGGGGGACCCTATTATTTCTAAAAGATGCCATGTTTGGTCTCAGACATTTGTTTAGGAATTTAAAACATTAAGGACGTATAAAAGGACCCAACAAAATAAAAATGGTATTTTTAATAAATAGTTAATATTAACATTATGAAGTTGATTAATGAATAAATTCATATTGTAAATCTTTATAGAAAATTTCAGGGCATTTTTACTTTAGGAAGTTTCTACTAATTTATTAATGAACAACTGGTTAATAAAGCTTCTCTGAAAAGAAGAATTTTTTTACATAGGGACTGATTATCTTTTTTTGTGTTCATTTAAATGGTAAAAATTAATGACTAATCTTAATAAATTAAGATCACCTTAATAAATTCTTTAATGCTTATCATACAGGTAATTTACTTAACAAATGGAGAATGACAAAAAGATCAAAAGTAATAGTAATATTCACATGACATTTTGGATATCTTTCTTTAAAAGCAGCCGAGAAAACCGATAACTTTCCAAAAAGTTGTCTTTAATACGATGCGATAAATAACAATTAAATAGCATAGACAAAGTGATTTAAAAAATATATTATTGATAAAAATTATAGTTAATTGTAAATATAATGATCACAAATAAATTTTGCCGAAGGTTAAAATTATTGGCCATAAAATTAAACTTATTTTGTAATTAGATAAAATCTAAAGATGATTTATTGCAAAATGAAAACAGGGACATTAATATTCATTAGTAACGCGGCAATAATTATAATTAAATTAAAATTATTTATTATTACAGCTGTAACAAGTATTGGCAGAAAAACATATAATTTGTAAAATACTGATTAAAAGCTTTAAAAGTATTATTAATAGAAATTTATCGCATCGTATTATTGAAGTTTATCGCGGATATTAAAATAAAAAATTATAAGATTAAAACCATTTTTGTTAGCCCTGAGGGCCCGAGGGGCCGAGGGCCCGGGCTATAAAACTGGTATTGATTTTTAAATTTTGATTTTCCTGGAATATTGTCTTTCATTCTATGTTATAAATGATTTTTCAGTATGGCTGAGAACTGGTTCTAATCCGCCGGATATTAATCGGTTTCGAAGCCATACTGGAAAATTATGTAGTCCCCCCTCTGTTTATTTCTAATATGGTTTGTTATAGAGTTGACCGCTGATACGAAAAACAACAAAAAGTTTAATTCTATAATTTTTATTTATGTTTTACAGTATAATTTCTTATAAATTGATCTAAATATGATTTTTCTAAGTAGTTAAAGACAGGTTTGTCGTGTAAATCGATGTATATATTACCAATTAGATTATAGAGCAGCTTTGACTCTAATAAATGATTGGTTGATTTATAAAAAAAACTCTCCCTTTCCGCAAATATCCTTGAAATCAGCGGATAAAAAAACGCAAAAATTACCGCAAAAATCATCATTTTTAATAGACACATTAATATAACTTTTTTTCTTACCTTTAAAATTTCAAAATCCATCCTTTTTTAGTGGTTTTTGGTTAAATGGTGGAAAATTTAACTGTTTGTTAACTTTTACTGTTAATTAAAATTAATCACAAACATTATTTATAAAATTTATGTCACAAATAGTAATTTTAAATTATATTCATTATGTTTTAAAATTTAGTTTAAAAACACTTTTTTTCACAAATTTAATATTATTTCTCCCTTACTCGCTCAGGGCAATTTATTTACTAAAGAGAGAGAGGAGAAGAATATAAGATAAATATTCTTCATATCGCCCTCTGTCTCTCTCTCTCTCTCATTCGCATCCCGGAAGATAAAAATGAAACAACCCCCTCTCTCTTTCTGCCAATTTATCTGTCCGTCCGTCCGTCCATCTATAACATCCCCCCAACCCCAGTTTTTTTTCTTCGTGTGTATTTAAGTTTCAACCCCTTTGATTACAATTTATATCGCCCGTCCCATTTGTAGTTTCCCCCGTTTCTTCGAATAAAGAGAGGCGGATGGGAAGTTAATAGCATCTGCAGTCAAATATTTTGGCGCGGCACGACGGCTACTGGAAAATATTTTTGTCACGACACGACCATTATATAAAAATTATCTTTGAACAAGTATAAAACATTCATAAAGCGAAGCTATAAATTAACCAACAATCGATCATGTATGTTCATTTAATTTTAGAGTGACTGAACACAACCAGAACACATTTTGGAATCTGAAGTTTAGATAGTAAAATACTTAAATATGGGGACATTTAAATTGTATATTGTACCATGCTTAATCATCTTAATTATAAAAAAAAAATAAAATACCTATGGCTAGAATAAAAGTTGTTATGTTACTTTATTGTACATACTTGTTTCCGGAATCATAATGCCACTAAGTTTAAAGTTGATAGGGCAATTCTAACATGCCTAAATTAACCATCAGAGCTATCCACCAATAATAGACGTATAGACCTTTATAATATGTGCATTAAAGGAATCCAATTTAGAAAAAAAAGGCTATAGATAGATTTAAAAAAACATTTTTTGTCCTTGCTATGCAATTGCGGACAAATTTGTCCTTGTAACTACATCAAAATTGCTCAGAATTATTCATTCAAAAAAAAAATGAAAAAGTGCACAAATTGAAATTATCTCAAATGAAATCAGTTTTAGCGAAGTAAGGAAAAGTATTCTGAAATAGAATAATCTACAAATAAATAAAAACAGGCCTTAAGATCGGCTCCCGTTGTTTTAATAGAATTAAATATATGCTTTAAATTTTGTATCACACTCTTATTTTTTTGTATTCTTTCATATCTCATTGTTTTACTGCTTGCTAATAAGCATTAAAAATGGCAACTGCGGATTATTACTTTTTAAAAATATCAGCATTGTTAGAATTTAAAAAATATGTAATAATTTTTCCTGTTCCTTTTTATATAGTTTATTCACTTTTTTTCAAATTCACAAATGGATGAAAGATTTTAATTTTTACATTTCATCTTTTTATATGTTATTCTCTTCTACTTATACAGTAGTAAGTTTTTTTTTCTGAATCTTAAGATTTCAATAACTACTGAACTAATTGTGTTCTCTATTTAGGTAAACTTCACATAGGTCATGTTTTAGTTTTAAGGCCTTTTCATTATCATATTTAAGTCTTGGGATGGTTTTAAGCCATTTTTATAGTCCCTTTTTGGATACTTAGCCCATAGATGCAAGAGGCAAAGCCTCTAGTCCTATTATATTAAGAAGTAAGCCTTTTTTTGCCTATGGATCTCACTAACCGCTGATCCTGCATGGTTCTCCTTTACAGTAAAGCTTCTTAAATAGCCCATAGATGTCTTTTTTTGCCTATGGATCTCACTAACCGCTTGTCCTGCATGCAGTAAAGCTTCATATATATGCAAGGAAGAAAGGTTTATAACTATTTTTTGGTAGGTCACCTCCACTCTCAAGATAAATCATCCCTAAAAAACTTCTTTTTGTCAAATCAGATTAAGTAAATCAATACCAAACTCACATCCAAAAAACTTATACAATAAAAAGAAACAATAAAGTTAAAGAAAATATTTTTTTCTTGTCCTTTAATTTTTTTGAATAGATTTTTGCTGATTTTTCAATGATTTTGGCCTATTGTGTTTTATGGATGCATTTATAGAAATTCCTTCAATTGACACTATTCAAATTATGTCGACGGACCGTAAATTGTTCACATTATGAAGACAACAGCTAGTTAGAGAATAGTTTTATACAAAACAAATATTAGATTTTTTAGTTGAGGGGCGTGTAGGAGGGGAGGGACACAACTAGGTCTAAAATAGAGGATTACCTGCCCAAACCTCTAGGTTTAAAATATTTCAGGTACTAGGTAGAACCAACAAGTGAAAAAAAATTTAAATTATATTTTTAAATTATGAGGGCATATGGAGAGGTCTTCAATTTTACTATGTAGATGTTGCCCCTTCCTCCGCCACAGTTGAAAACCATGTATAGGTTTCGTGATTTTTTTCTCTCGAATTAATTTCGTTATTAGTATAAGCTGAAAAGATTTAAGCACTGTCTTACAACCCTTTTTTATCTCACCGTTGGCTTAAAATATTTTGGTTGGTTTATTAAGATGAGTCTCCAAATGTTTTAACCACTAATTTTAATCTACATAAGGGGTAATTTTGTGTATCATCATTAGATATGTACTTTAATTTATCGGTCACTGTCTTATCCCTGAAGGTCAGCAGCAACGTTCTACACTCACCGGATAAGTAAAGATGAAATAAAAAGTAGTTTTGCTATTAGAAAGCTTGAAATGATTGGAATTCATGTTATATTCTTCATCGGGTGTGTGTTCTCTTCCACATTTAGTGTTGTTTTATATCTACAACAAGAATGACAACATAACATAAAAAAAATGAGAGTATTTAATGATAATAATGAAACAAAGAGGAAGGCATCAGGACTCAGGTATAGCCACCAAGCCAAATAAATCTAAAATATTTGGGGGGGCAGTTAAAAAGATCGTCTTTACTACTAAGAGTTGCCTTAAAATTGGCAAAAAAATATTCGCAAATATTTTTTTTCAAATTAATTAATTCAGTTGTTGACGTTGGTTACAGCTGGGAAGGCATAATTTTTTTGTGCTCTTTGTGCATAATAAATATGCTTATGTAATGATTTTTTATCTGAAATAAATGATATTTATGCGGAGATGATGGAACACTTCTTGGAATCAATCTATCTCAAGAATTTTCTTAGTAGCAACACTGAGTAGTGTTTATTCAAAATAATATCTGAAATATAAGTGAAGCAGCTCATAGTGCCAATAAAATATGACATCATACAATACAAATGACCAATGATAGGTAAGTAGGTATATATTTTACCATGGGTCAATTAAAATGTATACTAGCCTATTGTATCGGCGTGACTGGACTCGAGATCTTTTTCTCTCAGTCAAATTGCTGATAGACAATCAATCCAATACTTGCTGTCCGACGAGGATATATAACGCAGATAGTTTACAAATCTTTATTTGAAGATGAAAACCGTGCATCTAAAAAAATATAAAATACATTAGAAAAATAATACATATAAATGCTATAGTCAGATCGATTAAGCATAATAAGGTCATAGATTGTTTTAAATGAATACAAAATATTATTTAAAGCGTAATACATCATAATTAACATGTTACATAAGTACGATTGGTCTTTTTATCAAACAAAACAAAGAAAATAACTGCTTTTTCATTTACCAAAAGAAACTACTTTAAGATTTGGCCTTATATTCAACACGCATGCAAATGTCGTGCAATCAATGAGCTGGTTTTTTGTTAGATGAAAGGATGCTGGGTCAATAAAAAAAGATTTCTATAGCCCAGATCATTTTCTTCTACAAGAGTCAAAATGAATTGAAAATGATTGCTAAAATCGAAAAATATTCTACGTTTCAAAATGGCGTATTTTTATTAAAAATAGGATGAAAAACATTCTAACTTTAAACATGATTATCATAGATAATTACCTACTTGCTGCGCTTGATATAGGAAATATCATTCTTGTTTTAATAGTAACTAGCAGCTGCGCTCCTAGCATCTAGGAGCTCTGTATTCGACGAAAGCCGGAAAATAGCCTAAAACCAAACCTAGATATAAAAGTTGAACTTCCTAAAACCAATTATGGACCTATAAGAAGCTTTCATAAAATTAAGAACTCAATCGGTTAAGTAGTTATCGAAATCTTAAGCTACAGACAAAAAAAACTAATTACTTTTATATAATAGGATTACTAAAAAAATAATTGGTAGCATCGTAAAAACATAGAACATCAGTAAAATTTAGAATTGGATGGAAATTTAAGTGTGCATTTATTTTAGCATATTTGCATATCTACATTTTATTTCATATTCCCAAAAAGACAAGAGCTTATACATAAAAGCTAATACTTGATACTGAGATAGGATTAATTAGAAATAATAGCTTCTGCTAATGTAATTTCATATGCAGAAGTGTATGCACACCATGAATTATTCAAATAGGATAATTCTATCATTCACAGCAAATTCATAAATTTTGAGGAAATAAAGATTACTACATTTACATTACTTGTACGTGCTTACAAAACAAGGATGATAACACACATAAAAATGAAGCTTAACAAGTTAGACATGTCTTTTACTTAGCAGAGAGAGAAAGATAGAGGGGACAATGAGCTGTTTATTACACTAGTCCCTAAAACGGTTTTTTTATTTGTTGGCTTAATAACTTTGGTGACTTAAGTGGATTTTGATTGGTTGATTTATTAAATAGAGTGTTCAAACGTTTCAACAACTATTTTTAATCTACAGAAGGGGTAATTTTGTGTATCTTCATTGAGGATGTACATTAATTTATCGGCCGTTGTCTTATCCCTTTAGATCCCTGGGAATATAGAGATACTACTCTTACTACATTGTGCCTTTCTATTATGGAATCAACATTTCAAGAAAGTTAAATAATAAATAAAGAAATTTTGAAATGGTTAAGAGTTGGTACGCAATCCATTTTATTCTAACTTAATCGTATTCTAATGATAATAGCCGTAAGTTACAGATATACAGACTCATACTAGCTCTATGTATAAGAAAGAAAGGATAACTAACTACTATGCATCCATAAAATCGAAGCTCTTAAATCAGACGGTAGAACAAACGAACAAATAATGGTGTACCTTGTTGTTCTAGGAATCATTGACCCTTAAATCAGATTATTAGAATACTTATATTTTATAAAAATTGTTGTCAAAAGGGTTAAAAAAACAGCATGTTTTAAATTACTTTTTTGTAACAATTACAGAATTGCTACGCTTTCTAAATCTACTTGACAAAAATCATCATGCTAAGTTTAAAACCAATAACAAATTGTTATATGCCTCAATTATTAATAGCAGCTATACGTTATGTAGAAAGTACCGACGGACCGACCCTAATTATAGAAAAGCTTAGCTTTTAAAATGTGGAATTTTTAAGATTAAGTCCAATATTTTATGCCAATTTAGAAATACTATATGCCAATTATACAACTAATATTGAAATTGACAAAAATACACCAATTTATAGACAGAAAACCAGTGATTATTATTTGCTAGTTGTAGAAATGGCAGCAGCCCAAAGTCCAATTGTAAGATTAGTCCATTTCAATATATGCATTCTACAAATATTTCAAAGTAATTCTATAAAGTTATAAGAAATAAGTAACGTCAAAAAATAAGTAGAAAAGTTAAGAATTCGCCCCTGGAATAGTTATTTATCGCATCGTGTCATAAACAGCTTTCCGCGGTAAAACCAGTTTTGTTAGCCTCGAGTGGCCGTAGGCCCAGGGTAACAAAACTGGTATTAATTTTATGATTTTTATTTTAATATTCGTGGAAAACTGTCTGTAATACGATGCTATATATGATTTTTTAGTGTGATTGTGAACTGGTTCTAATCCAGCGGATATTAAACGGTTTCGAACAAAACTTAATAAATATACTTTGTTACAGACCTGAGAAAAAGGGTTCTAAGATAAGAAGAATACTTCTGTTTTAAAAGGTGTCCATTCGTTGTAGTTAAGAAAAGGCATTTCATACAGAATAAGGACTTTACTGACCATAAGAAGCGAAAAGAAACTCTTAAGGACAAAACTAATTAACTTAAAACCTAAATTTAAAGGCTCGGCAGCTGCCTGTAAACCTGAGGGATATAATCCTCTTACAAATTACAATTAACTGGAAGTCTAAACCTAACCGAAATATGGATCAATGCCGTCCAGAGGAGGGGGAAGGGGTGATTACCTCCCCCCCCCCCCAGATAAAATTACCCCCCCCCCCCCATTCAAAAATTTTACCTCCTTACCCCTCCAAAAAAATACTTGGACGATCTTGATATGGATATCCCTCTTTTTAAAAAATTTTTAAGAATCCAAACGGGTTTAAATTTGAGATATAGTCGCGGCTGATGCACTCTGCCAAGCCGTGCTATAAATGTTCAATGTCTATTCTGTGATTAAGTATGATAAAGTATGTTACTTTAGCTAGACTGTGTGTCATATAAATTTTCTATTTTCTGAATATGTTAGAAGAATGATCATAACAAATATTCGATAGTTTTATCATCTATTCTTATTGTTACTGCGCTACTTTTGCTGTTACTATTTTGTTGAAACACCTAATGTTTCAAAAGAAAACAAAAATTCTTGTGAAGAGCCATCGACATTCTTCTGAATTAAAACCCCATAAATATTCGGATAAGATTGTCCGGTTCTTGCAAATAATTCCAATTGTAATTGGTAGTTTAACATCACTTACAAAGTACATGGACATTGAAAAAAAAGATGGGCTTGCATAAAAAATGTACAACGGTTCGGCTCCCAAATTAAGGTTTTTCCTTGATTTTTATAGAGGGGGGGGGGGGGATACATTTTTGTGTAGGGTTTATAAATTTAATATGCATACTCCCCCCCCCCCCTCTACTTTGATGTTCATGTGTATGTAATAGTACAAGCCTATATTTTGTACTGTGACTTTTTTACTTCAACCTGAACTTTAGGGATGACAGCTACTTACATTTCTAATAATGGATGTTGAATATACGTGAATATTATGACAGGGGAGAAAATTGTCGTCAATTTAGGTTGCTAACATGGACATTAGTTCGATTGTCTATTAGGAGGGGAGAGGATAGAGTAGTAAAAGGGTTGGATGAGGGGAGGGATCGTTATTTTAGCCAGCTACTAGTTTCACTTTATTAGAGTACATGATAATGTCGTGTAAGATCCATATAATAAGATATCCATTTTTGTTATGGGTATTATAAATCTAGATTTGGTTTTCCTTGTTAATATTGCTTGTATTAGAAAGAAAAAAGTAGCTACTCTATTATTCTGAATTAAGATGGCTTAGTTTTCAAATGAGTGTTTGAGAGAACCTTTAGACACCATGCCATAAGCTTATGACTTCTATGAGCATCCCATATTTAAGCGAATTTGCGATGGATATATATTGTATTGGAAATCACTATTAGTTTATGTTTATTTGTTCGCTATTCACGTTTTGACATTCTTGTTTAAGTTTTGAGCGTAGAACAAAAATAAGTCTTTTCTCTCTTTCTATCTCTCCCTCCCCCTTTCTTCTCCAAACCCCTCTCTATTAGTTCCTTTTTTTTCTCATTATTTACTAAGTATATTTGCGATTACTTTTATTTAATGAAATCTTCCAATTTTTAACATTTACAAAACGGCCTGCTTTATTGCATCAAGATCCATGACAGATCTATATAGGAAATAAACGTCTATAAATGAGCTCGAGTCTTCCAATGGTAAAGTGTTTAAAACTCATAGTACTCCAATAATCCTCATTAAACTCTCATTGACCAAAGCGATAAGACCTTTATTCTATTTGTTTATGGAATGAATTAAGTTTTTCACTTCATGTAGATATTTGAATTACATTGAAGTATTTAATCCTTTTTTCATTAATAAAAAATATACGTTCATTATAGAGTAAATCTAAGAAAACTGTATTTTAAAAGAATTCGATTGAGGCGACACTTTCTTTGTGTTAAAATATTAAAACTAAAATTTTAATCATATTAACCCTTTAGTGATGGTAATGTGAAAAAAATTTAATTGAAAAATTTTTTTTTTAAATCATTTAATTAATAAATATTTACTTCTTTCTTTTAGATAGTAATGGCGGGGGGGGGGGGGAATTGATTTATTGAGAAATAGATATGTACTTATAGGAAATTGTTTTATTGAGCCAACTCTAGTTTTTCCATATAATTATATTTTTTGTATCGTGAGAGTTATATTACAAGATAAACATCTAAATTTTCATCATTTCAACAGTCGTTCTCTTGGTGTTCTTACTAAAATGTAAATACAAACATTATGGAGTTGTCCTATTAGTTTAAAACTTTGTCAATACAAAAGCATAATCAACATCAAATATTTTTTTTTTTAAATATTCACTTGAAATTTAATAAGTCTACCCAACCATATATAGCCGTAGAGTGTGGGAAAAAAACATTTCCTCAATGGTCCTTATAGCGTAATGAACAACGGATAAATAAAACAGATGCGTATTTCTCACAGAACTTCAGTAAAATCATATATATATCTTAAATAGAAGTTGAGAAAATTAGGCTGTAGGTGTAAAGACCATAGTTAGACTTTAACATTCTGATTTACTAAGTATCTTCGTCAATAGAAAAGCTATAATATTTTATTTGTGATAATGTAAAAACCCTTGCTAAATAGCTAGTTAACAGTTTCTTTGTCTAAAAATTAAGCAAAATATTAGAATAATAATTTCTTGACTTATCATAATTATATTTTTTGTAAGATATCTTTGTTATTTTCATTGTCATTAAAAAATTTTGATTTTCCTAAAAATTAATATTTCCTTATGTTTGTTTTAAGCTTTTTCCCATTATAAGCTTAATGAATTATCTATTTATGTTAGAATAGATTTTTCAGATCAAGTAAGCAATCTTTAATTGTACCTCTATTTATCCATCCATTTTCCTATGCATAGAGATCCAAGAATTGAGATAGCTATTCTTAAATTCTAATTTTCCTTATGTAAAAGTAACAGTACCTCTGTTTGTCTTTTCCGAATGATCTCACTTACTGCTAAACCGATATGGTTCTCCTATACAATTTAGGTCCTGGGAAGGGTATATATATTTTATCCATAATATAAAAAAAAACAAAGGACAACCAACCCTCTGATAACACAATCCAAGCTTATAAATCTTAAATATGTTTTGCCTGCTAATAGGTCAAGACATCACTCCTACTCTAACATTTATCGTCTAAATATTAACGTCTCTATTATGACCCAATCGCAGTATGGTCCCAGTAGCAATAGCAACGTTCCTAGATAAGCCAATGTCGTATTTTAACTTGGTTTTCGTATTTATCGTTTTGAAACTATCTAACCCACTGTGACATTGTTACTAACTTACTGGAATAATTATTTGCTATCTATGTTAGCATTTTGTTTAATTGTTTGTATTTTTATTATTTTATTAGGTATGCTTTTTTCCATACGATGAATAAATCATTTAAACAACAACCCTTAAAGTTTTAAAACACTAATAGACAAAATTATAATTAGAATAAAATTATTAAATTAAAGATCAATTTGTTGAATATCAGTCTCTATTCCTCTATTTCAATCTTAAAGAAGGCATTATGTAAATGTTTATATTTTTGAGAAGAAAAAAAAAACAAGGAATGTAGGTAACCTCCAAAAATGCAAAGCTCAACAAATCAAATATAAAAATAGCGGGTTTCGTCGTATTTTCACAATTGATTTTTCCTATTTCTAGCCCCTGCGGGGCTAATTTCTCTAACCCAGCAGGACAAACATTTACCTAACCTATCAAAAGCAACTCTGAAAATATGACGAAACCCGCTATTTTTATATTTGATTTGTTGAGCTTTGTGTTTTTGGAGGTTACCATCCTTTTTTTTTCTTCACAAAAATATAAACATCTGAATCCTAACTTCAGAGAATCAGGGCTATAACAACAGCAACGTACCCGCAATTTTAGACTCAATTATAGAGAAGCTTACATTGTTTATATAATTTATGGAATTAACATCTAAAATATCCTGTTAATATGGTAAAAGTACATCATGAAAAAATATATGTCAAAATTTCCTTAAAATCAACATGATTTTAATTGTATTTTTTCTGTTTTTACAAAAAGTTACAGCAATTGTTATCTACCAAAAGTGCAAAAAAAAGAAGATTCTCTTTGTTTTAATTTTTTTATATAATGTTGAAATGTTATAATTCTGTGAAATTAAATAATCATATTCTCATTCTAATAGCCTACTTTAGATAAACAATGGTAAAGTCAGGCAGGGAGAGATCATTGGAGGATATCATTGGAGAATTATAAATTATTGTTAACGCTAAATACTAAAATCTAAATTATGCCTTAGGTAACCTATTATTGACGTGAAAATGTTACGATGGCTAGTCACCATGGATAGATATTTAGGATCTACTGCAGTTCGCGGTAAAATATTGCTGATAATGAATATTGCCAAAAATCTATGAATTTTAAAGGCTGCTAGCTGCCAAACGGCTAAACGTACAGATCATGCCCGCACACTGTTTTAAGCAGCATAAGGAGGCCTACAAATAATCTGAAATAGCCATAAATCAATAATGCAAAATTATCTCGCAGTGCAAAGAAATGCGCGAAAAAGGCCTATTTTACGCGTTTTTTCTTCAGTGAATCTTTCCCTGTGTATCATTGAATCTTGGCTATTCCAGATTATTTGTAGGCCTTCTTATGCCGCTTAAAATGGTGTGCGGGCATGATCTGTACGTTCAGCCATTTGGCAGCTAGCAGCCTTTAAAATTCATAAATTTTTGGCAATATTCGTTACCGGTAATATTTTACCGTGAACTGCAGTAGATCCGATATTTCTAGTATGGCTTTGAAAACGATTAATATCCACTGGATTCGAACTGGTTCATAGCCATATTGAAAAATCATTTATGGCATCATGTTACAGACAGTTTTCCACTAATAGTAAAAAAAATCATATGATTACTATCAGATTTGATAGCCCCAACGGTAAAATCTTAAAAAAATATTTTAATATCTTTGGAAAGTTGTCAATAATAAGATGCAGTATTCAACAATATTAAATGGTAAATTAATTAGGTTACCTGTAACCAACAATTTTTGATGCGAAGATACTCTAGAGTCCACTATCATAGATGTTTCTTTCTATCAGTTTCCACTTTTTTATAAGAAACAAGGATGACAACATCCATAAGTAGCGAAGCACAAAAAATCGTGGATGGAAATACGTAAAAGTAGATTTAAAGTGTATTTATTAAAAACAAGAATAGATTTATTGGAGAAAATAAACACGAAACCTTGTTTTATTTTTAATGATGAAAACGGTCAAAGTAGATTACATAAAAGATTCTCATAACAATGGGAAAAATTATTTTGATACTGATGTCCCAAAAAAGTTTGAAAATTGGACCAAAAACACCAAATATATGGGAAAATGTGTAAAACATATAAAAATAGCCAAAAACCTGATAAAAGGCAGTCTGACCGCCATGGTTGTTTTCTTTCAACGACGGGAAATTTAATTTTGATATCTATAACTGAAAAAAATTTGAAAATCGGACCATAAACACTGAAGATATGGAGAATAATGTGAAAAAATACAAAAATAGCCTAAAACCTGCAAAAAGGCAGTCTGGCCGTCATTGTTGTTTTCTTTAAACGACGGGAAATTTAATTCTTATATCTATAACTGAAAAAATTTTGAAAATTGGACCATAAACACTGAAGATATGGTGGAAATGTGAAAAATACAAAAATAGCCTAAAACCTGCAAAATGGCAGTTTGACCGTCATGATTGTTTACTGTAAACGACAGGAAATTTAATTTTGATATCAATAACTAAAAAATTTTTTAAAATCGGACCATAAACACTGAAGATATGGAGAAAAATGTGAAAAATACAAAAATAGCCTAAAACCTGCCAAAAAGCGGTCCGACCGCCCTTGATGTTTTATAGTTAATTGTGCTCCTTAATAATGGGAATGTTGTCAAAAAATTTCAGCTGTCTATCTTTAATAGGAGCCGAGAAAATCACGTTTCCCCTATTCTGTCTCATGACGGACGGACGGACAGACGGACGGACGGACAGACGGACGGACGGACAGACGGATGGACGGACAGACGGACGGACATTGTGAATTATAGGGTAGCTTCGCTACTAAAAACTAGCTTGGCTAATAAATATGTTCAAGTTAAAAAGTAAGCTGTACAGCTAAGATAAAATTAATAACCTTGATCCATTAAATTACTGAAATTATAAAAACAAAAGGTAACTGAATAATAATCTTTCATAAGCCCAGATTATTAAATCAATTAGCTGAACAAAACAGCAAAATTATTCGTAGCGAAGCTCTTCTTAAGTAAGGTCTGTAAGTCGGTAATTAAAAATAAAGGATAGTTAAGGGAGCCATAGTTTTTTAAACAAGTTATCCCATTCGTTGGCTCATATTATTTTGGGACTAAATATTGATTGATTGTTACAGCAGCGCTCAAACTTTTGCACCAATTATTTTAATCTACAGAAGGGATAATTTTGTTTATCATTATTGGAAGTTTCTTTCACTTTATAGCCAATTGTATGAGCTGTTGCTAAATTTATAATTAGTCATTTTAAAAATCTAAAATGAAGATGAAGAAAATTCTGACGTCATAAAAATGAGGGATGAGGAAAGGATGAGTAGGAAAGAAAACTCCTAAAAATATATATAGATAATCCCTCATTTTTTATTACGTCACATGCTGATTGTTTGAGGCACTTTCTTCGTCTTCATCGAAAATACATAAACCACACGGTTTAAAATAGCATAAAATTACCATTTTTACGATTTCTGAAATCTGCAGGCCTTTAGTAAAACATATCGTAAAATGTGGGGGAAAGGGGGAGAGTCGACTTCCTAAAAATTAACGTTAGAACTCAAATTTGACAATGTTATCCAATTTGCAAAAAAAAATTCGCAATAACAGTTGTTTTGATTAATAATTGACTATTAAGCTCCTAAACTAAGGATATAAGGATAGGAAAATACAGTGATCTAAAGGCATAAGAAAATAGGAGATACATTAATGTACAACCTTAATGATGATACACTAAATTACTCCTTCTGTAGATTACAATTAGTGGTAGAAATGTTTGGACACTCAACTTCATAAACCAACCAATCAAAATTCAATAATAGTCCCCATAGTTTTTGAGCCATCAAATAAGAAAACGTTAATTTAAAATTTTGAGGACTAGTGTAATAAAGAGCCCAATGTCTTAAAGTGTTTGTTATAGTCAGGTTAGTATTGGATATTTAATTCAATATTCGTGAAAAATTGTCTGTAATGCGATGCTATACATGTTTTTTTGCAGTATGGCTGAGAACCAATTTTAATCCAGTGGATATTAATTGGTTTCGAAGCCATACTGGAAATATATCCCCAACGGAATTTTATAAATTGAACAATCCTTAAATCCCATAGTTTGTCTGAATTCTTGAAAAGGAAGCAAACATTACAGATTTTATTTAATGTCTGATTTTAATGACGTAGGCTTTAAACAGCAAAAATCTATAAGAACAATTGTTTTCAGTTTTAGCAAAGCATTTTAAAAATATAAGTTAATTTTTTGGATATACATAGAATGGCTGTCTGTCTGTCTCTCTGTGTAGAGCTAACTATCTGGACCGACACGGTGAAGCTTCTTATAACCCTATGTTATTTTTAAACTTTGTTGGGGTTGGGTACCAGATCCTCCAAAGAAAAATCGCCCCCAGAAAAAATATCCCCCCAATATTTTTACTTTAGAATTGTTGACAGTCGACGTTTGCCGCCCTCTTATCCGCTAGTTAAACATAAAAAAGGATAAGTAAAAATAACACTAGAAATAAGACAACAATGAAATAGAGACTAAGACAGAGTAAATTGAAAATAGTTTAAACGGTTATATGCAGTCTTCATTTTGATTTTTTATCTCGCTTTTCTGAACCCATTTCAAAAGAATTATATCATGCCTCTTGTGTAAAAAAAAAACATGAAAATAAGAAATTAAAATATCCATGTACCAAAAGAAATTTCTCTCCATTTTTATGATTTATTTTTTAGCGCAAAGTTAAATAAAAGATTACTAATTTAGGCTAATCTATTTCATAAAGTAGTAAGATTTTTTTGTCAAAAGCTTAATTAGAATTACTAATTAGATTTCAACAACTACTGAACTCTATTTATAGAAGATTCACAAAGGTCTTTGGAGTGTTTTAGGATATTTTACTTTTAGATTTAACCTTGGGATGGTATCAGGCCATTTTTATCTTATACTATTCCCCCTAAAGGCTAGTAGCGCAGTCGCTATTAGAAAGATACACTTCAAATTTGGCCTAAATTCGCAAAATTCTTGAGAACTCTATGTTACGATTTTTATTTCTTGACAGAAATGACATAAGACATTTTACAGGATTTAAATATTTTAATTATTAGTGTGTGAATCTGTCTAACCCAAAACCCAATGGGCCATTGAAGGATAGAAATTTGTATTCTATATTTTAGGGAAGCTTCACATGAATACCGGGATAACCAAATTCTAGTCTTGGGATGGTTTTCATTGCCCCTTCCCTCATCCATCGAATTCCGAGACCCTAGATGCTAGGGGGCAGCCATTGAAGGACAGCGTTTTGGGCTCTCCATTTAAGGGAAGCTTCACATGGGCCCCGGGGTGGTTTTATTCAATATGATTTGTAAATTCAGATCATGTGTTGGTTTTAGGCTATTTTTCTAAATTCTGCCCTTTCGCTCACCCATCAAATTCAGAACCCCTTGATGCTAGGGTGGCATTCGCTATTATTATACATCCCAAAACCATTTAACAGGTTAAGTGTCGTCAATCAGACAACCAACTCTTTGTTTGTAAAATGTAAGTCTTGCAGGTAGCTATTGTACCCGCTTTGGAGACGAGGTATTCCTCCTACTTTGACATTTTAACATCTTTGGTTAGATTCGTATTTTTTCGAGATTCGAACTTATCCCCTTTCCAACAACAACGAGTAGATATATTTTGGTTTAACATTCCAGATTTTATCTAGGGTGGACATTGGGCTGTTTATTACACAAGTCCCCAACGTTTTCTTATTTGGGGACCTTTATGAAATTTTGATTTTTGGTTTATTAATTTGAGTGTCCAAACGTTTCAACTACTATTGCAATCTACAGCAGGGGTAATTTTGTGTATGATCATTAAGGATGTACATCAATTTATAGGTCATTGTCTTATTCCTTTAGATCTCTGGGTTTTATCCTCTTACACCCCAAAGTGTTTGCTTGGCTTAATCATAGTCTATTGAAAAAAAGTTAGGATGCTTTGTGGATAAATCACGAAATATTCTGTGAACAAGAATTAGGAAAAAACAAAATAAAACTGGGTAGACTAAATGAATTTATTATTACTAGGATATTACACCATATTTTCTTATTATCTGATAAAGTGAAAGTTGTAGCAGGCTAAATGACGACCCTTCTCCCTATTTACCCTATCACCTCCTCTTCTAAACAAACTGGTCAATAAATGACTGGGAAAATAGCAATATAAATTGAATTGACGACAGAGCTTGATCTTTAAATCGTTTTTATGGTGCGCTGAATCGGGGCGATTCAGAGGTGAACCGTAGGTGCGCTGATGATGAGCCACAGCGCACCTATAAAACATTGATTTTTAAAAGATTTTCGGCGCGGTGTTTTTAGATCGCTTGCGCACTCACTAAAATATCGCAATCGCAATCGCGCCAAATCGCCCATGCAAATTCGATTTAAAGATTGGTATTAATAATTTGATGGTGCGCTAAATCGCCCATGCAAATTCGATTTAAAGATTGGTATTAATAATTTGATGGTGCGCTGAATGAATCGCCCCGGTTTAGATCACCTATAAACGATTTAAAGATCAAGCTCAGGTTTACCTCTGTCATAATATCAACCTATGTAGACAAAGATTAATTGTTTAACATTTTAAGGCTTTTGTATAGTCACTGGATGATATGTGCGAAGCTTGTATAATTGTATCAAGTGTGAAAGTGATAGAAAATATTTATTTACTTAGTAAATACTAAAATATTTAAAGGATTAACATCATTTTCCAGGAAAGAAGGGGACATTGGACTGTAAATGAAACTGGTACCCAAAGTATTATAAACACGTTTTCATAAACTTTGGGTTCTTTTAAATTTGGATTGGTTGGATTTCTTCACTATACAACCAGTAATTTCACTTTAGAGAAGGGGTAATTTTGTTTGTCATCATTGGCAATGTATATCATTCTATCGTCCATTATCCCTGATGATTTATATGTATGATAAGGTTTCCTAATATGTATTAAGTAGATTATATTAAGAATTATTAGCATTTAGATTTATAAACTAGCATTTAAGATGAGTGAGATAAGTGACAGTGAGAGCTAACCGTTTTGGACGGACGGACGTGCGGACGGACCGAACCTTACTATAGAAAAAGCTTCAATTAAAAAAACGAAAATAAGGAGTGATTGAAGAGAGAGAGAGAGAGAGAGAGAGAGAGAGAGAGAGAATGTGATATCTATAATGCAAAGTAGAACGATGTCTGCATGTTTGTTTGTCTGTTTGTCTGACTGTTTGTAGCAAAGGATCTCGCTAACTGCTAAACCGATCGGGTTCTCCTTTACAGAGTAGCTTCTCATAGGTCCCGGGAAGTTTTATAACTATTTTCTTTTGGGGTGGGACACCCCCAACCCCCACAAAAAATGAAAATTACCCCTCCAAAAAAAAAAATTCTTTTTAAAAATAAAATTAAAATAGTTGGGTCGACTAATCCCACCCCAAAAAGAAAAAAAAATTTCCCCTCCAAAAAATTTTTTAAAAATATTTCTTTTAAATCTAAAATACGAAAAATTGGTTTGATTAATCTCTTGGAGCAAAGCCCCTAGAGGCTAGGGGCAAAGCCGCTAGTAATGTTATATAATAAGGGGTGTGCATAATGGTTAAATACCATTCAAAATTAAAAGTAAACACAATCACAACTTTTTTTCTAAAGAGGTATTAATGCAAAGCTGCATGAAAAATAAATAAATAGCAAAATACTAATGTAAGTACATCCACAAAAACAGAATTGTATTGTAAGATAATTAAATCAAGTTTAAAATATCAATAAACAAGAGATCCGATGCTTTAAAAATTATGTTTCATTGTTATAGAAATCATTATTTAAGGTTTAAAATGTACTAGGCAATTCTAACATGCCTAAATTAGCGATAACTATCCGTCGAACAAAGAAAACTTTCTTTATTTAAAAATGTAAGAAATTTTAGTTGGATTGAAAAAACACCCCCATTGAGAATCGGATTTAAGTTTTTGTGTGAATTTATCTTTTGCCATAAGAGATGGCATCCATAATGTATGTGTGTGTGTGTGTGTGGCTGATTCTTTATTCTATAGGGAGAAAACTCGTGGCTACGCCCCTAATGGATAATAGTGGCCTATGAGAAGGGGGGGGGGGGGAGGGAGTCGAACCTCCCAACTTTTAATTGTAGTTTAAAAAAGAAAAACAAAAAAAATAAGTGGGATGGTATCCTCCTCCACAATCGTTATAAACCTTCTGAGTACATAAGAGAAGCAACCCTGTAAAGGAGAACTATATTTTGATTTACATAACCAATGATGATACACAAAAGTACCCCTTCTGTAGATTACAATAGGTAATTGAAATGTTTGAACACTCAACTTAACTCAAATTGATTAACAGTCCCCAAAGCTGTTAATCCAACGAATATGAAAGCGTTATCTTAAAACTTTAATACAATCCCATGTTTATGAAATTCAATGTCACCTTCCCAATGCACCCAGCTGTCTCTTTGTGTAATTGTATGTATAATGCAGACTCATTACAATCAATTAACTTTTTGTATTTTTCTTTCTTTTTGTACATTTAGAATTTTGCTACGTAAATATGATTAAAATTAACTTTTTACTTTGAGTTTTTGTGATTTTTTTTATTGAATACATCTGTATGAAAAGCACTTCTAGATTATATTAATAGTAGCTAGGGAAGGAGGGGACATTGGGCTGTTTATTACACTGGTCCCTAAAGTTCTATAACAACGTTTTCTTATTAGTTGGCGTAAAAACTTTTGGGACATTTATTGAATTTTGTTTATTTTGTTCATTAAGGTGAATGTTAAAACGTTTCAACCACTAATTGTATTCTACAGAAGGCGTCATTTCGTTTTCAATCATTGAGGGTGTACATTAATTTATCGGTCATTGTCTTATCTCTCTAGATCTCTGAATAGTAGCGCAGCTACTCCACTATTAACCGTGCCCAGATCCTTAAATAAATATATTAAAAATGGTAAATATTTTAGGATAAAGTATGCCTTTTAGAATATCACTCATTTTGTCTGTATGTCTTACTTTTAGAAGAGGAAATTTCACTGACTATTAGGAATCTATTCTTTAACTATCCGACGTACTCATCAGCCCACTTAATGTACTAAGCTGGTAAGTGAGTCAGGGGCGTCCAAGCTTTTTATTTTTTTTTTGGGGGGGGGGGGCCGGGGGTAATTTAATAATGTAAAAAGGTACCTACCTAATAATAAAATACTATTAAATATTTAGGAGTAAAAATGCGCGCGAAGTGCGCCAAAAATATTTTTGTTAGAGATTTTTATTTTGGGAGGGGGGATTCTCCCCAAAAAAATCGTTAAGGGGGGTTAAATACCCCCTCCTAAATGGTAAGGGGGTGCCTATGGCACCTCCAAGGTAAGGGTAAATTTTAAATGGGGGGGGGGGGGTAATCACCCCCTTACACCCCCCCCCCCCTCTTAAACGTCCTTGAGGTTAGTTAAGCTTTTAAATCTTTGAATAAGCAACTACTTATTAAGACCATCTTGCTTTTTGTTCTTTTTTCATATTTTAATGATATTTGTAATTATCTATTTGATTCTTTACTTCATGAATGTTGTCATCCTTGTTTTAATAGACATGTGTAATGTATATGAAATATTCCCTCATCCAATAATTTTTTTTTAATAATTGGAGACCACATATTTGTATGGACCATAGCATATATAATTTTTGGCATGAAACTATTGATTTCTACATTTTATTTTTTTTTCAGAGCTTTTATACAAGAAAAAAGCGTAGCATTTCTATTGGCGTTAAATCGTTTGATTTGTACAAAATTGAGATTCTTTTATATTTATCCATATTTATATAAAATTAACAGGAAGTTTCTCTGTATTGTGAATCAAAAGATCTCGTTATCTGCTAAAACAATAAAACTTGCCTTTATAGGGAAGCTTCTGTACAAGTTTTTTTTATATATTTAAAAGGGAAAGTAACCACACCATCCCAGTAAAAAAAGCACCTGAATTTAAGGGTGATGGGTTAATCTCCCCCACCCTTCTTTAAACTTCCATTAAAAGCCTCTAGGGATAAAAAGCAAGAGGCCTACAAGCCTAACGTTGAAATATTATAATTTGCTGTCCCAAATTATATAAATGGATATATTATTACTTGATGTTACACCACCTTTTAAGGTTCTCTAACAAAGTGAAACCTGCAGCGGGCCAAAATATGGATTCCTCACATTTACTGCCTTTACTCACTCCCCTCCTCCTATACTGGATGAACGAACTGACCAATAAACGAGTTCCATTTTAGGAAGCTATATAAAAACTTTTTCCCTGTCATAATATAGATATATATTTTACATCTATATTTATAAACAATCTTCTCTTTTGATTAATTGTTAATATTGAAAATAGCCTAATTTTTCAAGTGTGCATGATTACTATTTATAGTCCCACCTTTCCTAATGTAATCTGTTTATTTTATAATTCAAGGATGTAATGGATATATGAATTTTGTCATCCTTGTTATTTAGAGCGACCGAACATTATTCTAAATAAAATTTTAGAGTCGGAGCCTAAAATAGGAAATAACTATATGATTTTCAATATAATACATAGTAAATTACAAAAATTTATTATTTAGAAAAAAAAAGCATTATATACAGTTGATCATATAAGGATAGGAAAGTTTTAGATAATATTTTTCTAAAAAAAAACAAGGATGACAACATTTATAAAAGCGATGCTCTGAAACGTTAGGTCAGAACTGAATAAGCAATAATAATGCATAAGTTTAAACAAAATTAATCCCTAATTAAAGAAAAACTTCGCTTTTAAAAACATTGTAAGTCATATCCCTTTATTATAAATCTCTGAAAATAAGCTTTAGATAGGATAAGAAAGAAAGTTAAAGAGCCGTTTCTAGTAACATTTTAATATAATGTATTGACAGTAAAATTTTAATTCAACTATGATAAGTATTAAGATGTGATTTTATTAAACTTATGGACTATGGAAATTTTAAAATTTAGAAAATGATGGGTGGGTGGGCGTGAGATACTTAGATTGGGCTGTTTTTACAAAGTAACATATAACCAGATATCTAAAGGGATAAGACAATGGCCAATACATTTATGTACATCCCCAATGTTAAAATTACCCATTCTGTAGTTTACAGTTAGTGGTTTAAACGTTTGAACACTCAACTTAATAAACCAACCAATCAAATTCATCATAAGTCCCCAAAGTTGTTATGTCAACGAATAAGAAAACGTTATTATGAAACTTTAGGGACTAGTGTAATAAACAGCCCATTGTATTACTCTCTCTAACATATACTTTAGCAATTTTTTAAAAAATTACGTAAAATGTCTATATTACTGACACAGTTAGTTTAGTATTTCTGTCGACTATTAGTAATCAAAATAGTGGTTATATTAGACATGTTATCGAATTTTCATTGTTTTAAAATATTTTGATAACAAAAATAGGCCTTGGAATAAATATTATTGTTATCACAATGGATTTATTATTGCTTGGATGTTTTACCAGATTTCATGTTCTCTAGTAAAGTGAAACTCGCAGCCCCCCCTTTAACCTATCCCCTCCATCTTACTGGATTTTAATAGTTTTTTATGTTATCTATAATGTTTGAACACTGTAAAGGAGGTGTCTATCCTAATCAAAGCTATTTGTATAACTGCACTATGGGTTAAAGAAGGTCAAATTTAACTTACATGCTGGACGTTTTATGATTGTATATATTTTATTTTTGTTAGCTGATTGATAGTAAAGTTTAATTAAATTTGATCAATAAATTCTTTCGCTCTTAGCAAATAGGAGCATGAAGCATCTAGAACCCAGCATAAAACCATCCCAAGACTTAAGTCTGAAAATAAATTAGCCTAAAAACATCACAGGACCTGTAAGAAGCCATACTTAAAGTAGAAAATTAGTTCAGTAGTTATTGGGATCTTAAACGTCAGACAAGGTCCTTACTACTTTATAGGATAGGATAAAATCTAAATATGCCAAACTATAAAAACTTTTCTAATTTCAAGATATTGTATATTTTGTTCTAGAACATGCCACTGTGACTTACAAGCCATTCTTCAAATTTTTACCCCTTCCTTCCTGGCATCACATCTTTGACACAGAGAACGGGATATAAGTTATGTTAGTTCAGTGTAATTATTTTTTTTTCACTCTTATAAAATACTAATCTACAGTAAACGGCAGAATTATGTATGACTGTATAGTTGTCTGTCTATCAGTCCGTCGGTCTGTTCGGATAAATGAAGCTAAAGATATCGCCAACTGTTGGACCGATTAACCATGGGGCTAACAGATTAAACAGGTTTTAATCTTATATTTCTTATTTTAATATCCGCGGAAGCTGCCTATAATACGAAGCGATGATTAACTATTTCAGGTTTATTTTGTTTAAGCATTATGCTTTTTAAATTCATTATTTTATACAAGATTTTTTTTGTATTTTTTCACTAGACTGATGCAAGAAGCTTAATTTAGGTCCTGGGCTTGCTTTTTTTATCTATTTTTATGGAGGATAACTGAAACCTCCCAAGAAAAATAGTCTCTAAAATTATTATACTTAATAATGTTTTAGAATGAATTGAAATGAACAAATACAAATAAATTTTAATGGCAATTAACTGATATATTTCAACCAGAACAAAAAATTAAATTCAAAATTTTAAAATAATACAGTTAAGCTTTAAATCATTGAAAAATATATGTTATATAAATGAAAGATAGTTTTTAAAAATATTTTTATTACAGAGATTACAGATCAAATCTGTTTTATTTCTACCCCTTTTCCATATATGTCCTGAAATCTTATTATATTCTGTTTACTACATAAAACTCTTAATTTCTTTGCTTTCTAAAACCTCGGATGTAGAGGGTTAATCTTGAAGTTAACCCTAATCAGAAATTCTTCCGTCGTGTGAATAAATAATCCTCTGAAATATTTGCCTACTTGGCACAAAGTGGTGTGGCACAGAAAAAGCAAGATTATATGTCTTACTAGTTGTGTGGCTTTTAAAATCTAGAATTTCTATTTATAAATAATCTGTTGAAAACGAGCACAATTATAATTATTCTTAAAAACGTGGCTACTTTATAACTCATTTTGTCTCGCTGTCCTTCCGGTAAAAGGTAAAATATGATTTATTTGGCTGCCTTTAGAGATAGGCGGCCTAATTTCTTTACAAGAGAATATCTTCTTTTCAACTCTTATTTTCGCCCTTTATTGGGAAATGTGATTTTGCTTGTATTTATAAGCAATTTAATTAAAAGTAAATAAAATACTTGAATGTTTTGGTTTTATTGATTTCTCATTGATCATATTGCTCTTCTTAGATTTGCTCTTCATAGGTTTGTTGTTATCCTTGTTTTTCTTTATAAATTTTGTAATTTCTACCAAAAAAGAAAGTACATGTTTTTATGTTGTAATATTATGGTATGATAATATCATCTTGTGGTTTAGTTCAGAACAGGGATTTAAGGGAAACACTGACAACGCCTGCTTTTCCCCCTGTCAAAGCTGTTGGTTCTACATCGATATGTAAATTTTCGGGAACTGTAGGAAGCTTCACTGTAAGGGAGAACCATATATGTCAGCACTTACCGAGAGCCTTATCTACGCTTAATCACACATCCTGTTACTTAGGTATATGGATCAGCTGTTTTATTCCAAGACCTGTTCCAGTTTTTAATTTTACTTTTTTTTTTATGTAACAATTTAATTCCTCTACATTCTTCAATTAAAGTAAATCTGATTTAATAACTTAACCTTATCACTTATTTTAAAAAATTGTCGGACACCCTAAACTTCTATAATTTCTTAGCCGTAAATGATAAATTCAACCCTTTTTTTTCTCACATGTATATATTATTTCCTTCCTCCCTCCTTCTCCCGCCCCTTTTCCCTTTTGATTACTCTTTCCCCCTTCATTTTACCTGTATACTTTACCACGTATGTGTGTGTGTGGGATTATTATTCTCTCCTACTATTAGATCTAATATAAATGAATGAAACATTCCATAGGCTTGGAACAGACAATTTAAGTAACAACAATTTTCATAGATTGTTATATGATGACAACGAAGATTTTGATATTTATAAAGAAATTGACTTAGATAGTTCATATTATTCTCCTGATCAATTTTGTGAAAAATTTAATAACTCTAAAAACATTTCTATTTTAAGTATAAATTTACAATCCATAAATGCTAAATTTTCTAGCCTTTCTGATCTAATTTATTTTTGGAAAGAAAAAGGGGTTATTTTTGACATCATTTGTATACAAGAATGTTACTCCATTGTCATTCCATCTATTTTTGAAATATCTTTGTATCATCCGATTGTATTTAAAACAAGATCAACTTTCGTTGGTGGAGGGGTAGCATATTATATTAACAAATCCTTAAATTTCTCTGTTCTAAATGAGTACTCCATTTTTCATGAAAAAATTATTGAAAGCTTATTTATTGAATTAGAATTTAACAACAAGAAAAAACTTGTTATTGGTAATTTTTACAGATCTCCTAGCACTGGTGTAAACAATCTCACACCTAATATGCAAATTGAGCTTTTTTTGGAACATTTTCAAGGTATTTTAGATTCTATTAATGAGAGAAAATGTAAAGCTATTCTCTGTGGAGATTTTAATCTAGATTTATTATCTTACAATGTACATAACTATACAGCTGATTTCGTCAGCATGCTCTTCAGCGCTGGCTTCCTGCAGCTGATCTCTAATCCTACTAGAGTGTCAGCCCATAATAATACAGCTACACTCATTGACCACATATGGACAAATGATATTAAGGATCAAATGGTTGCTGGAATAATAACCACTTATTTGAGTGATCACTTTTCAACTTTTCATTTTATTAGCACTAATAAACACAAGCCAAGCCCAAAAGTAATTTCCTCCAGAGTCTTTTCTGACAATAATATTGAAAGCTTTAAAGATGACTTAAGTAATTTGTCTTTTAATGAAGTCTTTGAAAAAAATAACCCTACAGAAAGCTATGCTATTTTCCAAAACTTATTTCAATCTTCTTTTGAGAAAAACTTTCCTGTTAAAGAAATCAGATTTAATAAAAATTACCACTTCATTCAAAAATGGATGACCAACGGTATATTAAGGTCTAGGAATAAGAAATTTGAATTACAATCTAGATTAGCAAAAGTTCCAACAACTGAGAATAAGGAATTGTATACTAAATATAAAAATATTTATAACAAAGTTTTAAAAACTGCAAAAAAGTTATATTACAGTAATCTTCTTGTCTCCAACCAAAACAATCTTAAAAAGAGTTGGCAAATTATTAAAGATGCAGCTGGTTTGAACTCAAAAAGAAAATTTACAACTGATAAAATTATTGTTGAAGGTAATGACGTTCTTGGTGAAAAGAACATAGGACAGGCATTTAATAGGCATTTCTCTAGTATTGCTCTTAATATTCGACAGACTATACCACCTACTGACAGACCACCTGATTCTTATCTTGAAGAATCTGGCAATCTTTTTAATATTCCCCCAATCACACCTGCAAATATAACCGAAATTGTTAATAACTTTGAGATAAAAAAATCTTGTGACAACCTTGGAATCTCATCATTCTTATTAAAAAAAGTTGTCCATTATATTTTAGATCCTTTATGCCATATTTTCAATAAATCAATTGAACTTGGTTCGGTACCTGACCAATTTAAAATTGCAAAAGTAACTGCTGTCTTCAAAAAGGGCGGAGACCCTTTTAATCTTAATGATTACAGGCCAATTTCTCTACTTCTTATATTTTCAAAAATTCTAGAAAAGTTTATTGCTATTAACTTGCAAGCATATCTTTCTGAAAATAATCTTATTGATGAACTACAATTTGGATTTCAGCCAAATAACTCAACATTTCATCCCATGATTCACCTACTTAATCACGTTAGTAAAGCTATGAATAACAAGGAGTATACAATTGGAATCTTTTGTGACATTCGTAAAGCCTTTGACTGTGTTCCCAAAAATACTCTTCTGATGAAATTACGTAAATTTGGCATCCATGGCAATATGCTCAATTGGTTTGAATCATATTTAACAGGTAGAAATCAATTTGTTAAATTTGGCCTTTTTGATTCTGATCCATTTGAGATAGATAGTGGAGTGCCCCAAGGTAGCATATTAGGTCCTATTTTGTTTCTTATATTTTTTAATGACTTGCCTAAAACAACACTTTTAAAAGTCCTTCTCTTTTGTGATGACACCACTATATTAGCATCTGGTAAAAACCTGAATGAGCTTGTTGAATTTGTTAATGCAGAACTCAAAAATATTTCCCAGTGGTTTAGGGCTAATCAAATGTCATTACATCCCAACAAAACAAAATTCACTATATTTTATCCTACCCCCTCTCTTATTCCTTGGAATGAAATCAATCTCTATTTTGATGATAATGAACCAAATACCCTTTACCCTAACCCTTTACTTAGACATAGAATTGACTTTGTCAACCATGAAAGTGATATTCCAGCTATAAAATTTTTAGGTATTTTTCTGGACCCAGCCTTGAATTTCAAAGTTCATATAAATGAGTTGAACAAAAAACTCTCTAAATCATTATTTTGTCTACGAAAATGCCAAAGTCTACTTACTGAAAAAGCCCTCAAGGCTCTGTATTTCTCTATTTTTCATTGTCATTTGGTTTATGGAATCCTTATTTATTCGTGTGCATCACATTCAAATCTTACTGGTATCATAACAAAACAAAAAATGGCTGTAAGATGTATTAAGCAAGCAACTTATTATAGTCATTCTCGACCTTTATTTAAAGAGCTCAATATTTTACCCTTTGAATCTTTATCACTTTATTTTAAATTAAAATTTATTTATGAGTACATAAATAACTTGTTGCCCAGGTCTTTTAATAATATGTGGCCAAGAAGGGGGGAATTAAATGGTAACTATAATTTGAGGAACAATAATAATCTCACTGTTCCTTTTTCCAGAATCAACTTAGTAGAGAGGCTTCCTCTTTGTTCTCTACCTAATACATGGAATAGTTTTAATGACCGTGACAATATAAAAAATGCCTTAAACCTAAATCAATTTAAGAAGCAGCTTAAAAAATGTATTCTCTCAAGAATAGATATAACATGTAATAGACTACTTTGTCGTTCTTGCCACCTAAGAATGTAAAACCTCTATGTTGTCTGTTTTACAAGCCTTAGATTAATCAATTCTCCATTCTTTACTTAATTATAAGTATTTTAATCATTAATATGAACTCACACACACTCACACAATCATCCTACCATTTCCGTCTGCAAATCCTTTCTCTATTCATATCCCTGTAATATACCCTTATAAAATGTTTACTTTCTCGTTTTAATAAAAAGATTCACACTACCTTTTAGCTTATTTTTCTATGATATTTGCAAAGGCTATCTAATATCACCTCGAGAGAGATTATTTAGTCCTTTGACACGTATATAAATTCCTGGATTTTGAAGATTACACCAATTTCCTACACCAAACAATAAAAATAAATAAACATAAAACCTAAGAGATAAATTTACTTCCAGGAGATAAAAATTAAAATAATCTACAGACTTTCTTCCACCAAATATTATTAAGTTACCAAATGGAGAACTTAACAATTAAGGAATAGGGGGCAGTTTGATTTATCGTATATTGTCCAATCTAATGTTATTAGAAGACTCTTTTTCTTTCATTATTATTATTGCACCCTATATTATTCCCTAATGGTTTCACCCCTAGCATCTAGAGGAAGGAGGCCAATTCAAGCTTTAAATTTAACAATTAACTAGACTTAAACCTTCCTTGAGGCCAGGGCGAACATCTAGCTTTCCCCAAATGAATAAATTAAACGATTCCTCATTTAATCTTGTTTTCCAATGGCATTTGAAAGCATTGAAAAGCAATTTTAGGCAGAATATTTTAAAAGAACTTTTTTCTAAATTACTTATTCATCCAATAAAACAAATCGAGGGGGGGAGGGGGTTTGGGGGGTTATTCATTCGTGTAAAACAAACAAAAAGGATAATGCTAAATAAATTTGCTCATTCTCATGTAAGATGAGCACTTTTCTGTTTATTTAGAGGGATAGAGAGGGATCTGGTCGCATATACAAAGAAAAGTACAAATTCTCACATTTGTATATAAAAAGTAAAACTATTCCTTCCAATGATATAGATCGATCGCGCAAATGCGCGAAATAAACCTAAATTCCATTTGTCACTTATGAATTATTGATTCTTAGCTATTTCAGATTAGCCTCTGACTGAAGTTACCTAAAAAATCAGGAGAGGCAATGGATGATAAATTGATGTACATACCCAATGATGATAGGCATAAGATCATCCCTTCTGTAGATAATATTTATTGATTAACCAATCATGATTTTATAAAAGCACCTGAAAGTTTATGAGGCAAAGTTTATGTTTATAAAACTTTGGGTACCAAACAGAATGATTTACAGCCAAATTTCTCTTCCCTCCCCGATCCAGAAATTTTATACACCCACCATAATTATCAAACTTTATGGGAAAATTTTTTTATAATTTCTCAGCATAAAAGATTTATTGGATTATTTAAGAACTGTGTGTTATTTTAAGTATTTTAATGACTACAAAGGATAATTTATATTATTATTTTGGGGACAACTTTAAAATAGTAATTCATCGTACTTGTCAAAAGTGATACAAAAGTGGGAAAGATTGGGCTTTCTTTAATTTGTAAGAATTAATTACTTTTGTTAGAAATATTTGCAGAAAATGAATTAAAAGAGTTAGAAATAATACGGTTATGATATAAACGAAGAACGTGAAATAAAGACAAACCGTCAAAAAGAGAGGTAGGAATATTTGTAAATCGCAACGTATTATAGACAGCTTTCCGCAGATATCGTTGATATGAAAAATTGTAAGATTGAAACATTTTTTTGTTAGCCCCGAGTGCCGAGTGTCGTTACAAAGCTGGTATTATGATTTTATGATTTTATGATTTTTATTTTAATATTCTTGGAAAATTGTCTGTAGTTCGTCTCTATACATGTTTCTTTAGTATGACCGAGAACCGGTTCTAATCCACCGGATATTTATCGGTTTCAAAGGCATAAGGGAAAAAACATGAACGCCACAGTCCGCAGAACCAAGTTCTATACTAGATTTTCTTTGCTAAGTTGTATCACAAACATTTCCCCCCATGGCGTTACGATTGACCAACAGATGGACAAAGTGAATTATTGAGTAGCCCCGATACTAAAAAGGTCATCTCAAAAAATGCTTTTCTCATAAATGCATATCTTATAAAATGCCTTGTTCATTTGTCTTTTTCTAGCATCCAATAGAAAAATAAGAATATACTAAACATGTTGTATACCATTCTTCTTTATCCCACTTTCGGTGTAACCATCCCCCCTCCCCCTCCCTAACTCCTCACCTCAATTGCACAGGAAGTGGGGGGCACGTGCCTCCTGTGTGGGCAAAAGAAATAAAGTTATTAGGCTTATAAAAAGACACTAAACTACTTGGATTTTAAAAACTTTTTTCAATTTTTCAACCACCAATTGAAATCTACAGAAGGGTTAATTTTGTGTACTACCAATGGGGATGTACATCAATTTATCGGCCATTGTCTTACTCCTTGAGATCTCTACTATTATTGCATTTATGTGAGAATTTCTACACCATTTGTAACTGGTTTGATTACAGTGGTAACGAAGAAAATAAAGTTACAATTTAATATTTGGTATCCAAGAGTTTCCCTTTATTTATATGTGGTAACGTATTATTAGTATCTCAGACTATTTTTAAAAGTCAAGAATAAGGATAGGACAATGAAAGGAAAATAAACATTCCCTCCATTTGTCGACGAACATTATAGTTGTTACTTTCCTTATCTTTACCCTAATGTTTTAAGGTACAAAAGACAGAAATATGTCTATGATATTTTGGGGAAGATTAGTTTATCGTTCATTATCCCATCCCTCCCTTTATATTAGTTAGGTCCGTATAAACAGGGATCTAAAGGGACAAGACAATGGACGATAAATTGATGTACGATAAACAAAATGTTCCCTTCTGAAGATTAAAATAATTGATGGAAAAGTTTATATTCTGAATGTTTGTACAACCCAAACAATTTTCCAAAAGCTTACAGCATTTCAAAACTTTGAATACGATCAAAATTTACAGTCAAATATCCCCTTACTCCCTGGTAATTAATGGTAAGCTTTTTGTGTTATAATAATAGGGTCTGTAATTAATGGTTAGGTAGACATTAGGCATATCCTATACTAGCAGCTGTACCATTTTATTAGTAGCGCAGCTACTATATAACTCACTTTTACTGGTTGTCTTATTTGGGACGGAACATACGATTGAATTTATGTAAAGACCCCAAAATGGGCAATGAACACCTTCTCAATAATTCACTTTGTTCTTTCATCAGTTTAACTTCCATAAGTTTTTGTATATTTTTGTATTATTACGAGCTTCCACATTCATGGATGCTGTATTTCTTGTTAGAAAAATAATGCATCATTCATTTAATAACATGCCTAAATGTTTATTTATAATTATTTAAATTAAATTTTTTAAAGCAAGCATCTCTACATTACATGGGGTTTCTTCAGGGATAAGATAATGGACAAAAAATGTATGTAAATCACCAATGATGATACACAAAATTACACCTTCTGTGGAATTAAATTTTTTGTTGTTGAAATGTTTGGATACTCTACTTAATGAACTAACCAATAAAATTAAATAGAGGTACCAAAGTTGTTAAGCCAACAAATAAGAAAACGTTACTATAAAACTTTGGGGACTAGTATAATAAACAGCCCAATGTCTCCTCCCTCCATGGGATCATTGCTTTATACTTTACTTTCGAATTGCGTAGATACTCTAAAAATATTGTATGTCTGCTTATCATAATGTCCAGCTATTGTTTTAAGAAAATTTCTCAAATTGTTTACGTGAATATTTCGTTATAAGCAGGCAGTAAGTTAACGTTCTATTGTAAACTATATTGGTAATCAAAGTTTCATAAATGAATGCTCTGAGGCTACCGAGCCCCGACGAAAAGTCTATTTTATCACTATGGAAAATTTATATCTTTAATGTTCATAAATTCACATAGACCAAAAAATGTACCAAAATTACTTTATTGCTGTTTATGTTTATAACTTGGATATGCTACTTCCTTATTGAACAAGAAACATAATATTTTTTAGCAGCTAAAATACTATATAAGTTTTTCTGTCTGTCTGTCTGTTTTGGCGTTAGATGTTGGTAAAGTTAGGATTAACCGATTTATATTCTTTTCGCTATATATCCCCTGGACTTTTCCCTCTCCTTCCCAAAATATGCGAAGTCCTGTGATAGGGGCGCAGGCCTTAGTAAAGTAATAACATCTCTAAAAATCAGAATTCGCCAGATGCGCGTCAGTCACCTTTTAGCCTCAACCGGGAAATCAACCTTTTTCAATTTTTTTTTAAATAGATGAAAGTCTAAACCTGACCCAAATATGGCAATCCATATTTTTAAAAAATTGAGCTTCCAAACGGATTAAAATTTGAGGCTAACTAATACTATCCCCTCTAAAAACTACCCCAAGTGAAAGTGCTAAAAAGTTAAAGATTAATTATACTAAAGTATGAAGATAGAACATTCCATATATTCAATGATTAATAGTGCAACCTTTTTACAGAATGTTTATATGTAGGCTTTTTTTACTATATTGGCCAATTTGGTTAACTTTTAAGATCTAAAAAGGTAAAAAATCTTACCTTTTATAATTAGAAAATAATAAGAGATTGTAAAACAAGGATAATTGTGTTCACAAGTAGCGAAATGAAATCAAAATAGCATCATTTTTATTATTGATGAAAGACAAGACTTAAAGCCAAAATATTGTTGACAGATCTATTAGATTTAGCCCCCCTTCTCCCCCTATAACAAAGGGAGGAGTTGGTTGCGCTAAAAATCCGTAAAGGTTGTGAGTTTTAAGTTAAAAGCAGTAGTAGAACGATAAAAATTTAAGTTAGCTTTAAAAAAATTGTCTATAGTTCTTTTCAATAGGAAATACACATATTTAGTGAATGTTACCATTCTACTACTATTTTTAAGCCTTAAAACTCACACCTTTACGGATTTTTAACGCAACATACTCCTCCATTTGTTCTAAAGTTGGGAGGGTACAACCTCCCAAGAGAACCTCTGAAACCCACCAACAATTGTTTTACTCTTTTCTCCATTGTTCAAAGCCTTCATTTTTTAAATCTGGTAAATTTTGACTTATCATACATTACAATTAAAATGAGGGTTTCTACCCAAACCAAAGAATTCCAATGTAAACTGTTTGCCGAGTAGTAAATTTGAATATCAAACCCCCTTTTTGAGATTTTTTTATCCCCTTCAAGAACAAAAAAAGGACGTCAATAATTTAACTTTTGATTAAGCAAAGTGTATTTTAAAATTTTGTATTTTATTAAATTGTCATTTGTAAATACTACATATGTATGTACAGTCTTACATACATACAATAACTATGGAGTAGCTTCGCTACTAAAAGATGAGAAAGGTGATGTTTTTGCGAATGCCACGTGCTGAATATTTGATTGGGTAATCAAGAAAAAGCTTTTTACAAAGTCCACAAATTTTTCCTCCAACTCAATCGTGGATCTTTTTTCAAAGATTATCGTCTTTTTTTGCTTTAATCCTTGGTTCAAATATGTCGTCAATATTAGATGCATTTTAATAGTTTATATCGACTACATAGTATTCAATCAAAGTGGTTATGGCTGACATATTACCGACAAACCATTTTTCTTCAAAGATAAATTTAAATAATTAAATAGAAGTGGTTAAAGCTGAAATTTATCATTTATGAACACATCGCTTTCCTAATAAGATCATTTGTCGACTGTATGGTGTTATATAACAGTTATTTCTGCATCGTATTATAAACAGCTTTCCGCGGGTATAGAATGTACAATTATAATGCTCTGGATTCACTAGATGATTACTTAAATCGAAGGAGAATCTCGCCCTTACGAGGTAATGGTAATAGTATTGCAGCCTAAAAAATACAGGATTCACTAAAGAAAATATTTTAGATGACTTTTATGTTTGAATTATTGTTGCTGTCAATAAGAGTTAAAGAAATTATGTAACTTGTTAGTAAAAAGAATTTTTTTTTGAGAAAAATTTAATCAAACCCGAACCTCTACCCTATCAATACTATTAGTATTCTGTCGATTAAATCAATTTAATTTGTCTTATAAAAGTGTTCATTGCTAAAATTGAATCAAAGATTTTTTTATTCTTTTTTCTTCGACTATATGGCTAAAATAAATAAGAATTGTTAATGTCTGACATAATATCGACGTATAGTATAACCCAAGAAGGAAACTAAAATCATCTCCCTCAATATTACATCTTTAAAACAAATAAGAAAAATTCAATTTTTGTAGGTAGAGAGAGTTTAAATTCTTTCAATAACCATTTCTCGGGAGGTGAGAGGGGGGGGTTGATTATTCTCCCTCAAATAGTCAGATGTAACTGTTTCCTCTACAAATGAATTAAAATGTCCCAATGGTTTATTGGTAAAGAGAGACGTGAACAATAAATAACACACATCCTAACCCTCTACCAAAATGTTTTATGAAAGGTCCAATTAATATTTACAGGATGCTGCCAATTTCATTTTACGAAATTGAAAAATTCTCAAAATATTTGCTTTGGGTTAAAATTCTGTGTTCAGATGTTAAAATTCCCAGTCAGGAAATGTGGATAGATTTTTATATGCCATCAATTCTTTCAATACAGCAACCTGAAACAGAAAAAAAGATTTAACATAATTTTTATGGCCCTAGGACAAACGCAGGAGTCCCAAATGTCGAAGTGGACTAACCTAACCTATTTTAGACCATCTTATAGGTTATTTAAATGTCTAACCCCTGCGGGAGGCTTATTTGTACATTCATATTTTAAGCTAACCTAATCGGTATAGAAATACTTAATTAAATTAATATTTTAACTCTCCTGCGTTTTTCCACTCCGACGTTTGGGACTCCTGCGTTTGTCCTGGAACCATTATCTTATATTAGCATTTAGGGGCTCTGAAATTGGGTGACAGGGAGCATCTTTAGATTAATTAAACCATCCAAGGACCTATTTGAAGCTTTCCTACAATAGAATTTAGGGGCTCTGAAATTGGGTGGCAGGGAGCATCTTTAGATTAATTAAACCATCCAAGGACCTATTTGAAGCTTTCCTACAATAGAATACTCAATCAATTGAGTAGTTAGCGAGATCTAACTACCTTTAAATTGGATGTAAAAATCCATCAATATGCAATTTCAAGAGTTTATGTAGATTTTTTGACCAATCAGGATTTTATAAGGTTCTTAAAGTCTCTAAGCTAACGAATGAGAAACCGTATCAATAAAACATTTGATATCAGTATAATTTAAAATACTATGTCCCCTTCCTCCATGAAAATTTTATATTTTTATAATATCATTTTACTTATAGTTTTTTTCAGAAATTCTTACTTCTTTCTTTAAAAGGATCCAGTGAAAATGGTAATTTTTACATATAAATTGTGATAAATTTCATATGAAATAGTTCTAACAAACACCCATGGTGGGAGGTGACATTTGACTGAAGATTATACTGGTACCTATTTTTTTCGAACCACAATATTTTACTCCTTTTTCAAAAACTGTAGGCACTTTTATGAAATTTGATTTATTGGATTAAACTTAGTGTCCAAACATTTCAACAAATAATTCAATCTAAATACACAATTTATCTTCAATTATATTATCCCTTAAAATTCCTGACAACGACCAGACAATTTCATATCTAAAAGATACCCTTATTGTGAGAAAGTTTTCCTTTTATAATAAAAATGGAAAAATTTTGAAAAAAGATTACAATTTTTGGCGATTTTATTAGATTTGTTGGTTTTGATTTTGTTGCCTAAAGATGCATGAGAGGTTTAGTGTTTTTAATGTATAGAAATAAATTAATATTTAAACCAGGATGACAACATCCAAAAATCGAAGATAAAAAAAGGTTCAAAAGAAAATAATACTTATAGAGTATTATCCAGCAATTTCGAGCGGATGTATTTAGGTTCCAGTCATAACTCCAATCGGAGCAATCTTAAAGTAACGGCGGCTCGAATTTTGTTTTTTTAATGTGCCTTAAGCGCGCTTCCTAAACAATGGCGGCTTCAAAACGCAGAAATAGAACTTTGAATAAATTGTGCAAGTATATGATTGAACGGACGAACAAACAAACTATTATTGTAATGTAAAAACGCTTCTTTCTATATCTGTTTCTCTAAAAGGTTAATAGCTTGGCCCTGCCAAAAAAGAATGGTCCAGTTTGAATAAAACAAAGAAGAGAAAATAGATTGAATACATTTTATGTGTAAAAGTTAGATAGAAGTGATAGGGAGAAAACTTTTAGAATAAATGAAGAAGACAAGGAGGAAAAAATCCAGTAGTTTCTAAGCTTAATTAAAATGGAAGTTGGTTCACGTAAAGCGCTAGCCCCATAGGCGTCCAAGGGGGGGGGTAATGGGCCATTTGGCACCCCCAAACGATTTTGAGGGTGCCGTAGGCACCCCCAAAATTTTTTGAACAATACCCCCCCCAAAAAAAAATTACCCCTACCTTGGGGGTGCCGTAGGCACCCTCAACGATATTGGGGGGGGGTATTTACCCCCCCCCAAACCATTTGGGGGGGGGTAATTACCCCCCCAAAATAAATGTTCTTTAAAAAAAATTTTTTGGGGGGGGTATTTACCCCCCCCAAATTGAATGTTTTTAAAAAAAATTTTACTGAAAATTTTTTTTTTTGGGGGGGATCTATGATGTAATTGTAAAGCACTGAAGATTCCATAAAAAAGATACCTAACTAAATTAAATATTTCATTCAATAATGAAAAAGAATTTCTATAGGCGATTTCTTTTGAAAGGATGTCAGGGTGTCTCAAAACTAGTTATAAAACTTACCAGGACCTATAAGACGCTTCACTTTAAAGTATAATCATATTGGTTCATTGGTTAGTGAGTTAATTATTGTATTTTTATGTTCTAAAGAATGAGATACTACTATAGATTTGAAAAGTAGTGGCGCCCTTAGCATCTAAGAACTCGTGTTTTCTAAAGGGTAAAAAGGGAGGAGAAAAATAGCCTAAAACCACTCAAAGGATTGACCTATAATAGTGTGGAACCATCATGGGATCTATGTGAAGCTTTCCTAAAAAGGAGAACTCAGTATTAAAAGTAATGAAATCTGAAGCTATAGTCAAATAAACCTTACTTACTACTTTATGTTATAGGATAGTACTTATTAACTTAATAGATTAGGTAGGTGCTTTTTTTACATAATTAAATTACCCCCCCCAAAAATTTTACCCCCGGGGTAAATTAGTTTGGGGGGGCTAATTACCCCCCCCAACAGATTTGGGGGGAGTATTTACCCCCCCCCAACAGACTTTAGGGGGGGTAATTACCCCCCCCAATCAAATTTTACCCCCGGGGTAAAAATTTTGGGGGGGGTAAAAATAAATTTCGGCGCGCTTCGCGCGCCATTTTACCCCCCCCAAACACGAATTACCCCCCCCCCCTAAAATTTTTACCCCCCCCCAAAAAAAAAGCTTGGACACCCCTGGCTAGCCCAGAGGAGTTTTGTATAGATCCAGGGCAGTTTTCAGGGGAATATGTCAAAAGTCCTACGAAATATGGTCACTGGAAAAAAAACTCATGGAGGGAGAGGACTTTGGGCTGTTTATTACACTAGTCTCCAAAGTTTAAAATAATGTTTTTCAACAACTTTGGGGGCTTTTACAGAATTTCATTAATGGTTCAAGTTTCAAATCGTTTCAATTACTAATTGTAATATACAGAAGGTGTAATTTCGAGTATAATCATCGGAGAAGTACATCAATTTGTCAGCCATTGACTTATCCCTTTAGATCCATGAATAAAACTAATACAAAAACACATAAAGTCTATCTAAAGTCAAACCATAATAAAATAGTCAGCTTTCCTCGGATATTAAAATGAAAAATTATAAGATTAAAAGATTAAAGCCAGTTTTGTTCGCCCCTAAGAGCCGGAGACCCGGCATAACAAAACTGGTATTATATTAAGATTTTTATTTTAATATTCGTGGAAAATTGTCTGTTATTCGATGCTATACATGATTTTTCAGTATGGCTGAGAAGTGGTTCATTTCTACCGGATATTAATCGGTTACGAAGCCATACTGGAAAAATGGAGACAAAACTATGGATAAAGCTAGGTATACTGAAACATATGGATGCAATATAAGATTGATTATTTAGTTAATTTTATATTTGGCAACTGAATAACAACTTTTCTTAATAAACACAAAGAAACAAGGAAGACAAAATCCATAAATGCGGTATGACAGACGAACTACTCTTGTAGAGTGTCAGAACTAAATATACAAAATATAAATATATAAGTTTTGACAAAATATATGTAAATTTGTTTCAAAACTTCTGAAATACAGAATACTATTTAAGGACATACTGACATTTTTTGTACTTGCTTAAAAAGTAGCTTCGCTTATAATATTGAACCTTATTGGAATAGGAATCAGTACTCCAAAAATCAGATCAATATTACATAAAAAAGTTAAAAATTGACAAGTTTAAATGGACGTAAGGACGTTCTGGTAACGGTTATAGAGTTGCTACGCTTTATAAATCGTACCTTACAACTACAAGAATCATCATGCATAGTTTGAAATCGATAGGACAATTCTAACATGCCGATTTTAACAAAAAAAATCTATCCGTTACGGACGGACGTACGCACCGACCCTTATTATAGAAAAGCTTCGCTTTAAAAAACTATTTGGATATCACCTAGATGTTAACACGAACGACTAAGGCGGCCTACAGTAATTCTTATATCAATACATTTTTTCATCCCCGTATCGTAATTTGACATGAATAGAAGGATAATTAATTTCTATGTATAAAAAGTCTTGTCATAATTTGATTTCTAGTTTAATACATGTTTTACGTAGTACGCCTATTCCAAATTTAGTGTATGTCCGTACGTGCGACCGACAGACCGAGCGTGATTTATTGTGATCAAAAAAGTAAATCTACAAGTAAAAGGAAGCTTTTTAACGTTTGAGTATGGTGATTATGAAGGGGTGTTGACATCTAGGGATTGACACCCCCAACCCCTGACAAAAAATAACATCCAGCTCGTTGTCTGTATTACACATTTAAACCTACCCCCCCCCCCCCTACACACCCATAGATTTTGGCTTAAGGGGGGTATCAAAAATCGTAATGAAGTGTAAAAATTTTCTTGAAAAACTCTGTACAAGCCACTGCATAAATATATATCATAAAGATAATATTTTTAGTAAAAAGTTATATGTTCATGTTGTTTATTTCACTACATTCGTTTTGGGTTTATTTAATAATGTATATATTAATTTATTTTGATTTATAAAAAACGTTTGACTGAATACAATTTTGAAAGTTTTGAAACATTACAGCATTCCAGAGCTGGATCTTTAAAAGCGTAGCTGTTGCCGTAGTCGTGGTCAGAGTTACAGCCACCAACCTAATAGCGATCTTTAAATCATATTAACCACGCGTTGCCGTGGCCACAAAAAAAATGCGATCTTTAAATCATATTGGCAACGCGTGGTCGTAGTCGTAGCGTGGTTAACCACGCTAAAAGTGACCACAGTCCGTTGGTGTGGCTAAAGCGTTGCTAAAGCCACAGCCATGACTACGGCCACGGCTACAGCCACGCCAACGGCTACACATTTAAAGATCCAGCTCAGAATTCGCAAGTCCGTAAAGATCTCGCTAACCACTGAGTAGATTGAGAACTTTGGGGAAAGGGGGGGGGGTAGGGGTTAAAATGAAAAATTCATAATTTTGGGGTAAACTAAGGCACCCTCAAATCACCCCTTTACCCCGCGCCCTCCTTGGATGTCCCTGCAGCCTCTAGTAAGAAATATAAACAAATAATGTAATAATATTTATAATATCCGATCAGGAAGGTAGAAAATATATTTCCTTTCAGCCCAATTAACAATATACACAATTATCATATATTATACATTAGTCAAAGCAAACATTTTCTTTAGAGTTTAGAGTCTGTAGGTCTGTAACATATATGTACTTAGGAAATTAGCCATAAGAGTAATAACGACTTCAAAACTCCATAATCCTTACCATAAAGTTTGTACGTCCCTTTTAAACATGTTGGTGTTTAAGTGCTTTTGACATCAAATCTCTTTATGCGTCTTAAAGTTGATTCATCAAATGGAGATTCTTAGGACAAATAAACACAATGATACTCTTTATAATTATGTTGGTTTGTAAAATTATCTTATTTGTAGGGCTTTGCTTTTATGGGTGTTTTCATCTTTGTATATTTGTTAATAGGTAGGATGGAGGGAGATTAATTTTTGGGGGATATTAAATTGACTTAAAGATAGATATAATCCTTATACAAATATAATATGTGTGTGTTTGTACCAAAAGATCTCGTAACTGCGTTTCTCTTATACAATGATGCATAATGTAGGTTCAGGGGTAGGTTTTTAACTACTTTGGGGTAAGGTACCACCACCCTCCATGGAGAAATTACCCCATATCTATCTCTCCAACTGTCTATCTATACTATTACTTAAATGATTGAAATAAATAATAATCCTATTACACTGAATATCATTCTATTCGTCCTTCTTCAATCTATCTATTCATCTTTTTATCTATCTATCTATTTTATTACTTAAATGATTGATATAAATAATAATCCTATTACACTGAGTAGTGACTCATACTGTTTATAATAGACCTACAGATGTAAACCTCAAATATTATAGGGGAATAACTGCAGATCTAATCACTAGAACCAACGTGTAAACCATAAAAGAACTCCATCCTTATATTTCTAATTTAAAGATATATTTTGCCAGACCCAACAAGAAACTTTAACCCTGTGAAGCCCAATAATTTCAGTAACACTATCCTTACGGGGCTCTCCTAACTTAATCTAACCCAGATTCATCTGAATTGGTATCCAACGTGCATACCAATTCAGGGGAAAAAATACAAAAGTAGTAAGAATATCAGAAAAAATAAAATGGTTATAAGATCTATTTTTAGCCTTTTCTCTTAAGAAGTGTTGTCATTTTTAATTAGGACCCACTTTGGCGAGTGAGTGTTTTCAGTTTAGCCTCCAAGCTTAATTGCCATGCAATACAACTCCCCCATGAAAAGTTTTTTATACACCACTTATATAAGTTCTTGAGTTGGGTTACCGTATAAAAAAAGTAGAGTATTTTTTCTCTTAAACAAAGATCTCGGATGTTGCAGGTCCAAATTGATTGCAATATTCAGGGAAGCTACGTAAATGTATTGGGATGGTTTCAGGCTATTTTCCTGGGTTGAACTAGTAATTTATATATATCAATAATCAATAAGTCTATTATTAACTACCCATTTTCTATGTCCATGTGTGTTGAATACGATAAAGTTTAGCCATTAGAGGTACAACTGTCATTTTAGACTGCTCAAGCTATATTTTTAGTAATGCATCTACGCTTTAAGTTGAAAGCTCCAATAGAAAGAAGCTTAACCATTATGCAGTTTATTTATACAACTATAAGCTGTTATTAAGAATTTAACGTTATGATATTAGGATTGCTATAGAATATATTTTCTCGTATTTATTCGAATCCGGTGGATAGGAACCGGTTCTCATGAATACGAAAAAACTATGTCTAGCATCGTATTATATCCAGTTTTCTACGAATATAGAAATGTACAATCATAAGATTAAAACTAGTTTTTTTAGCCGGTGCCTTCGGCACCACGGGGCTAAAAAAAACTAGTTTTAATCTTATAATTGTACATTCTATATCCGCGGAAAGCCGTTTATAATACGATACGAGAAATAACTATTCTCGTATTCATTCGTAATCGATTAATATCCAGTGGATTAAAAGCTGTTTATAATACGATGCGAGAAACAACTATTCTACTGTACTCTGAAAAAAAGTAGGATAGGTCTATAATAGTAGATTGTATAAAAAGATGTTCATTCTTCTATAAACTTTTTGAAAAGAAAATTTTATCATTTAAACACGGTTTAACGGATTAAAGCTGAATATACTATATACTAAAGTGTCTGTGTGTAAGCAAGTAAGCTAAACAATTTTCATATAATCTTTGCATTGGTACAGGTTTAAGGCTGTTTGGGAGACAGTAATGAAATTATCATCCGCCAATGAACAAAAATCTAATGTTAAGGTTGACGGAAACCCTTAGAGGCTAGAGAGAAGCCATCTTCAACACAAAGATATTAGATAAACTATTGATTTCTGAATAGTATACCTCAATATGTATTTAATATTTCCATTATATATGGTAACACATTTTACCATTATGAGCCAAAATTCCCCAATAAAAAGTTATTGTACATTGTAGAAAATATTGTAGAATAGCTAATTATTCCTTATTTTTTTTAATGGAAACATTACACTATAAATGCCTTTGGTAGTTAATTTTTTTTATGTGAAAAAAAGCGATAAAGCACATTTTGAAACTCATATAGAAATTTCAAGAAAATTGAGCCTTAATAAAACCTATAAAGTACAAAAATAAAATTTTTAAAATCGTTAGCATTTTAAATGTATTTTATAGAATTTTTGTATTTTTTTGTTATTTCGAGAGAACACTTTTAGTGGTATAAATAACCAGTTGGTGGAATTTTTAAACCAACCAGTTTTGTTTTATGTCTATACACTACTGTCAAAATTTTGTTTTTGGATTAGGGAGACATTACATGCTTTTTTAATAATTAGGATCATGCCGTAGATGAAAAAACAAAGTACTGACCTTCTTTCTTTAGTGAAAATATAATTTGGTTATTTTACTACTATATAGTATAAACTAGTGAATACGCCCTAAAATGCCCCTTTTCAATCTATGTTAAGATCAGCTGTTTACTAAAAAATATCAGATAGGCGGCGCTTTGTTTTTTTTCATTTGGAAGAGTCGTGGTACCCTACCCTCAAATAGGTATAAACCTTTCCAGAACCTAAGAGAAGCTACACTGTAAAGGAAAACCATATCAGTTCAGCAGTTATCGAGATCCTTCAAAATAAGAAAAGCAATGATTAATATATAATGTTAACTACAGCAATTCTATCTTTGGTTACATGGTAAAAACAACTTTTGCTATTTATAAACCAGATTTCTAACTTACACAAGAATAGGTATTATATATTGTACCTTTAAACCTACCAAATTTGTATCAACTAAGCAAGAGTTTAAGTGTAAAAGAAAAAACATTTAGAATTAAAGAAAGAAAGTTAGTATGAGAAAGAGAGAGAAAGAGAGAGAGAGAGAGAGATAAAGAGAGAGAGTTTGAATAAAGATCATAGTGAGAAATAACAACGATTCTCATAAATACTGCAAAAATACAATGTAAGAAAAGTTAAAGGTTATTTTAAAATGAATTTTAAAACGACAGTTTGACTTTATAAAGGCATTTGACTGTAATACTTAAGTTTTAGTTTTTGGGACCTTTTCATTCATACAAAAAGGGTTTAAGCTCTGTAGTCATAATATTTTGTTTCTAAGCTCAGCTATTATATACATAATAATGACCGTTTGTCTATCTGTACAGTAATTGAATTTACTCAGCTGTCAGCTTTGAGAAATTTTATCGGTTTTCATGTTTTAACCCTTACAGATCGGGCCCCAATTCCCACCTTAATAGATCGGGGGGGGGGGGGGTCATATTGACCCCCCCCCTCTATCTCAGCTTCTGTTACAGATAAAGACGTAAAATTTTTTTCTGGTGGTTCATGTGTATTTTTAGAGAAAATTACTTTTTCTAGTCATAGCGGCCAGCCGCTAAATTTTAAAACAGCTGTAGAGCGGCCAATTTTGCAGCTAGGATGACCAAATTTTAGGACGAACTTTTATTTTTCATAACAAAAAAAATTACTTTTTCTGATCATCGCCGAAAAACGGCAAATAACGGAAACCGCCATTTTCGGCGGTTACGGCGGTAAAACGGCGGTTGGCGGCGCCAATTAATATTTTTATCTGTTTATAGTTGCTCAAGAATTTACCAAAAAAAATTTCAGGTCTCTAGCTGTAATAGAAGCCACGATATTCAGGATATATGTCTGTAGTAAAAGCCGGACAAAAATCGGTCATAAAGTCGGTCAGGGTGCGGTCAAACGGTCATAACACCACTTTTCTCATAAGGTCATTGATATCTTAGTATTCACCAAAAAATTATAGGTTTCTACCTTATACACAACACTATTTAGAATTTTTTTTTAATTTTGGTGCTACCCAACCGACTTTGACCGGACACCACGACCGACACAGACCAGATATCCTAATAAAATCAACTCTTGCTGACGCATAATTACTAAACTTAAAAAGTCATTAAGTCACAGCTCTCCATCTTACCTACAAAAAAAATGACATTGAAAAAACTAGAGGGGGGGGTCAATATGACCCCCCCCCCCCCGATCTGTAAGGGTTAATGGAATTCAGATATTAAATGCTGCGTAGAATTTATTATGAATCTGTATGGGGGCATGTATTCCTGTTAGTGTGTGAGTGTGGGTGTGTTTTGTCTCCACTGCGCTAATTATGGATATTATTGTCCTGTTATAGATTAGTAGACATATTAAAACACTGTTTTATAACCACATATATATACAAAATGGGATAGAATCAGAGAATAAAGTTGATTTTATGGATTTATAACCTTTCTTTTCAAAGCCAGAAATCAATGTAATTGAAAGCAATTATTCCCCTAATATTGAAAGCTGCCAAAAGGTTAGAATTTCAAACAAAAGAATAATTTTAACTTTCATTGTTTTGACCATGTGTCCTAGAATATAAATATATTCATATTAGGCTGGATCAATATGCTATTTATATTCTTATATCTATAATACAAAGTAGAACGATGTCTGTCCGTCTGTCTGTCCGTCTGTCCGTCTGTCTGTCCGTCTGAAGCTTAAGATCTCAGTAACCACTGAACCGATTGGGCTCTACTCTTCAGGGAATATACCTACTGGTCCTGTGATGGTTTTAAGCTATTTTCTTGGGGGGTGGGACACCCCCAACCCGCCCAAAAAATGAAAAATACCCCCCCCAAAAAAAATTTTTTTTTTTACTTTTTCTTTTTAAATCTAAAAAACGAAAAATTAGGTTGATCAAACCTCTTGGGGCAAAGCCCCTAGAGGCTAGGGGCGAAGCCGCTAGTATTCTTATATTACAGTGGAATAGCACATCTATATTGTAAAACCTCAAAGTTACAATGGCCCTAGAAACTATCCTATATAGGGGGAATAATTTTCTACCTTACAGATTATGATTTATAAAGCGACATAATATGATATCCTGAAAAAAACAAAAATAGGCAAAGTAATAAAAGAAATTTTTGAGTAAAATGTTTTTTACAGAAAAAATAATTAAAATCAAAAAGGAATTGTAAGCATAGTCTTGAAATACTACTAAGAATTTTTAAGAAACCTTGAAAAAAAAATCAAAATTTAAATATTGTTTTTTTTAGTCATTTCTTCACAAGAACTTGAAGACTAAGAAAAGAAAAATGCGTTTAGGAACAATGAGGACATACAAACCAACGTTAACAAATATAAAGGCTTGAAAATTAGTATTCAATATTAGTTAGAAGTTTAAACATTATTTTAATGAAAATTTGCCGTAAAAATACTTAACCCAGAATACTTAAATAGTTACATTAATTATAGAGATGACTAACCCCAAACTGTCCCAGTTTTGAGCAAGACGATTCCGGTGACGTCATATAAAAAGGGAAGGGGGGAAGAAAATCTCTTCCCTTTTCTCCCATCTCTTTTGAAGAGATTTTCTTCCCCCTCCCCTTTTTCTTTCCCGAAACGTATTTGACGTAACTGGAATCGTCTTGCTCAAAACTGGGACAGTTTGGGGTTTGTCTATAGAGATGTTTCGCTTATAAGATTTTACTAGTTGTACTAGGAATATATTAAGTAAATGGAATATTTTTTCTTTAAAAGATACTTGACAAATAACATTACAAACAGTTACAGGTATCATCAAATTTTTAAATCGGTAAGACAATTCTAACATGCTTAAATAACCATCAGAGCTACTACAGTCGGAACTAACCTATACAGGGGCGTCCAAGCTTTTTTTGGTGGGGGGGGGGTAAAATTTTTTTAAGGGGGGGTAATTTGGTTTTGGGGGGGGGGGTAAAATGGCGCGCGAAACGCGAATCGCCCCATTACCCCCCCCCCCCCCCCCCCCTTGGACGTCTATGAACCTATACCCAGAAAGATTTGCTTTTAAAAATATATTATTTAACAAGGATGACAACATCCATAAAAGCGAAGCTCTGAAACGGTAGGACAAACAAACATTAAAACTTGTATTGTGTCAGAAATGAATAATCAGAATATAAATGTATAAGAGTCAAAGCAAAATTGTAAGTAAATTTGTTGAAAAACTGCTTGATACAGGATAATGTTTATGGACATACTCACATTTTTAGGACTTGATTATAGAGTTGTTTCGCTTATAACATTATTCTTTGTTGTCCCAGGAAGCAATACATCAAAGATCAGATCAATCTGATAATTAGATCACAAAAAAATTTGTTGTTAAAAAAGTAAAAAAATTAACATGTTTAAAATGGACGTACGGACATTCTGGTAATGATTATAGAGTTGCTACGCTTTCTAAACCGTACCTAACTGAATCACCATGCAAAGTTTGAAATCGATAGGACAATTCTAACATGCCTAAATTAACGAAAAAAGCTATCCATCTGTGACGGACGGACGGACGGACGGACGGAAGTACGGACCGACCCTAATTATAGAAAAGCTTCGCTTTTAAAAACTAATAAAGGGGAATAGATGCACAGATTGATTAATATCTGCAGTTAATGATGGCAATTAACTTATTAACCAACCACAGTAATTAACTAGGGGTATACAAAATCTAGAGTAATTAACCAGTATTAATTTATATTGATTATACAGTTATTAATCCATATAATCAAGATGAATATATGAATTGATTAGATTTATATGAAATTACCTAAAGCTATATTATATAGATTTTACATACAAAAAGATATATAAGGAAAAATTGCTTAAAAACAAGGATGAAAATATTCATGGTAATACAAACGGATAAAGTGAATCATATAGAAAATATTTCATTGATAGATTTGCAATAATTAATTAAGCATTAAAACCTTTATGAAAATATAATAAAAGCATGATTTCAATTGTTACTGGGAATCTTAACCGAAATTATCCAGACGTCTATTATAAATAGTAGCCGAGAAATTCGTATTCCCACAAAGCATTAAGTAACAAAGTATAATGATTAAGAAACAAATAAATAAGACAACATACGTAGATAAAGTTTATTTTATGTCAAAAAGCAAATAATATAAAACTTTCAACTTATATGTCATTATTCTAAAGATTTTGAATAAAATGAAAATCTAAAACAAGAGACTATAAAGTGTAGGAAGGGATATTAAGGGATAAGACAATGGACGATAAATTGATGTACGGTTAATAGACAATATTACCCCTTTTGTGGAATAAGATTATTGGTTTAAAAGTTTGGACATTGAAAGTTTAAACCAACTAACCAGATTAAAATATATAATAATTTTTAAAGTTATTAGGAAATAAGATAACTTTTGTATAAAGCTTTGGGTTATCAGTCCAGTGTCCCCTCCCTCCCTGGGAGTAGGTAAATCTCCTTGAAATTACTTTTCTAAGGAAAATTCTATTGTAACACAGACAGGGAACTAATATTCATAAAAACAAATATCATGAAGGGAAAAAAATCCCAACACCGCCTAATTTTGAACTTTTGAAGGAGTAGTTTTACTTTTAAGAGTGTAGCTTGACCCTTGTGAAGAGCCCTATTCATACAGGGCTATTACTTTTTCTAGCCCAAAATAAGCATTAAAATTATTAATTATTTTTTAAAGAATTTAAATATAAAGAATTTAGTATGGGAAAGGGGAATATAGGTTATTTCGTTTCCTTTTTTGATTTTGATATCAAAACTGCTTTCTCATTAGCTTAAACTTTTCTATAAATAAGCCTTCTCTATCTCTCCAATGATTAAAGTATTCATTTAAAAAGGTAAATTCTATTTTTCTTGATAATATTGTATGAATATAATGAAAGACAGATTGTAGAAATACAGATAGACAGACAGACAGAAAAATGTTAGTTTGATAAAGTAACCATGTGTTGAGATGGATAATAGCTTTTAAAACTAGACAGACAGAAAAAAAGACATAAATATATTTTCGTCAATAAAATACTGTTTGCCTTGCTTATTATTTTATGCAGTTTTGATATAACATAAACACCACCATCAGTTTAAAAAGAAATCCTTTTCATAATGTTTAAATATTGGAGAAAAGAAATTGAAAGATTTTTCAAAAAAGAAATATTGAAAAAAGTATACCTTGTTCCATTACCAATAGACTAAAACAAGTTCAATATTAACTATTATGTTAAAAAGAATTTCACTGCTTCACTGACGCTTGAAGATGTATAATTTTTTACAATTTTTACTAACAACAAAAACAATTCTATGAAGAAAACAATGTATACTAGGTTTAATTTAGGAAAAGCTGGATTTTATTACCAGCTATTAAGTCAAGTACCATTCTTTTTAGTGTTCGCTTTACTTCCCTGTTTTGGTGTTTATTCACATCCACCAGCAAAATATTAGAACCGCAAATAACTGTCCCTCTACATTTGCTTTACCTAAACACTAGCGGCTACGCCCCTAAAAGCTTCTAGGGGCCATGTGAGTTGAAAAAGTTTCCATCCCCCATTTTAAATTTGAGTTTTAAAAAGAATAAGTAAATAATATTTATTGTTTATTGTGTGGGAATATTGGAGTGGTGGAGATACCTTCCCCCAAAATAGTTAAAGCGCTTCCTTTGACCTATAAAAAGCTTCCATTTAAAAGAGAACCATATTGGTTCATCGATTGGTGAAATCCTTCGCTACAGACAAAAAAAATTTACTACTTTATATAATAGGATTAATGATCAAAATTTAATTGCTTATGTTTCTTTTTGCAAATATGAAATAAAAATATTGATATGCAAATGAATGCACACCCACAGTTAGTATTTTTAGAGATTTTAAGGGATAAGACAATGGATATAATTTCATGCTGAGCTCTATAAATATGACCACTACAAAATTGTAGATAAAAATGTCGATGGAAATGTTTAAATACTACTAGTATGTTCCAACCAATCACTAGAAAAAGTTACTCGTAGTTTTGCGTGCTCCTAAAACATTGGGTACCTGTATAATTATAATGTACAGTCCAACCTCCATCTCTTCTTCTTGTATTTGTTTAAAATATTCAAAATAATAGTTTCTTTTGAATATTAGACTCTTGTAAAAAGTAAAGCTTTTCTATAATTTGAGTAGGTCCGTCTGTCCGTCCGAATAGCTCTTATCGTTGATTTAGACATTTAAATTATACTTATTTAGTTCTGACACTCTACATGTGTTAATGTTCGTTTGTTCTTCTGTTTCAGAGCTTCACTGGTCATCCTTGTTTTAAGATTAATTCTTAAAGCTACATAAAATACATTTTAAAGTACACTGTTAAAAATAATTTTTTTTTTTAGCATCAGGTAATACTATATATTCTTCACATTAATGTATAGTATCAATCCGTACGTACTAGGAAAAAAACCTCATTACGAAACAAGGAAGTTTTCAATGCTGTATTGAGTATTAGGTAATGTTCTGTGAAGTAACATGTAGTACTAAATAATGTATTTGTCTGTAGAGTATTATCCAATACGCTCTTGGGAATAAAATTCAGTACGGTAGAAGTAATTTTTCATTACCCTCCTTCGCAATTGTTGTTACCCTCTATCATAATTTTTGATACTTTGTAGAGTATGAAACTGTTTTACTTTGTATGAAAGATCAGTTTATAATATATGATTATTATATGTACATATACATTTTGTTTTATCAACAAACATACCAAGCAGAGCCATAAAACATTAATTTAAATGTAAATTTAGTAAAAAAATTACTTTAAAGATGTTTAGGACTAAACATGATCCTTAAAAATAAAAACTATGGCCAGTCATAATTACAAAAAACAAAATTATAAATCTGAGCATAAATAGTAACATTTCATCTTTGTCTAAAATGACCAAGCAGAAACACTTCCATGAGAGGTGTGCACGAATGGTGTCTGTTTCAATTATTCTTTACAGTACAGATTCGTACCCTAGAACGTATGAATAGTTACTATTTTAATAAACCATTCTCTTGCGTATTGTCTGATACGCTACAGCGTATGAAATAGTACTAAATCAAGAAACATTTCTACAGCGTATTTTCCGATATCCTACAACGTATAAAATATTACTATTTTTATAAACTTTTCTACAGCATATTCTATAGTACCCTAGAGCGTATCAATCGATACTAAAAAAATGTATAGGTTCTGTATAGTAATAATTATTGTGTTATATAGTATTACATAGTGTTATATATTAATTATATAGTTGTAGCGTACTTACGGGTCCAATACTCTCCAGAGTATCAATTGATACTAAATAAAAAAATTATTTTTAACAGTGTAGATGATTTAAAAAACAATCGTTGATTATATTGACTGTAGCTAAATCCATTTTCCTGATTTAAAGTACACAATTAACCCCTAACAAGAAAACACGATAAAAGTCATAGAAAATGGAAAAATGAACATAAAATTTTCTAGTTACATGTATAATTTTGTCTTCTTTGAAATTCACCTTCTCTGTTTACCTTCTTGTCAGGGAGGAAGGGGACATTGGGCTGTTTATTACACTAGTTCCCAAAGTTTTATAATTATTCCTTAGCTTAACAACTTTAGGGACTTTTATTGACTTTTGATTGATTAGTATAAAAAGTTGAGTGTTCATACGTTTCATCCTTTAATTGTAATCTACAGATGTGGTAATTTTGTGAATCATTATCGGGAATGTAAATCAATTTATCGTCTATTGTCTTATACCTTTAGATCCTTACATTCGTGTAAACGTATATTAATATATCATATTTCAGTTAGGGAGTTGAATCCATTTTTATAAAAGCAGAAACATAATCTATGATTATGGTTTTGACCCTGTAAAACTGTAATCTACCCTTCCACTTTCCCCTCTCTTGGTGAAGATATCTTCAACGCCGATACGATTTTTGAAATGTAAGATTCCACTTTCAATAGAGGCGAAACTGAAATCATACATTCATGTTTACATATCAGCGTATTCATAAACATTGATTTCCTTATTTATATCGACATAATAGTAATGTATCATTCTACTTTCAATAGAGACAAAACTGGAATGATACATTCAAGATAACATATTATATATTTAAATCGACATAGTAGAAATGGTACATATTAAATAGTTTTTTTTTATATTTTTATTAGTTTAAAGTTTTTAAGAAAAAAAGGACCTAAAAATAAAGGTTGCTAACACTTAACAATCAGGCCCATTTCCAGACCTTAATCGTTCAATGCTCCCCCCCTCCACATATCATCTCAGCTCCTATTAGAGTTAGATGGCAAAAAAATTGTGCATGTTCCCTGTTAAATAATAAATTTCCGACTTTAAGTGAGACAAAGTCATTTTTCCTTTACTTTACCCTTTCATTTAACAACTTTATTTTTTAAGGTTAATTAGAATGTTAAATGAATGTAATTTCCTTATTTTTGAAGCTAGAACAATTTTTTCAGAAAATGTTTATCTTAAAGTAAATTTTGTATTAGAAATCTCAAAACATAAATTTTATTATTCGTTGGCTTAACAACTTTGGGGACTTTTACTGAATTTTGATTGGTTGGTTTAACCACTACTATCTATAATACAAAGTAAAACGATGTCTTTCTGTCTGTCTGTACGACAATTCGTCTGTCCCTTAAGATCTCGGTAACAACTGAACCGATCGGATTCTACTCTTCAGGGTATATACCTATTGGTCCTGTTGTGGTTTTAAGCTATTTTCTTGGGGGGTGGGACAACCCCAACCCCCCTAAAAATGAAAATCCCCCCCCCAAAAAAAAATTATGGTGATGCCCAGAAATTATGGGCGCAGCACCAGAATTTTTTATTTTTTTTTATTTTTTAAAAATTTTTTTAAAAATTTCCACATGGGGCAAAGCTCCTCGAGGCTAGGGGCGAAGCCGCTAGTACTTAATAACATAACCATTCAATAAAAGTCCCCAAAGTTGTTAAGCCAGCCAATAAGAAAACGTTATCGTAAACCTTTGGGGACTAGTGTAATAAACAGTCCTTTGTCCACCTCTCTCTCTGCTAGTTCCCAAAGTTTTACAATAACGTTTTCATTTTTGTTTGCTTAACATCTTTCGGGACTTTTACTAAATTTTAATTGGTTAGTTTATTCAGTATAGTGTCAAAACTTTTCAACCACTGATGGCAAATTACAGTAGGGGTATTTTTGGGAATGTACATCCATTTATCGGCTATTGTCTTAAACCCATTAGATCCCTGGTGGCGATAAACTTGAATTAAAGTACCTAGAGGTTTTGAACCAGCTAAGAAGGTAATTTCAGTCCAATGTTCCCTACCTCCCTGGGTACAATAAAAGTTGTCTACAGAGAGGGAAAAAAGGACGAAAAATTAAATAAATTCTGTCTATAATAACATGAGAAAACAGAATGAGAAGGACAGTAGCACCCTGTAATCGTTATCAGAAAGTCCTGAATGTTCATTTAAAACATTTGACGAAGCTTTTTATATTAAGAGTTATAATGTGGTATCCGCCGAGGATAAATGGCAGACACCGGAGTTCAATTAGATTACGGCAGAGTGAACAGACGTGGACACCTTACTATAGAGAAGCTACGCTTCTCTAGCATTCACTAAATAATAATCAACATCTATTTCAGTTGTCACTTTATTGAAGGTCTAAAGAGTACTAAAGCTATATACAACAAACAATAGTTACACAGATAGGAATAAATAATCATAACATAAAAGCATTATAATACATACACAATAGTCAGTTTGGGCAATAATGATCCCCCATCCCTGGAAAGGGTGGGGGGAATTAACAATGCAGCTTAACCATAATAAAGCTTGTCAGATTCAATCATTAATTTAAGGCATAGGGAGGGGGTCGGCAGACCCCTTCCCCAGGACTCGGAGGAGGGCCTGTGGCCCTTCCCCGAACCCCGGAATTTTTTGAATATCTTCATCCTGGCGGGCATAGGATGCCAGCAAACCTGGCAGGGTGATCCAGGTAAAGAGCAAAAATATTATAGTTTGATAATGAATTTCCGACCTTTTATAAGTCTAAGTCAATTTTCACTTCCTTCACCCTTTTATTTAACAACCTTTGTTTTTAGGTCTTTTTTTATTTAAAAATTTCAAACGGCTGTAATTTTCTTATTTTTGAAGCTAGAAGAAAAATTTTTTCCCAGAAAATGTTTATTTTTATGTAAATTTTACATTATGTAAATTTTACATTAATATCAAAATATAAATTTCAGCGGCCGCAGCTGTACTTGGCAGCTGCCAGCCGCCGCAGTCGGCGGTCGGCGGGAAAACGGCGGCGGATCTTCATGAAATTTTAATATGTTATGTAGACATGTAAGAAAAGCTTAAGTTTAAAATTTAAAGTCTCTAAGTCGAAAATTGCGGCCACAGGAACCTTTTAAAGATTTCTGGAAACCTGGAGGATCAGGACCTGCAGGATCATACCTGGAACCTGAAAGTGGCTTGAACACCTGTATTTCATATAAGGATGTACTACTAGAGGATTTTTTAGTATTTTGGTATGATAAAATGCTTTGTTTTAGTCAAAAAAATATTTTTGCTCTTTACCTGGATGACCCTGCCAGGTTTGCTGGCATCCTGTGCCCGCCAGGATGAAGATATTCAAAAAATTCCAACTCTCAGTTATGTGTCATACCTATACTTAAAAAGTCAAGCAGTTTGGGCTCTTTATCTTTCACACACAGAAAATGAGATAGAAAAAACCGGATGGGGGGGCGTTCAACGCGTTCAAGGCCCCCCCCCCCCCCGACCGTTAAGGGTTAAACAAAGCATTTTATCTTATTAAAATACTAAAATATCCTCTAGTAATACATTCTCATATGAAATACAGGTGTTAAAGTCAATTTCAGGTTCCAGGTATGATCCTGCAGGTCCTGATCCTCCAGGTCTCCAGAAATCTTTAAAAGGCTCCTGTGACCGCAATTTTTGACTTAGAGACTTCAAATTTTAAACTTAAGCTTTCCCTACATGTTTACATAACCTATTAAAATTTCATAAAGATCCGCCGCCGTTTTCCCGCCGTCGCCGACTGCGGCGGCTGGCAGCTGCCAAGTACAGCTGCGGCCGCTGAAATTTATGTTTTGATATTTCTAATATAAAATTTACATAAAGATAAACATTTTCTGTAAAAACATTGTTCTTCTAACTTCACAAATAAGAAAATTACAGCCGTTTGAAATTTTTCAGTAAAAAAGGACCTAAAAAAACAAAGGTTGTTAAATAAAGGGGTGAAGGAAGCGAAAATTGACTTTGAATCACTTAAGGTCGGAAATTCATTATCAAACAAGGGACTTGCACAAATTTTTTTAGCCCTCTAGCTCTAATAGGAACTGAGATAATAAGGGGGGGCGTTGAACGCCCCCCCCCCCCCCGACTGATTAAGGTGCGGCAAGGGGCCCGACTGTAAGAGGTTAAGTTTTAAGTCTTAAGCATGTGTTATAACATATATAACATAGGCCGAAGTTAAACTTTAGCTGAGAGTGATAGGACAATGGCAGATTGGTTATCATACCTTTTTACATAAAAATGAAATGGTTTGGCAAGGATAATTAATATTCCATCGTCCTTTACCATTATCCCAAAGTTAATTAAATCTATGAGGCCTTTGAATCTAATTTATTAAGTTATTTGAAATATATTTAAATCTATTTTTACAGTTTTAAAGAATCCTTAGATAAGAATTACCTTTACATAAATTCAATCCACCTACAATGAAAGCCAAAATAGACAGGCAAAATTTCTGCATTCTATTTTGTACTTCATTTTGAATTTTCATTGGTTTGAAATAAATGCACATTTAAAATAATCTTTGTCTAAGAAAAGATAAATATACCATACGTGATTTTATTTTACTTTTTGGGCTAATTGTTATCGCTAAGAGAAAAGAAAAATAAGTATTAATTTTAAAAGCTATTGATCCATCTCAACCCAAGAATGCTTTATCAAACTAACATCTTTGTACAGGCCATATATATTTCAATAACTAAGGTTATCATTCTTAATTGTCCTGTAAAGGAAAAAAACACAAATCAGTAAATAATACATACAAAAAGTCTATTTTTGACAAATTTGAATAAGATATATAACATTTTTTTTTTTTTTTTGATTTAATGAATTGTAGAGATGCATCGCATTTTTTTAAAAGGTTATGTAATTAACAATGCTGTTAAAATTAAATTTTCATAATTTATATTAATAAAAACACATACCTATAAACTTTTTTGACATTTTAAACATATTTACACTCCCGCTACATATCAATTTATGGTCTAACAGCAGACCACAGTGAAAACAAATTTTCAAATTTAAACAAACAAATAAGTATTTTTTCTGTTGATTTTTTGGTATCTGTGCATATAAAAGGAAACGGCATTATCCTCTTAGGAATTGTTTATCAATTTTGAAAATTTGGGTACCCTCCCCCTAGATATACCACACTTTTCTGGGATCTTGCTGTGTCAAGTATCAACTGTGAGGAATACCAAAGGATGACTCCATGCAAAATTTGAGCCGGATCCGGTCTAAACTGGCCGGGATTTTTATAAAAAAACATTTTTTTCCCGGTTTTTATGGGGTATCTGTAAATCAAGCCCCCTCCTGGGTACGCCCCAATATTGATTTTTGCTTGAAGGTCTGATCTGAATTCCTCAACACTGGATATGACCCCTAGAGTTGAGAAAATGGTTAAAATCCGGTCTTTTGACCGGTTTCCGGTCATTTACGGCCCAAAAAAGAATTAAAAAATCAAAATTTCATCTAAAATTAAAAATAATATGCTTTTAATTCCATTTTTCATTAATAATTTTTCAAAAATCAAAAAGCTTAGGTAATGAAGATAGTTTTAACAACTTAAAATGTGAAAAAAGGTTGAAAATTGACAAACTTATGTTAATTTGAAAAATGTTGGTAAATCCTAAAAATTTGACGGATTTATATATACATGTTTTGCTTTAGCAAAAATTAATAACAGAAAACAAATTTTTCCTTTTATACTTACATATATATTTCAGGAAATAAAGTAGGGGAAAAAATGTCGCTTACTAAGAATGCTGCACATTCTTGTTCTAAGTAAGGAAATAAAGTAATAGATAAATTAATTCTATTTTTATAAATAAAATACAGATTTTTAGCCAACAAATATACTTAAACTTTATTCAGAAAAAAACACTTGTTCTTTTTAATCCTTAATATTGCACCCAAATAAAACTGTAATAGTGACTTGAGAGGAACAAAATATCTGCAAGCAGCAATAATATGGGAATGTTAAAAGTTAAAAAGGCCTGTACACAATGACCTTGACAAAACACTTGTGTTAAAAAAAATAGGTCATTTAGAAGTCCTTCATATCACACCCAATGAAATTTAATTAGAAAAAAACTAATTCTAAACCTATTTCAGGCAGCAATCTTGACGGAACCCAAAAAGAACATTATATGTAATGTATATGAATATTTTTTTTATTATGTAACTTGTTAGTATAAAAGCAAGAATAATTTCACAAAAAGGCAGTCCACAAAAAGGCTCAAAGCATCTTATATCTCTCTCTTATTCTCAGGTTAAAATCTTAGTTACTTTTATAGTTGCACTTAGAATAACTTTTCTTGCTTTTATACTTATGATACTTATAGTATTTGCTATATGATAGTTTGTTAAGTTCTCTTTTAGCTATTACCTGGCTAAAGACTTAGCAAATTTTGTATATTTGATTTTTCTTATGCTAAAGCTCTAATTCTGATACTTATAATATTTTTACATTTTCCTTTCATTTTGAAAAAAAATCACAAGTGTTTTAATTTTCCACACTTGGAGAAAAATTAAGATCATACATTTGAAATTATGCTGAGAGCTTAAAAGTTTCAATACTTGTAAAAATTTTTGATTTTATTTTTGATAAAAAAATCACAAGTGTTGATTGTCTATACTTAGAAAATTTTTTAGATTACATATTTAAACTTATGCTAAGAGCTTGATTTGCTATACTTGTAATATTTTTGGCATATTCAAATCTTTAAGAGGAAAATTGCAAGTGTTTAACTTTTCAACACTTGAATACATTTCAAATTATAAATTTGAATTTTAAGACTAACAGTCTGATTTTCCTGATACTGTTTTTTTTAAAACTAATTCATTTAGGCCTACTTAAGGAGTCTTTGATTATTGATCTATAAACTTATTTAGGATATAAAAGAACTTATAATCATTTAAAAAAAACATTAAAAGAACAAAAATCCAAAAAAAAAATAATATTGTATGTGTATTTAATCCCAATCATTATAAATTGAAAAAAAAAGAAGTTTTTTGGTTGTCTAAATATTGCACTACATTTATTGCCATACTTAACCTTAAAATAAATTAAAAGAAAAAAGAAAACAAACAAAAAAAACTTAAAATAATAAAACAAGGATGACAACATCCATAAGTAGCGAAGCACAAAAAAATCGTCGATGGGAATACGTACAGGTAGATTTAAAAGGTTTTTACTAAAATCAAGAATAGATTTATTGGATAAAATAAACATGAAACCTTGTTTTATTTTGCATGAAGACGATGGTCAAAGTAAATTAATTAAAGATGCTCATAAAAATGGGAAAAATTATTTTGATACAGATATCCCATAAAAGTTTGAAAATTGCATCAAAATAAACAAAGATATGGGGAGATATGTAAAACATACAAAAATAGCCAAAAACCTGATAAAAGGCAGTCTGGCCGTCATGGTTGTTTTATTAAAACGACTAAAAATTTAATTTTCAAATCCTTAACTTAAAAAATTTGGACCATATACACTGAAGATATGGAAAAAAGTGTTAAATATATAAAAATAGCCTAAAACCTGCTAAAAAGGCAGTCTGGCCGTCATGGTTATTTTGTTTATAAGACGGGAAATTTAATTTTCTTATCTATAACTGAAAATTTTTGAAAATCGGACTATAAACACTGAAGATATGGAGAAAAATGTTAAATATATAAAAAAAACAGCCTAAAACCTGCTAAAAAGGCAGTCTGGCCGTCATGGTTGTTTTCTTTAAAAGACGGGAAATTTAATTTTGATATCTATAACTGAAAAAATTTTTAAAATCGGACCATAAACACTGAAGATATGGAGAAAAATGTGAAAAATATAAAAATAGCCTAAAACCTGCTGAAAAGGCAGTCTGGCCTTCATGGTTGTTTCTTTAAACGACGGGAAATTTAATTTTGATATCTGTAACTGAAAAAATTTTTAAAATCGGACCATAAACACTGAAGATATGGAGAAAAATGTGAAAAATATAAAAATAGCCTAAAACCTGCTAAAAATCGGTCCGAATGCCAATGATGTTTTATAGTCAATTGTGCTCCTTAATGATGGGAATGTTGTCAAAAAATTTCAGCATTCTATCTTTTATAGGAGCTGAGTAAATCCCATTTCCCCCATAGCGTTACGGACTGACTGACGGACTGACGGACTGACGGACGGACAAAGTGAATTATAGAGTAGCTTCGCTACTAAAAAAGAGATTTCTATATATTTGATCATTATATTATATGTGCCTTATTACTAGTTTGTAAGTTTTATTTGATTGCATTTTAAGATATTTAATCGCATCACTATATTGTATCATACACCTGTTTGAGCAAGAAATAAAAAGCAAAAAAAATCTTTGAAGTTTTTTTTTGGTAGTTACCTAAGTGCAATAAAGTAAGTTTATTGTAAGGAACATTGGAAGGTTTCGAACCCGAGCAAATATTATCCAGCTCCTCTTTTCTAATCGAAGTGGCATGTTCTATGTTTCATCATCCTAAAAAAATAGAATAGGTTAGCAAAAGATAAGTCCAAGAAAATAAGTTTTTTATAGGTGGAAAGTCTTAGGAGAGGCTTGGAAAATTATTTACTATTTTCTTTGGTTGCAAACAAAGAATTGGTGATCTTTTTCTTGGTTTTCTTTTGGGAATTTTTGACTTATACTTTTTAAAAGGAATAAATCTTTCTTGGCTTTTGTCTTAGAAAAAAAATACTGAACCAACTTTATCATAATATCTACCTAAGACAGAAATAAACACCATATCACAACATACATTTCAGAATATAGGTTGACTATGGTCTTTAAGACATGCCATATCCAACAAAATTACAATCAAAGGGTCTAAATGTTTTTCTTAACCAAAATTCTACATACCCTGGCGGTTCCAGGGATATGTCAGTAAGGCTTGTCGGCTGGCCAGAAAGCTTTTAACAGGCGGCTGACTAAAGGCCGGATTTGATGGTTATCAACAGTTAAACGTAGCGATTTTCGGTTTTTCTGATTAAATTGTGTTTGAAAGCGTTAAATCCTAAAGGCTGGTATTCTCACACAACATTACTCTCAATACAATGCAAATTAAACTGAATGTTTTTTAAACTGTTTTTAACCTCTTTTTGAATGGGGGGTCAAAAATATACTAGGACACCTATAGAATCAGACTGCAGAGCCCAAATTTGAATTAAGTCCCCAATAAACTTTTTTTGAGGGATTTAAAAATAAATTTTTAGTGTTGCTGTAGTCATTTTGACCGGAGCAAAAGCTCTTTCTTTTACTTTGGGTAATATTGTGGCTTACAGAACATTTTTATATAATTCACTTTATATTGATACAATAAAAAAAACATTACTCTGTTCATTGGAAATAATTTTTTTTTTCAAAACAATTAATTTCACTGAAAAATCTAACATTTACAATAAAACAAATAAGTCTGAAGTCTAACCAATAAGAAGTCTTGTTTTATTTCAATTCTTTACAATTCAAAAAAAGAGTGTTTTCACAAAGTGACTCATTTCCAATGTAGTTAAATAATTTTTATTCAATTAAAATAAAAAGAATGAAAACCATACACATAAAAGTTACATACTTTTTAAATTCTTTTTAAAAATAAGTTTGAATAATCTTATTTTATATCACTTTTGTATATGTGACAAAAATAAATTTGTTGTCATTTAACCCTTTACAGCCATTTTTTATGTTTTTAAAATAAGTGATAGAACACAAACATGTTAATGTTAATTCATTGATATATTATAAAGAATAAATTTTTTAATTAATTAATTTAGATGAAATCAAATGGCCTAATTTTATTCTATACCAGAATACAAGATTTATGAAGCAAAACACTCTAAAAGCTATGAATTTTACCCCAATAAAAAACGACCTTTTGCTCTGGTCAAAAATGACCAGAGCATCAGTAAAAATTAATTTTTAAATCCCCAAAAAAAGTTTATTGGGGACTTAATTCAAATTTAGGCTCTGCAGTCCGATTCTACTGTTGTCATAGTATATTTTTTATATATGTTTTAAAAATAGGTTAAAAACAGTTTAATGATTTTGACTATAAAAAAAAGATGTTTTTATTGTAAAAATGTTATCAGATACTGGCATCCTAAGTTTCTGCCAAAAATAAGCTTATAATTTTCAAGGCGACATATTTTAATAATGAAATTTTTATTAGCAATGAAAAACTTTCAAAATTTTCATTGTACTTAAAATATGATTTTGAAATGTCTATAACTTTTTGTTTTTGAAGCTGGAGGCTTCAAATTTTTTGTATTGGGTCTACTTGTGGCAGTCTTTCAGCAGTTAAAGCGTGGTATTTCTTGCTGGCTTCCTTTAAAATTAAACTCACAAAATTTTCATTAATTTAATAACAAACAAATTTGCTTCTATGTTTTTTTCTGTTATTCAAAAGGAGCCCCCCCCCCCCCCTCCTCCCGACAGAGTCCGAATTCAATCTAAGGCAAAGTCTTGGTGAACTAGACTTTCCTTTAATTAACCTATCCTCCCTAGCCCCATCCAGATATACAGTGGCAAGGGTAATAGTAGGGGGGGAATGAGTGTAAAGGGGGAGGCAGAAAAGATAATAAAAAAAATCTCCATGTTCCTTTCGAATGACAGAAAAAAACATATAAGCATATTTGTTTGTTATTAAATTAATGAAAATTTTGTGAGTTTAATTTTGAAGGAAGCCTGCAAGACTGTCACAAGTAGACCCAGTACAAAAAATTTGAAGCCTCCAGCTTCAAAAAGAAAAAAGTTATAGACATTTCAAAATATTATATTAAGTACAATGAAAATTTTGAAAGTTTTTTATTGCTAATAATAAAATTTTCATTATTAAAATAATTCACCTAGAAAATTATAAGCTTATCTTTGGCAGAAACTTAGGATGCCAGTAACTGATAACATTTTTACAATAAAAACACCTTTTTTTATAGTCAAAATCATTAAAAAACATTCAGTTTAATTTGCATTGTATTGAGAGTAATGTAGTGTGAGAATGCCAGCCTTTAGGATTTCTAGCCAATCAGAAGTCTGAGTCCATGCTAAGTCCGCTGAACAACCAATCACAGCTGAGTATCTGTATTACTTACATTAGTTTCATTTTTTCCCGCTATGATTTTATGCTTTCAAACGCAATTTAAACAGAATTTTTTAAAAGACATTTTGACTATAAAAAAGGGTGTTTTTATTGTAAAATATTATCAGTTACTGGCAGTCTAAGTTTTTGACAAAGATAAGCTAATAATTTTGCTTCCAGATGACGTATTCTAATAATTAAAATTTTATTATTAGCAATGAAAAACTTTCAAAATTTTTATTGTACTAAAATAATCATTTTGAAATTTCTTTAACTTTTTTGTTTTTGAAGCTGGAGGCTTCAAATTTTTTGTATTGGGTCTACTTATGGCAGGCTTTCAGCAGTTAAAGAGAGGTATTTCTTGCAGGGTTCCTTTAATAGTTGGTCTTCCATTAATTAATGAATTTAATTCAAAAATTCTAATAGAAATAGATTATATATAGAAAATTATAGAAATATTTATCCTACAGTCAAGAATCAGATAACCTGTAGAGTCATATATTAGCACAATTGAAAAAGGATATTGATTTGGTCAAACTGGTCCTATAATCCATCAACTGAAAAGAGAAATTCTAGCAGATAAACACCTTTGTTTATTTTTTGTTATTTATGAATCATTCCAGTAATACAGCAAAGGAATTTTTCAACCATATGATTTTTAAAAGCTACCTTTGTCTTAAGAAATGCAAATTTTATCTTTTTCCTGTCAAAATTTTTTTACCAATAACTTAGCCTTATTATTCTTCTGCAGTTATTCTATTGGCTGATTTAGAGATAATGTCTCTAAATTTTCTCAATTCTTAATAAGTAAAGAATTCTATACCTTAAAGGGCAAATATAGGTTGAATATGATATGGGCTTACAATTTAGGTGCAATTCTATACTTTTAGAATATCTATGCCAAATTTTAATAATAATAAAAAATTAAGTAGATATTGCAATTTTTGTGTTCACTTCAACATATAAAAATGAACAACAAAATTGGCTTTTTTATCTTTTATAAGACTTTTTTTTTGACTATTTTGCTTATGTTTGATGGACTATTACATTGGCACACATCTTAAATGACAATTTAAATGTTTAATTTTTAGATAACATACTATTTTATTCAATTTTTTAAAAACCGTAAAAATATTTTGCATATTTGTGCGTCAGGAGTATTGACTAGGGTAAATAATATGTTTTAAAGTTTCTTTTCTGTACAAAGATCATTGATTAATTCTGGATGATATAAATACCCTAAAGTACGCATTTTTCAACACAAACGAAGACACACAAATCGGTTGCACAATTTCTCCAGAAAAAAATATAAGAAAAAAGAATCAATGTTCACCTATCATTTTTGTCCCCTTTAAATTAATTATAACAATTACAATATAATTTTCATACTGACATGAAATAAAATTTTTCTGTTAAAGGTTTTTTTTATATAAAAATCATATACTTTATACTTTGGTGGGGAATATTGTTAAGGAAGTAAAATCCAAGTTACAAAAAAATACATTGATAACTTGTTTCCACATTTCATTTAACGAAAGCTTTTTAATTCAACCTTCCTAAGAATCCTTTTGTGATGCTAGGGTGTTTGGAGTTCTTAGGGAACCATACTAATTAGATAAAATTGCATGTCCAGGTTTTAAGCTATAACAGACTTATACAATTAAATATGTAAATATCTTTAAGTTAATTATAATCTATGGAATGGCACGGTTTTTTTGAGCCCATATCATATTCAACCTATATTTGCCCTTTAAACTGTTTTTAACCTATTTTTAAAACATATATAAAAGTATACTATGACAACAGTAGAATCGGACTGCAGAGCCTTAATTTGAATTAAGTCCCCAATAAACTTTTTTTGGGGGATTTAAAAATTAATTTTTACTGATGCTCTGGTCATTTTTGACCAGAGCAAAAGGTCTTTTTTTTATTGGGGTAAAATTCGTAGCTTTTAGAGTGTTTTGCTTCATAAATCTTGTATTCTGGTATATAGTAAAATTAGGCCTTTTGATTTCATCTAAATTAATTAATTAAAAAAATAATTCTTTATAATATATCAATGATTTAACATTAATATGTTTGTGTTCTATCACTTATATTAAAAACATAAAAAATGGCTGTAAAGGGTTAAATGACAACAAATGTTTATGCAATACAACAAATTTATTTTTGTCACATATACAAATGTGATATAAAATAAGATTATTCAAACTTATTTTTAAAAATAATTTTAAAAAGTATGTAACTTTTATGTGTATGGTTTTCATTCTTTTCATTTTAATTTAAAAAAATTATTTGAATACATTAGAAATGAGTCCCTTTGTGAAAACACTCTTTTTTTGAATTGTAAAGAATTGAAATAAAACAAGACTTCTTATTGGTTAGACTTCAGAATTATTTGTTTTATTGTAAATGTTAGATTTTTCAGTGAAATTAATTGTTTTGGAAAAAAAAAATATTTCCAATGAACAGAGTAATGTTTTTTTATTGTATTAACATAAAGTGAATTATATAAAAATGTTCTGTAAGCCACAATATTACCCGAAGTAAAAATGACTACAGCAACACTAAAAATTAATTTTTAAATCCCCCAAAAAAAGTTTATTGGGGACTTAATTCAAATTTGGGCTCTGCAGTCTGCGATTCTATAGGTGTCCTAGTATATTTTTGACCTCCCATTCAAAACTAGGTTAAAAACAGTTTAATGTTTAAGATCAAAAGGAAAACAATTAAAACACAAAGACAAGTTAACCAAATTCAATTCAAATCACAACTGCTGCATTGATTTCACATTAATAAGATTTTATCTTTGTTACAAAAGTATCTAAAACTATACTGAGCACAATTTACAGAAACACATCTTATCTTCCTGTATTCAAAATAGAATTGCCTTGTAAATACGTTGAATTTGGTGTTTACACCTCAAATCTTAAAAATGAAAGAAGTGCCAAGGAGCTGCTATTATTTCGAACTCAATGGATTCTAAATGTCTCTTGGTCCTATTTGAACGCTGCATAGTCTGTTTTGATAGAAATTTTTTTTTTACTTCAAATGAGTAAGGCAGGATATGAATGATCCTCCCCCTCTCTCTTATTCAATATCTACATTTGATCCATTTCAAGGTTTTTGATTTACAGTGAATTGTTGTAGAACAAAGCAATATTTATAACTTTTCTTAACCCCCTTCCCTCCCCCAATTAGAACAGAGAAACCAGTACAGTACAAACTATCCAAAAATGATCCATTTGCATAAAGTAGGGTGAGGGGGGCATAGACCAGTAAGGGGTTAATCCAGTAATTATCGACCTACCTTCATAAAATGACCTTTATCTCCATGTTCCTTTCGTAGAAGCAAATTTGTTTGTTATTAAATTAATGAAAATTTTGTGAGTTTAATTTTATAGGAAGCCTGCAAGAAATACCACGCTTTAACTGTTGAAAGACTGCCACAAGTACACCCAATACCCCAAATTTTAAGCCTTCAGCTTCTATAACAAAAAAGTTCTAGGCATTTTAAAATGACATTTTATGTACTATGAAAATTTTGAAAGAATTTCAGTGCTAATGTAGATATTTTGAAATTGAACTATGTGGCCTAGAAACAAAATTATAAGCTTATTTTTGTCATAAATTTAGATTGCCAGTAACTAATTATATTTTTACAATAAAATACCCATTTTTATAGTCAAAATCATTAAAAAAATAAGTTTAACTTGGGTTGTACCGAGTGTACTGTAGCCAATCAGAAGGCTGAATCAGCTAAGCAACCAATCACAGCTGAGCTTGTAGTAGTTTACCCCTTTGTTTCTGCTATGATTTTTGTTTACAAATGCAATTTAAATCGAATTTTTTTCATAGATTTTGACTATGAAATTTGGTGTTTTTATTTTAAAAATGTAATCAGTTACCGGCAATCTAAGTTTCTGACAAAGATAAAGTTATAATTTTATGTCTAGGCGACATAATTTAATATTGTTTTTTTTCTTTTATGAGCATTGGAAATCTTTCAAAATTTTCATTGTACATAATATGCTATTTTGAAATGCCTAGAACTTTTTTGTTATTGAAGCTAAAGACTTTAAATTTGGGGTATTGGGTCTACTTAATTGTGGCAGTCTTTTAGCAAATAAAGCGTGGTATTTCTTGCAGGCCTCCTTTAAGGGTAGTTTTAGGGTCTCAACGTTTAACAAAAAAAATTTTTTTAATCCATAAAAATCTTTTTAACTAAGAATTCTCCATACTTTTCAAATCGGTTGAGAGCTTTAAAAAAGAGTTAATATTTTTTTCAAAAATAACCAGAGTTTGTGGCAGGGCATTATCATTTTTGAAAAAAAAATTTGAATTTGATTTTTAAGGTTAATTTTTAGGTTTTCCAAAATTCAATATGGGCTTTTTAAGAATCAGGCCTAAAAGTGGGTAGGACAGTGTTTTTTTATGAAAAAATTAAAATTTTATTTTTAAATAAAATGTATTTAAAAAAATGTTTTTTGTCATAGAAGGAATAGTCTAATCCTTATGACAATTTTTGTGGATAATCCCTCTAACCAAACCTAAATACATTTGATTGGCCATTTGGCCGTTTTTCATTGATTTCTTTTAGGTTGAAAAAAACGTTATTTGTTTAGCCCCCCTGTGGGGTATTAATCTGTCGACTTTGAGTCCAATTATATCAAACTTCTAAAAGTCCTAGGATAACCTGATAGTCTTTTCCATAAGCTTTGTAATGATCTTGGTTTTATTAGAAAATATTAATATTTTCCCTATTTATTTTCTTCAAAAAACTGAAAAAATTACTGGTTTGGTTAGAGGGATTATCCCAGATTTAAGATTTTTTGGATAGGCCTCCAGGTTCTGGAGCTCCAGGCCTCCAGGTGGTCTCTCTACAAGTAAAAATGAAAAAAAAATTTTTTAAAGAGTTAGATGTCAGCTTATGAGACAAAATATGTGAATAACAATCAAAAAGAAGCATATTTTGTTTTATAAGTTAACCTCTAACTCTTCAAAAAAAAATCTTATTTTTAATCTTTACCTGTACAGAGACCACCTGGAGGCCTGGAGCTCCGGAACCTGGAGGCCTATCCAAAAAATTTTAAATCTGGGGTAATTCATCATATAATAATGATTTTATCTCTAATAACCTATCCTCTCAGTCCAAAGATAAAGCCTATACACCAGGTTTATGCAAATGTGTCAGAACTCCCCCCCCCCCCCCATAATCCCTTCTTTCCTGTAAGCAGTTTATGACGAAAGTTGAAGATTTGGCCGATATAATCCAAATAAGCAAAAATTTTCATCAATTGCTTATAAGAAATTTAACATAAAATCTAATAACCTATTCTCTCAGTCCAAAGATAAAGCCTATACACCAGGATTACGCAAATGTGTCAGAACTTCCCCCCCCCCCCTCCCTTATTACTCCTCCTTCTTTTTCTTCAATTCAACTGATACAAGCAACTTTAACTATAAATGTCTAAGGATTTATTTACTCCATCCACTTTTAACTCACAAATCAGACCAAATTGTTCAGTAATTGATCAGTAATTTACCACAAAAATGCACAATTAGATAAGCAAATAACCTCTTTGTGCTTACTTACACGGTGAGAGATTACTAGGGAAATATTAAGATTAAAAAAATGAACAAAAAAATTACAAATATATACAATTGAATTAATTAATAAACAACTTTCTTAAAATAATTTTGAATACTCATTTGATATGATTTTTAAAGTACTTTTTTAAAATAAACAAAACATCTTTTATATACGCTCTTTGTATGTTTCATTTATTTAATTAAGAATATACAACAATGTTTAAATTATATATAAAATCTATGCTTTTTTCACAATTGACATAATTTTAAAATAGTATGGTACATTTCTATTATGTCGATGTTAAACAAGTAATTGAAGATTACAGAAACATAGATATTAAAAATGTAAACCATGATTCCAGTTTCGCCCCTATTGAAAGTGGAATCTTACATTTCAAATATCGTATCGGCGTTGAAGATATCTTCACCAAGAGAGGCAAAATTGGAATCTTACATTTCAAAAATCGTATAGGCGTTGAAGATATCTTCACCAAGAGAGGGGAAAGTGGAAGGGTAGATTACAGTTTTACAGGGTCAAAACCATAATCATAGATTATGTTTCTGCTTTTATAAAAATGGATTCAACTCCCTAACTGTATTTGGTACTGAATGTCAGACTAAAGTTACTTACTTAGTTGGCTCAAACAAATAAAGTATAAGGGATAGGGACATTTAGATCAAAATAAAATAATTTTTTTGTTTAAAGGCATACTGTAATTTCAACTAGAGATACTTAGATTAATTAAGTAATTTCAAAGTTTTAAACAAAGTTTTACGTTATAAATCCAATAAAGAATAAAAAAAGAATGATAATTAAAAACATAGATGTAAAATTGTTACTTGAACTATAAGTCAATTCTTTTTGATTGAGAGAGATAGGGTGGAGTAGATTCTTTCAAACAAGCCCCTCTATGCTAATCTTCAGTAAATTCAGAAAGGCCTTGGAGATTTTTAAAATTAGATAGAATCAAGTAGCTGGGATTGCTTAGAACAAGGATGAATGGCAATGTTTATGATTAAGTAGCGAAGTACAATAAAATCATGGATGTAAAATGAACAAATTGAGTTAAAATTGAATATGTATTTTTGTAGCATGACTGTCAGACCGACTGACCAAGTGAGCTGCATACTTGAAACCCTTGGAAACTTGCAATGCAGCCAAGAAAATCGCATTTCTTCTAAAGCTTTTCGGATGGACAATCTGACGTTGGAAATGGCATACAGTTTGACTGACAGACTAAACTAATTATTAAAAACTGATATTTCTCTTTTAATTTTGAATAAAATTATCCTTTAACTTGTGGTGCAAAATATAAATCCTGAACTACATGAAATCTTGACAGATTAATCAAAATTTCAAGTGTGGGGAGTTGGGGATGGATAAAACCAACTAGCAACTCATAATCATATTACACATTTATTCCACCAGACAATTTGGGAGATTCCCTCAAATAATAATTAGAGCATAGAAACCACCCTCCATTATTTTTCATTAAATTAAAAATATGGTGAATTTGTTTGTCTAATACTTAAAGTAATGTTAGGTTAGGTTATATTCGGTACTATAAGTTTAGAGCACTGCATGTATAAGCCCCCGAAAGTAAGGCACCCTGCAGGAGTTAGGAATACGAAAAAATACTCCTCCTCCTATATTTTCAATTTAATTAAAAATATTAGAGGGAGGGGATCAGTGCTTTAATAGTCACTTTGAGGAAAAGCACCAACGATTTCATTTTAACTCTCAACTAGGGGAGATAATTCAACTTTATTTGAAACCCTTATAACAGACATTTAATTCATACTTTATACTTTCCTTTAGTTTTCATATAAACACCGAATAATCAACTGTAATTTTAAATTTTGTAATAATTACACTATATTTAAACAAGCGGCTACGCCCCTAGAAGCTTCTAGGGGCACTTCAGGTCGGGAGAAGGAACGTGACTTACCTCCCCCCCCCCCAAAAAAAAAATGATTTGGGCGGAGGGTTAATTTTTTTTCTAGGGGTGATTACTATTGGGAGGGTGGTGTTGTAACTTTATCGCGAAGTAAAGGAAGTAATTTGAGGAAATCAAATGTCGTCTTCAATTTATGTTTTTTTGGACACGTCGTCTTCTATTAAAAAATAATTCAAATATTTTAAAAAAAGGACACTCCTCTTTATATTTTTATTTCAACAAGGATAACAACATCCATAGAAGCAAAGCTCTACAATCAGAAGGAAGGACAAACAAACAATAACTCTTATAGTGTGACAGAATGAAATATGTACTTAATTCTTTTTGCAAAATTAATTCAAATAGCAATCAATAAAAGGATAGCAATCAATCAATAACGAATTATTCACATTATATGTATATATGAATGATATATATTAAGGATTAAAAACTAATAGGGAAATTTTGCGGGCATGGAGGGGATAATTACTTTAGTCCCCAAAGTTTTATAATAAGGTTTTTCTTAAAAATTTGCATTAATATATCAAATTGATATAATAAAGTATCTTATTTATTGGCTTAAATGTCCTATTTTACTAAGCAGGTTTTTTTTGTATATTAAGATCTCAAAACTACTTAACTATGTTTTCTCTTTTAGGTAAGCTTATAAACTTCGTTTTAATCGATTTTTCTAGCCCCTTGATTATACAGAGCTCCATTATGCTTGGGGTATAACCGCTAGTATAAAATACAGCATGATTAAATTTGCATTAATGTTGTGGGAATGTCATTAGGATTACGACATAGTTGAATACTTAATAAAAAATAAGGTAAAACTAAATGTTCATTTATGTTGTAACTTAATTATCAACAGCCTCTATAACCTATCAAACTAAATAAAAACATAGCTTTAGCATTTTTCCTCTTTCATTTTTTATCTGCAACAAAAAAATACAAGAAATAAAAAAGAAACTCCATTTTATTTAAATTATATTTATTGAATAAAAAATACAAAAATGACAACATCAATAAAAGCAAAATCCGTATAAATCTGTCCAATATTAATATCCATGAATTAATTATTATATCCATTCTTTACAGATTGGATAACTTTAAAAAAATCTGTGTGTTATCCTATCTATTGCAAGATTTAATAAACCACAAACTACCTAAATCTTCCTTGAAATTTTGGCATGGCAATTGCCTTAACGGGGTACTAAATAGAATTATCTATCTGTCTATATATCTATCTATATGTCTATCTATATGTCTATCTAACTGTCTATCTATATATCTATTTGTCTATCTATCTATATACCTATCTGTCTATCTATCTGTCTATCTATCTGACTATCAATCTAACTGTATGTATCTCCGTGTGCTTTCTCAGGTTACCTGACCTAGTATACTTTTTTTCACATAGGTCACAAGACAATATGTTTTATTTAAATACGATAAAACAGGAGTATAATGATAAAAAGTTTTGCATAATAATTGCCTTAACGTTGTACTAAATAGAATTATCTATCTATATGTCTATATATATCTATCTATCTAACTGTCTATCTATATGTCTATCTATCTGTCTATTTATCTGTATATCTATCTGTCCATCTATCTGTCTGTCTATCTATCTGACTATTAATCTAACTGTTTGTCTATCTAACTGTCTATCTAACTGACTATCTAACTGACTATCTAACTGACTATCTAACTGACTATCTAACTGACTATCTATCTGTCTATCTATATGTCTATCTATCTAACTGTCTATCTATATGTCTATCTATCTGTATATCTATCTGTCTATCTATCTGCCTGTCTTTCTATCTATCTGACTATCAATCTATCTGTCTATCTAACTGTCTATCAAACTGACTATCTATCTGTCTGTCTATCTATCTATCTACTAAATAGAATTATCTATCTATCTGTCTATCTATATGTCTATCTATCTAACTGTCTATCTATATGTCTATCTAACTGTCTATCTATATATCTATTTGTCTATCTATCTATATACCTATCTGTCTATCTATCTGTCTATCTATCTGACTATCAATCTAACTGTATGTATCTCCGTGTGCTTTCTCAGGTTACCTGACCTAGTATACTTTTTAGTAGCGAAGCTACTCTATAATTCGAAATGTCCGTCCGTCCGTCCGTCCGTCCGTCCGTCCGTCCGTCCGTCCGTCCGTCCGTCTGTCCGTCCGTCTGTCCGTCCGTGTAAGACAGAATAGGGGAAACGTGATTTTCTCGGCTCCTATTAAAGATAGACAGCTGAAATTTTTTGACAACATTCCTATTATTAAGCAGCACAATTAACTATAAAACATCAAGGGCGGTCAGACCCCTTTTTAGCAGGTTTTAGGCTATTTTTGTATGTTTCATATTTTTATCCATAACTTCAGTGTTTATGGTCCGATTTTCAAAATTTTTTCAGTTATTGATATCAAAATTAAATTTCCTGTCGTTTACAGAAAACAACCATGACAGCCACACTGCCATCTTGCAGGTTTTAGGCTATTTTTGTATTTTTCACATTTCCACCATATCTTCAGTGTTTATGGTCCAATTTTCAAAATTTTTTCAGTTATAGATATAAGAATTAAATTTCCCGTCGTTTAAAGAAAACATCCATGACGGCCAGACTGCCTTTTTGCAGGTTTTAGGCTATTTTTGTATTTTTCACATTATTCTCCATATCTTCAGTGTTTATGGTCCGATTTTAAAAATTTTTTCAGTTATAGATATCAAAATTAAATTTCCCGTCGTTTAAAGAAAAACCATGGCGGTCAGACTGCCTTTTATCAGGTTTTTGGCTATTTTTATATGTTTTACATATTTACCCATATATTTGGTGTTTTTGGTCCAATTTTCAAACTTTTTTGGGATAAATCCACTTTAAATCTACTTTTACGTATTTCCATCCACGATTTTTTGTGCTTCGCTACTTATGGATGTTGTCATCCTTGTTTTCACATACATCAAAAGATAATATGTTTTATTTAAATACGATAAAACAGGAGTATAATGATAAAAAGTTTTGCATAATAATTGCCTTAACGGTGTACTAAATAGAATTATCTATCTATCTGTCTATCTATCTATCTGTCTATCTATCTATCTATCTATATGTCTATCTATCTAACTGTCTATCTATATGTCTATCTATCTGTATATCTATCTGTCTATCTATCTGTCTGTCTATCTGTCTGTCTATCTATCTATCTGACTATCAATCTAACTGTTTGTCTATCTAACTGTCTATCTAACTGTCTATCTAACTGTCTATCTAATTGTCTATCTAACTGACTATCTAACTGACTATCTAACTGATAAGAGTATAATGATAAAAATTTTTGCATAAAAATTGCCTTAACGGTGTACTAAATAGAATTATCTATCTATCTGTCTATCTATATGTCTATCCATCTAACTGTCAATCTATTATTCTATGTATTTAACTGTACATCTATCTGTCTATCTATTATCTGTCTATCTATATTATATGAATAAAAGCTATCTATCTCGGACGGACGTAGGGACCGACCCTAATTATAGAAAAGCTTTGCTTTTAGAAATGTGTTCACAAAATTTAATATGTAATACATACATACTGTATACCTAGGTATGAAATGATCTTAATTTTTACATGCATATTTTTCCTGCAGGTATGTTTATTAGAAAATCAATACAGCAAATCCTTTGACTTTTACCTTAGTTTTTCAACATATATCTCATCATTGTTAGAAGATTGGGAACTGAAAATATATATAAATGATTAATATATGCCATGAGGGAAGGGGCGTAACCGCTAGTAGAGTTTATAGGAATTAATATGCAAAGGAAGATATCGAAAGGACAATTCTAATCTAATTAAACTAACAACAAGGATGACAACATCCATAAAAGTGAAGCACTGAAAAGGTAGAACAAACGGACATTAACACTATTATAGTGTCTGAACTGAATAATCAGAATATAAAACTTTAAGAGTCCAAGCAATTGTAAGTAAATTTGTTGAAAAACTGCTTGATACAGGATAATGTTTATGGACATACTTACATTTTTAGGACTTGATTATAGAAATGCTTCGCTTATAATATTGTTCTTTGTTGTCCTAGGAATCAATATACCAAAAATCAGAGCAAACGGATGATTAGATCACATAAAAATTTGTTGTTAACGTAGAAAAATCAACATGTTTAAAATGAACGTACGGACGGACGGACGTACGGACCGACCCTAATAATAGAAAAGCTTCGCTTTTAAAAAGAGCTACATTACGGACGTACGGTCTAAAACTAATCATAGAAAAGCTTTAAGTTTTTTTATTCTTATTACCTATCTTTAGATAAATCATATGTCTTACCAGCGTCTGTAGAGGATTGGAAACTAAATTATAAATAAAACATATATATATATATATTCAGCAATGTTTCATGAAAGTTTATTTTAATTCGAAGACTATAATTTTTAGCGGCAGTGGCAGAAAGGAAACAATCGTTTTATAAACTTTATTTGTCGCAGGAAGTACTGATTGATTTTGGCCACAAAATTATAATTAATGAAAGCCTCAATTTAACTAATCAGCGTAATTACCTATCTAAATGAGGTTCATCCATTTCAAATATGATTTTATCTCATATCATTATCTAAAGATAAAAAGAAGTGTATATATTTAATAAATCAATTTTATCATATATAATGAAAAAACTTTAAAATAAAATTCAAAACAACATACACATTTTATACTGGCATGTTGCTCACATTTATCGTTTAATAGATAATACACATTTTTATTTATAAATTCACTCTTATTAACAGGTTCTATTACTTTGTCAGTTAATCAATTTGTATTTATTTTTCAAAATGAGAAGGAAAGCGTGAATGCCATGCAATATTACTTACTTATAAATTATTTAAATTATTTAATAAATTATTTAACAGAAATTGAAAGAAATTGTACTCTATCCCTTTCAATATGAATTTTTATTGAAATTGTATGATTTAAAACATATTAAGAATTTAAATTCTGGGTATGTATTAAGTAATAAAAACTAATTTATGATAAGAAACTAAGAGTAGTAAATATTTGGAGTGTCCTTTCAATCTCCTTTCTTTTAGGAATTTTTATGTCTGTTTTTATGATTATTAACCAAAACAAAACTAAAAAAAAGACAATAATGTCGTCTTCAACTTGGGAATTGAAGACGACATTTGATTTCCTCAAAATAATTCCTTTACTTCGCGATAAAGTTACAACAGTGGATATACCCTCCCTTAAAATAGTTATAAACCTTCCCTTGACCTATGAAGAGCTTCATTGTAAAATTAATTAAAAGTTTTCCGAAAAAGTACTAAATTCATTTTATTTATACAGATTTTTTTTATTTTCAAAAAAATCTCTTATTTTACTCAAATGAAGGTTTAATTGATCTTATTGAAGATCTTAATGTTTTTTTTATTATATTCTTTTCTATGAGCAATAAAATGTAAGATGACATTAAAAAAGTATATATATGTACATATTTAAGGGAAAGGATTGCTAGAATGGGATAAGTTAAATCCCTAGAAACACAAAATAGACCCAAACATCACGGATAGAGGGGACATTGGACGGTTTATTACACTAGTCCCCAAAGTTTTCTTATTTGTTGGCTTGACAACTTTGGGAGATTTTAAAAATTTGGTTCATTATTTTGAGTGTTTAATTTTGTGTATTAACATTGGGGATGTACATCAATTTATCAGCCAATGTTTTATCCCTTTAGATCCCTGCCCACACACACATATAAATGAGGTTGGTTTCGGTTTTTATGACGGAAAATAAAATGGTATGGGTTATTAACGTTTGCAAAATATATATTTAGAGCAAAACTTACATTTTAGTCTGATACTGTTCTACTCTTATACAAATAGTTTTGTTACTTTGCGGTATTTTGCACAATGTAATTTATTGTATAATTTACAAACAAGAAATAAATGACATAATTTAATGTAAATTCACCAAAATAAAAGTTCAAAACATTTCAAAGAACTTTTTATATACAAAAAGAATCTTCTGTATATTCCAAAAGAATCTGCTGTCCCTTAGTCAAAGGTAAAGACACACAGGAGAATAAAGCAAATTATAGAGTAGCTTCACTTTTTAAAGTAGGTACAACGACAAACGTACTATTGTGACAAATGGACTAGAAGACAAATGTAATATGGAGACAAACATACTAGGACGACATCACTTCAGTAAAACACTCAAGGAGTTGAGAAAATCACGAAAACATGAAAATCTAGGAATCAATCTAGCACCCCAAACAACAGACAGATGGACAAAATAACGTATAGATTAGATGGGCATATATTATAAGAATCTTCACTAAAAATTTCAGCTGTCTATCTTTTCTAGGAGCCGAGAAAATCATGTTTCCCCCACTTTGTCTTAGACGAACAGACGGACAGGCGGAAAGACGGACGGACATTTCGAATTATAGAGTAGCTTCGCTACTAAAAATAGTCAATTAAAGAAATTTTATAAAATTCTCCGAAATTAATTTAACAATCAAATCGAATATGGTGATAAAACAAGTGATAGAACTCAAATTTTATTTCTTAAATAACTTGAGTCGATGTTTATAATAAGGCCGAATTTTGACTTGTAGAAAGACAGACAGACATTGTCACTTATAGAGCAACTTAGCTTTACAAATTTTTTCGCAATAATTATTTTAGTTTGTTTTCAATAGTCTTCAATAATTGAGGAAGATTTGAGGGAGGGAGGGAAACATGGGCTGGTTTATACAACTAGTCCCCAAAGTGTTATTATAACGTTTTCTTATTCGTTGGCTTAACAACTTTGGGGACTTTATTGAGTTTTGATTAGTTGGTTTATTAAATTGAGTGTCAACAGGTTTCAACCACAAAATGTTTTCTATAGAAGGGTTATTTTTGTATAATACCATGGGGATTTTACATCAATTTATCGGCCATTGTGTTATCCCTTTAAATCGCTGGGAAGATTTACAGATAAAGTTTTGGTTACAAAAACTGATTTCTTTCAAATAAGTTTTTGAGGTAGATGAAAGATATAGATATTCTACATCAAATAGTAGAACTGAGTTTAAAGTAAAAGAATAGAAGGGTCAGGGGTTGATTAACTGTATGTTCACGGGGTGGGGACCCTGTTCCGACTCTCAATTAGGTCTTTGAATGTCATCCAATAGCGTTTATTGAACAGAGTATTCACTGCACTGATTTATCATTTAATTTTGTAAAGATTCTAATTTATGGGATTTTTTGGTATTAACAAATAACACTTTTATATCCAATATTAACGCTCATTTTCGACAAATACATAATACTATGATAATTGATTCTTAATATTAAGTTACTAATTTCATTTCAATAGCCTTATGTTATTTATATTATGTGTTGTTGAATTAAAAATTACTGTGCCTCAGACGTCAAAATAATAGCTTAATCTACCCAAAAACATATACAATAAAGCTTTTTCCCGAATGATTATAAATAAAGTGACCTCTTCTGCAATAAATGTCCTCAAAGTTGTTAAGCCAACAAATAAGAAAACATTGTAAAAAAAACTTTGGGGACTAGTGTAATAAACATCCCATTGTCTCCACTATCTCTCTTTAATTACATTATTGAAACTTCATTATAAACAATCGTTGACCAAGGTGACCAAACAGACGATCGTAAAAAACTATTTATAATTATAGAGTAGAGTAGAGACATACATACATTATTGTAAATAAGCTTTGCTTTCAATATTAATCCTAATTATACCAGGGAATAAGGGAAACTATATTGGAAATTTTTGTATAAAATTTTTTATTATCATGTTCTGTCATTTGTTGACTTAAAAAACTTGATTTTTTGCTATTAAAACTTCTCCGCCAATAATTTTAATCTACAGAAGGCATAATTTTGTTTATAATAATTGGAGGTGTTATCAATTTCTCGTCTATTGTCTTATCCCTTAAGATTCCTGTAATTATACTAATAGGTTTACCAATCTATTATTACTCACATCTGGCGTCAGAGTGTGTGTGTGTGTGTGTTTGTGTGTGTGTGTTTGTGTGTGTGTGTGTGTATGATTGTTAATGGGTGTAAAGAATAAAATAAGGATTAATCCATTAAGTTCTAGGGGATAGAAGTAATTATTAATCACTTCGTATTAAACACAGTTTTCTGCTAATATTAAAATCAAAATTTATAGGATAAATTCCAGTTTTGCTGTCCACGAATAATTAAAGGCCCTGGCGAACAAAACAGGAAAGAATCCTAAATTTATTCGTTAAAAATCATCTATAATACGATAAATTATTTTTTATTATGGCTTAGTACCGGTCTTATTCCAGTCACACTAGAAAGATTATTCTGTCGCGGCATCCATTTTGTTGTCCCTATTTTAGCGGACAATTTTAAGATTCTAGCTTTGACGAAAAATTAATGTTAATAAAATTACCCCTTCTGCAGATTAAATTCGTTGGTTGAAAGGTTTGGACAATACTAGTTTGGAACCAACCAATCAAAATTCAAAAGGAGTACCCAAAGATTTTAAGCCAAAGGATAAGATAACGAGACTATAAAACTTTGGGTACCAGTGTAAATTACCGTCCGATTTCACCTCCCTCCCTGAGTCCCTGGTAATCTTTCATCAATCAGTTACACTTAAAATAATTGTATTTTGTATGATTTTTTCATATAGTGTAGCCTTGATCCAAATATTTTACTCAAGTGACAAAAGTTGTAAAAAAGTGTTTGATAATATTTCCATTTTGCAAGGTTTATATCTAATCTAATCAGCGTCCATAAAAGTCAAGCTCTTAAACGGTAGGACAAATGAACATTAACACTTGTAGAGTGTCAGAACTGAATGAGCAGAAAATAAATGTAGTGGTCTAAAAATATAAGTAAATTTGTTGCAAAACTGTTAAATACAGGTTACTGTTTAAGGGCATGCTTACATTTTCAGAACTAAATTATAGAGATGATTCGATTATAACTTTTAAGCTAAATTTTGTTTCTATTTCATTACTTTCAAAACATATTCTTTAGGATATTAGACTAAAATTATTGAAAACCAATATATCTCTCCGTGTGGCAGCTTGTATACATAATTTTCTTCTTGTAATGGATATATGAAAAACGAACACTATTTCAATTTCGTCAAGTTTAACTGAACCGAAGCTCTATAAACAATGACGTTGTACAATACCAATGACCAATGACAGGCAAATAAACAGACTAAATTACCAATTGCAGGGCAGTACACATTTTATTTGACCAATGATAGGCCAGTATGACGTCATTTTTATAGGCACTATATGAAGCTGAAACTTAAACTTAATTTCAGGGGCTTACACACGACATTTGCAAGGGGGTGGGGGGGTTAAAAATAGCTTAAATTTAAACAAAAACTTTTATATTAAAATATTGGAAATAAATGAAAGTAAAAGTAAAATGTCAAGGTTAAGTTTAGGCTATTATCAAGGAAGTATTATATTTATTGAAAGTGCACACATTCCATTATTTCAAAATATATCACATCTCCCTGGGTAACTAGTTTGAAAACTGTGGAAGGTTCTAAGTTAGAATTTGCACATGGTATTGTTTCTAAAAGTTAGGTACTAGGTTTTTTAATCTATAAAATTAAAAAGCTTGGATAAAAAGGAAAGTTTAACTTGTTTTTTTTTTAAATTATCATAAGAAGTAAAATAAAAGTAGCAAAATAGTATGTCTATTTTCATAAATACAGGGTGTTTTTTTTAATAAGACAAAAATATTACTTAATTTAACCCACTTGCCATTGACAAAATTAAAGATCTATATCTTAATTTCTTCATTGGGTTGGGGAGTTTTGTATAAGAAAAAAAATACTTAGCAATTTTCAACAAATTATGCCTTAAAGACCGGTTTTTCCAAAGTACCTATGTTTGGAAGATTTTTGGATCATGACAAATTTAAAGGGTGTGCAAAAATGCATACATTTTTTAGATTTAAATTGCGCATCTTGTGTTAATAGTAGAAAAATGTTATGCACACCGTTAGAATTGTCTTAAACTCATGTTTTTAGATATTAAAGATTTTCCTGTGCTACGCATAGTTTAGGAGATACGTGGTAAAATGTCCCAACTGACTTAAAACTTTTCAACCTTTCTCACATTTTCCAACGTAGCTTCTATACTAAAATAGCATAAGTATGAAACATATATTTCCAAAAAGTAGAGTATATGACGATTCTAACGGTATGCATAGCATTTTTCTACTATTAACACAAGCTGCGCAATTAGAATTATAAAAATGTATGCATTTTTGTTCACCCTTTAAATTTGTCATGATTCAAAAATCTTCCAAACATAGGTACTTTGGAAAAACCGGTTTTTAAGGCATAATTTGTTGAAAATCGCTAAGTATTTTTTTCTTATACAAAACTCCCCAGCCCAATGAAGAAATTAAGATATAGATCATTAACTTCTGTCAATGGCAAATGGGTTAAATTAAGTAATATTTTTGTCTTATTAAAAAAAACACCCTGTATGTTACCTAGTAGTTTTTGTAAAATTGACTTGCTATCACCTGACTCAAAGTACCTTAAGTTCTTGTCTCGACCCAGGTGTTTTCTTTTTTCAAACTCTTATTCCAGTGAAGAGTGATATTTTCATTGCTTTGTTAATTTTCATATTTAGTTATTATGTGTTTCTTGATCAAATAAAAACAAAAATGGCGTGGAATACGGCTTTACAAATTCTTAGAGTAATATTTGATTTTCTGAAAGGTTAAGCTTTTCTATAATAAAACAAGGTCTGTACGTCCATTTTTAAATCGCAATTTAGACAAAAGGGAAAATCTTTCTTAATGTTGTTATTATTAAATTTTGAGTCTTAATATTCAGATTGTACGATTGTCTGAATCTTAAGATCTCAATAACTACTGAACTGATTGGGTTCTTTAAATTAGGTAAGATTCACATAGGCCTAGTGATGGTTTTAGCCACTTAATTTTCATAATTAAGTTATTGGTGGTTTAATGATAATTTTCTAGCCCTTTTCTGATCCTTCTAATTGATGTACATCCCCAATGATGATACACAAAATTACCCCTTCTGCAGATTACAATTAGTGGATGAAACGTAAAAACACTCAACTTATTGAACTAACCAATCAAAATTCAAAAAGTCCCCTAAGTTGTTGAGCCAACGAATAAGAAAACGTTATCATGAAACTTTGGGGACCATGTAATAAAAAGTCCATTTTCCTCTCTCTCTCTCTACCTCTGCATGGCTATCCTTATAAATAAATTAAAAATGTGTTGAAAATAAATGTGGTTGAAAACTAAATCCTATAATCCAATTTGTACTTGAAACTCAAATCTTGAGTAAAAATGCATTTTTATGTGTTGTACTGTTTGTATTTAAAACAAACTATATTTCTAATATTTTAGAAAGTTTATAAAACTTTTAAGTAATACATAAAACTTAAGACAGGTGGAAACATATAAAAAATAATCTAAAGAATAGTTCTTAAAATTTTTTTAAAATGTTGTGAAAAAAAACATGACATTCATGTAAATTAAATAAGAATTTAATTCTTGAAGCAAGTCGAATACTTCATATTTTTAACTATTAATGGTCTTCTTTATTAACGGGGGACATACACAATATATTTTAGCCCTCTAGCTCTAATAGGAGCTGAGATAATAGATAAAAAGTAACTGCTTGATTTTAAAAAATTTAAGAATGTTGTAGAAAAAACATGACATTCCTGTATATGATATAAGAATAAATTTTTTAAACAAATCGAATACTTCATATATTTAACTATTAACGGTCTTCTTTATCCAACGGGGGACATGCACAATATCTTTTAGCCCTCTAGCTCTAATAGGAGATGAGATAATAATTAAAAAGTAACTGTTTTATTTAAAAAAATCAAAATCTTTAGATACTGGTTGTTGATATTGGACTTTACCTGTTGGATATTTTATCTGATATTCTTGTCATCTACACAATGTATGTGGAGGAAAGGCAGTATCTCTTCTTGGTAAGAATCATTTATAGAGAAGCTCCTCCAGTGTTATTTTGGTCAGATTTCCGCAGATATTAACATGAAAAATTAAACAATTAAAACTAGTTTTGTTAGCTCCATGGGGCAGAAGTCCCAAACTAATAAAAGTTTATGATTTTCTTAATGTTCGCGGAAAATTGTTTGCAATACGTTGCTGTTCATGGTTTTTCAGTATGGCTGAAAACCGGTTCTAATCAAGCGGATATAAAACGGTTTTCAAGCCATGCTGGGAGAAAATATTTTCTCGCTTGACATTTAAAGTTCTTATTGAGTATTTAATTGTCTAGTCTACAACTAACTTTGTTCACTTGTCTGATACAGGATTAAAGGTGCTTTTCACAACACTTAACTCACCTCCCCTGTCCTTATTTTTTTTTTATTTGAAAATTAGAGGAGGGGGTCTAGTTTTTTTTCCTATACCTACCTCCTGCAAGGGGACCATAGCACAGCGGGGCCTACACCAGCTGCAGTGCCCCGAGGATACTAAGTATCCAATGTAACTAAAAAAAAACTGACCTAGTAAAAAATAAACAAACAAAAAAATATCTACCTTTATTCTCATTTTATTTCAAATAAGGTGGAGGGTTCTGTGCTCGACTAGGCACTTTGAGGGAAATTACCTGCATGAAATTAAATTGTCATACTGTATATTCGATATACTAAAATATTTTTTTCTTTTTTTATCCTTATTTTTTAGGGAATTATGTGCTTTATACTTCTTCTTCCAAACTTTTTGGCATTCGCAAATTATTTCTTTGGTAATATACCTGGAATAAACAGACAGGTTGTTTAAACTTTTTAAAACTTTTGTTTTTTTATGAGTTTATATTTATATTTTTAGTAGCATGACCTTTATACCGACAATTTGTTCATTGGTACTGGGAAGTTTTAGTTGTCTATCTAGAATAGCATCCGAGAAATTGAAAATACTAATAATGTAAAGAATTATTCCTACATAATAGAAATTGCCCCATTAATTTTTCTTTTTCTATCAGGATGGAATAGGAAGCATATCTACTGAAAATATTACTCTGCCTATGGTTATATTTCTACCCTTCTACACACTTTATGCTGGATTTAGGCACTTGAATTGATTTTTTTTATTAGACTTTCTTATATTAAAGTACAGGATCTGTGTGTGTTTGTGTGTGTGTGTGTGTCAAAGGATCTCGCTATATACAGTGTAGCTTCTCATAGGTCCTGTTTATAAATATTTTTCGGGTAGAGAACTACCAGCCTCTCAGGAAAAATAGACCCTTGAAAAAAATGTGCTGCTCTGTATTCAAGGTGGTCAGAAAGGTCCCAGAAAAATAGCCAAAAACCATTCTGGGTCCTATGGGAAGAAAGCCTAAAAAAAAGAACTCAATCAGATCCGTAGATAATGAAATCTTAATCTTTAAACAAAACAAAATCCTTACTACTTTATATGATAGGACAGTAGTTTTTTTTGTATGTAGCTTAGAATAAAAAATATGAGGCTTTATAATAAGTTTTAGTGATGTAAAATAAACATTTATTTGTCAGAAATCTGTTTGAACCATCAGTGCTGTTTGGAACAGCCATTGGCAATAGGAAAATAAAGTTATATGAAGTCATTGGAGAATCTGCAACTCAATTCATTTTTCAGGTAAGTTTATAAAATTTATTCTATGCCAGATTTATTCTCTTTTGTAAACGTTAAAAAATGGTTCCTAATGCTGCTATGTCAGGTGCACGACATTAATAGTTACAGTAGGGAGAATGCCATGGCCCAAAACAGGCGCAACTCATTACCATGCACAGTTAGGACTTCCAGTCAAAGGTTGTTAGGTTAAGAGTTGGTTGGCTGATGGGTGTTACTTAACCTACATAGTAACCCGGGTGTATCGACTTAAAAGGAGAGATTTGGCTCCCCTTAGCTATCCAGGATTGTTGGACCTGATGTCAAAGTGTCATTGATCGCAGCCTCGCCTGTATGAGGTAATTGATAAGTAATCTCTTTTGAATTTTTGTAGCATGATTATTTCAAAAAGAATTTGTTTTAAAACCTGTTACTTTTTTAGGTGTACCTAATATGTGCCACTGGTTTAGATTCAGATGATTCAAACCCTATATTTTTAGGTATAGAGAGAAACATGATTTTTTTTACATTTTATTCATGGAATACAATTGTTTCACTAATTAATAGATCATCAGTTCCAATTAAGAGTTAAGAAATAGGAATTTAAAAATATGTCTGTCCATTTTGGATCTATTAATACACATTTTAAGGTAGATATAAAGTAGATTGGGAAAGAAAACTTAAAATTGCACTCACAAAGGATTGCATCCAGCTAACAAAATACCTTTTGAGAGGTTCGTTTTAGGTTCTAAACGTAAATTTTTTTTATTTTTTTGTGATTTCTCTTGGGTGGGTGGTGGTAACCTCCCAAAAAATAGTTATAAACCTTCCCAGGACCTATGAGAAGCTACCCTGTTAAGGAGAGCCCGATCAGTTCAGCGGTTAGCGAGATTCCTCGGTACACTAAAACAGACAGACAAACAGACATCCTGTGACTTTATTATAAGGATAAATAGTTAATAATAAAATTAACCAACCTAATAATTTTGATAGGGTTGGAAAGCTGTTCAGTGAAAATCCTAAGCCTAATACTTTCTTTTATGTCAATTCTGTATGGGCTCAGTAATGATTACATCTTACAGGTAAACTTGCAGTAATTTTCCACAATTATGAGATCTATCATTATTTTAAACATTTTAAATGTATTGTTGAAATTTAAAAAAAAACTTTTTACCTGGATGACCTTAGCAGGTTTTCTGGCATCTTGTACATGTGTCTCAACAACATGAAAAGTCCTTTCTTTTTTTTAAGCAGAAAATTATATTGAAAAACTAGATTGGTGGGGGAGGGGGGGACATTCAACACCCAACTATTAAGTGTTAAATGTTTATTTAGATCAATGGATACACAGAGAAAGCCCACTTTTTTGATGTAGCTAGGAAAGCTTAGTAATAATTTAAGAGTTAATTTAGAGTCCTCTGATATCTAATATTTAAAACATTTTAAAAAGTATTTTCCTAAAAAAATTACAGAATTGCATTTTCAAAGCTGTTAAAGTGCAGGGTGATGCTGGCTAATTGTTTTGACCAAACTTTGAGATTGTTCAGCATAGCTCTTATTGTTACAATTATTAGGTCAGTTTTTTTGGCACAATAACATTTTTACTGTGTTCAAAATCTAAGCTCTTTATAACGCCATAATGATGTAATAAATACTTGAAGAAAGTTGTTCAAAAATCAGCGTGCGACGTCATAAAAAGGAGCTTATTAAAAAAAATTTATTAGTCCAAGTATCTGTTTGGCGAATTTAAATTTTTTAAAATGATAATTGAAATAAAAGCTAAGACCTGTAAATGTAGAGTAATGTCAGCTAATTGTATTGATCAATCTATCAGACTTCTCTTTCTTGCCTTGCTTATTGTTGTTTTAAGGTATACTGTCATTTATTACTAATTTACTAGTGATGTGATAGGAGTAAGTTGAACTTTTTCCCCAAGGATATTCTCCATATGTAAGCTTTACTTATTCCATGTGAAAAAAAGCAAAGAAACTGCATAGTAATAGATTTAGTATTACCTAGATCTTACACCAGATTTTCATATTCTCTAAAAAAAGTTAACCATGTAGCGGACTAAAATAACAATCAACTCCATCCCTCCCCTCTTTGTGAAACAGCAAGCTAAATTGAGGACAATTTTTCCCCTTTTATAATATCCACATATATTCTACATACATTTGTAAAGTACGACGAGAAGGAAACTGTCCCAATTTTGTATAATATTTGCGGCACAAGTTTTAGTTACGTCACATACGTTTCGGGAAAGAGAAAGGGAAGGGGTGAAGAAAATCTCTTCAAAAGAGATGGGAGAAAAGGGGGCTTTCTTACTATAATAGGCTGAGTTGATTAGACAAAAAAAATCATATATAAAGATGCAACGAGTGCAAACTGCAATGTTTGCTATGCTCTTTGTAAATCTACTTTATGTTGCCTTTCCATAGATAAATTAATTTGTATTTTCTAGAAAATAATTAACTTTTAAATTCATCCAGCTTGGATAGGATATAGGTAGAATTTTGTATTTTGCTTGTTTATTGCCCCTACAGGGCCATATCCTAACATAGAGAAAATAGACAACATAAAGAGAAATCAACGAAGTACAAAAAGAACTTTCTTCTTACTCGAACTAATTTATATTTAAAAACAGAACTGAAATATATGACTGCTAGCGGCTACGCACCTAGATGCCTTTAGTGGCACTTAATTTTTTTTTTATATTTAAAATATGTCTATGTATTTCGATTTTTTGTGATTTCTCTTGGGAGGGTGGTGGTACCCTCCCCCAAAATAGTTAAAAACTTTCACGGGACATATGGTACTTTAGTATAAGGATTATGCGTTATATTTTATTCGTGTTCAGAAAAGCATGGAAACAGTATTGAAATAAAAACTGCGTCCCATGGCTATGACGGCATCTTAAATTTTTAGAGGATATTATCTGCACTAGACTTTCTGGATCTAGTTGATTTAATTACATTTCCCCGAATGCCCATTAATTTGACATTTTTCACCTATTTATAGCCACCCATAGGTGGCTAACTCTCCAAGGCACTTCTACCCCTTTAATTACCTAATCGAGGAGCTTAACTCTGCGGGTCAATTATAACCTTTATAAACTAACGTTACCTAAAAGCCTAAACTGTCTAAATATTCTTAGTTATGGGCAATGTGTATCGGTCGACCGGGTCTACCAAATAGTTTTTCAAAAGTCTTAAAACAGAAAAAAAATAACAGTTTTAATTTTTATTAAACATAAATAATTGTATATACATAACAACTACAAACTTTAAAAAAGGCTATATAATTTCACAAATCATGGTGAAAACAAGGATGACAACATCCATAAAATCGAAGCTCTAAACGGCAGGTATAACAAAACTGATTTTAAGCTTTTAATTTTCATTATCTACAGAAAGCTGACTATAATACGATGCAATATATGACTATTAATATACAAAAAATACAACATTTTATACTTTATCACAATAAAAAAAAACAATTATAAACAACATTAACTAGATTTTGAAAATTAAATAAAAAAGGGATAAAAAAGTAAAGCTTTTGATTATGTAAGGTATATTTTTTGTTTTCATCTTTGGGAACTTTTCTTTAGTTTTTTAAAATGAAAAGTTTGATTTGTCCATGTTTTCTAATTAGTTTTTATGTAAAAAAGTAAATGCAATGTTTACATACCCTGAGACAAATAGTAAAAAAGGTTTGACTGTTTTTTTAACATTTATATAAACAACTATTTCATTATGTAAAACATCAAAAATTAACTCTTTTCATATGAAAATAAGGGTAAAAAATGATGACATTCCACTTTTTTAAACAAACAATTGAAATTGTACAAAAAAACCAAAAAGATATGCATAATTTATATTTTTAGACTAGCAATTATTTCAAACAAACTGGTATATAATCTAAAAGTTCTAAAATTAATTTTATCAAATAAGGTTACTCTTTTTTGTTTTTTTGATAATTAATCATTTATATAGTTGATATTCTATACATGAGTTTTGTGGTGTGACTTTAACGGATTGGACCAGGTTCATTAAAATTTCACTAAGGGGGGGGGGAGGGGTTAATGCAACCATCTCGTAATCAGTGAGCAAATGGCACTTAGAATTCGAATTTCGATCTGAACTTTTGCATGAGTAATCCTTGGTAGGTAAAGTTTTTCCTAAATCGAACAAAAAGTTGGAAAAGTAACGGCTGGCGGCTCAGCCGTTCAGTCGTTTTTTTGCGTATTTTCAGGGTAAATCCATCATCAATTATGTAGGAATCAACTTTTTAAACATATTTTTGGTTTAATTCATGTTAAATGATAGCAATAACCATTTTTAAAACTTCTAGTACTACAGCTACCGTCTAGAACCGTTTAATAGCGTTTTGGAGTGGAAAAGAGTATTATGTGGAGATAGGTTTCACGACAAATTTGCAATATAGATATCCAAAAAATGGCAAAACGGCTATCCGCAAGCTGTTAGCCGTTACTTTTCCAACTTTTTGTTCGATTTAGGGAAAATAGACCTATCAAGGATTTACTCATACAAAAGTTGAGATTGAAATTCGAATTCTAAGTACCATTTGCTCACTGATTACGAGATTGTTGCATTAACCCCCCTCCCCCTTATCGACGGCGGTGTTTTTAACTGTTGTCCGGTTACTAAACACTTCCGCATTTTTTCCAGCGTACTGCATGTCACAAAAACGGCTATTAAATGCGGCGTTGAATGTTACACTGCCGCCTCCGCCGTTACCACCATGACCGCTACAACATGCGCAGTTGTAGGACACTCCCACGGCCTCTGGTTGGCTTTTCTGAAAAAATATATTAACTATTAATGAATTTTGATTGGTTGGTTCATTAAGTAGAGTTTTTAAACGTTTCAACCAATAATTGTATTCTATAAAAGTGTTAATTTTGTGTCTTAGCATTTGGGATGTACATCAATTTATCCGTCATTGTCTTATCCCTTTTAGATCCCTAAGTTTTATATATTATTTATATCAACGTATTATAGACAGCTTTCATCGGATATTATGCAGATAGTATGACTGAAAACTGGTTCTAATCCAGCGGATATACCATCTCCTTCCTCAACCTTAAATCATATCCTTATAATAAAGTAACAAGATGTCTGTCTGATCATACCAAAGGATCTCGCTAACCCCTGAACTGATATGGTTCTCTTTTACAGGATAGCATCTAAGGACCTAAGGTTCTTTTTTTAGGGGAGGGAAAAGAAAGTAGAAAGGAAAGAGAAAGCGCCCCTAGGACCCACCCCCCCCCCCAAAAAAAAAAAATATTAGGTCATTAGGCTGTTTATTACACTAGTCCCCAATATTTTATAATTACGTTTTCTTATTTCATGGTATAACAAAGGGGGGAGAGAGAAAGAATATTTACCCCCATCCACTTACAGTTTTAATTTCTTTTAAACTTTCGACGGAAATTTTTGTAGAGTGAATTAACAGGTATCTAGAGGGATGAGACAATGGAAGAAAAATTGATGTACAACCCCAATAATATTATAATGATACTCAAAATTTCCCCTTCTTTAGATTAAAATTACTTGTTAAAATGTTTGATCACTCAACTTAATGAATCAATGAATCAAATTGACTAACATCCTCAAAGTTTTTAAGTCAACGAATAATTATGTATAGGTGCCGCCGTTTTCGGTTAAAAAAGCCCATTTCGAGGAAGTTTTAAAACTTTTGCTAATATTTGTATTGATAATAATGGGAGGGATATTGATAATGTAATTTTTGAACGTCCAAAGTGAATTATAGAGTAGCAACTATTCTAGTAGTATCAGTAATTGACATATATATAATAAAATATAATTTTTATTGATAAAGGAAAGACTAGAAAAGACTTATTACATATCTTTGGCCTAAAGTATTTAAAAAATATCACAAACAAAAGAATAGAATAATACAGTAATATCAAGATAACAAAAATGGCCTAAAACCATCAAATTTGCATAGAATACTGGTTAGTTACGCCCCCATCCTGTGGGGAAATGTCAAGATAAGCAAAATGGCCTGAAACCATCAAATTTACATAGAATACTGGTTAGTTACGCCACCATCCTGAAGGCGATGACAAGATAATGAAAATGGCCTAAAACCATCATATTTACAAGTAATAATAATTGAATTTTCGTGTGTTATGCCCCCATCCTGTAGGGCTATGAAAAGATAATCAAAATTTAAAATAGTATTGTTTTTTTTGAGAGAAAAAAACATATCCCCCCCCCCCCCCCCACCCCTTAATAGTTATTTATCATATTTTCGTAATATTGTGAATGCTAGAAAGGATATTAAAATTATTTCAACAATTTTGGTCATGTGATCAAAATTTGAATTTTCCTTCTACTATTGCCCCCTCTGGGGGCGAAGTAGGTGGAAATTTAAATTTTTGTCACTTGACCTTAATATTGGTGAAATAATTTTGAATGACCTTTCTTGTATAAGCAATATTAATAAAATACGATACTTGGTTTTGTCTCATTCTCTATCTTTTTCTTAAATTCAAAAAAGTCTATCAAAAAATTTACATCATCTAAGGGTGAACAATAAATATCTCTGTCTATTTTTCTTTATATTTCTTCCCCCTCCCCCCTCCCTCACTTTTCTGTCTATTTCCTTCTCTCTCTCCTCCTCTTTTGTACGTTCATTTTTACAATAGAGATAACCTAGAGACAGCACAAGGGAATTTTGTTTACATTATGTATCAGCTATAAATTGTTGAATATCTTAGGTTAAAGCTTTCCTTGGGTGAAATATTTGAAGAAAATATTTCTTCCATCATATAATGTGAAGCGTATGACACAACATATAATAAGTTAGTTATAAATAATTTAATTTCTTATAATAAAGTTATCTTTCTAAAAATTATTTCATTGCAAAATTTAGTTGCAAATAATGTTGCCTATAGGGCTGTATTTCATATACAACAAAAAGTGAACAAAGGTTTCTATTTAAGAAAAAAATGGGGTCAGATTAACCATCTATGTCTAATGTTTATACCCACATCAAATATTAAATTATAACAATGTACAGTAGAGTGGATCAATTTTGGACATTGAATTTGTAATCAACATCTACAGTTTAAACGTCATATAAGAAACCTAAATATAAAAAATTGATTTTGTCCTTGAGGGGAAATGGGGGGAAGGTGTTTCAATGCATTAAAAATTTTAGAAGTTTATTCTGGAGGTGCAACTTTTTTTCTTTCAAAGTATTGCTTTATGCATCTTTTTGAATTTGTCTTGTTGATTAATATAAGAATATCAAATTGGTTTTAAAAAATATTCATCCAAGCATGAAAAATCTTAAATTAAATGTAAAATCTCTTGGCTTTTAAATTTATCTATGGATTTTTCTTGCTAGGATCAATAGTTTTAAAAACAGATCTTTTATTCTTATTCTACTCTTCAAGACAAAATTGGGAAGGTGCATAAAGCTATACTTTGAAAGAAAAATAATTGCCCCCCCCCCAAAAAAAAAAAAAAAAAAAAATTCTCCCCACAAGTGTCTTTCTAAAAGTTTACATGCATCAGTGAGCCTCCCCATTATTCAAAATATTTTCTTTTCATTTTTTGGTCTTTTATATGATGTTCAGACAGAAAGTGTATGTAGCACATTTTAAATTAGAAAATCATTGAAAATCAAGCCACTCTAATGTACAGCATTTATTTCTTCTATTCCACAGTACAAAATTATTCCTGTATTTAAATTTAACATATCATATAGGAAAAAATATTCTTGTATTTAAAATTTAAAGATCATGTTGGAATTTTTTTTACAATTTTTAAATTTTTTAATAATGTACAGCAAATTATTTCCTTTTTATCTCATGTTTTGAAATTTATAAGATAGTTAGAATAAATTACAGAAATAATGAAAGATTTAAAGAAGAGAGCGTCAGGGGGGGGTTGAGGGGGGTTTCCCCCCTCAGGAGAGGGGGGGTTGAGGGGGGTCTCCCCCCTCAGAAAAAGCTTGGGCTTAAATCTTCAACAAATGAAGAAAACAAAATTATTTTAAAAATTTCTTTTTTATGTTAAATATTATTATTTTTGTGACACTTGATTTTGAATGACAAAAAAAGTTGAAATAAATATTACCCACTGTATGAAATGTTAAATTAGAAATCAATAATGATGTTGGAAAATTTATTCTCATTTTATACTTTGAAAAAAGGAATTGACAAAAAATAATAATTTTTATTCCAAACTTTTAAAACAGCATGCCTATTTCTTATTGGTTGACACTCGAATTAAAATAAAATAATGAATATTATTTCAAGACCAGAAATAAATTTGAAATAGATAATTTTCTTTCCCCTATATTTTTTATTCCAAAATGCCAAGAATTAATTTTGAAATAAAATAATTTTCTTTCCAATATTTTTATTCCTTTTTCTTATTGGACGTCATTTTGTGTCCAATGAGAGACTAGTGTTTAAATATTTTAAAGCTTATTACAGCATTTATTTTGAATATGATAATATCAACATTCTCACATTAAATGTGATAAAAATATTTATGTAATAAAGTCTAAACCAAGATATATCTATCTATCTGTCCATCCATCCTTTTATTTATCTATCTAACAATTGTTGATTATCATTGGGAATCTACATAAATTTATCGGCCATTGTCTTATCCCTATATATCAGTCTATCTATCTATCCATCCATCCTTTTATTTATCTATCTAACAATTGTTGATTATCATTGGGAATCTACATAAATTTATCGGCCATTGTCTTATCCCTATATATCAGTCTATCTATCTATCCATCCATCCTTTTATTTATCTATCTAACAATTGTTGATTATCATTGGGAATCTACATAAATTTATCGGCCATTGTCTTATCCCTATATATCAGTCTATCTATCTATCCATCCATCCTTTTATTTATCTATCTAACAATTGTTGATTATCATTGGGAATCTACATAAATTTATCGGCCATTGTCTTATCCCTATATATCAGTCTATCTATCTATCTATTGATCCTTTTATTTATCTATCTATCAATTATATTTATCATTGGGAAATAAAGAAATTTTTACATTTGAAGAGAATAATAATTGATAAAAAATATCTAATATATCTAATGGTTGAAAAGTTAAAACCGGGTATTTTTACTCACGCCGAGCCGGGCAATAAAACTTTCGGGTATTTTTACTCACGCCGAACCGGATTTACATAGAACATAATTAAACGATAAAAAAATCATATAAAAAATAATAATTTGAATAAAACGATTTCACAAATGAATGTAGTTGCCAATAAACTTTAAATTTCACGAAAAAAATCACTAACTTTACTTCATAAACAAAAAAGTTAGAAGGGGTATTTTAAATCACCTTGTTTTTTTTGGTTCACCCATTTTCGATGAAAGATTGTGGCCGACCTAATAGATAGAAACGCTTCTCTCTGGGGGGAATTGAAAAACAGCGCAGTAAAGGGTAGGCTCATGCGAGCATGATTCAATCCTGAAACTGAAAACCAGTTTTTTTTGGCATTTTCTGGAACCGGGCGTTAAAAGCCGGTTCGTCACTAATGGGTTAATTGATATACGCCTTTTATTTATTGATTTACAGCTTGCACACGCTGCTATTTTGTACTACCCTATCAAGAATTATTTAAACGAGATGGTTCCATTAAACCCCCCCCCCCCTTACTTCAGATTTTTTTACGTTTTTTATGTAAAATTTGCTTTAAAATATTATTAGATCCTTGTCTTGGAGTAAATAGAGGTTTAATTTGTAAAGGGGTAGTTTCACGAAAGGCATATGAAATTAATTTAGTGAACCGCATATTTTTTCCTGGTTAATTAGTTAAACTACATTTATATGGCATATATTTGAAAGAATTTCAATTTTCTACCACGTAGTTTTTAAGATATCAAGACTTGAAAATCGTCTTTTTAAATATTATGAAAAGAAGATTTTTAAGTTTTAATATTTTCAAAACTACGTGGTACAAAATTGAAATTCTTTCAAATATATGCCATACAAATAAAGTTTAACAAATTAACTAGTAAAAAATATGCTGTTAGCTAAATTAAATTCAAATGTTTAGACACCCCCCCCTCCTCAGGAAGGTTTATAACTGACCTAACCTGAAACTGGATCCCTAACTGGCTTCTCAGGGAACCAATGGTCTCTGTACCTCTGGCGCAACACATCGATCAGGGCATCGTGGAACCTGTAAGTTAAACACAATTTTTTCATGGGAAACGGAATAAATAACAATTAAATAACATTAACAAATGAATGGTGTCTTAATCTAAGAAATATACTTGAAATAGAATGCATATGATGTTACGGAGGAACAACGGAATATTAATGAAGTTTGTGCACTAGGTACTATAAAAGCTTCTTCCATACCTGTGTCCATTTGTTGTGGTTGTGATGTCAACATGGTGGGTTGTGGTAGGCCAACAAAATTGCCAGCTTCGGGGGTTTTTGATAAGGCTGTGGCAGCGTTGTTTAGGGATTCCATAATGGCCGCACTTAACCCATCCTAAAATTGAATAAAAAGATTTTTAAGAATACATACAAGTTTAATTGTCATTTTTTGGCATTAATGTCAATTTGACATTTACTTAAGTATAGCTTTGAAATTTATCCGGTGGATTAGAACCGGTTCTAAGCAATACTAAAATTTATGTAGACAATTTTCTATAAATAATGAAATAAAATCATAATTGGAATTAATCTTATAAATTTTCATTTTAGTATCCGCGGAAAGATGTCTCAAATACTAGACCAATATGCTCGCAATTTATTTTTCGGCTATATTAATCAATATTCTATGAATAATAAAATAAAATCATAATTGGAAATAATCTTACAAATTTTCATTTTATTATCCGTGGAAAGATGTCTCAAATAACTAGACCAATATTCTTCGCCAAATATTTTTACGCAAATGTGTCAAAACTTCCTCCCCCCCCCCCTTGACCCAAAGTGTTTTATTTTATGTTTTTATACTATACAATTGTTAGCAATTCAAATTTTTTCAGGGGTATAAAGAACCCTAATAGTTTATCAGACCTGTATAAGATCATCCCTGGGGCGAGGGGAAACAGAGAGCCCCGCAATATTGTCTCCAGGGGCCAGGGAGGAGTCAAATTGTTCTCCAATGGCGGCCAATAGAAGCTCCTTCCAGACATGAACCTAAAAATGCAACAGGGTGATTTTTTCTGTAAAACGTATCTATTTCTTTTATTTGGATTCCTTGATAACACATAGAATGACTATTTGTTTTAACAACAACTTGATGAAAATCACGTGAAAAGCGCTTAATTTTGGCAGATTAATGCAAAAAAAAAGAAAAAGATCCAAAAAGTAGGTATGTATAACGTTGATCTAAAATATTAAAATTTGTCCTTGTCTATTATGTTCTCCAACAATTTACAGGAGGCCTACATCGTTATTTGTCCCCGGCCAAAATTACTCAGCTTGTCAAAAATTCGCCAACATCACCCTATTCATAATGACAAACATCTAACTTACAGTGTCCTTCTTGTAGCACTTGAGCCTCCAGGTGCCACCCTTGGAGATGACGGGGTCCTCCCACAGGGGCTGTCTCTCCTCCCTCATCAGGTGATAATAACTTCTGATTGGAAGATCATGACATGCGGGGATATGATTAAACACAGACCTAAAGTAAAGAAAAGTCTAATTTAGAATAAACTAAAATGCTAGTATGTATAATAATCCCCCTTCGTCTGGTCGATTTAGTTTTAAAAATTAGTTTGTACAGACCAATCTTTTTTTCATTAAACTATTATAAAGCCCATGTAAAATATCCTTGTAAAGGACAATTATTATACTATAGACGCTTAGTATACTGATTGAAAAAAAAATATTAAAAATCAACATTCAACCAAAAAAATAAAAAAATATGAGAATGAATAAAACTCTCGGTTTTTCTTTTGACTTCAAAATCAAATAACCTAACTTATTTGTCTTCAAATATTTTTATTTGGCCCAAAAAATTATTATGTTGCAATGCTTAACAAATACTTACCAAAAACCCTGTACAGTAGAGAATGTATAAATTTTCTTGAGACTAGCAGTATACTCGGCAGCCGTAGACCCCTTGTTTGCTCTAAATATTATATAATAATATAATATAGGAATAAAAATAATGTTTTTTCTTGATGTAAACACAATAATTGGCATAAAATCTATCATCCTAAATGTAAAAATCAGATATAGACTCCTTTTTAGAGCAAATATAGAGCAAAAAGTAACCAAGACATTTTTGCAAAGTTTGAAAATCTAAAGAAAATAGTTCTTTTTGCTTTTGATATACATATCAGATAAATGTATAAAAAATTAGTGATCAAAAACTATAAAACAAGTTATAACTTTTTTCAACCCTATCATTGATTAAAATGCACTTTTAGGTTTACTCATTACCAAAGTTGCACATAAAAACTCTTTTTTAAAAAGTTATTAAACAAAATAAATTCAAATCAACAATAAGGCGTTTTTTATAATGCAGTAGGCCATTTTGTAGTTGTTTTTTTGGCATTTATTTTGTTTAATTACTACATAAAAAGAGTTTTTATGCAATACTTTGGCAATTCTTAAACTGTTTTTAACCTATTTTTTTATCATATATCAAAAATATACTATGACACCAGTAGAATCAGACTGCAGAGCCCAAATTTGAATTAAGTCCCCAATAAACTTTTTTGGGGGGATTTAAAAATCAATTTTATATGTTGCTGTGATCATTTTGATGGAAGCAAAAGCATTTTTTAGTTTGGGGTTAAATTGTTTCTTACAGAACAATTTGATGTGATCCAGATTATATCAATACAATAATAAAAACTCTACTCTGTTCGATGCAAATAATTTTTTTCTAAAACAATAATTTATATAGAAGAAATTTAACATTAAAATAAAACATATTATTCTGAAGTCTGAACCAATTAGAAGTCTCGTTTCATTTCAGTTTTTTACAATTCAAAAAAGAGTGTTTTCACAAAGTGACTTATTTCCAATGTAGTTAAATAATTTTTATTTAATTAAAATGAAAAGAATGAAAACTATACACATAAAAGATACATGCTTTTTAAAAATATTTAAAAAAATAAGTTTGAATAATCTTATATTTTATCATATTTGTATATGTGACAAAAAAAATTTGTTGTATTGCGTAAACGTTTGTTGTCATCTTTCACTATTTAACCCTTTACAGCCAATTTTTTTGTGTTTTAAATAAGTGATGGAAAACAAGCACGATAAAGTTAATTCATTGATATATTGTAAAAAATTAAGTTTTTAATGAATTAATTTAGATGAAATCTAAAGGCCTAATTTTACTCTATACCAGAATACTATATATATGAAGCAAAACACTCTAAAAGCTACGAATTTTACCCAAATAAAAAAAGACCTTTTGCTCTGATCAAAAAAGACCACAGCAACAGTAAAATTAATTTTTAAATCCCCTCAATAAAGTTTATCGGGGACTTAATTCAAATTTAGGCTCTGCAGTTTAATTCTACTGGTGTCATAGTATATTTTTGATATATGTTTTAAAAATAGGTTAAAAACAGTTTAAACCTAAAAGTGCAATTTAATCAATGACAGTGTTGAAAAAACTTATAACATGTTTTATAGTTTTTGATCACTAATTTTATATACATTTATCTGATATGTATATCAAAAGCAAAAAGAACTATTTTCTTTAGATTTTCATATTATGCAAAAATGTCTTGGTTACTTTTTGCACTATATTGACTATAAAAATGATTCTATATCTGATTTTTACATTTAGGATAATATATTTTATGCTAATTATTGTGTTTACATAAAAAAAACATATTTTTGTACCTATAATTTTTTTTATCATAAATTGTGAGAAACTGCTTTTTTCCTATATAAGGTGAAAAAAGTAACACTAAAGAAATTTTTTTGCCTTAATTATGTTCTAAACTTAAAGATAAACATGTTTCATAAAAAGATTTTATTCTAAATCTGTCATTTAAGGCATGAAATAAATTTTGCAAATTAACATTGCAGATTTTTGCAAATAACTTGCAAATGTGATTTCTGCGGATTTTCTAATTTACATAGGCGTTTTCTATGTATATTCCTCTTTCCAAAAATACCTCACTTGTCAAGATTGGATAAAAAAATCTTTGTGGTCGAGATTCCATAACTGTGAAGGTGTATCTATCTATGCAAACCTAGAGTATTGATAGGTTCTTAGAGGCAGGGGCTATCAAGTCTACTAGGAAAATCTATCTATATAGACAACTAGGAGTATCTATCTAAATATCTAGACTATAAGTACAAAGAGTATCTATCTACCTGGAGTATTGATAGGTTCTTGGAGGCAGGGACAATCTAGTCTACTAGGAGTTTCTATTTATCTATCTAGACAACTAGGAGTATAATCTATCTGACTACCTGGAGTAAATATCTACCTGGAGTATTGATAGGTTCTTGGAGGCATGGGCAATAGGAACAGGTACTGGAGCGGACATTGTCTATGAAAAACAAACAAAACAATTACATAAAACAAGCTCAAACAAATCTGCAGACGACAATCAAATAAAATCAGTGAAAGATGTGATCAATAACAAATACCTACAAATATTACAATTATAAAAGGAAAAATAAATAAAATCACACGCTTCTGAACAATCACAGTTAACAAAAGGGGAGGGGGAAATAAAAATGCTAAAACAATCAAGTCATGTATAACGTACAAAAGATATCATTGTTTAATTACTTGCTGTTAATAATTGGAAATCCAAATTTTTTATTTCGTAAATTATTGGGGATATTATTAGGTAAGGATTTTATTGCCCAGTTTATTCAGTTTTCTTAGTTTCATCGCTATGGTAAAGGAACACGAAGGAGAACACGAACACTTTAAACATCATGCTGAAGGCGGACGCGTAGTAGGGGTAGGCGGATGGTATGAATCGCTCATATTGGTTGTGGCGCAGTGGGCGGACTGACACTTGAGGTTGAGGTTGAGGTGGCGATAAGGGTCAGACCAAGGCGATGGTAATTAACCTAAAATTAAAATTTTGAAATTAGGAAACGATGTTCTACAGAAAAATTAGATGCAATAAAAATAATTATTCAAAGATTTCCATGTACTCTATGAGCAAAACTCCCATCTATATGATAATGACTCTAATAAGAGTTAGCAAAAGCGTAATGTAACCATACGTGAATTTTAAAATATTCCAACATGTAAAAGGATACTTTTCTATATCAATTGTAAGAGTTAATTAGTGACACACAAAATTTGGAAAGAGCTACTCCCTCCCTTATTTCAGTTATCGTTACCTTAAACTGGTAGACACCGTATACATCTGGGATCTTAAACTTGGCACTGATGAGACCTCCCTTGCTCACTTGCATGTTAGCGCGAACAAAGGGGTCAATCCTAACAAACTCAACCTGAAATTAAGAGTATGATCACAATTCTGGGATCTTCAAGGAAAAGATAATGGAAAATAAATTATTGATGTGCATCCTCAATCATGATGAACAATATAAAATTATCCTTCAAAAGTTGGTTGAAAAGTTATGACAATACTATTTGTACAAACCAATTAAGATGTAGGTGTTTAAGCAAACGAACTTGGAAAGTACCTAGGTAGGTACTTAAGCTCAATTTGTAAATTTAGTTTAAGATTATAAACACTAAAAAAATTCGGAAGTATGAAAAATAAAATATTGACCTGCATATCCGTGGCCTGGTAGGGTACCCATTCTCCATTCACCTTCTCTTTCACGTCAATATAGAACTGAACCATCTCCCTAAGGAAATAAAAATTTTGTGGGTGTGTAGATATGTTTCTCCTTTACAGTGTGGCTTCTTATATGTTCTGGGAAAGCTTATAAAAATGGAAAAATTGTCATCAAATTAGTTTGCTAAAGGAATCGGTTATTGGTCAGTTCGTCTATTCAATAGGATGGGAGGGGAAGAAAAAAGGAAGAGGAAGGTCGGAATCGTTAATTAGCCCGCTACAAGTTTCACTCAATTGGAGAACATTAAAATCTGGTGTAAGATCCAAGTAATTAAGTATCCATTACGTAGAGGTAGGTAACAAATTGTTAAAATGTGCTTATAAATAAGTGACAAACCTGATAGTATAGAACTCAGGGGCACTTCCTTCACCAAGCTTAGAATGTTGGATTCCATCCACATGGAGAACTCCATGCTCCTGAATAAGAAAAAAACATTAATTTCATTATTATACCGTTTTATCGAAAGAGTAAGGGAAAGGGGGGTTCAATGATAAAAACACTTTAGATTAAAAGTATACTTAAGACCTTAAAAGAATTAAACTTTTGGTCGCCTACATGTTTAAAATTCAATAAATGATGGTTAAAAAATTAGGTTGAAAATTACTTTACCCACATTTTAGGTATCTATTTATCTTTCAGTCCACTTTATTTGTAGTCATATAATACATCTTTCTTTATTTTCACTTATACTTAAAAACATAAACCTATCAAAACTTGTGAATGTTGATTTTAACTTCTTATACCTTGAAGCACCACACTAGGCACGTAATGGGAATCCCCCTTCCCTTTAATACTTTAAACTAGGGGGAAAGGTCATCCCCTCTCATCCAATACCCCACCATTTATTTTTGGCCGCAGAAAACACATTAAGAGATAAAGGCTTTCAGTAACCCCCTTCCCCGACGCTCTGCTCACTTGACCTTCCCCCGTACACTGGAGAGAGTACCTCTTGTGTCCAATTTATGGGTTCTTTCCCTTATTTCCGCTGTCAAAAACTAATCGTTACAAACAGACAGACGGCAAGACCATATGATTAAATAATTATGAGAACAATCACTTTTCTTAAAACTAGCGTTTGCGCCCCTAGCATCTAGGGCCTAGGAAGGGGAGAAAAATAGCTTAAAACCATACCCAGGCTTATTTATAAAAATAAAATAGTCAAAAACCATCTCAGGGCCTATAAGAAGCTTCCCTCTAAAGGAGAACCATATCGGTTCAGTGTTAAGCGAGATCCTTCGCTACAAACAAAAAAGCTTAGTACTTTATATTATAGGACTAGCGGCTACGCCCCTAGAGGCCTCTAGTGGCACTTTAAATGTTTTTGTTTGTTAAAGGTAATTTTTTATGTATGATACCACCTTATTTGACGCTGAAGTCTCCCAGATTTTAAAAAAATTTTAAATTTTTTTGTCATTTCTTTTGGGAGGTTGGTAGTACCCTCCCCCAAAATAGTTAAAAACCTTCCAAGGACATATGAGAATCTACCCTGTTAAGGAGAACCCGATCGGTTTAGCGGTTAGCGAGATCCTTCGGTACACACAGACAGACACACAGACAGACAAACATCCTGTTACTTTAGTATTAAAACTAGCGGCTACGCCCCTAGAGGCCTCTAGTGGCACTTTAAATGTTTTTGTTTGATAAAGTCTCTACTATAATTTTTTTCCGTACGATACCTCTTCATTTGACGTTGAAGTCTCCTAAACGTTTTTTTAAATTTCGATTTTTTTGTCATTTCTCTTGGGAGGGTGGTGGTACCCTCCCCCAAAATAGTTAAAAACCTTCCCGGGACTTATGAGAAGCTACCCTGTTAAGGAGAACCCGATCGGTTCAGCGGTTAGCGAGATCCTTCGGTACACACAGACAGACACACAGACAGACACACAGACAGACAGACAGACACACAGACAGACAGACAAACATCCTGTTACTTTAGTATAAGGATATTTAAATAATGCATTTCTAAAATAATTTTAATATTTACAACAAATTTTAAAATTGTTATGAAAATTATAACACGCCCCTTTAACTATAAAAACAAAAATAAAAATAAAGATCAGCTGTTGATCTTTGATCAGCAATGAAAATTGAAGATTTAATTTATTTAAAAAGTAGCAAAAAAAATAATTTTGTTACAAACGAAGGAAGCAAATACGTTTTTTTTAAATTATTGATTGTTTTTATGATTTTTAATATTTTTTTAAAGCATTAAAATTGGTAATTTTAAAATAAGTTGTTAATTTTATTACTATCAACTCTTACTATTTATATGACGTAATTAGAACTTGTGCCGCAAAAATTATACAAAATTGGGACAGTTTCCTTCTCGTCGTAAAGTACTAACTAACATGAGGCTAGTAAAATAATGTAGGAAGACTTAAAAATAATCAGTAATACAATATAACAAAGAAATGTTGAGGCAAATTTTATAATTTCAGATATTTAGTATTTCCTGTGTTTGCCCTGATAACAATCCTCTATGTTTTTGCTGTTGGAAGACAAGGAATCATAATCATTAAAACTTTTATAAGCAGGGATGTTAAGGGATAAGACAATTGAAGATAACTTGATGTACACCCCCAATTATGATGTATATGCATACTATAATTGTTGGTGGAAATGTTTGCACTAATCAAGATTTCACATGTGTCCCCAAAGTTTTCAAGCCAACAAATGAGATAATGTGTTTCTTAAACTTTGGGGACCAGTATATTCTTTATAATTGTTTTGAATTAAACAGGCCAATGAAAGTTCAATTTTGAAAGTATTAAAGCAAATGATAAAATTATGATTTTCTCAGGAATTTCGTTGGGTTTCTGGCTTTGTCCAAAATATGACAAGGTAAATGTTAATTACAATTTTAATTTTAGAAATAAGTCTCTTTCATTATCAATGGATTTAAACATATTTCAATTAGTGAAGAAATACTTAGTCTAGCATTGATTTATTTATAACAATGATGACAACATCCATAAAAGCGAAGCTCTGAAATGGTATGACAAATAGACTATAAAAGTTTTAAAGATTTTTAATCAATATAATAGATTTGAAATCTGCATAAAATTTTAAGGATTTTTTATAAAATTAGTTTTTTATATAATTCTTTAATTAAAGGTGCAAATACAAATTAAGTTAAATAATTTTGAGATCTGTGATTGGTGGATTGAAAACTATCTGCGCTCTGATTGGAGAAGCTTAAGTGACGTACATCATTCAACCAATTAGAGCGTAGGTAGTTTCCAATCCAGCTATCCTATTGGTAAAAATTTATTAACTTAAATCGTATTTGCGCCTTTAAATAAAGAATTATATAAAAAACGAATTTTATAAAAAATCCTTAAAATTTTATGCAGATTTCAAATCTATTATATTGATTAAAAATCTTTAAAACTTTTATAGTCTAATGACAAACGAACATTAACACGTGTAGAGTGTCAGAACTGAATAAATGTATAAAAATCAAAATAAATTGTAAGTAAATCTGTTGAAAAACTGCTTTAAAACAGGATATTGTTTAAGGACATACTTACATTTTTATAACTTAATTAAAGAGAAGCTACGCTTATAACATTGTACTTCGTTGTCCTAGGAATCAGTATTTCAAAAATAAGATAAATCGGATAATTTTATCATTTAAAAAATTCTTGTTAAAAAGGTTAAAAACAATCATTCCCATATAAACAACCCCTTAAATAGTGGATGTAAATATTCATTTATTTCCCTGGTATCTCATTTATATCCCTGGTATGATTTTAGAAGATTTTAAATTTTTTTTGGAAGATTTTATAATTTTTATTACTTACTAAAAGAAAGAAAAATTATACCAGGGAAATAAATGAAATTTAAAAACCAAAATTAAACCACATTTTACTAGCATAAAAATGAGCTTTTGTTTAAATGAGAATGATATTCCTGTCCAGTTTTTTGTTTAGGAATGAATATTTCTTACCCTCGTGAATAAATGATGACCTATCGGTCCATCATTTATTCCCTCGGGTAAGAAATATTCATTCCTAAACAAAAAACTGGACAGGAATACCCCATTTTTAAAATGGACATACGGACATTCTGGTAACGATTATAGAGTTGCTACGCTTTCTAAATCGTACCTAGCTACTACAGAAATCACCATGCAAATTTTGGAATCGATAGGACAATTCAAAAATAACGAACAGAGCTAACTGTCTGTGACGTACGGACGGACCAACCCTAATCATAGAAAAGCTTCGCTTTTAAAAATTTTGAACTGAAAAGTGTTTAATGATTTTAATGTTTTAATGTTAAGTGTTTATAAGATTACTAACAAAGAAAAGTTAGATCATTTTACTATTGCTGTGCTGTGCTATAATTCAGAAGCGCTTTATAGTGCCCATAAAAAAGAGGCAAAGTATTCAGAATGACGTCATATTAGAATAATTCATTACTCTAATATCATAATATGACGTCATTTGGAAAACTTTGGCTAATAAAGGCTATATAAAGAGCTTATATAATTTATGAAAATAAAAAATCTTGTTTTTTTAGAAAGATCCAGCAAGATATAGAATAAGAAACAAGGCAGCTTCTAACGGTCTCATTTTGACTATTCTCATTCTTATTTACATTCTTCTTATTCTACCAAAGGAGTACTGTTTCATTGGACATAGGAATTAGTTTAAATTATTTTGATTTCAAATGTCGCAGTAAAGTAATTTTTACTTTCTTTAAAAAGTTCGGTTATAGTCCCTTTCGTGGCAACGCTTCTTAAGGGGTGTTTCGTCGTATTTTCACTGTTGCCTTTGATAGGTTATTTTAGGTTAGGTGATTGCCCTGCAAGATTAGACCCCCCGCAAGGGCTAGAAATATAGGAAAAGCTACTGTGAAAATACGTCGAAACGCCCCTTAAGAGGCGTTGTCACGAAAGGGACTTTACCAAAGTTCTTTACACTGAAGATCAAACATTTTGATTAAGTCAAGCTACTTTAAATTATAAATTAACTTCTATATTTTTTGTTTTTATGAGAATGATTTAAAAAGAAATAGTTGCATGTAATCATAATTTATTATAATCCTTATAATAAAGTAAAAGGATGTCTGTGTGTGTACCGAAGGATCTCGCAAACCGCTGAACCGATCGGGCTCTCCTTTACAGAGTAGCTTCTCATAGATCCCGGGAAGGTTTATAACATATTTTTAAACAGGACCTATGAGAAGCTACACTGTAAAGGAGAACCATATTGGCTCAGCAGATAACGAGATCCTTTGACACACATAACACAGATCCTATACTTTTATATTAGAAAGTATAATCATTTTTATTTACTTTTTCTTTAAAAATCTGAAATAAGAAATTAGGTTATCAAATATTCGACTCTCCCCTCCTCAAGTGCTCCTAGAGGCCTATATATTATGGCAATAAAGTAATCAAACTTAATTCTGATTAAATTAGATACTGTTACATCGATCATATTCTTACTGAAAAAGAAATAGAAGAGGTAAGCATATTTAATTTTTTAATACATTAGGATCCTCGTACAGTGGAATCGGCCATTGCATCGGAGGGATGAGGGAACAGAAAAATTGAATAAAATAACTAGAATTAGCAAATATTTTAGAACATGACGTGAGCAACATAAAGCTTCCCAAAAATAGAGAGCACAATTGGTTCAGTAGTTAGATCTAAACAGACATACAAAAATCCTTGCTACCTTACACCCTAGCATTCAGGGAAGATTTAGTGTAGTAAAATAGCTTAGATTTTTAAATTAGGTAAAGCTTACCTAAAATGGAAAAATTTATTGAAACATTGATTAGCACATTATGAAACTATTAATGTCTTATAGACAGGCACAAAAAAAATGAGTACAATAAGAAAAAAATATCGAAATTGTATGATTTTGAAATATTTTTAACTGAAATTTTTTGGTAGGAGAAATGTATGCACTTTGCAACTCCTGATATGTATGATAAGGGAATTAAAATGTGTCAAACACTTTTTATTTCAACAGGTACATATAAATTACAAGAATAAAATGTTCTGTATTTGTAGAGCTAATTAGAAGCAAAGCTCCTCTATAGGGCCTGTCAGTAGATGTTCATTGGCCAAGGAAATATTAATAACAAAATTTATAGGAAAAGCTAACAATCTAACTTTTTTCTCCCGTTAAAATTCCATTTCTGGCAATATGTAATTACAAAAGTAAAAGTGTGGACAGGCAGAAATAGCGTAAAGTGCCTCCAAAAAAATGATGTCATAAAATTAAATGACCAATGATAGGCCAGTATACATTTTATTTGTTAAAATTCATTCTGGCCTCCCATTGGTCATTTTATTGTTTGACGTCATTTTTTGTAGCACTTTACGTTGTTTCGTACAAACAAAGTGGGCTAAAGAGTAGATGAAAAATGGTTGAAAAAATATTTTTATAAATCAGTCGTCTACCTTTAATATTTACCTGGTTGGAACAGTCGGACTGAATGAACGCAAAAATTAGCTCAATCCCGGGAATGCTATGAAAATCATTACACAAAGCCCAAAGTGACTCAAAAATCAGCCATATGGCGTTATAAAGATGAGGGAGATGAGAGGAGAAGTGGGAAAGAAAAAAGAGATGAATGATCCCTCATTTTTATGACGTCATATGGCTGATTTTTTAGTCAATTTGGGCTTTGTCAAATCATTATTACGATGAAGGGGGGGGGGGAGGGGTGGATGCTTAAATGACCCCATCCCCCTGCCATATTAGAACCCATAATTGTAAATAATGTACATGAATATAAGGATTGGCCAATGGCAAATTGTTTAATTCTTTCAGAAACAATTGTAATATTTTGGTTACCAAGTCTCTTTCTACTCACAATTATTTCAAGGTTATAAAAATAAAACAAGAATGTCAACATCCATAAAAGCGAAGTTGAATTAATCAGACAATAGGACAAACGAACATGAACAAACGCCTTTAAAAAGATATTAACCTTGCATGAAGTTGCCAACAATTAAATAATTTTAAATGATTTAATTTTACATTGCTACAACCATAATTTTATGACCAAGGAATCATAATTGAAAAATTTATTTGTCCTTGTTATTGTTTTAGTTTTGAGTTGATTGGATATTTGTGTGCTGGCAGAACCTGGCTTGATAATATCTATTAATTCTTATATCATTGGTAATTATCTGGTAAGCCGAGCGTTCTCGGCCCACGGGGTAACGAGTTCGGATTCAACGAGCCCTAGCCTTTAAGTATTCTACCAAACAAACAAGCAGGATTCAATCATACAGAAATTATATATTTAAACTGAATAATATTTATGTTTTCTATATATATACAACAAAATATAACAATGGTTAGGTTTGAAGGGGGTGTGGGGCGCTAGGGCTTAGCGCCCGACGGTAGACAGGCTGTGGGGGCAACGGTGGTAAAAGGGGAGGCAGTGCCTCCCGATTATATAAGCGCATGAGGGACTCGTGATAGTTGCATGTTCAAGTCCCCTCCCCACATTTAGGCAGGCTAGTTTGACCGCTGGGTGCGGGGTTAACAGCGGTCATGAGATGGATAGTGATATAATAGGATTAGTGCGGGGGGTTTGTTATCATAAGTCACAGCGAAGCAACTCTGTAAACGGCCTGTCCGTCTGGGTGTCGTATTACCACAACCTCCCCTTCAAGGGTTGCGTGGCTCCTGAGCCACCAGGCCTTGAACCTGGGGATACGACAGCCGGCTCATGCGCCGGACAGGCAGTTCTTGGGGCACAGCTCGATGGAGGACAGCTCGGGCTACACAGGCTCCCTGGGACACTCGTTGCTCGGTCTGACTGTGGTTGGTGATCAGCATTGTCAGCTCCTGGTTGGCTTCTAGGCGTGGGTTGGCAACGGCCAGGCCTCGCCGCTGGAAATTTTGCCTCGTCTGCAGGATCAGTTCTGTCGCGGCTGGTAGCTGGACACGGAGGCCTAGGCAGACTCTGGTGGTTCCTAAGGGTGGAATGGTGATGGCAAAGGGCGCATAGAATTCCATGGGGGCGCCTGCTTGATTCAGGTTGCTTGGCCTCCTAGCTCCTACCCGGATGGGGATGGCTGTCATCAGCAGGGGGCACATGGCTTCTTCTTCTTCTTCTGGGGCGGCCTCTTCCATCGCAGTGGCTGGCTCTTCTCCTACAGGCTCGCTTCTGGCTGGCAGGTTCTCCATGTCTGCGTCAGGGTTCCAGATGGCATCTCTGAGTGGCTCTGGAGCGGGCGGCGGCGGCGGTGGTTCGTTGGGCTGCTCCTGCAGGTTTTCCTCCACTGGGTCACGATCTTGGCCGCTAGGCTGTGGGGCGGCTGCGGCTGGCTGGTGCACTGGGAACTCTCCTGGGTTGCTAGCTGCGGGCGCCGCCGCTCCGACTGGCAGCTCGGTGGCATCCTCGTCGCCGTCCACGTCAACTTGGATGTCTTCTGGGATCTGGTGGGCAGTCACATCTCCAGTGTATTTGCGCAGTCGGCCTACATGCGCGGTAACTTCTGAGATCCTGGCTACTGGAGAGGCAGGTTTAATGACATAATGGACTTCTGTAGCTTTCCTCACTACTTTCCAGGGGCCAGTCCATCTCTTGGTAATCTTGGCTGCCTTCCCTGGCACCAGGCGGGGGGCCAGGTACCAGACCAAGTCTCCAACCTCATACTTGGCCGTGCCTTCGTAAGCTGCCGCGCTCCTCCTGATGGCTCCCTCCTCCTTCTGCTGGATGGCATCATAAACTGCATAGTAGCGCTGCAACAGAGCTTGGACGTTGGCTGGAACTGAAGCATATTCGGTCTCTGGCAGCCGTAGCACCATGTCCACCGGAAGTTTGGCCTCTCTCCCAAAGAAGGCCAGGAACGGGGTCACACCAGTGGATCTGCAGGCCTTGGTGTTGTAGGCAAAGGCGATGGCAGGCAGGTGTGGTGGATGTGTCAGGCCAATCTCGAGCCGGGAGGCCAGTTCCTGGAATACCTGGCCGGTAAATTCCATTCCATTGTCGGAATGGATCTTCAGGGGGCATCCGAACGTGGCCAGGTGGCGGTGCAACAGGGCTTCAGCCACCGTGAGGGTGCGCTTGTTGGGGATGGCGTAGAGGCTGACAAACCGGCTGAATCCATCTTGGCAGGTGAGGATGTAGCGGTTCCCAGCTGGGGTCTCTGGCAGTGGCCCCACCAGGTCGATGAATAGGACTTGCTGTGGATACCCCTGGCGGGAGGGCACGTGGATCCCCTGCTTCAGCCTCTCCTTGGTAACTTTCTGGACACACTCAGGGCAGGTTTGTACCATCAGGCGGACGTCACGGGCCAGGTTGGGCCACCAGAAGTGCATGGCAACGCGGGCGATAGTTGCGTCCATCCCAAAGTGCCCAGCCATGGGGGTCCCATGGGCTAGAAAGAACGCGTCCTGCTGGAGGGCCGAAGGCAGTAGGTATCTTGTCCTCTCTCCTGTCAGAGTCTGGTCAGTGGTGGTGAGGCAGCCGTGCTCGTCAAGCCCCAGGGCTGGGAAGCGGCTGGCGTACTGCTGCTCGTCTCGTTCCTTGCCACGCAGCTCAGCCTTGGTTGGGGCCTTGCCATCAGCCACCCATTGGCGGACACGGAGCAGGAGGGGGTCCTGTGTCTGGGCTTCCAATACTCTAGCTGAATCCAGTCGGGCGGCAGGAGGCCGGCTAGCTGCGGCCTCCCCTAGCTGGCCAAGGTTGTGGATATACTCAGCCTGCTCTGCTAATTCTTCGGCGCTAGCCGTTGGCATGTTGGCATCTTCCCGGCGGCTGAGGGCGTCGGCGTTGGTATTCTGGGTGCCAGGCCTGTGGCAGACGGTAAAGTCTAAGGCCGCTAGCTCCTCCTGCCAGCGGGCCACCATCCCTGTGGATGTGTTCAGTGATTTCATCTGTAGCAGGGCAGAGGAATCAGTGTTGATCTGGAAGCTGCGGTAGGACAAGATGCCGTGGAATTTTCGGATCCCATAGATAATGGCGGCCATCTCTCCCTTCCAGGACGGGTAGCGCGTCTCAGGGTCGGTTGTCTTGCGCCCCACGGCGGCAATCAGCCTCTCCTTGCCCTCCTGGCATTGACTCAGTATGGCAGAGATGGCGCGGCTGCTGAAATCTGTGGTGAGCTGGAACACTGCTGGTAAATCAAACCTGGCCGGCGCTCGGATGGGGGCCTGGCGGAACTTGTCCTTGAGTTGCAGCAGCTGGGCTTCCATCTCAGGCGTCCAGGTTAGGGCCTTGGCCGTCTTCTGCCGATTCATCTCGTAGGTGAGGTCTGCATACTCTGGGATGAACAGGCGGTAGTATCCAAAGAAGCCCAGCAACGCCAGCAAATCCTTGGGGGTGCTAGGGGCTGGCCAGTCCAAGATGCGGTCAATATAGTCCTCTTGCATGGCTATCCCCTCACGGCTGAGGGTGTGTCCCAGATAATCCACCTTGGATCGGAACAACTTGGTCTTGGCTGGCTTGAGGCGGATCCCTCCCCTACGGTGGGCTTCCAAGACCTCTCGGAGCCGGGCCAGGTGGGCCCAGGTATCCTGATGGAAGGTCAGGACGTCGTCAAGGTATGACTGGAGGTTGGCTGTGCCTAGTGGATTTAGGACCCCTGCAATAAACCTGGAATAGACAGACGGTGCCGTCGCCAGGCCAAAGGGCATCCTTTTCCATTGATACAGGCCCCTGGGGGTGGTGAAGGCGGTGCAGGGCCGGCTATCCTCAGACACACGGATGGTGTAGTATGCGGCCACCGCGTCTAAAGCACTGTAGACACGGTGCCCGCCCGCTCGTTCCACCAACTGCTGGATCCTAGGCAGGGGGTAGCTGTCCAGCTCCAGACACTTGTTGAGGGCTCTGTAGTCGACGGCCCAGCGGGTGCTCCCGTCCTTCTTCTTGATGGGCACCAGGGGGCTGCTCCAGGCGGAGTCCGACGGCTCTATAACTCCTTCCTGTAGCCAGGTGTCCAGTTGTTTCTCCAGTTCAGCCTCTTGCCGTGGGTTCAGATCCCTAAATCTCTGGCGGATCGGCTGGGTCCCTGGCTTGAGGCGCAGCTGCAACTCAACCACATCTGTGCAGCCGGGGGTAGAATTGGAGAAGACGTCCCTGTACTCTGACAACGTAGTCCAGACCTCCTTCTTGAGCAAGGGGTCCTTGCGTAGGAACTCATTGTCTTCCATCTCCAGGGCCTCCCACAACTCCTGCATGTCTATAGGCTCAGCAGGTTCTTGGAACGAGTGGAGACGTGGGGGAGGCGTATCAGAGACCTCCAAAATGTCAGGTTTGACCAGCTCCCCTGCCACTGGGAGGCCAGCATCCAGCAAGAGGGGCACCTCCCCCTCATTGACCACCAGTACTCTAAACACAGTGGCAGAGCCAGGCCTGTGGGCATACAGGCCCTCTGGAATAACAAGGTCCTCCCCAAACCTCTGTTCTGGGGCAGCTAGTTGAATGGCATCCTTGGTGCGATGGCCTACTAGCTCAACAGGGACCGCCATAACCCCGCGGCCAGGCAGGACCACCCGCTTGGCTGTGCGGAGCTGGGGTGGTTGACCGTCAGTTGGGGTGACAGCGCTTAGCCTATACGTGGCTGGTGCGGGGTCAGCCTTGGCTCCGGGACCCACCGGCCGCGACTTGACGGGCTCGGCTTCTGGAGGGGCTGACGTATCGGAGCCAGGCGTGGCTCCGGGGGCGTCCGGCCACGATTTGACGGGCTCGGCGCTGGGAGAGGCAAAAGTGCTGGGTCCAGCTTTGGCTCCGTGGGCGTCCGGCCGCGACTTGACGGGCACGGCGCCGGGAGAGGCTGGGGCCTGAGAGTTGAATGTGGCTCCGGGTACATCAGACCGCGACTTGACGGGTCTGGACTCGGGCTTGGCTGGTGGACTGGCTGGAGGTCCCAGGTAGAGGGGGCCAGGTGGACACGGCTGGCCGTTGATAAAAATGTCGGCGGAGAAGATTGGTTCTGGAGGGCTGGCAATCTCAGGAAACGTTGTTGGCAGGCTCTCCCTTGGCACCTTGGGCACTGGGGGCAACCCCATGGCTAGCAGGTTAGCTCCCTTGTGTGCGTTGAGCTCAGCGTCCACCCAGTGTGTGCCTTTCTCAACCACACGCGGCTGCTCAGGCAGGGGGCCTGGCAGAGGCCCCTCATAGCTTAGCTCTCTCTCGGCTGTCTCCCGGTCAATGGGGACGCCACGGAGTGGGATAAACTCCCCACGCACCCACAAGCAAGGTGGTTGCATGTCGAAACAGAGCCTAGTTCCGAACTCCTTGAGAAAATACCCTCCTAGGTTCAGAGGGTGTGAGAGATTCCGGACCACAGTCACGTGGTATAGATGGAGTATAAGAGTGTGTGAAACTGCCATATATAACTCTTTTAATTTTCCGATTACCTGGAGGGGCTGGCCTTCCTCATTAGCAGTCAGGATCTGGGTGTTGTCCGGAATCAACATGCGTTGCACGCCCATCGCGTGCATGAGATGCTCAGAAATTACAGCAGACCCTGGTACACGGTTGCCAGAATCAATCATGGCATCAACCTGTACATGCTGGGCAGGGTCAGGAGTAGGAAACCTCACCCTGACATGGCAGGGGAAGTGGAGGTCCTGCCCTTGAGACAAGGGGGCCTCTCGTTCGGCTGGGGTTGGCAGAAACTTTGGTGGTGGCCGCACCGCAGCTATGGTGGTATCGCTTACCATGGTGGCTTAGACTGTAGCTTCGAATCACTAGAGCTTATTAATTATCACTTGGTCAACAATTTTATACACACTGATGTGTTGTTATCACTAGGAGCTCTAGGTGTGATTCTGGAAGCACTGGCAGCAGGGAATGTCCGTTCTGCAAGGTTCAGAGGGGTGACGGCGGTAGGGAATGACCCGTCCTACAGCGCCGCTGGTTCGAATCCCGACAAATGGCGGCAGGGAATGGCCCGTCCTGCAGCGCCTCGGGTTCGAATCCTGGGAGGCAGCGGCAGGGAATGTCCCGTCCTGCCGTGCCTGTGGCTCAAAATCTGCTATCCGTCGCAGTGGTAGGGCTTACTTGTGTGCTGAAGCTTCGCAGCCACACATTGCCTTCTTAGGGAGACCAGCACACAGCTGTCTGTCTCGTAGGGTTGGCCTGGGTGTCCTGGGGCTTGTCCCAGCTACACTTGCCAATTTAGACTCAGTTCTGTAGCCGTCTGAGCTAAATTATCCGATTGCCGTGGCTGCGCACCTAGCGCTACTCCTACACGACACGGAAAAAGCGTCTTAACTGGCGCTTTTAGCAGGCTAAATCTGCTTGCTGTAGGCCAGAGACCCACATATTGCGTTCAAAATGATGGAAATTCGACCTAAAAAGGCCGTCTCACGGGTCAGTTGGCGGCTGATTGTCCCCTTACTTGCCAAAGGGTCCAATCAGAGGTAGAATAGGCTAGTTTCTGTAAGGCTCGATTGAAACACGCTGACACCAAGTTCTGGTAAGCCGAGCGTTCTCGGCCCACGGGGTAACGAGTTCGGATTCAACGAGCCCTAGCCTTTAAGTATTCTACCAAACAAACAAGCAGGATTCAATCATACAGAAATTATATATTTAAACTGAATAATATTTACAAGTTATGTTTTCTATATATATACAACAAAATATAACAATGGTTAGGTTTGAAGGGGGTGTGGGGCGCTAGGGCTTAGCGCCCGACGGTAGACAGGCTGTGGGGGCAACGGTGGTAAAAGGGGAGGCAGTGCCTCCCGATTATATAAGCGCATGAGGGACTCGTGATAGTTGCATGTTCAAGTCCCCTCCCCACATTTAGGCAGGCTAGTTTGACCGCTGGGTGCGGGGTTAACAGCGGTCATGAGATGGATAGTGATATAATAGGATTAGTGCGGGGGGTTTGTTATCATAAGTCACAGCGAAGCAACTCTGTAAACGGCCTGTCCGTCTGGGTGTCGTATTACCACAATTACACTATGGAAAAATATATGTACATATGTTTATTCTTTTTAAAAAGCCTTTTTTTTTCTCGATAATTTACACATTTATTTTGATATATTTTCTTATAGAAGTAACTGGATGTCTATATATCTGACTGTCTGTGTATGTGTCTGTCTATCTTTGTGAAAAATGAATCTAGAAATAAATGACACCCCAAAAAAATGTTTACTTTTATTTTAAAAACTAAAATCTAAAGTGGTGGGGGAGGGGGTGGCATTCCCCATGCCACTAAAGGCCTCTAGGGACGTATCCGCTATTATATCAACCAAATATAAATTATGATATGTTGCATTCTACTTTAGGCCCAAAAAAATATTATTTAACGGCTGTTACCCTGAAAGTGCTGCCACTATTTATTTCTGAAGAGGAAAAATAGAGAGTTAAGACCATTTTGAGTACAGAGCAACCCAGCAAACATAGTTTTATTGATCGAATAAAGAAGTTCCAAATCATAAAAAAAAAGTTTTGTTACAGAATAACAAAAAATTAAAACATTTTATTTTTACCTCAATGCGAATATTGATGTGCATTAAATTTCTCATAATATCAAATTCGAACTGCATTTTTATTCTCAAAGAAAACACAAAAAGTAAGATCTAATAAGAGTGAAGGAAAGAGAATTTATCGGTGGATTCTTTTTAAAAAGTTAGGGTCACTTAGTCAGGCAAAATTTTTTTTTTTGTAAAAAAAAAACCTCCAAAATAACATAAAAATCAAAAAAAATAAACAAAACCTTATGTTAATAACCATTTTATGATTTTATTTAATTTTTGTAGATTTTTCATGCGATTTTGGAGGATTTTTACAGAAATCATTTTGCCTCACTAGGCGACCCTAATTTTTTAAAAGAATTCACCTCAGTTTGTCCTGTTGTAATGATATGCAGTTTATACATATGCGGAAGTGAATTCACACTGCAAATATCTGTAGAATAAAAACTATTAGTCAATGTATTGTAATGCCGACATAGGCCTGACAATAACATAAATACAAACATATCTAAACATATTTAGGTTAACTTTTGTCATGTGTTGCATCTCTATACATTTATTTTTTACCAAACTTGCCACTTATTTTAAGAACTGGAGCGAAGCTTCCGAAATTTTTAGGAGTGTGAAATTTTTTATAGAAATATCAGCACCAAGTGAAAACTGTTGACATCCGAATTTCAATATAAAGTCGATATCATTAATAGAAAGTTTTATAACTTGGTTTCTTAATCGTTAGACTGAAAATATTGGGTACTTTTATTTAATAATTATTATTGGTTCCAAACTTTTCAACTAATAAATTTAATCTACAGAAGGGATAATTTTGTTTATGACAATTTGGGGAGGAATATCGTCCATTGTCATATCCCTTAATACCCTGGGTATATGAAGAGCTAGTAGGGAGGGTAATACATTGTAAAATATTCCCTCTTGTATTACGATATTAGGGATAAAAAGATAGGCAAACAAGACAAAATAGAATTAGGTGAAGCGTAACAACAAAAACTATAAATATACTACTGCGCATTTTAGTTCTATTTTAGAGCAATATTGGTTTTAAAATATTTTAAAATCCTTCATTGAATAAGTATATAGTCATTTGTGTGGTGATTATAATTGAACAGTAAACACATTCATGGCAAAAAAAATATTCTTACATGAAATACACAACATTTTCTCCTCCAAAACTTTATTTGGGCATTGAGAAGAACCCTGGAAAAGCATAACCTAATCGTTGCAATAATTGCCGATATCTTTTGCTTTAACCGAACATGAAAAGTTTTACAAATGTAATTTACTTGTTATGCTTATTAGCGGCTTATCCCTCAGCATCTTGGAGCTCTGCATTTAAAAAGGATGGGGGGGGGGGATTTGAAAATTAAACCATACCAAGACTAAGGGCTTTTGTATTAAAATTAAACCATCTTTGAACCATATATGAGAAAGTCCCCAAGATAAGAAAACTTAAATGTTTCAGAAGTTATCTAGATCTTACCGGACAAACCTACTTCTTTATAAAATAGGACATTTACCTATCCATATACCTATGTAATATGTTGATCAACTATTGAATAATTGTTAGTTATAAATGGTTTTATTCACCCAAAATGACTTTTCTCCATCTAGAATCTGTAGATATGCAATCATTTACGCAAAAAAGATATATTTTTATAACATAAAATTTAAGATGCTGTGAGTATTGGTGCCAAAAATATGACGTCACAAAAAAAATTAGCCAATGAGAGGCCACTATAAATTTTACCATTGGTCAATAACGGCCTCTCATTGGCTAATTTTTTTTGTTACGTCATATTTTTTGCACCAATACTCACAGCATCAAATTTAAGATTACTACGGCACTGTCCCCTTTGCTTCAATTTATCAATAAATTTTCAGCTGCACTTCTAGCATCTAGGAGCTATGCACTCGAAGGAGTAAGGAAAGTAGGAAAATAGCCTAAAACCAAGCTCGGATATAAGAATTAAATAGCCTAAAACCATCCAGGGACCAACGAAAGGCTTCAATAAAATTTATAACACAATATTTTTAATCAGTATTTATCGAAATCTTATGATACAAACAAAAAAACTTACTACTTTATATTATAGAAAAAACAACACTTCCTTCTTTTATTTGCTAATGTGTTTTTTTGCGATTAGGAAAACTTTGTAGTCAATATGCGGAGGAAATAGCTCACCTTCCAATCTCTAAAGGTAAATACAAAAATATATACAGAATGTACGTGGATATATTGACAGGAGAAATTTGTCTTCAATTTAGGTTGCTAACATGGAAATCACTTATTGGTCAGTTCGTTCATCCAGTTTGAGGGGAGGGGATGGGTTAAAGGGGGTGGATGAGTGGTATTGTTATTATTTTGCATTAAATATCTCTGGATGTATAAATGCCAGTGTTTGATGTATATATGACATATAATTGAAAAAGTATGGATGTGTAAATGCCAGAGTCAGATGTATTTTTGACATATGGTCAAAAATATTGGATGTATGGTTGCCTGTGTTGGATGTTTTTATGGCATGAGAATCGATTTTACTGTAAAAATTCAGTTTGTCATAAATACATCCATTGCACTGGCGAAAACACAGCCACTGTAAATTTGCTGGATGTGTAAATGGCAGCCCCCCAGGTCTACTCCAGGGATATTGCAACTGGAGTAATTATTTTAGAGATTAATATATAATGTACAATTTATCGCAGTATTTAGTTAAAAATGAAGGATTATAGAATCAATTTCTGGTCTGTTGGCTCCGAAGGAGAATAAAAATCTAATTCGAAGCCAAACTGGAGAATTATCTACATAAAAGGTTCAGCAAAAAAAGTTTAAATATTTTCAGAAAAAAAGAGTCCAATGTACTAATATATATTAATATTTTTAAAACTAATAACATTTTAAAAGCGAAGCTTTTCTATAATTAGGGTCGGTTCGTCCGTACGTTCGTCCGTTCGTAACGGGTAGATTTTTTCGTTAATTTAGGCATTGTAGAAATTGTCCTATCGATTTCAAACTTTGCATAATGATTCCTAGTAGTTAGGTACGATTTAACTTAACAATGTTATATAATCATCCTATTGATCTAGTTTATGGAGTACTGATTCCTTTTACAATAAGGTACAATATTATAAGCAAAGCATCTCTATATATGTCCTGTAACAGTTTTCTTTATTTAAGAAGTTTTGCAACAAATTTATGTACAATTTTGTCAAAACTTATATATTTATAGTTTTTATTTAGTTCTGACACTTTTCTGTTGTCATCATAGTTTTCTAAAAATGTAATATCAATATTTATACCACCAGTCTTATCTTCGAAAAAAAGCCTAAAACCTATTAAACTTAAAAACTCCTTGAAATTTTTAAATCTAGTGTTGTAACTATTTTTGCAATCTTAATGGACTCATACAAAGGCATCTAATATACTTTGATATAAGAATATCTATAGTGTGTTGAAAATTAATCTAATTTATGAATTTAATAAGCTTAACTATTTATACAATATGTGTAGTGGAGAAAAAGGGACAGACATTTGATGATTTTAATCATTTGAGAAAGTTTGTTAGGCCATTTCATTAAAATGCACCTCCAATCTTCTTTAATCTTAAGAAATAGATATATTGAATGTTTTTGCCACTGAGCATAAAAATAACGAATGTATAAATGACAATGTTAAATGTATTTTTTGGCAGCTACTTTAATTATGACTCAATTTTTGGTGGAGGTTTATATATTTTGACAAAAAAGCACCCAGTTGTGTTTCAGCCGGTGGTTATAAAAAGGGGGATAGGAGACAAGTAAGGATAATTTTATGTTAACACAATATGATTTAAATAGCCGAATGTCTGTTCCATTCCCTGAAAACTAAGGGATGATAAAGAGATATGAATTAGAAACCTGAAACTTTTATATCATAATAGTTATTTAATGCAGAGTATTATAGACAGCTTTCCGCGGATATATAATCGAGATAAAATTATTTTTGTTTTGATATCCGTAAGAAAAAGGCTTTGAAACGGTGCGATATAATTTTTATCACTTAGAACCAGTTATAATCCAGCGGATATTAATCGGTTTCGAAGCCATACTGGAATATAATATTATTCCCGAAACTTCATAGTAGATATATAGATTTTATATTTATTTTAAGGATAAAAAAGCACTAATAATAATTCCAGTATGGCTTCGAAACCGATTAATATAGGGTTAGAACTGGTTCTCAGTCATACTGAAAAATTATGTTTAGTGTCTTTTTACTGACAATTTTCCATGGATAATAAAATAATGATATTAGAAGTATTACTAGCATTTGGCCCCTCAGGTCTAGCAAAACTGGTTTTCAATCTAAAAATTTTTATTTTGAGGTTTTGTTGGCGTTATCATAATACAGAAGAAACTATTTTAAGACCAAAATTTTATCAATATCCAGTTTTGCCACAAGATCTTATTTAAGTTTTAAATCTTTTTTATTTATTTTTAGCTTCGCCTATTTTTATTTCATACAAGTTGACATCCTTGTTTATAATTCTCCTAATACAGAAATAAAATTAATTATGTATATTTTAATAAATTATGTAAATTTTATATTTAGAATATGCATAGAAGTGGCGTTATCAATTTATCTTATTTTCCCAAAGAAATCTAATATCTTTCAAAACTTAAAGCTATTCATCAATTAGGGTGTATAACTGTCTGTAAATAAGTATAGGTAAAATTAGAAAATTTGGGCAAAAATCATGGATCTAAAGAGATGGCCGCTAGATTGATGTACATCCCCAATGATGATACAAAAAACCAAAATATATTTATAAAATGAATCTATAAATATGTCATTTTTAGAATCTTATTATATTTTATCTAAAATATAAAAATGTTCTAAAGGCCTCTAAAGTTATAATGCATGAAAGTTAAAGTTAACAAGTCTAAAAGAAAAATTATATAGGCCTCTTTTTAACAAAGTTTAATCTCTATATGTTTTTTCAATCATACTAGAAAATAGGTCAACAAATGTTGATATATGTGTAAAAAACGTCAAATTCATTTCAAATAGATACTATGCCCAATTTTAAAGTGCATAGCAGGTATAGAGAAGCTGTAACTGTGTAACTGTACAAAGTGTCTAAAAAATCAGCCGTGCAATAAAATAAAAATGAGGGAGATGAGAGGAGAAGTGGAAAAGAAAATCTCTAAAAAAAGAAATTTATAATCCCTCATTTTTATGACGTCACATGGAAGATTTTTGAGACACTTTGTTCAGTTACGAGAAGCTTCACTTTTAAGTACCTCAAAATTATTAGATCCTTTTAAATTGAACTCAATGACATCCAGAAGACAACCAACCCTTCGAATATGCATGACCTTTGTCTGAAAGTCCTAACTGTGCATGTAAATTAGTTGAGCCTGTTTGTAGACAAAGGCATACTATCTATACTATTGATGTCAAGTATCTAATATGATAATAGTCAGGTATTATTCAAAGTTTCTTTGAAGAAAAATATAGGCCAGACTCGACCTGACACCTCCCCAACATAAATTAATGATTCTCGCTAATGCTGCGCTACTAAAATAACAAATAATCCGTCAGCATTGTATCAACATAGCAATATTCTTATGACAAAGTTTGTTGATTATATCTTTGCTCAAATTCATGTGTGTTCTAACGGATATTGTAAAAATATTTTATAAAAAAATATCATTTCGAAGTTAATAATATGTGTTGTATATAATTCAGGGTAATTTAACCTTAAAATCAGAGTCACTCAGGGTGAGGGTAGGAGGAGGGGGGGGTGGATACACCCACTTTTACCAAACTCTACACCCCCCAGTGAATAAGGACTACAACCCCCTCAAAAAAAACAAGGGAAAAAGCGACATCCATCTTGAATTTAAGGGAGGTGTGAAAAAAATGCGGCCGTCAATTTACCAGCCGTAGGAAGTTTTGAACTTTTAGGAATGTTGATTATTTAGAGGATGGACATCTAGGGGGTGGATACTGATACATCCCCTTGATTTTGATTTTATAATGGTGTCGAAAATCGTAATGGTTTGTTAAAACTTTTGGGTGCAAAACTGTCAAGTCAATGCTTGAAATAAAGTTCAAAAGGGCGACAGAGAAAAAAATGTAGAAAAGTTATTTTCTTCATAGTTGAATTTTAGTAATAATTTAGTATTTGGGTCACACTAATAGCATTAATTTGGTTCAACCCTAGCAAATAAAAAGTTTTAGTTTAAAGACATAAATTTTTGCCTTTCTTGCTCTCTCTTACTCATCTGCATTAATCCTCTTTCTTTTACTCTGCAGTAGCGATGGTACTCTGTAATTTACTTTGTTTGTATGTCTGTAATGCTATGAAGTAAAATGTAATTTTTTGGCCCCTGTTCTAGATAGAAGCTGATTTGTTTTTGTAGAGATTCACGTATACCAATCAGCATCTAGTATATGATTTACTTGGTTCGTCGGTCTGTCAGTTATGCTACATTAAACAAACAACAACAAAAAAATGTGAAATGTTTCGTGTTATTATTCTTAATATATGAAAACGAAACATCTGCTCTTTGACAAGTTTTCAATTTATTTTTTGTGTTTTGTGGCCTATGGATATTGTCATACTTTTTTCATCTGTACAATAAAATAGATAGTTATGATTTTGTGTTCTGTGATCCAATAAGATCTCGTAGACTGCTGGACCATTGATTTGTAAGTTTTATGAAAGCAAAGAAATGTTCCTGGCTAGTGTTCCTTATAATTCATCTATTAGGGCTTTTATTTTTATGTTTATTATTTTTGTATTTGAGGGAGATTTAGGTTTTTTGACATTATAATAACGTTTGACGAGTTAGAATTTCAACGTATTAGACTATTGTTATTTTATTTTATAAATAAAATATATAAGTCTGTCCGTTTGTCAGATTTACTTCTTTTAAAAATAATATTTTTAATAGTTAGTGAATTTAAGAAAAACTTTAATTACTTTTATTGATTTACCTAAAATGGATGTTATAAACTAAATCAAAATTTCTATTTATAAAGTAAGAAGTATATGTAACTATTTTATTGTTTATTCAAGACAGATGTTTATATTTATATTTTGCTCAGGCTTATAGTTTAATCACAAGAATATAAAGACATGTAAAGAAGCGGTGGAAAGTATCATGTGTGACGTAATAAATTACGTCTAAAAAGATGGGATGAGAGGAGAAGTTGGAAAGGAAACCCCTTAAAAAGAGATGGACTTAGACGTTTTTTATGCCGTCACACTTGACACTTTCCAGCGCTTCACAAGTAAATTGTAAAATTACTATCTTGTTCATTCTAGGATATCTATTTTACATGCCTTATCTATTTGTAACGATAACTTTTAAAACTCATTGCAACTGTCGAAAATCATTGTGTTGCTTATAAAGTTAATTAATGTTAGTAGCGAACCTATTCTATAATTTACCCTTACAATACACAGTAAGGACATCCACTTTTTTCACCAAAATAACGGTCATCCTTCCTCTCAGTTAACCTTGGTTGTTTCACATAATACGAGACAATTTTAAAAAGTAGAAGTAGAAAGATTAATATTGAACTTTCCTTTGTGCGTGTAAATAATCCGCAAGACTCCTCTCACTCATGTGTTGAAAACCAAAATCTTGGTTCAACATCAAATATACCCCAGAGGGAGTTGCCGTCGCTACAAAACAGCAAAATTAAATTTCTTTTTAAAAATTTCTTTATTGATATTTTAGTTAGGTATAGCCAGGGGCGTCCAAGCTTTTTATTTTGGGGGGGGATTAAAAATTTTGAAGGGGGGGGGTAATTCGTTTTGGGGGGGGGGGGTAAAATGGCGCGCGAAGCGCGCCGCAAATTATTTTTACCCCCCCCCCCAAAATTTTTACACCGGGGGTAAAATTTGTTTTGGGGGGGGGGGGTAATTACCCCCCCTGAAATCTGTTGGCAGGGTAAATTTAGTTTACCCCCCAAAATTTACCCCCGGGGTAAAATTTTTGGGGGGGGGGTAATTTAAATTTTCTTAAGTATATAGTATTTTGCTCGCAAAATTTTTTTTTATTAGAGATTTTTTATTTTGGGGGGGGGTATTTACCCCCACAAAATTGTTTTGGGGGGGTAAATACCCCCTCCTAAATGGTAGGGGTAAATTTTAAATGGGGGGGGGGTAAAATGAAAAGTGCCTACGGCACCCCCAAAATCGTTTGGGGGGGGTAATCGCCCCATTACCCCCCCCCCTTGGACGTCTATGGGTATAGCCTCACTGAATGCGTATAATGTAGCCATTTTTATATTTTTCTTTTAGGGATTTACCTATCCTTTAAAGATGGGAAGTTACTAATTAAAAAAAATACATATTTAATTTGACTTTTTTGCAAGTTTATTTGCACTGCGCTCACCTCCGGTAATATTGAATCTTGTTTTTAAGATTATTTTAATATATCTACTGTTTTGGCGAACTTTTTTATGTTTTATGATTAATATTACACTTTTAAAACAAAACAGCCAAAAATTGGTTGAAATGTATGGACACTCCAAAGGGAAAATCCCCCACCCTAATTTACCCTGCTTGTGTATTTTACTCTCACCCACTTTTATCTCCTTTTCTAATCATCAAGATTTTGAATTTCCCTCCCTCCCCCCTACACGTCTTAAAATTTTGGATGCTGAATTCATTAACACCTTATAAAAAGCTTCGCGCCCATACTTTCAGTAAAGAAACCTTCTGAAACCAAAAGCAACATATCCAGAGGTTTTTAACCCTTAACGGTCGGGGGGGGGGGGCGTTGAACGCCCCCCATCCGGTTTTTTCTATCTCATTTTCTGTGTGTGAAAGATAAAGAGCCCAAACTGCTTGACTTTTTAAGTATGGGTATGACACATAACTGAGAGTTGGAATTTTTTGAATATCTCCATCCTGGCGGGCACAGGATGCCAGCAAACCTGGCAGGGTCATCCAGGTAAAGAGCAAAAATATTTTTTTGACTAAAACAAAGCATTTTATCATACCAAAATACAAAAAAATTCTCTAGTAGTACATCCCTATATAAAATACAGGTGTTCAAGTCACTTTCAGGTTCCAGGTATGATCCTGCAGGTCCTGATCCTCCAGGTCTCCAGAAATCTTTAAAAGGCTCCTGTGGCCGTAATTTTTGACTTAGAGACTTCAAATTTTAAACTTCAGCTTTTCTTACATGTCTACATAACGTAAAAAAATTTCATGAAGATCCGCCGCCGTTTTCCCGCCGACCGCCGACTGCGGCGGCTGGCAGCTGCCAAGTACAGCTGCGGCCGCTGAAACTTATATTTGATATTTCTAATGTAAAATTTACATAAAAATAAACATTTTCTGGAAAAAAAATTTTCTTCTAGCTTCAAAAATAAGAAAGTTACAGCCGTTTGAAATTTTTAAGTAAAAAAAGACCTAAAAACAAAGGTTGTTAAATAAAAGGGTGAAGGAAGCGAAAATTGACTTTGACTTATAAAAGGTCGGAAATTCATTATCAAACCATGGACTTGCACAAAAAAAATTAGCCCTCTAGCTCTAATAGGAACTGAGATAATAAGGGGGGGCGTTGAACGCCCCCCCCCCCCCCCGACCGATTAAGGTGCGGCAAGGGGCCCGACTGTAAGGGGTTAAGAGCATAAAAAAGATGAAGACAGAAATATTCGCTTTCAAACTTTTTTGTTGTACAGTGAAGCTCATTAAAAGTAACTATTTTCGGGCAGGTTACCTTCAACCTCCTGAGAAAAATCACCCCTAGAAAACAAACCTCCCCAACCATTTTTCTTCAACATTTTAATTTAACACTAAAATTCAATGTTGATGGTCGAACATCAACTTTACCTCAAGATACTTTGACATAGCGAATTCTATAACTGTTTTAAATACGTGGATATATATTTTACATGCATTGCATAAAAAAATAGGGCCGTTAATTTAAAAACGTCAATTTTTATTCTCTAATTTTTTATTTAAGTTTCATGGAAGTTGTCATCCTTGGTTGATCTATGTTAGGGATCCTCAATGAAGATACACAAAATTACCCCATCTGTTGATTTCAATTGGTGGTTCAAACGTTTGAACACCCAACCTAATAAACCAGCCAATCAAAAATCAATAAAAGTCAAAAAGTTATTAAGCCAACTTATAAGAAAACGTTATCATAAAAATTTTGGGACTAGTGTAATAAACAGCCCAATGTCCCCTCCCTCCCCGGTTTGTACTTCTGCACTTTTCTAAGTAATTTTGATTCTATGATTTGTTATATATTAATATTCTGGGCAGGTCTTATTTCAGTTGTCTTTGTTTGTAACTATTTTACACAAAAATAGATTCAACTACGGACATCATAGACATAATATTTGGTTTTAGATCACTAAAAAAGTAACAGGATGTCTATGTGTGTAAAGCTAAGGGTCTAAATAAGTACTGGACTTGTAAGGTTTTCCTGTGAGGTTAAGCTTTTAAAATGTTCCAGGAAAATAAATTTTCTCAAACTTTCAAAGAGAAATGGCATCTACCCAACCCAGAAAATAATTTTTTAAACTCTTACTTTTAAAAACTAAGATTTAAAGTACCAACCCAACCCCCCACCCCCGCTCTTTTCCAATAAGATCTCACATACCACCGCATAGATTGATTTTTGATGTAGGGAAGATTCACATTCTGAGAGGAAAATGTATTTTTCATGGCAATTATTAAAGATAGATGTCTGGAAATTATTTTACAGACTTTAATTTGCTGCTCCTGTTATTTTAGTAAATATCTTTTATGTATGTTGTTATCCTTGTTACATTTTAATGTATAATTTTTTGGCTACATCTAATTTATCTATGATTTCTTTGTTGATTACAATTCTCAAGATACACTCTGCAGTGGACCAAAACTTTTTTAAAAACAATTTCTCTTTAGCTTTATATGAAGAAGACCATACTACTCCCTTCCTATTGGGCAATTTAGACGATTATGTCCAATAAAAGCAAAATATTTTTGATGAAAAAATATTAATCTTTATTTTGTTCTTATAACAACATGACATAAGACTATAGTAATAAATCATTAGAATGAGGTTATATCGATAATATTTTATTTAATAATGCTCAGAAGAACATGACAGTCGTAACCACTTTTATTTCATGCACTATATTCGACATAACAGTAAAGATATTTATTAAGATATAAGCTAATATACATTTTTGCATTTGTTGCATATGCTTGAATGTTTCAAACAATAATTTTTTTAATTGTAAAATATAGATTTTTTTATTTATGGGGAATCTAACAAAATTTATTCAACATCTCATCCAGATAATGCTAGGTTGTTTTTTTTTAGGATTGTTTGTACTTTTTATTAAACTTTTTACTTCGCCCCAAGTCTTTGGTGGCTTTGCTCCTTGGAAGGGTAACTTTGAAATACTTTTTTTTTATATAGACAAGTTTTTTTACAGAGCCTAAATCCGTTGGAGGTTGTTCTTCAACTCGCCATATAGATACATACTAAGAATTCATGAATTCAGCAGTTAACGATATATTACCGGACACAAATAGATTAAACATAATAAGTATCCTATTTTATAAAGTAGTATGAGTATTTTGTCCAAAGCTTAAGTACTCAATAACCGATTGGGATCTCTATTTTAGGTGAGATTTACATATGTACCTTCATGATTTTAAGCAACTTTATTTTCAGGTTTAAGTCTTGGGATGGTTTTAAGCTATTTTTTCAGCACTTTCTGCTCCTTTGAATGCAGGGCGCCTTGATGCTAAGTGCGCATCCGCTAGTGTCAATATAAGAAATAGTAAACTTTAACACCCTCAATATTTCATAAAAACTAAACTTTAGATGATGGGTTGACCCAAGTCTCTTTGAGATGCCTAAGAATCTAGAGTTTATGTAGTTGTATAATTTAACATTGTATAATGAAATGCATCTATAGTGTATAATGATACTTGAAACCAAGTTTCCTAATGGTTTTCTTGCTCATTAGTTCAGTGTTATAACAAACCATCGATGCTATACTCTATAAGTTCTAAGATTTGTTTAAGATAATAATTAACACAAGTATCAAAATTATATGAAATGGGTTGTATCTAAAACTGTGGTGTGGGTAATATTATCAAAATTATAACTTACGTCGTTCTATGGAATTTTATTTTTTTTGTTCATAGTTAAATAAAGGACAAATACCTTTTTTCTGTATTTCGCATACATCTGCTTTTATTGAAGATTGATTGCTAATTTTTTTATGATGGTAAAATTTTCCAAAGAGCATCTAGTATACAATTTTCTTACTCTACCAGTCTATGCTTCATGCAACTAAAAGCATATAAATAATTTTGATGGAGGTTTCGTGATTTTCTACCCTTTCTATTATATTCTATTCCATTTCCTTCTTTCTTTTTCTACTTCTCTTTTTTTATTGCCACTAAAAATTGACTCGTTTCACTTTGTCCATTTGTCAAAACATGTTTTTGTGATTTGCTAATTATGGATGTTTTCATCCTTGTTTAATTATTAAAGATCGTTGGAAATAACCAATTTTGGATAAACACCTAAAATTAGCCAAATATAGTAATTAAGAGAAGAACTTAATTTTAAAGTTTTCATAAATAAAAGCTATTTTCAAGTTAGAAATTTTAGAATTTATTTCACGAGCAACTGCGTCCCTAGACTCTAAGGGAGTAGCATTACTTGTAAATCAAATATTTTTATTATGTCAAAGTTACAATAATATATCTTCAGTTAAAAATAACCTGATAGGACAATCATACTGTATTAAATACTTAAGTTAATTATTATGGACGAGCAGCCAATACCTTAATGTAGCTAATAATAATCTATTCTATCGTATTATAGACAGCTTTCAAAAGATATTAAAACGAAAAATAAAAAGATTAACAAATCTGGTATTGATATTATGATTTTTATTTCAATATTTTTGAAAAATTGCGGTCTATGCATGATTTTTCCGTATGGCTGAAAACCGGTTCAAAATCAGCGAACACACAACGGTTTCAAAGCCATACTGGGAAGATTTTCCAGTATGTTTAATAATTTGATAATTATAAAGCCATATTAAAAAATTTCGAATATTTTGTGTCTGAATGGAAATTTTGTGTGTTTAACTCCCTTTGTTTCAAGATTCTTCTTTAATCTGGTAATGAAGGTTTCTTATGGTTGCACAAAACAACAAAATAGTTATTTTTCGCATCGTATTATAGTCAGCTTTCCTTGGATATTAAAATGAAAACTCAATCCGTTCAGTAGTTGTTGAAATATTAAGCTTAAGACAATAAAAACCTTACTACTTCACATATCAATCGATGTATTATTAATTGGATGTTGCACCAGCTTTCCATGTAATGAAGTGATTTTCGCTGCTGGCTAAATTAACGATAACCCCATCCACCTCATCTACCCTATCCCCTAACCTCCAACTGGATGAACGAAATGACAAATAAATGATTTATATATTAGCAACCTAAATTGACGACAAATTTTTCTCAAAATATCCACTTATATTATATTTATACCCATTCATATTACTATAAACACAATCGTTCTGATACCAAATTTTAATTTACATTGTGAGCAGGTATATATTAAGATTCCAAGTTTAGAATTAAAATCCTTCCACTCAAACTTTACTCATGAATTGTAATTATCTTCATAGTAGAAAATTCAGGGAGGGAGAGGACATTGAACTGTTTATTACACTAGTCCCCACAGTTTTATAATATCATTTTCTGATTCGTTGACTTAACAACTTTGGGAACTTTTATTTAATTTTGATTGGTTGGTTTTTAAAGTTGAGTCTCCTAACGTTTCATTTACTAATTGTAATCCAGAGAAGAGGTAATTGTACGTGTTTCATCATTGGGGATGTGCATCAATTTATCGGACATTGTTCTATCCCTTTAGATCCCAGATAAAATTGAAGAGATTGCAGGATAGGTTAATTTAGGACAATTTAACACAAACAATTGTTGGTCAGTTCGTTCATCCAGTTGAAGGGAAAGAAAGGAGGATTGTAATTCTAGCCAGCTAAAACTTTCACTTTATTACAGTACATGATAATCTGGTGTTTAATCCAAGTAATAATAAATCCTTTCAATAGTAACCAATAATATCAGTTATTTGTCTGGATAGGAAACAATATTATGAACGGAAGTACTGGCCTTTTCATACTAATTATAGAGTTGCTACGCTTCTAAGATGATACATTTTTAATTCAGGTTAATCTTCAAATGAAGTTTAAATTCGTAAGGACTAGAAAGGGATAATACAATGGCCGATAAATTGATGTGCATCCCCAATCATGATACACAAAATTACCCCTTCTGTAGATTAAAATTATTGGTTGAAACGTTTGGACACTACACTTAATGAACCAATCAATCAAAATTCAATAAAATTCCCAAAGTTAATATGCCAGCTAATAAGAAAACGTTAATCTAAAAACTTGGGGACTAGTGTGATTAACAGCCCTCCCTGACTAGAATGTCTACATTTCTCATCAGACACAAAAATACGTTAGTATAGGACAGACAGTGGACACCGTATTGTAAAAATGCTTTGCTTTTAAAATATAGAAATATTTGATATTAAACCTAAAATAAAACGATGAAAATTAAGAATTCAATAATTATACATTCTAATTACTACTATATTCTCTGAGACCTGTTTGATGTCAACTAGTACAGATAAAACTAGTATAAAAGAATATATGCAACTAAAGTAAGCGTAACTTACTAGCTTCAGACATTCTTTAGGATTTGGTTGATAAAGGTTCCGTGATTTTTGTACTCTTATTAAAGAAAGTTTCGTGATTTTTTGTGTATGAGGTTTCGTGATTTTCAGACTAATTCCCAAAGAAAATCCATGTCAATATGATCGACACAATTACACGATTATATACATATCATATATAGTCATAGAATAGAATATAATAAAAAAAAATTTTAATAGTTCACAGATTTATTAATATTTTAACATTTTCTATAACCTTACAGCATAAACATAAGGAAGAAAAGTATATATGTATATCTAAATAATCTGTGATTTTAACAAATGCTTAACAATACTGAGGGTGATTTTATTAATTATATTACAGATTTTATAGGTTAAGGTGGGTAGATTATTGTAGATATCTCGAAAATTACGATTACGACATCTCAACAATAAAATCGCCCATCTTTGTTTAAGTTTGAAATTTTTTGGGTTTCTTTAGTAGATAGGATAAAAGGCTTTTTACTTTTTAAGAAATGTAATGGTCCAATGGACCAAAATTTTAAGTACAATTCTGTTTTTTGTAAACTTCACAATTGTATCTGATTAAATTATTATTTTTTATGAAAATTTCATATTAAAAATCATTTCAATCAATATATAAAGGAAATTATCATTACTATACTAAAATGAAAATTGTTTTAGGATTTTGACTTAAATTACAAATTCGTTGTAGTTTTAATGACATTCTAATAATAATAAAAAATTATAGATGGACGGAATATAAAATGCAATTGTTCTTATTATACATTACTAAATAATACATTTCATTTTTTCTTTGGCTAGAACAAACTTTAAAAAATATGACTATTTTTGTTCAAAAAATGCTTATTTTGGTGCAAAACTAAGGAAAAAGCAGCAACTTTATTGGAGTTATTTAATAGTTATTTCTCGCATCGTATTATAAACAGCTTTCCCGTGGATATCAAATAAGAACCGGTTCTAATCCACCAGATATTAATCGCTTTCTAATGAATACGAGAAATTTGTATTCCTTTATATCTATTGACTAAAATCATGAATCGAATAGTTATTTCTCGCATCGTATTATAAACAGCTTTCCGCGGATATAGAATATACAATTATAACATTAAAACCAGTTTTTAAGCACCGAGGTGCCGAAGGCACTGGCTAAAAAAAACTGGTTTTAATCTTATGATTGTACATTTTTATATTCGTAGGAAGCTGGATATAATAAGATGCTAGACATAGTTTTTTTTGTATGGATGAGAACCAGTTCCTATCCACCGGATTCGAATGAATACGAGAATAGTTATTTCTCGTATCGTATTATAAACGGCTTTCCGCGGATATAGAATGTACAATCATAAGATTAAAACTAGTTTTTTTAGCCCCGAGATGCCGAAGGCACGGGCTAAAAAAACTAGTTTTAATCTTATGATTGTACATTTCTATATTCGTAGAAAACTGGATATAATACGATGCTAGACATAGTTTTTTCGTATTTATGAGAACCGGTTCCTGTCCACCGGATTCGAATGAATACGAGAAAAGTATTTAATTTCTTGTGATTTAGAACAATTTCTTTTATGTAATTTTCATTTCAGAATATGAAATTGAATTGAGAAAAAAACCTTAGAATCACAAATGATTAACAAGGATATAATTGTTTATATTGGCGGAGGTCCGTTTGAATACTGGAACTGGATAAGTGGACGGTACGAGTTCATTCTATCACAGCATTCAACCTAAAACAAACAAAAAAACTTCAAAAATTAATAATTGTACTTGAAAAATCACCAAACCTTTTATATGAAAACATCAGAAAGGTTTCGTGATTATCAAATCAATTAATGCCCATAAAATTATTTTTTTAGTGGTAATGGTAAAGTTTTAAGCTATTTTGTGGGGAAAAATTGGATATCCATTGAAATTAATAATAAATTTACACATTTAATTTTTAAAAAAAATACCTGTGTCATCATAGCCACAGGAAGGATGGCAGCCACCAGGAAACATGTATACAAACAAAACTTGCCCACACGGCTCACCCAGGAAGAGGAGCTTCCTGATATAGCCGCGCTACATGACTTGATCTCTTCCTTGTTTTCAATGTTTGTAGTAATTTCATTTGTGGCAGGGTCATTGGTTTGAGGTAGAGTTGCTGTGCCGGTCCTTGGTTTGCCTGTCCATCCTGTTTCACTGAAGCATCCACTGTCAGTTTCTTCACCTGGGTTACCAGATTTTTTCCTCCTTCGTCTTCTCTTTCGTACTTCAGAATTCGGATCAGCTGTTTTGGAGCCGCCATTTTGGTTTTCGTTGTCTTTGCTTTCAGATGCCTTGTTGATCTGCTGTTTGGCGCGTCTTAGGAGTGCATACAAGTCGATGACGTCATTCAACAGCTGGTTTCCGGATTTTTCTTCTTTGCCGCCATTTTTAACTGAGTTGGTTTGGTTCTTGATTAATTTGTGAACTGCTAGGTTTAGCTCAAAGATTTCTCCTTTCAGTGCAAACAGTTTATCCATTTGAACCTAAAAAATAAAGAGCTATTAGATACAATTTTATTAAAAATTAAGTAAATAAGAATGAAAATTTGTATGATTCCTCTAAAAATAACTTAGCATTAAAAATACGTTTTATCCATAAAAAATTTGCTTTTGGTCCTCAAATGGTCTGAAAACTTTTCTTTTATCCTAAAAAGTTGTCATCAAAAATTTAAATATATTATAGGTACCTGGATTTCTTTTGAATCTTGAACCTTTTTCCTTTCATTATTAGCAATTATGCTTTGCAGTGATGTTCTGATTTGTTCAATTTTCTTCTTTAGGTTCAGAGCAGTTTCATTTCCGATTATTTCTTCATTCTAAAACATACAATATTTTTAAAGAAATGGTTTCTAAAAGTATTCATATCTGAAAATTTATCCTGCATATTGCCATGTTGAAAAAAATGTTTCGTTTTTGCAAAAAGTTAACATTTTAAACATTATCAGAATGGGTGTTTTATGATGTGATTGAAGCAAAAAGGAAGGATCAGTTTGTGCTCTACAAAATACTGCATCAATCCCACCTCCTTCTCCCCAAGCCCCGTAAAAGATTTAGGACACGTTCTGTCATTTGTTAGTTTATTATGCTGGAAACGGTGTTCAAAATTGTTCACCAACAATTTAATTTACATAATGGAAAATTTTTGTTTCCTCACTTTAGGGGGTATTTATTGTCAATTTTATTCTAGATTTTAAAAATTTTTTTTTAGATTTTAATAATTTTGCCCTTACAAACAGTGAACTTAATCAAAGCCTCTTGTAGAATATCTTCGCTATCAGATTTAAAGTTGACCTTATACAGAAAAAAAGAAAGTGAATACAAAAATAAATGCAAACTAGCACTATCAACATGGCAATTGAATTTTGCATGAAATTAGTCTAGGCCATATTAATTTGGATTTGTCATGATTATCCTTGAAAAATGTGCATATTTTACGGGCTTTTACTGAATATATTGGTATATACATATCATATGTTCTAGCAGCATCGCCCCTTTTTCTAGGGATAAATCACCTAGTAGTAAATATTCTCAAAGCTTTCCACAGTCTACAGCTAAAAAAGCCCCTTTTCCCTTTCTTCATTTTTTATTTTTAGGGAGGGGGGGGGGGCTTTCCCAAAGGAGTAGGAGATTAAAGAAGTATATCTATTTTTATCAACTATAAATGCCAACCAAAAACAAGAGATATTTTCAACAAAAAAAAACAAGCTTTACATAGTTAGAGTTATGCAGACATTTTGAGATAAACACACATTTCAAGGACTTGATCTGTTTGTTAAAATCACTCTACAAACCTTTGCAACATCAAAAATATTGGCTTTGATGCTCTCAGCTGCAGAGTTTCTCATTTTCCCGCTCAAATGTTCAGCTTCAGGTAGAATGTCATTGTCAGTATGTTCACCATCATCATTCTTCACCTAAATATATTTTTATTAAGGTAATAATCTTTAATATTAGCTTTACTATTCAAGAAAATTGAGCAACTCAATAATTTTTACAGGTTCATTGTGTCCACCTATAATACAGATTAGAATGATGTCTGTCCGTCCGTCTGTATGAATCAATTAAAACCTTAAAGTATTATATTTAACAAATAAGTTTAGCACAATAAAAGGTTGAATATATTTAAAATAGGGATTCCTAGAACAACCAGGTACTATCTTAAAAGCATCTGAAATAATGACCTAATGGAATAGCTTTTATAATAATATCTTAAACATTACCTCGGAAAATGCGCGAGCAGAAAATTGGGAAAATGCTCCAATGCCGCGTTCATCCTCTTTCTCCGACTCTGAGATGCATGGAGAGTCAGGATAATGGGAGGACTCTTGGTGTTGATCAGCTGACATTACCAGTAAAGTTCTGTCGGTGTTAATTGCTTCATATTCCAGGCTAGAGTATGGGGTGGATAAATTCTGGTTCAAGTTGGAAAAATCTTCTCCCAGACTGAGCAAGGTTCGAAGCCCGTCCTCGTCTAGCAATTCGTCGTATTGGTATTCTTCGCTCAGATAATCCTCCTACAAAGAAAATTTATATTTATCGTGTCGTATTATAAATAAATTAAAACGAAAAATCATAAGAAGGTCCGAGCTAACAGAACTGGTATTGAAAATTGTCTGTAATACGATGCCATAACTGATTTTTAATTTTGGCGGAAAATCGGTTTTAATCCATCAGATATTAATCGATTTCAAAGCCTTACTGGAAATACCTTTTTTCTTTTTAGTGAGGCTAATTAATGTATATACATCATCTGTTCGTACGTACGTTTGTCCATTACATAAAAAAATTTTAAAGATTCATTCAATTCATACGAGTCACGTTAGCATACTTTTTTAGTATGCATTAAAGTTTGATGTCTTTTTAAGAACGAAAATGGTGTTTTCTTGTATTTGCTGCGCTAATTATGGATATAATTGTACTTGTTAAATCTTTGAAGCACAGGGTTATAGCTATGTTAAGTTTTAAATAGCGGCCAAGCCCCTAGATGCCTTTAAGGGCAATTTCAATACAAATGTTTAAAAGAAATTTTTGGCGGCGGGGATTTTTTCGTATTTGTGATTTCTCTTGGGAAGGTTGTGATACAACCCCAAAAAATAGTTTTAAACCATCCCAGGACCTATTAGAAGCTAGAGAAACCATATCACTCCAACAGTTAGCATATCCTTTGGTACACACAAACATACAGACACAGATCCTGTTACTTTTATATAAGGGTTGTTTTACTACCTTTGAGCAAAATTGTCACTGTCAAAATATTTTGCCAACATCATTGTGCAAAATATGACGTCAAAATTGCAACATTTAAACAAAAGTAAATATATCTGATTATGCAATAGATTTGTTAGTTTTCATGTTTTTCTTTATAAATATCTATATTATTAGACAAGAAAAGATGAAAATGTAAGAAAATAAGTCAAGAAGGACAATAGGTGATAATAGTTATTTCCCGTATCGTATTATAAACGGCTTTCCGCGGATATAGAATGTACAATTATAAGATTAAAACTAGTTTTTTTAGCCCCGTGGTGCCGAAGACATAGTTTTTTCGTATGGATGAGAACCGGTTCCTATCCACCGGATTCGAATGAATACGAGAAACAAAATTAACCATTCTGTAAATTTAAATATTTTTAAAGAAAAAGTTTTGACACATCTATTTTGTATTAACCAATCATTTAATTCAAAATCCAATGTTTTTAAAATGCTAACACTTTAAGCTGACTATGTTATTATCAAGAAATAATCTTTAATCTAGTCACAAAAATGTACTAACATAACCTAAACACTAACATTTTAACAAACAATAATCATAACAATTACTTTGTATATTGTTTCATTTAATGAAATAAATATTCCAAATGTAATCTAGTCACAAAATACGTTAATTTTTGCTTTAAATTCACTGCAAAATCAAAATAAATATAACATAACTGTTTATATTAAAACATCAAAATGTTATGTAAAATCTACAAGTGTTCACAATAAAAGGTTCAAGATAAGACTACGCGTAGAGCTTTTAAAATTCTATGTTTAAATAAGAAATTAAAGGATAAATAAGTTGTATTTTAAAAGATATTTTTTAATTTTTTTGCGGGGTTGGTTAAAAAATCTTATTATAGTGATACTCTGTTAAAGCTAATGAATTGTTATATTAGATTTCATTACTTGCCTGTTATATATATAAGATATATTTTTGATTTTTTTAAAAATATTCTTTTTATCAAGAAACATTTATTACTTGATATTTAAACATTTTTCATTATCTTTTGAATAAGTCAGTTAAAATCATTTAACTTATTACTTAATCTAAGATTTGACTGCCTAAGAAATTAAAGAAATAGCACTATTCTTTATTTACTTTGTTCCAAAATTAATTAAGACAAGTCTCACCCACGCTTTAGAAAGTCGTCAAAATCAATTAATCAAAATATTTAATTCTTTAATGGATGTGTGTTAGACATTTTCATGTATCTGAATGGATAAGACAATCCTTATACTAAAGTAACAGGATGTTTGTCTGTGTGTCTGTGTATCTGTGTGTCTGTACCGAAGGATCTCGCTAACCGCTGAACCTATTGGGTTCTCCTTAACAGGGTAGATTCTCATAAGTCCCGGGAAGGTTTATAACTATTTTGGGGAAGGGTACCACCACCCTCCCAAGAGAAATCACAAAAAAAAACTAATTTTTTTTACGTACTCGATTTTAGAAAGAGAGTTCAACGCCAACATAAACGTCAAACGCAAAATAGACATATTTTAAATATAAAAAAAACATTTAAAGTGTCACTAGAGGCCTCTAGGGGCGTAGCTGCTAGTGGATAAAAATATATGTATATCTCAAATTACAATAGACAATATTACCCTTACTGTAAATTAAAATTATTGGTGGAAAAGTTTGGAAACGGGTGTTATAAATTTACTACAAGTGTATAAAGATATTAGGACAACCAATAAGAGATCGTGTTAATACAACTTTGGGACAAGAATAATTTCCAGTCCAATAGCCCCTCTATCCAAAAAAATTTTACAACAAAAAAAGAAAATTTTTAGTTATTTTCCCATTTGTCTAAAAAATTTATTACTTTTATTAACAAACTTTGATTAAGATTTGTTTATTCAGCAACTTTTATTTACACTATTTTATATGATTATATTCAAAACTAGAACAATAAAGATTAATAGTAGTGGAACTTTGTCTATTTAGAAGCCTTGTTAGAAACGAAGCTAATATGTAATTAACTTACAATTTTTTATTTTTGCTCTCTTTAACTAGACCCTAGCGTTAGTAGAATGCAAATATTATTTGCTCGGGTGATATCAAAGATACACGTCGGATATTTGTTGTGTAGATTCCTTTTTAACTTTAGTTAGTCCGTCCAATTTGAAATGGATTAATTTTCATAATATTTCCTACTGCTATATTAGATAGGTGTTTGAAATTCCCTTTGAAGATTTTCCTTATTACTCTATAACTTGCTTTTTCCACAAGTCTCAAAAGCGTCTTTTCTTAATATTTAAATACTCTTTTAAAATCAGTGCTGTGCTACTGATGACTCAAACTTAAAATTGAAATATATTTCAAAAAAATATATTTTCCAGTATGGTTTCGAATATCTTAGCAATACTAAAAAATAATGCATAGCATTAGCATCGTAATACAGTCCACGGGTTTTAAATAAATATTATGCAATTAATATCAGCCCGGGCCCTTGGTGCTAAAAAAAACTGGTTTTAATCTTACATTTTTTTTCTTTTAATATCCGCGGAAAGCTGTCTATAATATAATGCGATTTATTACTTTTATTAATCTTTTTTTCTATTACGATAATGATAAAAATATTAGTTTATTTACATAAGTTACAAGTGTTTTTGCAAAGGCAAAGTAATCATTAAAACAATGTGTATTTTTAGTAGCGTAGCTACTCTATAAATATAATTATGGTGTATCTGTACGTCTGAAAGTACGTCAATCCAAGAGCTTTATGAATACAGTCTCTACATTTACATGATTTTAATTTAAATACTTATATAAAAAGTTTGTGTAACCTAACACCCATCAAAAAAGATTATGAATGTATAACAAAACAAGGATAATAACATCCATAAATAGCAAAGCCAATAGAAAAGCAAAACGGACGGATGGACAGAGGATAAAGTAGTTAAAAAACACCAATTTTTTCCATCTAATGGACAGATGGATAGATGAATTATGTTTCATGAACGTCCAAGCTTTTTTTGTACTGGGTGGGGGTTATAAAATCTCAATATGGGATTTGGGCCGGGGTTGCCTGTAGTGTGCACAATAGATAAAAGACTGATGGACATTATAATTATACAGTAGCTCCGCTTCTAAAATGACAGTTTTAATTAAAATATGGCAGAAGAACAGAAAATTATTCATATGTCAATTGTAGAAAAGCTGCGCTTCTAATTATATGATAAGCCTTGTCTATGTACATAAAATATAAAATAATGTAAATAGTATTTTTTTTGTAAAACATTTGACTTTACACCCTAGCCTTTATGTGAATTGGCTGCAAAGCGTTGCTTGTAGATAAACGTCCTAGTTGACTTAGTGATACTTTTGTAATAAAATTAATAATTATTGATTGAAGATAATTAAAGTCCCTCCACAGATTATGACGTCATACGATAGAATAACCAATGAGAGTCCAGTTTACACTGTAATTGACCAATGGTAAAATTTATTCTGGCCTCTCATTGGATATTCTATCGTTTGACGTCATAATCTGGGGAGGGACTTTAATCATCTTCATTATTATCATTACCAGCGGCAAAGCCCCTAAAGGCCTTGAAGAGACGATGCCAAAGGGGGGGGGGTATTTTTTTCCAGAGACGATTACTATTGGGAGGGTGCCATTACCCTCCCCCAAAATAGTCATAAAACTTCTCATGAACTGTACGCAGCTTCACAGTAAATCATATCGGTCGAGCGGTTGGCAAGATTTTAAGAAACAGACAGAAATACATACATCCTGTCACTTTATATAAGGATTTTATATTTAACTATGCTAAAGTTAGATAAATGTTATGTTGCGCTCTGCTTTTTGATAAACGCTCTAGATTATAGTAACTTATTGTAATAGTTGATAAATTGAAAATATTTAAAAATCTGTCAGCTTTGTAAATGTTATCTTTAAACGTATTGTGTTACTAATGCTAATCTATAATGGCGTGCAGAGATAAATATTCTGAGAAGTAATTGAAAAAATGGAGTGTTTTAGATTTTTATTGTAGTAAAAAAACTTTTTAAAAACTACAAAATGATGGCTTCAAATTCGATTAAATGTACGCTGGAATATAACCGGATCTACGAATAATTGACGCGGAAAGCTGTAGTGTACACCTTCACGAAATGTTACAGCACATACAGATAGACATCCAACTACTTTAATAAATAGAATAATTATTATCATTACCTTATCCCAAAGCTGTGACTCAGGAGAGCTATAATTGCTGTCAGAGGCCACTGAGCTTCGTCCACTGGTCTCCGTAAATACTCCAGCATTATCCACTGCTACATTATTCCTTTCCGCACTCATGTTACCCCCATCCTCCAAACCGTTAATATTTCTGGTTCTATCCCGGTTATGGCAGCTGTCCCACTCAGAACCGGACGAACACACACTGCTGTAATCCACGACCGCTGCGCTCTTTTTCTTCTTCTTACGCCGCGCTCCTGTGGCATTCCTCATTCTGACGACATCGCTGAAAGTGTGCGCATTTTTTGGCGGAGAATTGTTGGTTGGCGATGTTCCATCTTTGTTGAATAGTTTTGGCAGGGACTCGTACCCGAGGTCTTGACTCAAGCAAGATCCTGCAAAATAATTTAGTTTAAGTTTAGTTAGCAAGCTTCTCTAAAACTAGTTTTGTCCATGACTTTGTCTGTACGTATGCCTGTTAGTGTATGGCTTTAATGGAAAGAAATTTTCTTGACTGCTAGTAGAGATAAACGGTTATTTATTTATTTAACTAATAATCCTATCATAAAAAATCAATTAAAAATTAACTTACTTTAACCGTCTCATTCTTTTCGTGTTATTATATGGAGAAATCGCAGGGATCTTAAGGGATAAGACAATGAATGATAAACGAATGTACGACCCCAATGATGATATATAAAATTTCCCCTTCTTTAATAAAAAGTATGCGTTGAAACGTTGGAACTCAATTTAAGGGACTAACCAATGAAAAGTACCCAAAGTTTTAAGAAAACGATTACGAAAACCTAGTTATAAACTTTGGGTACTAGTGTAATGAATAGTCCATGGTCTCCTATTTGAGCTATTTGATACAAAGATCTTTAATTATTTCTTCGACATCTCAAAACTTACTATTCTAACAATCCTTATAATAAAGTAACAGGATGGCGGTTTGTCTGTTTGTTTGTCTGTACCGAAGTATCTCGCTAGCCGCTGAACCGATCAGGTTCTCCTATACAGGGTAGCTTCTTATAGGTCCTGGGGTGGGTTATAACTATGTTAGGGGATAGTACCACCCCATCCCAAGAAAAATAGATCCTGGAAAAAAATAACCCCCCCCCAAAAAAAAAATTTGTTAACATTTTTCTTTTTAAATCTACAATTAAAAATGGGAGGGGTCGACTTCCCCCAGCCTCAAGGTTCTAAAGGCTTCTAGCGGCGAATCCTCCAGTAACAAATTAAAGTAAAGAATAGCAAAGCTATTAAAAAACTTTACCTGTCGATCCCAACATATTTTGTACACTATCCAACATGACCAAACTACCGCCATACAACGCCATCCTTCCACTGCCGTTGTCACGTCCTTCTGTCACATTTTCACCACCGTTGCTTTGGGCCAAATTGCCAAGTTCACCAATTGAAGACGCCGTAAACGCCATTTGGTTAAGTTCCAACTGGCAGGGCAACGATTTCCGCCATTCTTTCTTACGCCGCCGACTGCTCTGACTGTAGCGCCGTGTATAACGCCTGCGGCAGTTATAATTACCATCACCGCTCTCGTATCCGCCGCTATTATTGCTGGAACTGTTGCAGTAGTGATTATCAGTGGTGGCATTCAGTTGATGATGCTGTCTTCGGCGGTTGTGGCGGCTGCACCGGCAGCGGTTGAGCTGCAGTTGGTGTTGTTGTTGCAGTACCAATAGTTCTGCCTCTGCTGCAAGCCTGAAATAAAAAAAGATTAGTTTCCTGTTGAATGTAATATTTGGTGTTGACATAACGTCGACTAAAGGGGTCATTGGCAATTTTTTTTCCTAGTATATCTTCAAACCCAATTAATATTTGCTGGATTAGAACCAGTTCTCAGCCATACTGAAAATCAAGGATAGCATCGTATTACAGACAATTTTCCACGAATATTAAAATAAAAATCATAAAATTAAAACCAGTTTTGTAAGTCTCATGTTGGCTAAATAGTACCATAAAGCTTTTTAATAAGTATACTTTTTTACTCATTACAAAAGATATTTGTAACAAAATAGGAGGATTTCTTCCAAATAGACCTTCTAAAATCATTACACGAGCTCCTTCAACATTTTTTTTTTTTTTTTTTTTTTTTTTTTTTTTTTTTCTTATTTAATAATTTATTCTTTTAAGAACAAACTATACATAATTAAATCACATATTAATTTAAAGGAACTATCATACATTTAAATTTAAAAAAAAACATAAACAATTTAAAGAATAATAAAAAACATTAATCTAACTACACAGTAATAATAGAGTTAAAAATTTGTAATTAGTAAATTGTCAAAATATATGACATTGGACCCGCTAGGCTCGGGTAGGGTGAGGGGGCTACTCACAATGGGCTATAGTGTGTACAAACATATAGCATTCATCAGTATTTTTTTCATTAAATACTGGATAATAATGTTCATGGTAAGCATATACCAAAACAAATAATAATGATCCCATGTTACTCTGCATGGGCAGACATATGATAATAATAGTGATAATCAACAAGATAATAGATTTGTAGTTAAATATATTTATGTTATTCTTCAAGTAGATATGTTCTTCAAATTGATGTAGTCAAGATTCCACGGAAATAAAGATGGAGGAAAACCGTCTGCTTTGCTTTAAATGAAGTTTACTATTGTCACTTTTTACACTTTATACAAGATCCACATAGAGAGGTATCAATGCTTCTCGGTGCTGATTTCTTATGTAGTGTATACCATGACTTTGAATTGAAGGGAAAGTGTCAGAGATCACTGCAAGTCGTCGACAGCAAGACGCCAAAGTTTCAATAAAGAAACCATCTACCCATAAAAAATGGCAGCTGCCTGGCATGAGTAAAACCAGGAGATAATAACTGAAATATCAGGAGTTATGTAAAAAACAAATTAGTTATCTCCAAGCTAAATTGTTTTGTCCCATATTTACCAATGTGATGATGCGAAGTTAGGTTCAGATTTCAGCCAAGCGTCACCCAGCGGTCAGGCTTGGGAGGAGGGAGAAGGGGTTAACAGGTTCTTGTAGAATGATGTAGGGAGGTTCTTCCATAAGGAGGGTGAGGAGGAGGGTGGGTCTGCAAGTAGAGTTTGTGGGGAAGTATATTCCCCAACAGATAACACAGAAAAACATCTTGGAAACAAGAAAAAGAATTTTTTCTTATATTTTAAGCTGGCTTCACTGAATGGTTTTGGTATGTGGAAATTTCTTCATGCTGGTTTTCTCACTTCTTTACATAAATTGGTTTCAAACACATTTTCTCAACCTGTATTATATATAAGCTGACTGTGTATGAGAAAGACTGAATAATTACAGCCATAATGGGAGCAAGCCCTTTAGCGTCCACACTCTGCAAAGGCTACAACATACATTTACCCCCCTGTCAAAACCTAACACGCTTGAATATATTTAAAACAAACATGTCAAATATGCAGGGAGGGAGGAGACAATGGTCTGTTTATCAAATTAGTCCTCAAAGTTTTATAATAATGTTTTCTTATTCGTTGGCATAACAAATTTTGGGATTATTGTTGAATTTTTTTTAGATGGTTAATTTAGTTAGTTAGTAGAGACAATGGGCTGTTTATCAAAATAGTCCTCAAAATTTTATAATAATGTTTTCTTATTCGTTGGAATAACAACTTTTGGGATTGTTGTTGAATTTTTATTAGATGGTTAATTTAGTTAGTTAGTGTCCAAACGTTTTAACCGTTAATTGAAATCTACAGAAGAGGTAATTTTGTGTACTTTCACTGGGGATGTACATAAATTGATCGGCCATTGTCTTATCCCTTTAGATCCCTGCAAATATGCCTACTTCTGAAAATCATGCCTAACTTAATTGAGTTCCAAGAAGATTTCGTTTTTTTGTTTCACAATTGAATACCAGCCTTATAAATCTTGTAGCCATACTGTAATATAAAAGGAGCCTGTAATCTAACAAGAAAATACATGTTCATAAATTAATGTAATTAATAAGTAGGTTTATTTAAACGAATATTTGCCAGATAAGTCATTAAAAAGCTAGCTTTTTATTAATTAGACTAAAAAGTTATAATTTAATTTGCAACTTATAACTTTTTAACCTTTTAAAATCTGTTAACATACTTACAGGTATATATCCTATCTTATGAAATAGTTTTTTGTAAATTTAGATCTCGCTTACCATTGACCCGATTGATTTCTACATTTTGGGAAAGCTTCAAATAGGTCACTTGATGGTTTTAGGCCATTTAATTTTTAAAGAATAAGTCCTGAGTAAATGCTAAGTGGCAGCCGCTAGTAGTTTAGTATATTTGTGATCTATTTGAATAACAAAAAGACAAAACATCTTTTAGAAACTTCAAAATCAAATCTCCTATTTTCTGCATATTTACCAAAAAAACGCTCATTCATTCTAAAGAGCTACTACGCTACCAGAAGAAAAAACTTCGCAATGCCCCCTACCGAGGAGAAAATGGTCTAACCATAACCTATGCCTGCTCACTCATTCATGAGTAGACAAGGACAAATATTTTAGAAATTAAATAACTTTTTTTAGGGGGGGGGGGGAGTGTGTCCCAGTTAAACTTCTTAGCTGTTGTTATGATTAATATAGCCATTTAGAAAGCATTATGTCGATAATAGGTCAGACATGACCACTTTAAAAAAATGTCTTTCAGTAAAGCATAAATAATTAAATTAAATGAAGAACAGTTATTTATCGCATCGTATTATAGACAGGTTTCCTTGGATATTTTAGTGAAAAATTATAACATTAAAACCTAAATATTTTGTTAGCACCGAGGGGCCGAAGGCCCGGATTAACAGAACGGGTATTGATTTTGGAATATTTATTTTAATATTCGTTGAATATGGTCTGTAATACGATGCTATACATGATTTTTCAGTATGGCTTAGAACCGGTTCTAATCCAGCGGATATTGATCGGTTTCAAAGCCATAATGGAAAAAAGTTCAAAATTGGTTTCAATTAGATCAATTCTCTTATGGATATTAGAGCATTGGGCTAATAAATTCAGCCTTTTAACTTCATGGGAAAGTTATTTTGGATGGGCAAACGAAAACATTATTCTAGCTATCCATATATAATGTAGTAAGGATTATTTGTCTGAAGCTTAAGTTAATATACTGAACCGATTGGGTTCTTAATTTTAGGTATGCATCTCAGAGGTCCTGTGATGGTTTTAGACTATTTTATTCATAAATATAAGTCTTAGCCTATAACGGTCTTAGCCACTCTTTGTCCCTTCGAATAAAGTGCCCCTAGAATATGGGGACTCTGAAGGACAGAGGGGGGGCTAGAAAATGCTGAATCTGAAAAAATAGCCAGTAATATTGATATCTTAAGATTAAAAGCTTCCTCAAATAGAGAACTCAACCTATAAATAACAAAATATCTTTACTAATCTTTTCAAATATAGAACAAATCAATAGTTGTCTTAAGTAATGTTTTCTACCTTTTTGTATTTATACTACTTTAAATGATCATGAAAAATTAAAACTAAATCAAATCCTTATTAAAGCATTTAAAAAGTATATCAGGCGTAAATGCAGTTACTATCAGGGCTCGGCAGACGCCTGTAAACCTAAGAAAATTCACTTATTAAAATATGGCAATTTCTCTCTTTAAAAAAAAATGCAAAGAATTCAAACGGATTTAAATTTTAAGTATAGTTGAGGTTGCCGAGGCCTGGTTATGGTTAAGATTATTGACCCATTAAGAAAACTTTCATAGACTCTAAACTATGCTGGTTCTAAACAAGTTCTCTCATTTGTTGGCCTACAAATTTGAGTAATTTTATTGAATCTCGATTGGTTGGTTCAAACTTTTAAACTAATAATAGTACTAATTAGTAATTAATCTTGATATCAATGTCGTTTCCCTTATTTTGTAATAATAAAAAAATGTTGAGAATTTTAATTTCCCCATTTATAGAGACTGAGCCAGCCCAAAATAATAGTTATTGCCTAATGATGTTAAACCTTTTTTAAAAGCTTAAATTATTCATTATGCATGAGAAAAAAAACTTTCTAAGCCACTCCTAGAAAAAAAATGTACAACACTATAACTATTACATATCCATTTCTCTTTCATTCATAATCTTTTTTGTTAAATATATCTTGTGTATACATTGTAGCAAACTTTTTTATTGCCAAGAAATACTGCAGTAAACAGAATAGTTATTTCTCACATCGTATTATGAACAGCTTTCCGCGGATATAAAATGTACAATTATAAGATTAAAACCAGTCTTTTTTTAGTTATTTCTCGCATCGTATTATAAACAGCTTAAATGAAATGTACCTCGGAGCTAAAAAAAAAGCTGGTTTTAATCTTATGATTGTACATTTTATATTCGTAGAATATAACACGATGCTAACCAACAGTTTTTTTCGTACGGATTAGAACCGGTTCTAATCCACCGGATTCGAATGAATACGAGAAAATGTTTTATTTATGTTATTAACAATTATTAGATATTATTGAACAATATAACGCAAAAAAAGCAGGGTTTCGGATCCGCATTGATTGTATCCGGATCCGGATCCTCAAAATTTGGTCAGTGCGGATCCGGATCCGGATCCTACCGGATCCGGTTCCGGATCCTTGACAATAAAAAAAAATCACCAAATTTTTCAAAAAAAAATTATTCTTTAATTCGAAGTCAAAAATACTTTTAATTTACAAGTCTGAACCTAAACCTTAAAGATTGGCTCTCATCAAGAGAATGTCTGAGATTTTATATAAATTTAGGTAGATTTTTCCATTTTTTCCGCATTTTTTGAGTCCAAGGATCCGGATCCGGATCCTTGGACTCAAAAATATGCGGATCCTTGCGGATCCGGATCCGGATCCGAAACCCTGCAAAAAAGGCATCATTGATTCATTATTATGTTTGAGTTCTCTCAATTTTGAAATTAAAAAGATTTTTTTTGAAGGGACATATCAATAAATGATAAAACAATAAGATGCTCCTTCCATGTATAAAAATGTTCTATTGTTAAAGTTTAAGCTACTCTATAGAAATGTTTTTTTGCTGAATGAAATAAACACCAATTTAAAGATAATGTGAAGTGGTAATCCATCATTTTATCTGGACGTGTTTATGCAAAACTTCCAGCTTAGGAAGCCATCCATCTTTAGTGTTACACCATATTAGCAAATAAATGTGTTTATAAAACTAGCTAAATAATGATAACAATATCCAAAAGGACGACATTAACTAATACATTAAAGTTGCATTCCATTGAACTTGAAAGAAACAAAATTTTATTTTCAATTCAGAATGATAATTCAATAATAATAGTTATTTCTTTCATCGTATTATAAACCGCTTTCCGCGGATATAGAATGTACAATTATAAGATTAAAACCAGTTTTTTTAGCCCCGTGGTGCCGAAGGCACGGTCTAAAAAAACTTGTTTTAATCTTATGATTGTACATTTCTAAATTCGTAGAAAGCTGGATATAATACGATGCTAGACATAGTTTTTTCGTATGAATGAGAACCGGTTCCTATCCACCGGATTCGAATGAATACGAGAAAAAAAATTCCAAATTTCCTCAATATGATGCTTAAAATAGACGTACTAACACTCGTAGACTCTATTGAAGAGAATTCTTGCTTACATTTTCAAGATAAAACTGTTTAATATTGACTTTTAGCTGAAGCATATCTTTTTTTACATTTCTTTTAACCTAAACGCAGAAACATCCCAAGAAAATCGGTTGTTATCAGCTAGTTATCAGTTATAACATAGATACATTTTACAATACACATGATAACTTAGTCAAATTTAGACAGAGACTTAGATCTTTTGGATAGATAATTTAAGGCTGAAGGCTAGTGAGGGAGGGGATATTGGGTTGATTATCACACTAGCCCCCAAAGTTTTATAGAGACGTTATTAATATTGACTTTTGGTGAATTTTGCTTGATATTAAGTTGAGTGTCAGAAAAAGTTTCAAACAATAATTATAATCTACAGAAAGGATATTTTGTGTATCATAATTGAAGATGTACATCAAATAATCGACCATTGATATATCCCTTTAGATCCCTGAATACAAGGTTAAAGTTAGATTTGATGAAAATTGTTTTGTTTTAAATAGTCAGTTTTATACTTATAGAGTTGCTTTGCTACAATCAATCCAAACAGAGATAAAATCAACCTTATTCGACGTTCACTCAAAGCCCAAAAATAATGGACTTAAAAGTGTATTAAACTGTATATAAGACATTTGCGAATATATTGATACCAATAATTTGCCTCTTAGATAGAAAAAAGTATGTTTTTTTAATATTTTTCTCTTGCTACAAATCAAATTTCAAATTTGAGTCACCAAAAATGCTAAACTAATTTTTGCTCTAGAAGAATCAATTTTAGGAGTTAGAAAGTGCTTAATACCTCATTTTAATCGCCTGGCATTGCTTTATAATATACAGGTAATGACTTGTTTTTTTATGGAACAGCTGACTAAAAAATCGAGGTTTTGTGATAAACCCACTTTTGTTGTTGCTCCATAAATGATATTTTTTTCCCCAATTTTTTTGGCTGTAAAGAAGCTTTATATATTCATATAACATCCACCTAAATTTGACTTTTGATATTTTATTTATAACATCACCAGAGGGAATTGAATTTTGGAAAAAAAAATATCAATTTATATTTTACACTGCTATGCATTGTTCTTGTTCTTGTTTCTAAAAAAAATTTATATTATAAAAAAGAAAATTATTTAACGCTTCTATAGGTATGTTTATCATTTTTCTAGGCTAAATATAACTATAATTACACCATTTTAAAGTTAGACATCTTAACATATTAACACAATTATTGAATCGGTCTGTATTATTAGGCTGGCAACCCTTAAAACAGCTGCATTTCATTATCCTATTATGTATAGTAATTATTATATGTATAAACACACTTAATTTTTTAACTTTTTATTGATGGAATACATATGTTTCTCTATAAAAATAGATCATCAGTTCCAATTAAGATGTATAAAATAAGAGTTAAAAAAAATATATATATATGTCAATGCATTTTGAATCCTTTTAAAAGACTAAATAAGAAAGAAGTGTTAGAAAATTGTGCCCCCTGTGGGGTTTTTTACTGCTTATATCCTCTTAGGGTTGGGGGGGAATTAGTATCTTTATATAAAAAGGGGGAGGTGTTTGAAGAGAATCTTTAAAGAGAAAAAAATTGGTCATATTTTATCATTTGCAGTTTTACAAATTAATAAATATTATATAAAGCTTTTTTGTCTGTAGCTTAAGATTTCGGTAAAGTATAAGACTATTTTACTAATTTCCTTACTCCTTTAATTACAGAGCTCCTAGATGCTTGGAGCGCAGCTGCTAGTAAATAAACAAAGTAAAATGATTCCTGAATAATTGATTTACAATTTTAAAAAGCAAAACATTTTTACAATTAGGATGTGTATATCCATGCCATGGTTAGCTCTTTTTGTTAATTCAGGCGTGTTAGAATTAATCTTAAATGTTGGAAGATAATTTTTGTAGCAGTAAGGTACTTAGCAACTTTATAATCATTACTTTATGTAAAGGGATGTCCCGGTGGGGGAGGGGGGGTTAGGGGGTTAAGGGTTATTAATTAATTTGGGGCAACCCCATAATTTTTAATCTTCCCCTTCCCCCCCCCCAAAAAAAAAATATAAAAAGCTTTGACGTCCTTGCCTCTATTATATAAAGATTACCCCACAAAATGAACATGGGGATGCCCAAATTTAGATATTTCAATTCCCCCCCCCTTCCCCCCAAATCAAAAAGCTTGGACGTCCTTGATTAAGTAAGCTCATTTAAAACATACTGAAATCAATTTGTGTACAACAATTATCCTATTTAGTTTTTTAGTAGTGAAGCTACTCTATAATTCAAAATATTTGTCCGTCCATTGTCTGTCCATTCATCTGTATGTCTGTTCATTGGTATGTCTGTCTGTCTGAGACAGAAAGGGGAAAACGATATTTTCTCGGCTTCTATAAAAGATAGAAGGCTGAAATTTTCATGGATTGAATATTCTCTCTCTCTATCAATACTCCATATTTTCATCAAGTTTCATTAGGATTTGCCAAAAAACTGGGGTGGGCTATATCGATTCCTACATTTCAAGTTTTCATGATTTTCTCTACTCCTATTCAAGTTAGATGGTTGAAATTCAGGGATTGAATACTTTGATATTTTGCATAATTTTATCAAGTTTTATTGAAATTACTTATTGGGGTTCTACCTCAAACATAGGAGTCCCAAATGTCGGAGTGGACAAATGCAGGAGTCCCAAACATTGGAGTGGACAAACGTAAGAATGGGAGAAACGTCAGAGTGGACAAACATCAAGATGGACAAATGTTGGAGTGGAAAATATTGGAGTGGACATTGCTTAAATAAAACCTAGGAGTGTCTACTATTTTAATAATATTACAATTTTGAAATTTTTTATACCCTTGTCTACAAAATAATGACTATGGCTGCAGCGCTCAGCCCCCTAGCCTATATCCTAACCTAACCTAACTAAGAAAAGTAACAGGATGAAGGTAGGGGGGGCTGTGTTTGTATAAAAAAATTAAAAATTGAAAAAAAAAAGTTTGGGACTCCTGTGTTTGTCCACTCTGATGTTTGTCCCAAAAATCCTGCGTTTGTCCACTCCAACGTTTGTCCCACTCCTGCATTTGTTCCACTCTGACATTTGGGACTCAAGCATTTGTCCCTCCAATGTTTTTCCACTCCTACATTTGGCATGGAACCGATTATTGGTTAGGGTGCTAGTTTGATTCCTAGATTTGTAAGTTTTAAGGATTTTCTTTACTCCTTTTAAAAAAAATTTAAAAGGCTGGTTTTATACCCCCCATAATATATTACAGGGGGTGATTACCCCCATCCCTAAAAAAAATTACCCTTTTACAAGCACCTCCCCCTGGATACTCCTGCACTCCCCCTTGTAGTGACTAGGCCAACTTTATGGTCTCTGGTTTCAGGAAGCCCATTCAATTATGAGAAGTTCACATTATAAGAGCACTCTTATAGCATCCTCTCTATTAGCATTACATGTGTAATGCATTATAGACAGACAGATAGATATTGTGAGGGATCCTACACTTTATAACACCTTGTTTTGCATGGTAAAAATTGTTCCAATAGTTCTTGATATTGATATTTTATTTAAAAATTACAATAACTTGAATATAATGATGTTTAAAAAATGCTGAAATTATAGTTATATTTAGACTAGAAAAATGATTAACATACCTATAGAAGCATTAAATAATTCTCTTTTTAATTATAAAAAATATTTTTTAGAAACAAGAACGAGAACAATGCATAGCAGTGTAAAATATAAATTGATATTTTTTTCAAAATTCCAAAACTATCCAGGGTCCTATAAGAAGCATCCATAAAACACAGAACTCAATAGGTACTGTAATGGGCGAAATCTTAAGCTGAAGACAAAAAAGATTACTACTTTATATAATAGGATAATGAAATGCAGCTGTTTTAAGAGTTGCCAGCTTAATAATACAGACCGATTCAATAATTGTGTTAATATGTTATGATGTCTAACTTTAAAATGGTGTAATTATAGTTATATTTAGCCTAGAAAAATGATAAACATACCTATAGAAGCGTTAAATAATTCTCTTTTTTATAATATAAATTTTTTTTAGAAACAAGAACAAGAACAATGCATAGCAGTGTAAAATATAAATTGATATTTTTTTTCCAAAATTCAATTCCCTCTGGTGATGTTATAAATAAAATATCAAAAGTCAAATTTAGGTGGATGTTATATGAATATATAAAGCTTCTTCACAGCCAAAAAAATTGGGGAAAAAAATATCATTTATGGAGCAACAACAAAAGTGGGTTTATCACAAAACCTCGATTTTTTAGTCAGCTGTTCCATAAAAAACCAAGTCATTACCTGTATATTATAAAGCAATGCCAGGCGATTAAAATGAGGTATTAAGCACTTTCTAACTCCTAAAATTGATTCTTCTAGAGCAAAAATTAGTTTAGCATTTTTGGTGACTCAAATTTGAAATTTGATTTGTAGCAAGAGAAAAATATTAATAAAACATACTTTTTTCTATCTAAGAGGCAAATTAATGGTATCAATATATTCGCAAATGTCTTATATACAGTTTAATACACTTTTAAGTCCATTATTTTTGGGCTTTGAGTGAACGTCGAATAAGGTTGATTTTATCTCAACAATTATTTACATAAATATTTTAATAAATTGAAATACATAGCATATCTGGCTCAGTGTGAGGAACATTCCAGGGATATCAAGGGATAAGAAAATGGAAGATAAATTTATATACATACCCAATGATAATAAACAAAGTTACTCTTACAATACTAGTTTTGAACTAACCAACCACAATTCAATAACAGTATGTATAGATTTATAGCCAACGAACAAGATAACGTGGTTATAAAACTTTGGGTACTAGTGTAATTTACAGTACCATATCCCCTCCTTCCGGTCCCTGGTGAGATTCACAAATAAGTAGAAAGAGCTACTCGTTGAATTTAGTGAATTTATTACCAGTCAAAGAATTATAATTAGTAATTGAAGGAAGGAAGGGGGGGGGGACATTGGACTGTATAAACACGTCTTATTATTCGTGAGCTTTAAAAGTTTGGGATCTTTTATTAAATCTCAATTAGTTTGGTAAAAACTAGTAGTGACCAAACTTTTTCACCAATAATAATTATAATCTATCAAATGTGGTGTTCATCTATTTAATAGTCTTTTTCCTGAGTAATTTAATAGATTTTAAAGAAATAAAATATTCTAGTAATGATTATAGAAATGATACGTCTTCAACATTATACCTAATCTTTACAGGGATCCTAGTATATGGTTTGAAGATTATAAAGCATTTGTAGCACACCTAAGTTTGTAATAAAACTATACAGCATTCCACTCAGGCCTAGCTATTGTAACAATCAATTCTACAAAAAATCATGAAACCTTTGGAAGTTAGCTGTGTGTATATCTTGTTTTGTCATATAACTGAAGAGGGGTTGGTAGGAAGGGGAGGAAAAGAGGAAGGGGGTTGTGGGGAAATTTTCCTTTAAAATTGTTTGTCAGAATATCATTCCCTTTTCCCTGATTCCACTAAAGACGGACAAACATTTTAAAAGAAAAGCCTTTGTTTGTTAAATCTGATATTTCGTAACCTTCAACTATGAAGCCCTGAATCATTTTTATCCAATACATAATGATTGGTTGTGTTACCCGCTAATTGGTGGCCTGTCATCCTTGTTTTCAGACAAGTAACTGTTCAGTAGTTGGCAAGGACGCAGGGAAATATACATTTAGTGAAAATTTTGAATTTGTAAGAATTAAAAGTTGTCCATGACTGACATGGACAACTTTTAATTACATCACTTCTAACTTCACAGAATCATTTCTGTAGTATACATCCTTTGTTTCCTTTCGAAACTTAAACACACATACTTCTAGCTCCCAATGTCTACCAAATAACGCATTTATAATATTGAAACTACGACTACAGTCATTGTAAAAGTTTAAAACATTTAAGCGGTTCTACCAAGCTTAGCATGTATAAACTGTAAAATAAACGATTAAAACAATTACAATAAAAAATACCTTAAAATCAAAATAAAATAAAACAATCTGCTCCCTTTTTCTCTGTATTTATTTTACAACCTGTTTAAAGCCTAATAATCATCAAATTATCCGTTTTTTGTTTCTTTAAAACTTTTGAGTGTGCTACAAAAATTGTCAATTCCTAATTGAACCAAAATGTTTCTTATTTTAAAAACTAAATAACTCTAATGGCAACTTTAGGCATGTTGGCATTACTACATTCATGCCTAATGATTCTTGAAACTAAGCGGTATAATCTTAAAAGCATAACTAATCTATAATCATAACCAGAAAGTCTGTTTTTTCGTAGCCGTTATGACAACGAATTTTAGTAAAATGCTTTTTTACTGATTAATTTCTAAATTATGATTTCTAGGTTGACAAAGCACAATATTTTAAGTGCAAAATATCTATAATTAAGCCTCTTAATGCATGATTTTAAATTAAATCCTGGCATTTGTTTTTTTTAATAACAAAAAATATTTATCTTTTCTGTTTTTGTATCACTATTGTGTTAAGCATGCCACAAAAATACATAATTAAAGTGAGAAACAAGGATAATTCCATGTCCATGTGTACAAAATTCAAAGCTTTTCCGAATTCTGCAAGGATGGAGAGGACACTGGGCTGTTTATTACACTAGTCCCCAAATTTTTATAAAAAAAAACGTTTTCTATTTCGATAGCTTAACAACTTTGGGGCCTTAATAAAATTTTGATTAGTTGGTTCATTGAGTTGAGTGTTTTAACGTTTCAACCACTAATAGTAATCTACAGAGAAGTAATTTTGTGTATCATCAATAGGTTTGGACTTCAATTTTCGGCCATTGTATTATACCTGCTTTCATTTGCAGTTGTAATTGAAGCCGCAACGATCTATCTTTTTCAAGCAAATGATATTGCATTGAACTTACATACAAATTATATTTATAGAAGGGACACTTTTATAAAAAGAGGCCTAAAAATCTGCAGCCCTAAAATAGTCATTATCTTTTACAGACTGCCCCCAAGACTGGTAAATTTAAATATTGCAAAACTATGAGAACATAGATTTTTATTAGGATTTATAAATTCATTTTTTGTAAGTTTTATTTTAGCTGTTTTTAAACAAAGACAATTATGTCCATAAATAGCACAGCTATAACATTTAACAGCAGCAAAACCAAATAAATTTAAATATAAATAAAGCAACTTCTGAATTTTTAAAGTCAACCAATAAATAATTTTATAGAATGTGTTTCTCTATCGGTGCACTGGTTTATTTGATGGGTTCCAAATGATTTTAAAATCAATTTTAAAACGGGTATTTCTTACAGGGACATATAAGCTAAGAAAAAGTTGGCTTCTAAACAGATGAAACATATTCTTATATGTTTAGATTTTTGCTATTTAAGAAAAGTAAAGGTATGCCCTGGTTGATTAGTGCCTTAAGGGGAATGGGCCTAACCCAATTCTCGCATGTATTTCTAATCATGCTAGTCTGGTTAAAGGCCTTTTTGTACATCATTATTTTATGGAAAAAAACGTGTTTTAATTTTAGGCAATATTAATCTTTTTTTAATGAAGCTTCTCTAAATTAGGGCTGTGTCGTGAAGTCCATAGCAGACATCTTTAATCAGGCATGTTTGATTTGACGTATTACTTTTTAGACTTTGCATGAAGATTTCTGTAAAAATAAGGAACAATCTTTACAGAATGGAACTCTATAATTTTTAACAATAAGTCCATTTTTAACTTTTAATATTTAGCTAATTTTGATATCCTTATACTAAAGTAACAGGATGTTTGTCTGTGTGTCTGTCTGTGTGTACCGAAGGATCTCGCTAACCGCTGAACCGATCGGGTTCTCCTTAACAGGGTAGATTCTCATATGTCCTGGGAAGGTTTTTAACTATTTTGGGGGAGGGTACTACCACCCTCCCAAAAGAAATGACAAAAAAATCGAAAATTTTTGTTAAATACGAGAGACTTCAACGTAAAATAAGGAGGTATCGTACTAAAGAATTATCGTAGCAAACAAAAGCATTTAAAGTGTCACTAGAGGCCTCTAGGGGCGTAGCCGCTAGTTCTATTAATAAAGTAGTAAGGTATTTTGTCCTCACCTTAATATTTTGATAACTACTGAAACGATTAAGCTATCCATTCTATGGAAGCTTCACATAGGTCCCTGTAGGGTTTCACGCTATTTTTTCTGCTTTTCCTATCACTTAGAATACAGATCTCATAGATGCTAGGGGCGCAGCTGCTAGTAATATAAATCTTACAATTAATTTGATGAAATTGATTTCTGGGACGATTAAGCATAACGTTATAAGCGTACTGTCTCTAAAATTACAGAAATGCCCTGTTGTTTTGTGGAGCTTTGCTCTTAAGGTTGTTGTCATCCTTGTTTCATGAATAAACTGCGTTGTATTTTTTGATGCTTTTTGCATAATGATTTTTGTTTTAAAAAACGCGTTGTTTTGGGATTATACAGGAAAAAGGGAATGAAAAAAAAGTGATTAGAAATGTTATGTTTTAGAAAACAAAATCTTAATTTAAAAATCTAATTATATCAATAAATGCATAAAAAGACAAAAAATACACTAACGGAAAAAGAAACAAATTAGGGATAGTTTTCTAATCCGTTTATTCCCTTCTTTTAAGTTGATTAATCATAGAATACTATAAAGAATACAGACAACGTTATTTAATAATTGGAATATATTCTACATTTACATTTTGGATGTTCTAACATTGAACGAGGTTATGCTTAACCAAATATATTCATTAATCGATGGACATTCATCATACTATGGGTGTAGAGAAGCAGAGCATAATTAGCTACCTCACTAACAGTCTATCAAATTATCTATGTGATCAAGGCATGATTAATTTACACAAGAGACAAAAAAGGAGTGGTCAAATATTAGGTGTTGGCCCTCAATTTTTTACAGCGATGCTTTTATGCAATTACGACTTAACTGCATAAATATAAATATTTTTTTCTGTTAGTTTTCGGAATCACTTTTCTCGTATTTATTCGAATCCGGTGGATAGGAACCGGTTCTCATCCATACGAAAAAACTATGTCTAGCATCGTATTATATCCAGCTTTCTACGAATCACTGTGGGCTAGAATTGAATCAAGACAAAAGTAAGTGCCGAGCCCTGGGACCTATGTATGGTGAAAATAGACATAAAACTATGATGATTCCAGGTAAAACCAAAATATTTCAGCGGGGGCTTTTTGAGAAAATTAGATTTGAAAATTTCAAGTTCAATTTTCACCCGCTAGGAGTTACCGCATAATCATGACAAGAAAAGCAAATATTATTTATTTTAAATTTTGAACAACTTTGCTTTTATAAAGTTCTTCATAAAACCACTCCTGAAGGGAGTTAATAAATGGCCATTTTTATCACTTGCTTTGCAAATGTCACGAAAATTCAGCCTAAAATAAATCATACATAGAGAGGTTTTAAGAAGGACTTCATAAAAGCAAAGTTGTTCAAAATTTAAAATAAATAATATTTGCTTTTCTTGTCATGATTATGCGGCAACTCCTAGCGGGTGAAAATTGAACTTGAAATTTTCAAATCTAATTTTCTCAAAAAGCCCCCGCTGAAATATTTTGGTTTTACCTGGAATCATCATGGTTTTATGTCTATTTTCACCATACATAGGTCCCAGGGCTCGGCACTTACTTTTGTCTTGATCCAATTCTAGCCCACAGTGGAATATAAAAATGTACAATCATAAGATTAAAACCAGTTTTTTTAGCCCGTGCCTACGGCACCTAGGGGCTAAAAAACTGGTTTTAATCTTATAATTGTACATTCTATATCCGCGGAAAGCCGTTTATAATACGATGCGAGAAATAACTATTCCTGTATGGCTTTGAACCAGTCTAATATCCGCTAGATTAGAACGGAGTCTCTGTCAAGCTTGAAAATTATGAATACCAGACAATTTTCAACGAATATAAAAAAAACTGGTTCAAATCTTATAATTTTTCAATTTAATATTAGCGGAAAGCTGTCTTTAATACGATGCGATAAATAGCTATTAAAAATCGTTTACTTTAAAGATCGTAATGACTATGTTGTTTAAACTATTTGTGATATAGTTATGTAAAATATCATAAGCCAACAAGGTCAATATTTTCGTAAAAACCGTAGCCCTTCAAATCAGATAAAAGGAAAAACGAACATTAACAACAGTCTGAATAAAATCCTTACTATTTTCTACTATTGCAATAATCATCATCCAAGGTATTAAAACGATGGGACGATTTTAACATACTTCATACCTCCATTATGAACGCAAAAAAAGAACGGACACGCAATAATTGTTAAAAAACTTTGCATTTTTGTAACGAGAAGCAAAAAATGGTTGAGAAAAATGCTAGGTTCTACCCAAATTACCTTTTTTTGTTATAAAACATAGTTTCTGTATAATTTTGTATATGATTAAAGGGTAAAATAATTGAAAAATTTGGGATTTTGGAATTTTAGAATATTTTTTGTCAAAGCGAAGACAATTTCATTTTTAAGACTAATAACTTTTATTAAAATTTACTGGTTGATTCATACAGATCAAAGATTTAAAACTATAAATTTTTCGCTTTTTGGTGCGCTCTTGCTGAGTCCTGGTTTTTAGAAAAAATTTGTCATAAAATTCAGTTGTAAAACGTTTTTTTGTGTGTATATTTTTACAATTATTGAGTTTTAATGTTCATAATTGGTTGGTAATTTACATTTAAATGAACTCATAATCAAGTGAGGGGATAGTTTTTCTGAGGAAAGAATATTTAGTAGAACATGATAGACAATGATTTAACATTCTCTAATTATCTTAGCTTCCAACAAATAGCCTAAAACCAAACTATAGGACCAATAATATGCTTTTCTAAAGGATGTTTACAGATCTTACAAGACAATAACATACATTATTTAGGCTGTTTTAGAATTAGATAAAATATCTACTTTTGTCGTATCCTTCAAATTATTTTTCTTTAAAAATCTCCCTATCCCCGTTTTTAATTGCCTCAATTATTTGAAAATCTTTCATGCATTTTAAGTTTTTAATCTATCTTAAGATCTTTTTCAAAAGCGAAGCTTTTCTATAATTAGGGTCGGCCCGTCCGTACGTCCGTCCGTAACGGATAGCTTTTTTCGTTAATTTAGGCATGTTAGAATTGTCCTATCAATTTCAAACTTTGCATGGTGATTCCTTTAGTAGTATGGTATGATTTAGAAAGCGTAGCAACTGTATAATCATTACCAGAATGTCCGTACGTCCATTTTAAACAACAAATTTTAATGGGATCTAATTATCCGATTTATCTGATTTTTTGCATATTGACTCATGAAACAACAAAGTATATAGCGAAGCAACTCTATAATCAAGTCCTTAAAATGTAAGTCTGTCCAAGTCCATAAACATTATCCTGTATCAAGCAGTTTTTCAACAAATTTACTAACAATTTTGCTTCAAATCTTATACATTTATATTCTGATTATTAAGTTCTGACACTATACAAGTATTAATGTCCGTTTGTCCTTCCGTTTCAGTGCTTCGCTTTTATGAATGTTGTCATCCTTGTTGGGTTAAATTTAACATAAATAATGTTCTGTATATTATATCCAGAGCTCGCCAGCCTACAATTTGAATCAAATTGCTGCGAACTGCTTGAAAAAGGCGACAGCTGTTGTTGATGAATATAAATGCTTCCATTGCTGCGGTTAAGATTTATATTTAAAAAGTTTGATACGCTGCAACTGCATATTTATAAAATATATTGAAATAAAGCCCTTAATTGTAGCAGCTGCGACAGCCAATGGTTTTTAGAAAGAATAATGAATATGAAAGATTTTAAGGTCAAATAAAATCAAAGAGGAGAGGACATTGGACCGTAAATAAAACTAGTACCCAAAGTTTTTATCCGATGTTGTCTTATGCGTGAGCTTAAAAACTTTGGGTATTTTTATTGTTTGTTTTTTTTATTGGTTGGTTACAAACTATCAGGTCCCATTTTTTCAACCAATACTTTGAATCTACGAAAGGGTTAATTTTGTTTGTCATCTTTGGGGATGCTTTCATTCTATCGTCTGTTGACTTATCCCTGGATAAAATCCAGCATAAAATTGATTTATTGCTGTTGCTGAGCTATTTACGGACATATTTTCCAGGAACAATTTATCGGGCCTCACAACATATTTAGAGATCAATACTTGAATTGACATACAGCAGATGTTGGGACACATTTTAGTAAAAACAATACATTGGACTGGACAGTATGACTTTGAAGACGAATTATATAAGCTAGATCAGAAGCGGTTCGTATGCATCGTATCATATTATAGAAAATTTTATATGAATAATAAAATCAAATCATTAAATCAATACCAGTTTACTTCGGCCCCTTGGGGCTAACAAAACTATACTTACCCTGATTTTTTTTCATTTTACTATCCGCGGAAAGCTGTTCATAATACGATGCGAAAAATAATTATTATCATTATCGGCACACACACATATAGAGTAAAGACAGCCCTTTACTTAGATATAATGATATATTTGAGGCTCTAAGATTTGCAATTAAATTCTCTAACATCTGACCCTATTCTCAACTTTAGAGTAGAACCATTTGCATTATTCTTCCGAGAAATAATTGAAAGACTTTCATTTATGCTGTGTTTGTGCATTCAAACAAACAAAAAACTTTAGTAAAAGTAACAGGATGTCTTAGTCTGTGTGTGTGTGTGTGTTTGTCTGTAACAAAGAATCTCGCCAACCGCTAAACAGATGTTGGTGTCATTTTCAGGAAAGCTTTATTTATATTTAGGGGAGGTTTATAACTATTTTTGGGAGGGTACCCCCTACTCCCAAAGAGTAATCACACATAGAACCCCCCCCCCTCTCCCAGGCAAAACGTTGCCCAATTTAACATCAAATTAAATCTTAACTAATCAATAATCCAAAAAAATTTGACGAAATCTTACCTTTATTCATGAAATTTTATGTTTGCTGTTTTGAATGTATACTCTTTTATTGCATACAAGCATATAAGGATTTAAATCATCATTTAAATGTACAATTATCTTTGTCCAACCTACCGATTACAGATTTATATTAATAGAAAGTGAAAAACCTGCAGTGTAATAGTTATTTCTCGCATCGTATTATAAACGGCTTTCCGCGGATATAGAATGTACAATTTTAAGATTAAAACTAGTTTTTTTAGCCCCGAGGTGACTAAGTCACCGGCTAAAAAAACTAGTTTTAATCTTATGATTGTACATTTCTATATTCGTAGAAAGCTGGATATAATACGATGCTAGACATAGTTTTTTCGTATGGATGAGAACCGGTTCCTATCCACCGGATTCGAATGAATACGAGAAAATTATTTACTTTATTTCAAAGGTTTATTTCGACGAAAAGGCATTAAGGCGACTATGATTGACATATCATCATGATTTGTTTTAATGGGAATAAATAAAAGTGATAATAGCTGACATATTATCGATATTCTGATAACAAAGTACTTATATTAATTTATTAATTACACAAATCTTAAAAGGTTGTGTATCTTTTAGACTACTTGTAATTATACTTATCATTCTATGTGAACGAAATTCTACCAAACAAGTACTTATAAAATTGCAATTACTCCAGCCATTTATGGAACCTTAAAGGACAGATTGGTAGTTGGAATATGGACATTTTGTTTGAGTAGATTTAACTTTAATTATGTTAAATAAGTAGCACACCTATACGCATACTGACGTAAAATTTACCTAGATATTATGACAGGGGAAAATTGTCATCAATTTAGCATGGATATTGTTTATTGGTCAGTTCATTCTTCCAGTTGAGGTAAAGAGGGTAGAATGGAGAAATCGTTATTTTATCCCGCTATAAGTTTCCTTTCACTCTATAAGAGAACATGAAAATCTGGGGTAAGATCCAAGTAATCACTTTTATTTACAAATTTGCAGACAACTCTCAAACAAAACATAGATAAATATTTGTTAACCCATTAGTGACAATTCTACTTCCCGTGTTCCGATTTTTGTGAAATTTTCATGGTTTCTTAGTTTTTATCAAACTTAAACAAGTCTTGAAATAAGTTTTTTGATAATATGTAAGACAAAAAAGTTTTTTTTTTCGTTCAGTACTGCACGATTCGGATCGAACACTACTGCACGACACTAAAAATTGAAACACAATTGCACAAATAAACCATAATTATTGAGGGGATGGGGGAGGTGGGGGAAGGGGAATATTATGCTAAGATAAGTTGGCTTATATATATCTCCAGAGGCATCTTGATCACACATTGGGGGAGGGGGGGGGGGTATGTATAAAGTAGAACAAAAAATAAGCTGCTTCATTTCTAATCAATTTTCATTTAAGGATAACATCATCCATAACAGCGAAACCTTGAAATAGTAAGGCAAACAAAAATTAACACTTGTAGAGTGTCAGAACTGAATAAGCAGAAAATTAATATATAAGTCTAAACAAAATTGGAAGCAAATTTGTTCAAACTTCTTAAATACAGGATACTGTATAAGGACATAATTACATTTTCAGGACTTGAATATAGATATGCTTTGCTAATAACATTATTCCTTGTGGTAATAGGAATCAGTATTCAATTCTAACCTGTTTAAATTAAAGAAAAGAGTTAACTGTCCCAGACGGACGGACAGACCAACCCTAATTATAGCAAAATTTTAAAGCTTAACCCTTACAGATTGGTGGGGGGGAGGGCTTAATATGCCCCAAAAAGGATATTAAATATTTTTAGGGTACGTAAAAATTGGTTAAATTTGGGGGGGGGGGGGTAATCGCCCCATTACCCCCCCCTTGAACGTCTATGAATCCATCTTAACCCAAGACTACCTTATCAAACTAACATCTTTGTACAGGCCAGATATATATTTCAAAAACAAAAGTTTTCATTCTCAATCGTCCTGTAAAGGAAAAAAGTATATTTTTGAAAAATCTGAATCAGATATTTAATATTTCTTTTTTTTTTGATTTAATGAATCGTAGAGATGCATCGCATCATTATAAAATGTTGGGTAGGTAAAACCGCTGATTAAAATTAAATCTTTATAATTTATAATAGTAAAAACACATACCTATACAATTTTTTGACATTTTAAACATATTTACACTTGCGCTACATTTTTAATAGTGGTCTAACCAATACAAAACAAACAAAAAAATCAGCTGAAAGAAAGGGTTGAACAGTTAGGGAGTTGAATCCATTTTTATAGAAGCAGAAATATAATCTATGATTACGGTTTTGACCCTCTAAAAAACGTAATCTACCATTCCACTTTCCCCTCTCTTGGTGATGATATCATCAACGCCGATATGATTTTTGTAATCTACCAATCCAATTTTGCCTCTCTTGGTGATGATATCATCAATGCCGGTACGATTTAAGAAATGTCCCATTCCACTTTCAAGAGAGGCAAAAGTGGAATGGTGGTTTACGCTTTTAACATCGACATAATTGAAATCATACTAACTTTTTTCAAATCATGTTAATTGTAGGAATGTTTAAAATACTATTTATAACTAAAAAATTTTTTATGTAAAATAAAAATAATAAATAGAATATACCATTACTATTATGTCGATTTAAATAAGGAAATCAATGTTTATGAATATGCTGATATGTAAACATAAATGTACTATTCCAGTATCGCCTCTATTGAAAGTGGAATGGTACATTTCAAAAATCGTATCGGCGTTGAAGATATCATCACCAAGAGAGGGGAAAGGGGATTGGTAGATTACGTTTTTTAGAGGGTCAAAACCGTAATCATAGATTATATTTCTGCTTCTATAAAAATGGATTCAACTCCCTGTTGGATTCAACTGTTGAAGATTTTGAATATGCGTAGCAAGAGGGGATTGTGGTGTGGTTGTTGTTTTCATTATTTATTTTCCTTTAGAATAATAATGACAAATAGTTATTTGGATATTTTAGAAACTTTAGCGTTGAGAGTACCTATCACATTCAAAAGACGTGAAACAATACTTTCTACTTTAGAATTTTGATGTAAAGAAAGAAGTTGATTATTTGTAGGATATTTCTATAAGGGAACTAGACTTAAAAAACTCAACTTTCATAAACTTAACAATTAAAAATGTCTTTAATAATTGTATAATTTTAATACAACCCTTTTACCCTCCAAAAAACTTATTACCCTATTATTACCCTATTATTGCGGCGCTACTTTTAAATATGTTTATCCTTGTTTATTTGCTGTGAGAGGGCTAAAAATTTGTATCAATTAAATTTAGTAGCGAAGCTACTTTATAGTTCTAAATGTGGCTATGTCCAAAAAGTTTTTTGTATTATACGTCAGCTTATTCTGATAGAAGAAAAATCTTAAATATGAAGATTTCTAAAAGCAATAAGCATCGAGTTTTACTTTGTCAGTCGGTTTTAGGCTATTTAGAGGTGTATTTATATAAGAATACTTATTGCATATATGAAAAATTATATGGATATAGATAGATTTAAATGCTTTTTGATAGAGATGAATTTTAGAAAACACATGGATAAGATAGATAGACATACAGACATCCATTACATATTGATATATTGAAAGAAAAAATTTACTTCTATAGATTTTGATCTATCCATCCTATTATAGAAAGCTTTTAGTTTTTTTTATGTTTGTCTGTCAATATCTTGCCAACCACTGAACCGATTAGGTTCTCCATTTTAGGAAGCTTCACGGGATTGTTTAAGGCTATAACATATGTCACATATATGTAAGTCTTTGGTTAGTTTTAGGCTATTTTACTTCTCCCTCCATTAGATAACAATGGCCCAGCCGATAGCAGAGAAAACTTTAGAAAAAGAAAATGACATAGAGAGAGAGATACATTGAAAAAGAAAGAGAACAGGAGAAAATTTGAGAAATTGTCTTTTTTGCTACTAGACAAGACAAGGACGTTTTATAGTTGTTGTTAAGGTATAGCAAGTGTTTTTAAACATAGATAGATAGATAATGTCAATACGAAAATTAACATAATATCTATAGTCTGTCTATCTGTGTATACCAAAGGATCTCGCTAACTGCTGAATCTGTTCGGTTATCCTTTACAGTGAAGCTTCTTATAGGTCCTGGGAAGATTTTCATCTATGAAACATTGCTAAAAGTTGATTTTTTGGAACATTAAATGTATTTAAAAATTATCGTTCTATAGTGTACGATCCCAATCGATCTATATTGCACGAATTTATAGATCGTTCAATAGTGCACGTTCCGAATCGTTCATTATTGTACGACAATTAAATGTGAAAAAAAACGAATTAAAAAAACACCTATGTCTAAAATTCTTTTTTTGTTGTAAAATATATAAAAAATACTAAAAGATAAGTCTACCTTTTTAAAAATATTTAAATCAAATGAGTATTTTTTACCTTCTTAAAAATATTTTTTTCGAATTTGATGGTGAAGCCATAACAAATGGTTTTGTACTAATTTATGGTTGACCAATACCAAACTTATATAATAGAATGTTTTGCCCATATCCTGACTCTATAATATTCATTAAGCCGAAAAAGACCTAAACCTTCAAATTTCATGTGTTTTTTATGGTTTTTTAAATCGTGCATTATTGCACGAATTGTCACTAATGGGTTAACTAAATGTTTGCACCTGTCCCTAACAATTAGAACATCCTTATTAACCTATTAAACCCTAATTTGTTTATAATTAGTAAACAAATACTAATAAAATTTAAACCATTTTGAAATTTTAATCCTTTCTATTATACTTTTATTACTTTATTCCGTTATTTTGTGTTTATACAATTAAATCAATGATAAATAAAAATATAGTTAAAACTCCATTTTACTTATTAAATCCGCTACTTTTCTAATTATGCTAATATGAGGTGGTATTTGAAATATTTTACCTTAGCCGCCCAGGTTTTGAAAGATCTGCAAGCATAACGTTTTTCCAGCATGTTTAACACTGTTTCAAAAATGTATAAAATTGCAATATGTCTTAATTTAATAAAAAAAATTGTAATTTTGAAAGAACATCAATGTACTATGAAACTGCACAAAAAAATATAATAGGATTAGAGAAATTTGACCTATAACCCCTTTGCTTGTTTTCCGGAGTTTGGGGGAGACAAACACCGCCCCCCCCCCCGCCCCCTTAACATAATTTTGTATGCATGTACTGTTCTCAAATTTCTCAGCATATGTCAAAAGTTGTCATATGACAAAATTTCCTTGAAAATCCGCCAAAATTATATCTAAAAATAGTGGAAACAAAGATTTTAGGAAAATCATAAGATTAATTAAAAAATGCAAAATATTAATCACATTTTTTCCAAACTAAGCTCATAAAACAATATTACATTGTTTCCGTGAAAATTGAAATGATTTTTAAAAAATGAAAAAATACAATGTCTAATTTTACGCCTTTCAAAATGTTTACTTTCAAAAAATTTGCATTTTTTGTTTGTCTTTAGATATTGAATTTTACTAATTATATGTTTTAGATAATTGTTTCTAACACAAAGATACTTAATAATAGAAATTAATTAGAATGTTTAATTACAGATTTACAAAAGTACAAATGAGCAATTTTTTGGCGATCATTGTTAATTTATTTTAGACCGCTGCAAGTTTAACTTTATAAGAGAACATGAAAATCTGGTGTAAGATCAAAGCAATAATATATCCCTTTGTATACAACCTTTTTAAAAGATGAAAAATTGTTAATTTCTAAGTTTACTTTTAGGTTATTTTTAAAAACTACTAATAAACAAGAAACTTGATCAGTCTATATCACTAAGTCTAATAAAGGGCTTGACCCTAAACCTTTCCCCTTTCAACAATCCCATAGACATATTAACTTGGGGTAGGATTAAACCTTTCATGGGAAGGGAAAGGGGTAAGTAGTCACGTCGTGTTATTGTCAAAGGCAATGTTTGTTTTTCATCTTTGTATCATAGACTATGTATACCTACATTTTTAAATATATAAATATATTTGTAACCTTAATTTCCGCGAAAAAATTTTGTGCATTTTTTCGTTTCCAATCGTTTAAACAGAATGACTAAAATTCATGCTTTTTAAAAAATCATTTGACAAAATCCTAAAACACACACACAATTGTGAATATGAATGTTATATTTTTTTAGCAATACAAACGTTACAAAACGACCGAAAGCAACATTTTACGATAGAAAAATATCTCAAAGAAATTTGTTCTATCCGCGCTAAAATAGTCTTAAACATGCCATAGATTAAACTCAAGCTGTATAGAAATAAGCCTAGAAGTTTAAGAGATCTTATGTAACAATTTATCTCTGAAATGTAAATATATATCTGATATTCAAAAGAGACAATACCCCTTTCCCTTTTCAGTTTACCCTTCATCTATTTTACCATCCCCACCCCCCCCCCACCCACCACATCCATCATACTTTATATTTATAATCCACTGCACTGCACCTACCCAAAATTTGTCATCTTAATGGATTTATAAAATATGGAACATACGATTTAAAAAATGCAAGGAAGATTGAAATATTATTAATTTTGAAAAGGGGAGGTAAAACAGCCTAAAACCTAACAAGGATCAAAACCTCCCAGCAAACAGAAGATTAAATAGGCAAAACCTGTTTGAGACATATCTAATACTACATCCATAGACATATTTTATCCAATTGTCATTTTGTTATTGTTTATGTGTTAATTCATGCATTGCCTAATCATTACTGATCAAGGGATAGGACAATGGACTAAATATTTGACTTTCCATAATTCCGCTTATGATGAGACATAATTTATAGGGAGAAGAAATTGTTCTTGATTGATAAAATCCCTAGTTACTTATAACTTTTCTGCTACCAAACACAATAAAAAATAAGGAATAGTTATTTATTTCATCGTATTATAAACGGCTTTCCGCGGATAAAGAATGTACAATTATAAGATTAAAACTAGTTTTTTTTTAGCCCCGAGATGCCGAAGGCACGGGCTAAAAAACTAGTTTTGATCTTATGATTTTACATTTCTATATTCGTAGAAAACTGGATATAATACGATGCTAGACATAGTTTTTTTATATGGATGAAAACCGGTTCCTATCCACCGGATTCGAATAAATACGAGAAAATATTATTGTATCTCTCATTGTCTTATCACTGTATCCCTGGTGTGGATGTGTCAATCATAAGTTCGAATCCCCTGAATTCTTGTCGTGGACAAACAACTATCTTCATAGTTTATAAGTTTTGAATGTCTTGCTTATTTTTATTTGTTTCTTGGCTGTTTTCTAGTAACTATAATTGTACTTGTTTTATTTTATTGTAAAATATATAAAACTAGCGAATGCGCCTCTAACATCTGGGGGCTCTATATTCAAAGGGAAGTGGAAGGGTACAAAAATAGCCTAACTTATTTATAAAAAAAGATAGCCTAAAACCTTCTCAGGACCTAGGTGAAACTTCACCGTAAAGGAGAACCATAAAGGATCAGCGGTTAGATTCTGCGCCACAGACAAATTAAAGCTTACTACTTTATATAATAGAACTGGTAAATTTGCACTATCTAGCCATTGTAAAATAAATTGTTTTAAAACTTTTGTTTAAAGGTATATAATTAAATCACAATTTTAAGGGAAGTGTATTATTGGTCCAGAAAAGGATATTGACTGTTTTGCAAGGTGGAAAAAATACCCTCATGATTTTTATTAATTCATGAGTGTTTCATCATTTCTGCAAAAATGTATCACATCATTAAATCACAAGAACTGCAAATTATTACTACATCAAAATTAAATAGCTTTATACTATACATTAAACACATCTTCAAATATATATTTTTGTTATTGTATCAGCGCAAATGAACAACTTTGCGATTATGCAATTATGCGTGAGTGGTGGCACCGCTTATAATATATTTGACAAGTGTATGACATGTGAACTAGACATTCTACACATTTGGGTATCGGATTTCTTAGCAAGGATGATTGGATACATAAGTAGCGCAGCAATCCTATTGTATAAAAAGTAGTAAGGATTTTTGTCTGTTACTAAAAAATTTTAAATCCCATCCCCTTTTTAAAAAGAACCCTTGATTCTATATGACTTTGGGGGGGTGTTTACTGTTTATACCCACTTTCGCACACCCATAAGTGACACATTAAAAGTCTGTACGTCGTAGTTAAAAGCTGACAATTTTATGTAAGCTTCATATTCTTTTGCCTACTAAATGTAAATATGAAGTAGCTACATTCTTTATTTTATGAATAGGGGCAAATCAGCAAAATATCAAATATATTTTGGAAGATTAAATTTCAATTTTATTGTTACGCAAAATTGAATAGATTAGTTCTTGATCATTTGTCATTTTTAAAAGCAAATTTTTTTTAGGCATTTTGTCTGTTTGTCTATTTCAATAATTTAGAGAGGGAGAAAGGGAGGGGACATTAGGAAATAAATTATTCTTGATTGAAGTAAACACGTTCTCCTATTCGTTGGCTTTAAACTTAAAATCTCAGTAAGTGGCAAAATATGTTCAAACTTTACCAACAATATTTTGATAAATGTAAATGTTATTTGTTTTATAGAATGACGGAGAAAGTAAATTATATACTGGATATTCATTGTTATAGGGAATCATAACTAAAAGTTTTAATCATCTATCTTGGAAAAAATCACTTCTCCCCCTAAATCTAGCTAACAAGATAGACGGACAGACAAACATTTAAAATTATAGAATAGCTTCACAATTGGAGAAGGGTAGGTTTCTGGTAGAATCCGTAAAGGTGTGTGTTTTAAGGCTTAAAAATAGTAGTAGAACGATAATATTTACTAAATATATGTATTTCTTATTGAAAAGAACTATAGACAAAAAAAAAATTTTAATTTTTATCGTTCCTACCTACCCCTCTCTTTATAAAAATTGAAAACAAACCTCTGAACATCTTCTGCGGAATAAGTGAGTTTCCTGGTTTGACGTTGACGCTTGGCCTCCAGATCTTTGTCACCACTGCTACTCTCTTCCTCGGAGGAATACCTGAAACAAGATTAATTTCCATTAAAAACTTATGCATTTTTTAAATTACAAAAAACAGATTATTGTTATTTCGTCTAAAGACATACAAACTAAAATTAGCACATGGAAATTATTTTCTAATATTTTCAGAAATCAGATGATTCTGCTATAATGAGTTAGTAGAGAAAAACCATTTGAAAGTCTGATAAAAATGAGAACAGTGTTTTATAGGTCTTCGGTGCTAAACAAATGACGAGAAGGAATTTTGATTTTTTTTGTGATTTGAGGAAAAGGTTAGAGCAATATCTTTTATTCAAAAGGCATATAGGTAATTAGGAGGGGGAGGTAGATAATTCAGAACTCGACGCTGCTATGTTTTTTTAATCTAGAATCACCCCTATTTAATTCTATTAAAATAAGACAATGAATAAGGAACAAGCATTAATATTATGTGGCCCATCATGAAGGTCCGTTTTGCATTAAAATGAACAAATAAAAAATGCACATCATAAAAACAAATTATAACAAAACTATTTGTTATTAATTGGTCAAATACCAAATAATTTGATAATTGATTAATACTAAGAAAGGCTTTAATTAAATAAGGTTTCATCATATATCAGTTTATTTAATCTTTCTGATTTTCAAAACGAGTATTCAGTCAATATCAATTTAAAAATAATTGAAATATTTGCTTTGGTTGTATTTTGATTACAAAATAAAATTAAGGAAATAAAGTAAAAAGATTAAAGGTTTATTTTGTAATAAACTAGCTAATTCTAGGTTTGAACTAATGTTGTAGTGTATAAAATTTAAATTTTAAATGACCGAAAGAACTTTTGAAAAATTTGGGGGAGTGGCAGAAAGAGATCGGATCCGCCCTACTTGTTTGATCAGGGATGTTTCAGGGATGGGGGACAAGTGATGCTGAAAAAAGATGCTTTGTGGTTAATAAAGACAGTTAACCTGGTTTTAACTGAAGCATGGCAATTTTGGAACAGGGGTAATGCCTTTTCCATAATTAGGCCCTTTCAGAGTAAGAACCTTAAGAAAAGAAAAGTCATGTAATTACCCCAAAATAAATAGGAGGGTAACCTCCCTCAAAATAGTTTTAAAACTTCCCTTGGATAAACTGAAAATAGAACCATATTGGTTCAGAGGTTAGCGAGATGCATCGCTAAAAACACACACACAGACATTCTGTTTCTTTCATATTATGGTTATACTTGAATCTGTGCTTATGTTATTGGGTACTCAAAATCTGATTAAAGATAAAGAGTTATGATAATTTGATTAAGTAAGATAAAGGGAGAGAAAGTGAGAAGCAGTAATTTAGAGCGAGAGAGAGTGAGAGAGACAGAGAGAGAAAGACAGAGAGAGAGACAGAGAAAGAGAGACAGAGAGAGAGAGAGTGAGAGAGAGAGAGTGAGAGTGAGAGAGAGAGAGAGAGAGAGAGAGAGAGAGAGAGAGAGAGAGAGAGAGAGAGAGAGAGAGAGAACGTAGAGAGAGAGAGAGAGGAAGAGAGAGGGATGTCTTAAACAAAAGGGAACCTATTCTACGATTAGGTTTTGTCAGTACCTCCATTAAACCGTAGTTTCATAACAAAAAACTCTAGTTTTTTAAAAATAAGTTGTTGAGCTTCTATTTTATGGATGTTGTCAACCTTGTTTTAGCATTTATTTATGTATATATGCATAATATGTACTGAAGTATTTCTTAAATACGTATAATGTACATGTAGAAACATTACATCTAATTAAAAGTACATAAATTTATGTAAAAACTTGGTAGAATATTCTAGGGTAGGTCTAACTACATTTTAATTTATGTTAACTATCATAAAAATATGCCTCATTATCATTTTTTTGGTAGGGTAGCTTCTCTATAATTAGTGTCTGTCCGTATGACTAGCATAAAAGATAAAATTAATTGACCTTCTTTAATTTGAACGGATTGTATAGTTTTGAAAATGTTTTTAATCTATTTTTTTTATCTTTTTTACATCTAATCTACATGTCTATAATCAATAAACTTAAACTTTTTGTAAAAATAGCTACAACAATCAAAAACTTTTATACGAGTTAAAAATTTAAAGCCTAAAACCAAAACCATTTAAATACTGCACTAACAGACAGAAAAACATTATAGTTTTTTTTATGTTACTAACTTTACTAAAATGAAATAGTCTGACTACGACAGTATAATTCAAACTTAACCAACTCAGGTTTTCAGCCATACTAAAAAAAATACGATGCGATAAATAACTACATTATGTATTATCTACTGTTTTCTATTCTAAAGAACGTTTTTATAATTTTTTAACGGCTACTATATTATCTTCAAATCTCTATTTTTAATGTAGCTATTATTTAATTATCTAATTATATCTCTACTTTCCATCTTCTATCTCTTTTTAAAGCCAAGCTTTTATATAATTAGGGCCGTTTGGTCCTTCGTCAGAGACAGTTAGCTCTATTCGTTAATTTATACGTATTAGAATTGTCCTATCGATTTTAAACTTTAAAGGTTGATTCCTATAACGTGTAGCAACTATATAATCGTTACCAGAATGTCCGTACGTCCATTTTAAACATTATTCTGACACTCTACAAGTTTTAATGATCGTTTGTCCCACCCTTTCAGAGCTTGTCATCCTTGTTTTAAAGAGCAGCTACCTTACATTTGTGATGTATATTCTATCCATGGCTATAATTTTATGTTTGATTCATGAGGATTTCAATTGTGAAAGCGTTTTGATAAATCGTTACAAGTTAAAAACATATTAATTTTTTTAAGTTGAGCTTCGCTACTATAATTTGTATCATCCTAGCTAGGTTTAACCTATAGCATCTTCTTAATTCTAAATTATTAACTAAGCTTCATGAAAAATGCTTTATCCCAAAGTATCTTTTATTATTATTCAATCGCCCCCCCCCCCTTATCCATTAAAACTTCTACCAATTAAGATATTAAACAGGGGGGGGGGGGGCTAGTTCCACTTTCATATAAAGGGATTTTCCTTGAAAATCTTCTAAAAATATTTAAGGTGTGTTCGATCATCCCATAGAAATTTGAATAAGAAAGCTTTTCACGGCGACAGAGAGACAATTGATGAAAAATAAAGTATAGTACATGAAAAAAAAAAGATTTAGGTACAATTTTATTCTATAAAGTAGTAAGGTTTTTGAGTCTGTCTGTTAAGATCTCGCAAATAAATTAACCAACTGAGTTCTTCTTTTTAGGCAAGCTCCACTATGGTCCCGGGATGATTTTAAATGATTCAGGCTGTTTTTTATTTTTTTCATTATTAAAAGTTACTTTTTACGTCTTTCCCAAAGTCTTTAATTGGAAGAAAGTTTATTTTTTGTGCTTTCCATAAATAACGCTGTTTAAATAAAGAAAATGCCTAAAATGAGCAACATTTTAAAGCATTTCTAGGAAGTTTTAAAAGATTTTATTCTATCAAATGAAAAAAAATCCATTAAAACTAGATTGAGTTTTTATTATAAAGCTGAAATTGCTGTATCATTTATAGAAGCGACACTTCTAATATCGGGGTGTGTTCTACTGTCTGTTTGTAATCGATCAGGAATAAGGTATAACCATTGAGCGAAATAAATCTAAAATATTATTTGGGGGGCAAATGGAGAGGTCGTCAACTTTACGACGAGTTGCCCCCCAACGACAGCTGAAAAAGCCGTATAGGTTTCGTGATTTTTATCAGAATTAATTTCGTTATTGATATAGCTTTAACCTTAATATAAATCTGTTGAAATAGTTTTATCGTAATGAAATTTTATATATTATTACGTGTTGATTCTTATGCAAATTCAACATAATAATTCTATAATCAAAGGATTCATAATGTTTGTTTGTTTAACTGAGCATGTTATAGATATTGTCATCCTTGTTAACAGTCATTTACCTTTACTCAATTAGCTCATATTTCTTTCAACGTTTTTATTTGGATGGCGAATCGTGGCAATTCTATACTTTACTCATAAGTAAGTCTACATACACTTCAATATAGATATATAAGTATAGATAAACTAGCAGCCTTGTACTTATCTTCTGTTTAGGGGGAAAGGGGTTGAAAAAATAGCCTAAAACCACCCAAAGTATAAAGCTTACTGAAATGTACAATTCTCTAGGCCCAATTTATACAGAATATATTTGTTCTAGTTTTAAGCTGTTTCTTTATGAACGGTTAAAGTCACTAATATTTTGAAAGGATAAAATTAATAAATTAACTATATTAGAATTATATGGAAAGAAGTTCGATATCATAATGAATGGAAAATTATAAAGAATAAAGATATTCACAATCGTTTCATAATCAAAATCAACGAATATCTCATATATTTCCTATACTTTTGAATTGACATACATCTTTTTATATATATTTGCCTTAAAATGTTTTAAATTAACCTTTTCTGACCCCAAAAGATTTACCCCACCCAAATAAAAATAAGATAGCGAATAGATTTGGTTTTACTAGACTAATCAACGAATGCTTTTTACATTTTTTAGAAAGAAGAGCTGTAGTAAATGACAGAAAAGTTTGACGTATTGACTACAATTATGCGACAGACATGCCCTTGTTATAAAGTAGCTTGTATAAATAATGTACAATTTGCTTAGGTTAAATTTTCATTGTAAAAGAGACATACATACACACATCCTACTTATATTATCAATAGTTATACCTGTATATCTCATATTATTAGACTCTATGAAAAATTATAAGATTTAAACCAGTTTTTTAGCCCCGAAGGGAAGGCCCTGTTTAACAAAGTTGGTTTAAATTCTATGATTTTTATTTTAATAATCGTGAAAATTGTCTGCAATATGATGCTATACACGAGTTTTCAGTATGTCTGAAAACCGGTTCTAATCCAGCGGATATTAACCGGCTTCGAAGCCATTTTCTTTAAAGAACACACACTTCGCTGTGTATAATGTTGGTCTAATATAAAACCACATACCAATCAAATTTGAGACATAATACGCATATTAAGCCTTCTTGAAAAACTACAAGAAAAATAAAAGCAGAAAGCTAAAAAATGGGATAGATTAGAAAATTCCGTTTCGCATAATTTTAATGGTTTATGACGACTAAATGATATCTAATTAAAGTGACCATAACTGAAATAATTTAGACTCACCGGTGTTGGAGCGAATCAATCTTATATTTACGTCAACATATTGACAAAATAGTTAGTGAGATCCTAACGTACAAACAAAAAACTAACTACTTTATATAATAGGATAATCTAAAGTATTTTAATACAAAAATGAACCGTATTTTTTTATATTTTTGTAGGAACATATGATAAGCACACACCAAAGTGTGAAAATTATATAAAATTCGCTAAAGGCAAAAACATCAAAACTGCAGAGATGGGAACAAATTTTCTATAAATTAGTAAGATAGACAGTTTATTTTATAGTTAGGATAAAGCTCAGCTACTTTAAAATTTGGGAAAGTATTTCTGAACGTCAGCCCTTTAAAATCTTTGATTTAAATGTTTTAACAATACTTTTACTAAGAATACATTAATAATTTTTTAAACTGACATTTTTTTTTTATTATTAATTTATTAGTTATTTTCCCTATCTTACAAAATCCACACACCTATAATTTCAAATTTCAATAAGAAATTCTCAAACTCTCCCATCCCCTTTTCCAGCTTTCCCATTTACCTCCTCTTTTCTTGTTATGTTTTACTTTCCTCTCCATTTTTGCCACTCCTATTACACTTTTTGGATCTAGTCTATTTTACAATTTAAGTTTTTTGGCAACTTTATGGTTGATTGATATCAGTCAAATTGAATGAGGAAACGTCATTGTTTGTACGCCTAATCCATAAATGTAGAGAAAGCGCGCGGCAAGAGAACACTCTTGTAAATTCAGTTATTTGTTACTAATTTTCTTGCGCTGCAAGCTCCGCATGTACATCATTTATTCTTGACTTTTTCTTGCTATTTTAAGGAAAATTACGTGCGTTATACATCAAGCAACCTAAAAAAAAGTTTTTACAAAAATTTCATCTTATATCGGACTTGATCCCAATTTTGTTTGACAAATTTGTTCCTGCAAACGTAAATAATTATGTGCAGACTTAGTTTTTAGGTTTGGTTCCCTTTAAATTATATAAATACGCAAAAAAAGCTTTGTAAAATAAAGGAAAAGAGAAAAATTGAAAAGAACAGAAGAAAAATCGAAAGAATTTTAAAGACTTTTTTCTGTACATGTTTTACATTATCAATCATCTTTGCCACTTATCATTACTAGGGCTCGGCATTCGCGCCACTGCCACCCTCGTTTGTGCATAAAAAATTCCAAAAACATTGATTGTCTGTTTAGGAACTGGTTTAGACAACCAGCTGAATTTTAATATTATAAGCGCGGGTGCCGAGCCCTGATTATTACAACAGCACAAACTGTCCCTTTCTCTTTTACCTCACTCTAATTCTTAATCAACCAGATGAGGAATAGGACATTGGAATGTTTCTTACACTAGTCGCTGAAGTTTTCTTATTCGTTGGCTTAACAACTTTGGGGACTTTCATTGAGTATTGATTATAAAGTTGAGTGTCCTAGTGTTTCAACATCAAATTGTAACCTACATAAGGGGTAATTTTGTGTATCATCATTGGCGATGTGCTTCAATTTATCCGCCATTGTCTTATCCCTTTAGATTTCTGTAATCAACCCCTTTAATCTAATTGCGAAACATTTGCTGATGTTTTAAACACTTCTGCATGTGATAATAAGTAGACTCGAACGAAGACCTTAGAAAACATATCATTTCTTGAATATCCTTAAAGCTTATGTATGCCCTTTTTCTTATCTCAATGCTCCAGGGATCTCAAGGGATAAGACAATGATCGATAAATTTCTGAATATCCTAATAATAAAAATACCACATTTGAAAAATTTTGAAACACAAATAAAATTTATTTAAAGTCTCCAAAGTTTTAAACCCAACGAATGAGAAAATGTGTTTATAAAACTATGGGGGCCAGCAAAATTTTAGTGCAATGTTCCCTCTCTCCATGGTAGGATTTTTGGGTGTCTGTGAGTTCAAAAGTTCATGAACAAATATACAAAAAAAGTTTGAGGGCTTAAAGAATTTGTTTAATATCAGACTAAAGTTATTTAGAATAAGCAATAGGATTCGTCATTTATATTTCGGGACATTTTTATAACATTTATATTTTCTAGACAGTTGTCCACAAATGCATGAAATAAACAACTTTCAAAAATAAAATACTTTTAATTTGGGCTTGTTCGTTCTTCTATCTGTTTGTAAGAAACGGATAGCGTCCTAGCGATGTCAAATTTTTATTAAGCTTCTAAAATTTTATTTCTTTATAATAAAACCAATGTTACTTTATTTTTGTTTATCCTATCGTTTTTTTTTAACTTTCTTTGCTGGGTGTTGTCATCCTTATTCAGTTCTATTCTGTATGTATGTACTTCTTTCTGTTATTCAAACATATTCCATAGAAATTCTTATAAAAAAAGTGACCCCTCACGGCACACGAATAAAATAGATAAAAAATTACCCAAAAAACTACAAAATTCAAACTAGATACCATTTCTCTCATTCCCCCTTTTTCTGTCTCCTAAAAAATTCCCCACTAAGGGCCCCTTTAAAAAAAACAGAGAAAGGTATATTGTTTCTGAAAAACTAAATGACAAATAAGTAGTAATTTTTACATTTTTTTTTAGTAGAACGGATACTCTATAACTAGTCTTTGTAGGTAAGTCCGCCAATTATTATTACTGAGTGACTTTAAAAAATTGTATTTATTTACAAAGTACATTACTCTAAAGGTTTTGCAACATGAGCCTCTAGCATAAAAAATATTTTAAATTTTTCTGTTGAACAGTTTACTGTTCTATCTATTTATTATTGTTTTTGTTTTTTTTAATTTAGTAAATATTATGTCACTAAAAAAGTAGATAATTCATAAATATTTTTTTTGTATTTTTCCCTATCCAAGTCAAAAATTGGCTTTATATTCAAATTCCGAAGACCAACAAAAAATATGTAAAACACTATTGTAACGTACAAAATTGCTACAAGCCAAAAAGCTTGTTTAAAAAGCTTCTATATAATAACAAAAAATGTTTTTTTAGCATTGTAATATTATTAAAATATTTATTAAATTAGGTTGTAATATTTGTATAAGTCGTTAAATTATTATCAAACTCATGCTTTTGATTTAAATGCAACGATATTGTGATTTTTCAAAAATAAGAACGATTAAATCCAGTAATGTATTGGAAAACTAGGTTTATGCTGTTTTTGAGATCTTATTCACCAGGCTGACAAAAGTCAAAGTTAAGTATGTATCTAGATAAAATAAAATGATAAAAATAACGATGGTTAAGTTAGTGTACGATCATGTCCACACATATGTCCGTAATAGTTATTTATCGCATCGTATTATAGACAACTTTCCGCAGATATCTCAAAATGAAAGATTAAGACCAGTTTTAGTGGCCCCAAGGGGTCGAAGGCCCGGGCAAATAAAAATGTTTTTTATTTTAATATTCATGGAAAATAAAATGTATAACGATGCTATACATGATTATTTAGTATGACTGAGAACCGGTACTAATCCAGCAAATATTAACCACTTTCGAAGCCATACTGGAAATCTTATTATTAAACAATGTGGACAGCTTATCAATACAACAGCAAAAAATGCCCTTTTCAAATGGATATAGGATATACGTGAATATATTGACAGGGGAAAATTTGTCGTCAATTTAGTTTGCAAATATCAACATCTTTGATTGTTTAGTTCGTTTATCTAGTAGGAGGGGAGGGGATGGGGTAAAGGGTATCTTTATTTTAGTCAGATGCTAGCATTACTTAATCAGAGTACATAAATATATGGTGCAACATCCAAGTGATAATATATCGATTCCTTTTAGATTTGCTTCTTTCTCACCATCAAACACTAAATAAACTATATAATTTAATTTGTTTTACTAAAATCCAACACTGCGCTAATCTGATATTATACGGAATGGTATGTACACCCTGGCTAGTAAAGATCAGTATCGAATGAACATTAAAGAGACATTTTAAAAACCATTTAAATGGTCATTTTACCCGTACAGATTAGTTACCAAAAGTTAAGAAATTAGGTATATCATTATAGAAGCGCATCTACATCATAATAAAGAAAAATGTGCACGTCGTTAATTCATGGTCAAAATTTACATAAAATCAACTTCATTTCCTTGTTTATTGATGGATATATTAATAATTTATGATATAATAATAGTTTTATATTCAAGAAACAGAATATTATTTTGAATTCTTAACAAATAATACTCATTTTTATTTAGGGGGGACAAAGTGACTCAAAAATCAGCCACGTGACGTCATAAAAATGAGGGGTTTTACATATCTTTAGTGGTTCTCTATCCCACTTCTCCTCTCATCTCCCTCATTTTTATGACGTCACGAGGCTGATTTTTGAGTCACTTTGTCCCACTACCATTTTTATTTTGTCATAGAATTGCTTATAATAGACTTACTTACATTTTTAGACAATAATTATATAGATGCTTTGCATATAACATTGTGTCTTATCATCTTAAGATTCACCATTTCACACATGAAAATAATCAGATAATACTAAATGTTTAGTGTTCAAATCCCCAAAAACTTCAGTTTTCTACAACAACATTTAAAGGGCGAATATAGGTTCGATATGATATGAGCTTATATCAAAGGTGCAATTCCATAGATTATAAATAACTTAAAAATATTGACATATTCAATTGTATAAGTCTGTTTATAGCTTAAAACCCGTCAATCTCGAAGAAAATATATTGTAATTAGTGTGGTTCCCTAAGAACTCAAACACCCTAGCATCACACAAGGCTTCGTGGCAAGGTTGAATTAAAAAGCTTTCGTTAAATGATAGTCGTAATAACGTGGAAACCAATTAATCAGGGGTAAATATACCCTCCTTCTACCTTCATAAAGTAAATTATTTAAAAGTTAAAAAAAACATCAAATAATGTAAAAAGTAAAAAAAAATAATCGATAAAATTTTCTTGGAGGAAGAATGATATCAAATCCCTGTTTTTTTGTGGCCTTGTGTGTGTGTGTGTTGAAAATGCGTACACAAGGGTTGTTTATATCATCATGAATTAATCAAAGATCTCTGTACAGAAAATAAACTTTAAGACGTATTATTTACCCTGTCAATACTCCTGACGCCCTTCTACGCAAATTATTTTTATGCTCTTTTAAAAATTAAATAAACTAGTATATAATCTAAAATAATAAACATTTAAATTATCTTTTAAGGTGCGTGCCAATGTAATAGTCAATCAAACTTAAGCAAAATAGTCAAAAAAAAGTCTTGTAAAGCGCTAAAATAAACGATTTTGTCGGCAATCTCATTTATTATATGTTCAATTGAAACAGAAAATTGCAAAATCTACTTAAGGATTTTTTTGAATTTTTAAATTTGGCATAGATATTCTAAAAGTATGTAATGGCACCTTTGATATAAGCTCATATCATATCGAACCTATATTCGCCCTTTAAGTTTTTAAACCATAGTTTTGAAAGCAAAGATACATCTTTTTATGGTTATTTGAATTCATTTCGATGCTGTGAGTATTGGTTTAAAAAATATGACGTAACAAAAAAAATTAGCCAATGAGAGTCCACTACGCATGCCGCCATTGGTCAATAACGGCCTCTCATTGGCTAATTTTTTTTGTTACGTCATATTTTTTAAACCAATACTCACAGCATCTTCATTTCTAACCGTGTGTGGGGGGAAGGGAGGGGAGAGGTTGTATATTATTCTTTTTAACAGAAACGGAAAAATGAGATTTTAGGCGTTTTTTGGTTGTTTTTTTCAGTCGCTAAAAACTGATAATTGAAATGTAAGCTATATTTATACTGTTCCTTAAAAAAACAGTGAATTTTATATCAATAACTCAATATATATTTTATTTTTTGGTTTTTTGTTGTTTTTTTTGTTGCGCTTCTTATTGACATCCAAAGTAAATATACAAAATATGAGAAAACAAAGAAAACAATGTCCATGAGATAATAGTTATTTATCGCATCGTATTATAAACAGCTTTCCGCGGATATGAAATGTACAATTATAAGATTAAAACCATTTTTTTAGCCCTGGAAGGAACGGGCTAAAAATCTGGTTTTAATCTTATCACATATAGAAAAATTTAAAAATCGGCAAATTTTGTCGTTTTAAAAGTAATTAATTTTTGGTGTTACTGTTTTAAGTTCAATAAAAATAGTATATCGTTTTTACACTGACTTGGTATCTTGCAAACTTACAGATATACCCTTTTTATAAGAATAGCTGTGCAACACTAAAAACCTATTTTAAAATGCACCAAATAAGGAATGTAAAACAAACAATCTAGCCTAAAACAACGTTATGTTTTAAATTATCAACATTTCCTTTTCCTATTTATATTTTTAAATATGAAAGGGATCGCCACACGCTTTAGTCCTAGTTAAAATACCTTATCTCAAAAAATGAAGTAAATTATAATACAAATTTAAACAAATGCCTTAAATCAAAAGTTTGTTTCTGCTAATAGGAATTTTATTGTAATAGTTATTCTGTTAATTTACAGATAGGGTTTTTTAAAACCCCATAAATGCCAGAGGCCAGAGGCGAAACTGCAAATAGTCATCTCTAATAGCGACTTGCCTTCCTTTTCGAAAAGCCTTATTATAATATTTTCAAGAGTCATAGTTATAAATAGTAATATTAGCGGGGGGTAAAAACCATAATAGATGTTCATACATTTCCGCATAGTATCATATCCACATTGTGATTTATATTTGCAAAAATAATAGCAAATAAATAATAAATAAGTGTTTAATCCTAAAAAATAAAGTAGTAAGGTTTTTTGTCTTTTGTCTTAAGCTTAAGATTTCGGAAACTGGTGTTCCGAATTTATTGTACTTTTCGGGGAAGCTATATAACTGTCTTTAGGTGGTTTTAGGCTATTTTACTGATCTATTTTGCCTTTCCCTGGATTCTAGAGGCGAACTAGTGATAACGCAAGTGGAAAGGGAAGGTTGTGCTGCTGTAATAATATGCGGTTCTGAAGATTTGATTTAAAACCACGAGATCTCATTTTGGTGCATCTCTGAACCAAATGTTGCTTAATTGCTGTGCACGATGTATATGGCCACACGCTCTTTAGACAACCAACCCTTTGATTGCATTAACTTTGTCTGGAAGTTCTAACTGTGCTTGATAATGCGTTGCGCCTGTTTTGGACCAAGGCATTCCGCCTACTCTTTCTATTTATGTCGGGCAATTGACAGAGCACCAGTAATATACCCTTTTAACGTCTTTGGTTATGACGAGGTATTGGGCCAAGATTCGAACCTATCACTTTCGCGACTACGTGTTGCGCCACATTCGCAACAGTGTGGGGTAGTAAATGGACACCTCCATAATAACACAAAAACAAAAGAAGGCTTTGCCAATGATATTAGTTTAAAAAGAGATAGGGAAACCAAAAGAAAGAGGCCGATCATAGAAGAGAAAATAGAGAGGGAGAGTGAGAGAGAGAGCGAGAGAGATAGAGAGAGTGAGTGAGAGAGAGAGAGAGAGAGAGAGAGAGAGAGAGAGAGAGAGAGAGAGAGAGAGAGAGAGAGAGAGAAAGAGAGAGAGATAGAGAGAGAAAGAGAAAGTGAGAGAAAGAGAGAATGAGAAAGAGAGAGAAAGTTAGCAGAGAATTAAATTAAAAGAGAGTTAAAAAAAGATAGTTTAGCCAACGGAAAAGAAAAGAGAAAAATGTCCATCGTAAAAAGTTATTATCTTTTCAACAAAGATATTATTAGAAGCGAAACTTTTCTATGCTTTAAGGATACAGAAATCAAAATTAAAACGTTTTAATCAATTTTTAGTAGCACTCCTATTTTTTACATCAAACAATTGAACTGTGATCTTGAAAGTAGGTAAAAAGTACAAAAATGAATCTAATACAAAGCTTAATAATCTTGTTACTGTCTTTGGTAGCTGAAAGCTCTTAAGGGAAAAGTTTTATGAGAAAAATAAATTCTGGTGCTTTAACTTAAACTTATTTTTTAAAGCTCTAGTCCTAAGGGTCAGGAACTATCAATTTTATTTTTTAGATTTGATTTAATAAGAGGGAATCCGCTCAACTTCTACTGAAGGGAGCAAGAATATTTTATGTTCTGCAAAAATTATCGTTCATTGTCATTTCACAGTAACCAGGGACGTCCAAGCTTTTTATTTTGGGGTGAGGGGTATAATAAGGGGATTTAAAGTTTTAAGGGGGGGTACTCTAATGTATGTAATCAAATGAAAAATTGACCTTATTATTTATGGCCTTTTTTTAAAACAAATGTTCTATGGATAATGTTATCCTTGTTTTTTCTTTAAAAAGATATTATAAAGGGCTTTCATTTGAATTGCTAGCTATTAAATTTAGTAAGACAAAAAGATCAGCTAGGAATGCTTTAATGTTATACATCATTTAAAGATACACTCTTTATCTTCATTTTAAAGAAAACTTCTAAAGGGACATTTATTTTAATCTTTTGTAAAACAAAGTTAAAACTAAACGATTCTTTATGATTAGTCCCTTGAATAGTTGTTTTGACAACAATTTTAATGTTTATTATTTAGTAATATAATTGTGGTCATTTTTTACTAATTTTTTTTCATATTTCATTGTTTTAATTAGTTTAACGCTATTATTATAATGACATCATTATTAAAGAAAATGTTAGGAGGAATAATAGCTATTTATCGCATCATATTATAGACAGCTTTCCGCGGATATCAAAATGAAAAATCATAAGGTTAAAACCAGTTTTGTTAACCCTCGGGTTATAATCCAGTGGATATAAATCTTTTTCAATCCCATATTAGAAAAAATAATTACCTAAAAGAAAGTAAATAAAAAATTATGCTTTTCTTTGAAAATTGTGAAGGTCTAAAGCAAAATTAAAAGTTAAAAAGTGAAGTTATGCATGCCATTAGAAACAGAGAAAGGGGACAATTGGCTGTTTATTACACTAGTCTCCAAAGTTTTATACTAGCGATTTCTTATTCGTTGGCTTAACAACTTTGGGGACCTTACTGAATTTTCATTGGTTAGATTATTAAGTTGAGTGTTGAAACGTTTCAAACACTAATTGGGGATGTACATCTATTTATCGGCCATTGTCTAATCCCTTTATATCTCTGCATTAGAAAACACGTTAGCTGGCAATAAACGGGAAAAAAAGAAACCACTTGGACAAACAATGATAAAAAATTGTCGTAAAATTAAACAATGCCTCAAAATATTCAAGACAAAAAATCAAAGACATGGTGATGCATAATGAACACAGAAATAGTTATTATCGCATCGTATTATAGACAACTTTCCGCGGATATTATAATAAACAATTTTAAGATTATAACCAGTCTTGTTAGCAACGAGATCCGAAGGCCCGGGCTAACTAAACTGGTATTAGTTTTATGATTTTTATTTTAATATTCGTAGAAAATTGCCTGTAATACGATGCCATACATGACTTTTTATTATGTATGAGAACCGGTTTTAATCCATCGGACATCAATCGGTTACTGAACCCTATTTTATACCTCTCAAGATTATAAACAAATCTTAAATTTAACTTTTAGCCCATGCGGGGAGCTTTAATCCCTGACTTAACCCAACCTAAACTAATCACCACAATAGTGCTATGTTTCTTCTGAAAGCTTGTTTGTGGACTTATTTCGATTGAAGTGAAATTGCAAATTTTTTTGTCGAATATTTTTCTCTGCCCTGGTTCGCCAGACCAGAAATAATGGTTGATAAATTACCTTTCTATTTTAATATTTCTCTCTTCAATAAACATGCACTCTCTTTTTTATTCTTTTTTTATCTATTTTTATCTACTTAGGAAATGGTTTCCTTTTTTGAATTTGAATCATAGCTACCAAAATCCGCACTTTCCAGATTTCCAAAAATCCGCAAAGTCACACTATGTTTACTTGAAACCAAATATATGATTTAAATCGTCATATATCAACTAAAAAATTGATAAACATACGACAATGGACAATAAAATAAATACCCTCTAAATTATTTGTAAATTATCTTCCTTCCTATAAATACATCAAGTTTTTTTTCTATATCCCTTTTCCACAATTAACCTTTCTTATTTTATTGTCTTTCTTTCTCTCTGTAAAAAAAGAACTATCTTGTAAAACAGTATTTTATATGCTTTTTTGGCCTTGGGTTCAATATGGAATGTTTTTACAAAAGAACAAAAATTTTAAAAAGTTTAGGCCATTAAGGATATTATTATTTTTCTCTTCAAATAAAGTAGTATGTATTTTAATTTCAAATAATTTTGTCTGGGAAATGACCTAAAAGCTGCCTTGACCTACTGTATTTAGCTTCTAATTTTTAAGAATTTCTATCCTAATATAAGAAGTAGTAAGCGTTTTTTGTCTTCCGAAGGATCTCGCTAACCGCTGAACGATATTGTTCTCCTTTACAGTAAAGCATCTTATAGATCCTGGGAATGTTTTAAACTATTTTTGGGGAGGGTGTCTTTACCCCCTTCCCCCCCCCAAAAAAAAAAAAAAATATTTCTTTACTCTTTTGAAACTCAAATTTAAAATGGGATGAGATCGATTTTTCTACTTTCTATCGTACGTGCCGCTAGTATATCTAAATTGAACATACTAAACGACAAACAGACCGCGGATATAGGGTTAAGACTTATCCCAATACAAAAAATAAATGCCTTTGGTAGAATAAAACTATTACGGGGAAAGTTATTTTGTATTCTAGTTTTCTCTTCCTATGTAACTACATCCATCATTTGTAGCTACCAAATATAGAAGCTTGTTTCTAAGTTTGTTGTAAAATATATTTATTGTCCGATGTCCTCTCCCTCCCTGCATAGAAACAAATATACCAAATAGCAGCGCTTTTTAAATTTTTATCTTCAACATTTGCTACATTGTAAAAATACTTAGAAAAATATTGGTATTATGTTAGTGCCAACCCTAAAACAATTTTTGTTACCATGGGGTTAATTTAAAAAGGGGTTGGGACAGTTATTTTCTGTCTTATATATCTATCAGGAGCAAAGCTACTCTACAATTCAGTCATTAATTTGTCAATTGCTTTTTATCGCATTGTAATATAGACAGTTTTCCTCCGCGGATATTAAAATTATTAATAAAAAAAATCTGGAATAACAAAACTGGTATTAATCCTATGATATTTATTTTAATATTCGTAGAAAATTGTCTTTAATACGATGCTATACAACAGTGCTGAGAACCGGTTCTAATCTAGCGGCTATTAATCGGCTGCGAAACCATTTTTCGTCTGTATGTTAATAACCAAGCTAATAATTAGTTTTAAATTGTATTTTTTAAAAGATTTGCTATTTTGGACATGATCGTCCATTGTTTAAAAATGTAGATTTATCTAAAAAATATTTCTGTGATAATTTATGTAATGGCCATATATTATTCTATTAAAAAAGTATAAATATGTTAACAGCAAAATTATAGCTTGTCTTAAGAAGGGGGTAAAATATTTTCAGGAACAAAAATACTTATTTGTAACCGAATAGTTAAAAACCTTTCCTTGACCGATAATAAGATTCTTAAAGTTATAAAATGATTTCTACGGCCATTTATGAGATACTACTGGACAAACAAAACTGAATTTTAAATCATTCTTAAAGAAAAGAGGTAAAAATAAAAATGTTAAGAATTTTCAGAGTAGAGGTTAAAGATAAAATAATACTGGTTGTTAATTCAGGGGGTGTTTTTCACCTAACCAAGGTTAACATATAAAAGGTTTCATAGATGAAAATATACCATAGTTTTAGGAAAGTCGAACGATGGCTGTCTGTATTTCTGTTGAAAGCTTGAGATCTTGATAAATACTATTATTAACCTTCTCTTTTAAAATATCCTACTTATTTCAAAACCAAGAAAATTCCAAGTCGTAGGGGCGTGTTACAACATATTTCATTTGACACAGAGCTTAATCTAAAATAATGGACAAAAACCAAAAAAAATATATAAAAAAAACAGCTTTTCAAGGAATCTTAATGTGAGTCTTTAAATTGTTTAAGACTATTTTCCATAGGATTAGTACATAGGGCAAAGCCACATTTAAAGTAATCTGTTAAACATTTGGAAAAATCTCAATGATTTTTTTCAACTCTATAGCAATAATTTTAAGTTGTCTTAGCTAACATTATATGTAGATTGTAGAAATTTCTTCTCAAAAATTTCAAACATTATTACACAACTGAAGTCCTCTTATTCTATACAATTTTAGCATTAACTAAGAATTCAAATTATTTTTCACTATCATTTTCCCTGCCTTAAACAATGTATAATCTAAAATAACATCAGGGCTGTGTATAAATCTATAGCCTAATAAATCTACTCTAAACGGGGAGGATTTTTGGACAAACAAAACATTTTCAAAGTTAAAATTCTTTAGCATGCAATGAATATTTGAGAACAAGGAAACCTTGTTTTCAAAAAGCGCAGCAATTACAAGAAATAATATTTTAGATTCAAAATCAAAATAGACGGTTTACTCTGTAAAAGCAGTTTAAGAATTTTACAGAACATATAGTAGGTATCTAACTATCTATCTATCTATCCATCCAATTATTTAGATAATAGGGTGAATGAAAAATTCTCACCTCGATGAAATTTTCCTTGATCCTGATTCCAGGTAGAAACCCCTGCAGGACTCCTCAGATTTATCCAGAAAATCAGCCGACTTGGTCATCTGGTCCTCCACCTTATGACTGGTCATCATGTTCAGTGTCCCATCCACTGACTTGGTCATCTGGTCACCTGATGACCATGCAAAGTGGTCATTAGAATGACTGTATTTTGTCACTGATTCTTGACCCGTTTCTGGACTATCAACAGTCATTTGATGATCTTTTTTGGTTGACATGTTATTGACATCTTCATCGGTTGGGAGATAACCGTACACAGAAGTTGTCATAACGTCATAATCATAATTATCTGTTAGTAAATCCGCATCAAGACTGTCAATATCACTAATAAATTCATTGTCACTTATATCTTCGTATTCAAGGGCAGTGCTATTTACAGGAGATGGGTCTTTCATATCATCACTATAATTATTGACTAGAGAGTCATCTTGAACATTTTTAGATCCATCCAAAACTGGTGCTTTTTTGCCCTCCAACTCCTCATCAGAGACGTGACAAAAGTGGAAGGTGGCAAAATTCGGGGCCCTGATATACACAAAATTATTTTCAAATGCATTAATATTAACCTCAAGTTTGCATTATGAAGCTTTATATAGTGCCAATAAAAATAACGTCATACTGACCTACCATTGGTCAATTAAATTGTATTATATTACTGGCCTGCCATTGGTAATTTAGTCTGTTTATTTGCGTATCAATGATCATTTGTATTGTATGACGTAATTTTTTAAAGGCACTATAAATCAAGCGCAATGCATCTTATGAAATAGTTTAGCTATTACAAATAAAAGCAAAGATGTGTGCCCAGTAGAAAAAAAATTATGATTTAACCACTACACAAGTATAATTTGGACGATTATGGTAGTTTTAAATAAAAAAAAATGTTTAGCCACCCCAATTTAATTATATTTCAATTGATTCAAGTTATATGGAATGGATATAGCATCTTTTTGGCAGTCATGCTAAGATATTTAATTTAAAGATGACAACATCCTTAATTAATAAAAGCAGTCAGCATAAAATTAATTATATTATTCTATGCATTGACATAACGGTCTATCTAAATAAAAATTACCCAGATTGTAATCAATATAGGTCATTAAAGTTTATGCAATACTTTACATAATCATGCATTTAGCAAGGACAGTTATCTTCATAAAAATCCCAAAAATAGACAAAATTTATAAAATATATATTAATTTACATCTGAATTGTTCAGTAACGGACAGATTAAAGGAATACCTAAGTACCGCCACTAAAAAAAAAGAGGGGGGAATCCCAAACATTACAGAAAATTAATCGACGAAAATCACAAAAAAAAACATATATTCCCAATTAAACCCAGTTTTGTCTCTATACAAAAATACATTCTACCTAAGTAAACATGAAACTGTTAATTTACCTAGTTGGTATTCTAATTGATATTATGAACGAATAAACTACGGGATAAAAGGTAAACTTTTTCCAGTATGAATTTTAAACCGATTAATACCCGCTGGATTAGAATTGGTTCTGAGCAATACGGATAAACGTTTGAACACTGAACTAAATGAACCAACTAACCAGAACGGGGACAATGGACTGTTTATTACACTATTCTCCAAAGTCTAATATATTGACGTTTTCTTATGCGTTGGCTAAACAACTTTGGGGACTTTTATTCAATTTCCTTCAAATGGTTTATTAAGTTGAATATTCAAACTTTTCAATCACTAATTGTAATCTACAGAAGGAATAATTTTGTTTATAATCTTTAGGGATGTACATCAATTTATCCGCTATTGTACTATCCCCTTAGATCCATGAGACTAACATGTAGGAGTATTTAAAATATAGGGAGAAAGATTAGTTTATTTCCTATTTACCTATCCCTAAAATCGTGAAATGAACTGCATTGCACATTGTACATTGTGTGCTTAAGAGCATATGGAAATTTCTTTCCCAGTTATTCGGTATTTTCATAAATCAGTAAATAAAATGTTATTAAAAAACGCGGTTTGCCATATTTAAAGGGATATGAGATATTGTGATTTAAATTACACTGGTACCCAAAGTTTTATATTTGTTAGCTCAAAAACTTTGGGTACTTAATGGTTACTAGTTGGTTACAAAAAGTAGTGTCCAAACTCTACAACCAATAATTTTCATCTACAAAGTGGATGACCTTATCTATTATCTTCATGGATGTATTTCGATTTATCGTCAATTTCCTTATCCCTTCAGATCCCTGATATTTAAGATTGGTCAGTATATCCGTAAAGTATAGCTTGATTTTAAACCATTCCCTTCTGTATTAATTAGGCATAATACGAAAATAGCATCTCAATAATCATGACTAAAAATGTAAGTATGTCCATATTAAGCAATTTTACTAAAGATTAATATTGCCCTTTTCAGCTCTAATAATAATCAAAATTAAAAATTAATATAAATATCAAAAGCGTATTAGCTCTATATTTATGGACGTTTGTTTGTTCTATTGTCTTCTATTTCAAACTTTGTTGTTTTGTCGGCACACCAAATGTTAAAAATTTGCCAATTGCAGAAAATGTTGCAGACCATTGTGAGTTGCGAAAAATTTTAACTATGTTATGCTTCATTAATTTCCTTTCCGCCTTTTTCTTTTTCCTTTTCTTTCTCGTCTCCTTTTTTTCAACTTTTTCTTTAATTCCTGTCTTAATTTACAATCACTTTATCATTTCTATTTCTATCAAATCTTTTTTTCATAGTTTTATAATATTTACAACAAAGTTAAATTTCTTGGGCCAAATAGTTTTTCCTATAGCACAAAAAATCTGCAGCCCCACTATTCTTTTGTCTTTCTATTTACATCCTTTAAAGCTTTATCCCCAAAGTTTAACTGCAGCCACTATTTTCATAAAAAATCTGTCTTTGTTATTTTTGAAAGAAGTATATTTTTCAGTTTTTAACTGCCATAAAATAAGATTATGCAGAAAAAAAGGGAGGGTGCGGGAATTATCCATCTCCACGCCCTAGCTCTTTACCCATTTTTGAAAACAATACTAATTATTAATAATAAAAAAAAAAAAATTTGTGTGTAGTAACATTTTTATTCGTTAGGGTTGACCACACCCCCCCGCCCCCCCTCCCCCGAAAATCGGTCCAAAAGGAAAAACAGACAGACTAACATTTTTGATTTTTTATATTAGAATTTCTATACCTTGCCAGGTTGATTAAATGTGCACTCGACTGAGTAATTGCAAACTATAAAAGAACCAACCCTTTTTTAGTAGCGTAGCTTATATATAATTAGGGTGCCCGTTCATTCTTCCGTCAATTCGTTACTGCAGAACTTCTTTCTTGATTGTATTCAATGAACATAAACAAATTGATTACAAATATTTATATTATATGTAAAAAAAATCATACATTGAGACTTATTTATAACCAGGAATAAGGTATAACCAACAAGCGAAATAAATCTAAAATAATGTTTGGGGGGCAAATGGAGAGGTCGTCAATTTTACGATGTGTTGCCCCCCACCGACAGCTGAAAAACACGTGTAGGTTTCGTGATTTTCCCCCGAATTAATTTCATTGTTGGTATAAGCTGATTTATAACACCTTAATTTTACTTTTTTTGAATGAGTTCCTTGTGATTACATTTGCTTTAATATTGTTCTCCATTTAATTATTCGATATTTTGGTATTCAATTTAGATAGCCTTTTATTGCTGCGTAACCCATTGACTTAATTGTCCTCGTTAAACCTATTTCTTGTAAGTAAATAAAGCTTTTTCAGTATCGCTTCGAAGCCGATCAATATCCGGTGGATTTGAACCGGTCCTCAGCTATACTGAAAAATTATGTATAGCATCGTATATCGGGGGCTAAAAAACTAGTTTTAATCCTATTATTGTACATTTTTATATCCGCGGAAAGCTGTTTATAATTCGATGCGATAAGTAACTATTCTTGTAAATAATCTTTCTAACAAACCTTTTTATAATCTACTCTCACAAAGAGATAGATAGATACGAAAAAATAGAATAAAAGCTAAAATAAACAAGAACGACAACATACATAAGTCGTAGCGTAGCACAAAAATAGCAAATAAACAGTTTCTAAGAGAAAAAGTATGGGATAGGGAGAGAGATAAAGTAACAGGGAGAAAGAGAAGATAAAGACAAAGAAAAAAGAGGGAGAAAGAAATAATGAGGAGTCATAGAAAAAGGAGAGAGAGAGAGAGAGAGAGAGAGGGAGATAGAGAGAGAGTGAGAAAGAGAGAGAGAGAGAGAGAGAGAGAGAGAGTGAGAGAGAGAGAGAGAGAGAGAGAGAGAGAGAGAGGGATAGAGTGAGAGTGAGTGAGAGAGAGAGAGAGAGAGAGAGAGAGAGAGAGAGAGAGAGAGAGAGAGAGAGAGAGAGAGAGAGAGGGATAGAGTGAGAGTGAGAGTGAGAGTGAGTGAGAGAGAGAGAGAGAGAGAGAGAGAGAGAGAGAGAGAGAGAGAGAGAGAGAGAGAGAGAGAGGGATAGAGACAGAGGAAAAAGAGAGAGAAAGAAATAAAGAAAAAGAAAGAGAAAGAGGGAAAAAGTAAAATACAAACCAATTCAATATTAAAAATACAGATAAAGCAAAAGGAATTAAAAAGTTAGATTATGTCTAAAATACATTTATATTTTTCAAACAAATGTCTTTAATTTGAACATTAAAAAACTGCACAAGAATAAAATAAGCACAGGAAGTGCGAGGCTAAACAAAATGCGAGTTAAAACGCACTATTACACATATAGCTAATAACTGAGCAGCCAAACTTACAAAAAAAGGACCTTTCGTGGTATGTTTGTCTTGATCCGAAAAGATTGATATAATTTGACAGTTTGCTATTATTTTTATAGGTCACTGAATTTCAATCAATCTAAACTTGACAAATATTTATTTATATTCTGAATTACAAGGACAATCAGCTTTTTATGGAGCGTAACAAGGTTAGGAAAAATTGGAACCGGTTCTAAACCATACTGAAAAAAATTATGTACAGTATCGTATTACAGACAATTTTTTAAAACAAAAATAAATAAACTGGCTTTAATCTTATAATTTTTCATTTGAATGTCCGCGGAAAGCTGTCTTGTCTATAATACGATGCGATAAATAACTATTTTGATAAAATAACACTTTTGAATTTAAATTATTTTAATTTTAATCATATAATAGCTTGCTGCGATACTGAGCTAGTACAAGGGGTTAATTTTTCAGTTTTAGTATAATGTTTAATACCAAAATATTATGTTACAAAGCATCAAATAATGAAATATGGTTGACGTAACATCAGGGATCTTAGGGGATAAGACAATTGACGATAGATTAATGTACATCCCGATTGAGGATTATTTCTTCTGTATATTAAATTATTTGTTGAATAGTTTGGACACTAATAACAAATCAAAATTCAATAAAAGTATTTTTGAAAATGCAAGGGGATATAAAATTTTCGGTACTAGTAAAATTTTCAGTCCAATGTCCACTCCCTCCCTGCAGATATCACAAAGAGCAGGGACTTCTTTTAGATAAACTTAAATCTATAACATTTACTAGAGGGGCGTGCAGAAGGTTACTGAATTAAATTTGACGGGGAGGAGGGAGGGAGGGAACAAAATTTATATCGTACCCTTTGTCATATCATATTCCTTCCAACACGCCCGAAATTATTTCTCCATTTCAGGGAAGCTTCACATACGTTCTCAACTGGTTTCAGGCTATTTTATCTAAAGATTTAGGTATTGGGATGGTTTTAGGCTATTTTACTTTAGATGGAAGGGGCAAAGAAGGTTTAGATAAGCACGTACACATAGATTAGTCAGTTGGTGTTTGACACTTTGGGGAGGTGATAAAAAGTTTCCAATCAGTCTAGGAGTGTCTACACACCCTCCCGAACACCCCTTGGAAAACAAAATTTTGTATAGACCAATTTTAGACATACTAAGAATTCTTGTCCAAATCTCAATTTAGTGTGAAATACTGAATAGAAAACGGGGTAGAAAAAGGCAGCTGTTTCTATATATGTGTTACATAACCAAGGAATAAAGGGAATAGGCAATGGACGCTATATCAATCTCCTTTTATTTATAACTGTATAATATTGATGAAGAAGTTCAGATAATGTTACTGTGTACAATCCAATCCTAATAAAATTAACTCCATTAATTGCACGATATTTTCCGAGAGATGCCTACATACAGACAGACAGAAAGACATCCTGTTACTTTTCAGAATAAGATATATCTTATTGGCATGTCCCTGCATTCCTGAGTATTAACCCAGTTAGCTAAATATTAAATTCAATACATAACCATGGAAAAATGGTTTCATAAAACATACTAACATATATGATGATTAGTGAATCAAATGATGAGACAGTTTGTGCTGTTTTAACAATATATAATTTTGATATTTAGATAATGTGATCAGGGATATAAAGGGATAAGATAATGGCCGATTAACTGAAGATAATCCCCTATGATGATACACAGAGTTACCCTTCTGTAGATTACAATTGGTGGTTGAAACGTTTGGACACTCAAATCAATGAACCAACCTACAAAATTTACTAAAAGCCCTACACGTTGTTAAGCTAACTATTAGGAAAACATTATTATGAAACTTCGGGGACTAGTGTAATAAACAGCTTAGTGTCCCCTACCTACCTGTAATGTGCTACTTATGAATGAACACTGATAATAAAACTTTATTCTACTCTTGTTTTCCTCAATACTTTTCCCTTGCTAAATGTAAATAGCATGAAACCCTTTTTTGATCTAATTTTCGATAGGAATTAATGGTCTTATACAAAATGTACCAAAAAATAATTGAAAAAAGGTTAATTTTAGAAATAAATTTAATAAAATAATTTATTGTACTTTTTATGAACATTAATTTTATATCAATTTACATTAATAGCCTAAACCCTAGCAGGGTCAACAAAATAATAGACCCATCTTTTCTGATACACATCTACCTACTTTAAATTCTTAATCTTATTTAAATATTCAAACTTAAAGTCCAAACTCTTTTGAAATCTGACTCTCCGCCATAAATGTAGCCACAAAATGTCTGCCCTGTAGCTAAAGACCATCCGCGCGAGGGCGCGCACAAAAACGTGTTTTTTTTTGCATATTTGCTAAAAAAATTTAAATGTCATTTTTTGTTGGTTCATTAACTCTAAATATTCCTACGTCAAGGCCGTAATTAAATAACCTTAGCTTTCTCATCTATTAACTGATTTTAAGAACTTAAAAAAATAATTTCCAATTTAGAAAAAAAAGTATTTGGGAAAACATTCTACAATGAAAATAAATTTCAACATTTTCGTGTGAACACCTAATTGGCTTTTACAATACTTCGCTATAGCTTTAACAATAGACGATTCAATTCTAGCAATTTCAATAAAAAAATTTGGAAAGTGCTTTTTACAACTTAATTTCTTTACACATGTTCAAGAAAGCGAAAATTATTTAATATTTTGATTACCATACAGTGTAAGACTAACCAAAAAAGTTGGTCTTACATAATATCGGTACATTCAAATATAATAAAAAATTTATTCTGTCAATGTTTAGAAGAGATATGTTGTTTACTAGCGGCTCCGTCCCAAGCTTCTAGAGGCATAATCCCCCAGAATTAGGATTCACCTTCTAACATTTCAATGGATTTATTAATACTTGGGTCTTACACCAGATTATCATGTACTGTAATAAAGTGAAATATTTAGCAAGCTAAAATAACAATCTCCCCTCTATCCCATACCCTCTCCTCGTACTGGATGAACAAACTGACCAAAATAAAAAAAAGGGGAAATAGTAACCTAAATTGACGACAATTTTTCCTCTTTCAAAATATCCACGTATATTCTACATTTATTAGACTTTAAAAAAAACTAAAGAAGTAACAAAAAGGTACAAAAAAAGAAAAACATCTTACAGTTTTCATATATGTATCATTACGTTAAAGGACGCCTGCAAGAAATACCACGCTTTAACTGCTGAAAGACTGCCACAAGTAGACCCAATACCCCAAATTTAAGCCTTCAGCTTCAATAACAAAAAAGTTCCAGGCATTTCAAAATAGCATTTTATGTACAATGAAATTTTTGAAAGATTTCCAATGCTTATAAAAGAAAAAACAATATTAAATTACGTCGCCTAGACACAAAATTATAACCTTATCTTTGTCAGATACTTAGATTGCCGGTAACTGATTACATTTTTACAATAAAAACACCACATTTCATAGTCAAAATCTATGAAAAAAATTCGATTTAAATTGCATTTTTAAACGAAAATCATAGCGGAAACAAAGGGGGAAACTAATACAATCTCAGCTGTGATTGGTTGTTAAGCTGATTCAGCCTTCTGATTGGCTAGAGTACACTCGGTACAACACAAGTTAAACTTAATTTTTTTAAATGATTTTGACTATAAAAATGGGTATTTTTATTGTAAAAATATAATTAGTTACTGGAAACCTAAATTTATGACAAAAATAAGCTTATAATTTTGTTTCTAGGCTACGTAGTTTAATTTCAAAGTTTTCAACATGAGCATTGCAATTCTTTCAAAATATTAATTGTACATAAAATGTCATTTTAAAATGCCTAGAACTTTTTTGTTATAGAAGCTGAAGGCTTCAAATTTGGGGTATTTGGTCTACTTGTGGCAGTCTTTCAGCAGTTAAAGCGTGATATTTCTTGCAAGCTTCCTTTAATGTGCTACTTATAAACACAATATTTTTTTAAATAAAATGTTAATTTAAATGCATAATCCTTATTTGAATATTCTAAAATAGTTAGTAGGAAGCAACAAGATGCGCTAGGCCCTAACCACAAAAGATAATTTAAAAAGACAATCTTTAACTTTGAAATAGTAAACTTTTTATTTTACAAACAGACAAATAGATTGTCTAATAACTTCGGCTAGGTTATTATTTTTTTAGGCTATTTTATTTTCTAATTTAGATCTTTAAATAACCCCTTTAAATACAGAGCCTCTAGATGCTAGTGACACAGCCGCTAGTATATAATATATGTCAGTATGTAAGAGCTTCTTTCTAGGTTTATAAATATGAAGAACAAGGATGACAACATCCATAAGTAGAAACGGATGCGCTAAGCACTAACCACAAGGCATAATAAAACAAAGAAATAGAAATTTTCAATTATTTTAAGTGAATTAAAGTTATATATTTATTAGAAATATTTGTTCTCAAATTTATCTTTAGTAAGAATAAAAAATATATCTTTATCTAAAAGTAAATTTGTTTGTAGCTGATCATCTCGCTATACACTAAACCGATAGGGTTCTTCTTTGCAGGGAAAATTCAAATAGTAAAATACCTCCCCCATCCCCCCTTCTCTCAAGTGCCAGTTTAGGCCTCTAGTAGGGCCGTAGCCGCTAGTTATCAATAAAAATAATAATATTAGAAGAAAAAATGTAAATGAAAAAATTCTAGGAACCTACAAAATTACACACAACAAAGGGAAATTTTAAAGAAGATCCGCTGCTTAAATGTACTTAGGAGTACGTGTCTGTCTGTTTGTCTATTACTTTGGTTACCATAATGAATTTTAAACCGTATTTCTTTTTAGAAAAGGTAATTTTTAGTTGAATTTTAAACTTTTTTTTTTGCAAAAGGTGAGATTTCAGATAATTCTAGCAGGTAATGTCAATAAATCAATTAGTATAGGATCCAAATTGTTAAATATTTTAAATAAATTAATAGTTATTTCTCGCATCGTATTATAAACGGCTTTCCGCGGATATAGAATGTACAATTATGAGATTAAAACTAGTTTTTTTTAGCCCCGGGGTGCCGAAGGCACCGGCTAAAAAAACTGGTTTTAATCTTATGATTGTACATTTTTATATTCGTAGAAAGCTGGACATAATACGATGCTAGACATAGTTTTTTCGTATGGATGAAAACCGGTTCCTATCCACCGGATTCGAATGAATACGAGAAATTTAATTAACATATTTATTTTCCCCTGATTTTTTTGGTTGAGTGTCTAAGTATGAAAAACTTAAACCGCAATGACGATTTTAAAGTTTTTAACTTTTTTACTTAGTTGGGAATTTCAAAGACATTTATATAATCAAACTGAAATTGTGAGACAAAGACAGGCATACATACATTGTATAATTTAAGTAAAACATTAGAGGAGGAAGGGGTTATATAACTGTATGTCCCCACTCCGTGGACCCTGTGCTGACTTTCTAATGGGTCTTTCAATATCAACCAACAGCGTTGGAAATATTAACACAGCAAAGTCGCTACAAAAAAAGCTGAAAGCAATTTGCAAGCTGACGAAAAAGGTCCAAAACACTAGATCCAGGTATTAACTGGATTATATATCTATACTTAATCATTTATTATCCTATTTTCAGCGCATTTGAAAATAATCTTTCCTTTTTGACATTGTTCTTTTAGGCATTTGGAGCTTGTGTAACAACTTTTGCACTTGAAATTCACTATAAAGCAACTTTTTTCAGTATCACTTTTTTACATGTTATGGAAGAGGTTTTTTTTGTTAAGATTTGTCCAATAGTCTCATCCAAATACCTGAAATAAAAGATTAATATTAGGTAATATTTTTCTTATTTTCATTTTTGTTATTTAATAGTTATTTATCATATTTTCGTAATATTGTGAATGCTAGAAAGGATATTAAAATTATTTCAACAATTTTGGTCATGTGATCAAAATTTGAATTTTGCTTCTACTATTGCCCCCTCTGGGGGCGAAGTAGGTGGAAATTTAAATTTTTGTCACTTGACCTTAATATTGGTGAAATAATTTTGAATGACCTTTCTTGTATAAGCAATATTAATAAAATATGATACTTGGTTTTGTCTCATTCTCTATCTTTTTCTTAAATTCAAAAAAGTCTATCAAAAAATTTACATCATCTAAGGGTGAACAATAAATATCTCTGTCTATTTTTCTCTATATTTCTTCCCCCTCCCCCTCCCTCACTTTTCTGTCTATTTCCTTCTCTCTCTCCTCCTCTTTTGTATGTTCATTTATACAATAGAGATAACCTAGAGACAGCACAAGGGAATTTTGTTTACATTATGTATCAGCTATAAATTGTTGAATATCTTAGGTTAAAGCTTTCCTTGGGTGAAATATTTGAAGAAAATATTTCTTCCATCATATAATGTGAAGCGTATGACACAACATAGTTAGTTATAAATAATTTAATTTCTTATAATAAAGTTATCTTTCTAAAAATTATATCATTGCAAAATTTAGTTGCAAATAATGTTGCCTATAGGGCTGTATTTCATATACAACAAAAAGTGAACAAAGGTTTCTTTTTAAGAAAAAAATGGGGTCAGATTGACCATCTATGTCTAATGTTTATACCCACATCAAATATTAAATTATAACAATGTACAGTAGAGTGGATCAATTTTGGACATTGAATTTGTAATCAACATCTACAGTTTAAACGTCATATAAGAAACCTAAATATAAAAAATTGATTTTGTCCTTGAGGGGAAATGGGGGGAAGGTGTTTCCATGCATTAAAAATTTTAGAAGTTTATTCTGGAGGTGCAACTTTTTTTCTTTCAAAGTATTGCTTTATGCATCTTTTTGAATTTGTCTTGTTGATTAATATAAGAATATCAAATTGGTTTTAAAAAATATTCATCCAAGCATGAAAAATCTTAAATTAAATGTAAAATCTCTTGGTTTTTAAATTTATTTATGGATTTTTCTTGCTAGGATCAATAGTTTTAAAAACAGATTTTTTATTCTTATTCTACTCTTCAAGACAAAATTGGGAAGGTGCATAAAGCTATACTTTGAAAGAAAAATAATTGCCCCCCCCCCAAAAAAAAAAAAAAAAATTCTCCCCACAAGTGTCTTTCTAAAAGTTTACATGCATCAGCGAGCCTCCCCATTATTCAAAATATTTTCTTTTCATTTTTTGGTCTCTAATATGATGTTCAGACAGAAAGTGTATGTAGCACATTTAAAATTAGAAAATCATTGAAAATCAAGCCACTCTAATGTACAGCATTTATTTCTTCAATTCCACAGTACAAAATTATTCTTGTATTTAAATTTAACATATCATATAGGAAAAAATATTCTTGTATTTAAAATTAAAAATCATGTTGGAATTTTTTTTACAATTTTTAAATTTTTTAATAATGTACAGCAAATTATTTCCTTTTTATCTCATGTTTTGAAATTTATAAGATAGTTAGAATAAATTACAGAAATAATGAAAGATTTAAAGAAGAGAGCGTCAGGGGGGGGGTCGAGGGGGGTTTCCCCCCTCAGGAGAGGGGGGGTTGAGGGGGGTCTCCCCCCTCAGAAAAAGCTTGGGCTTAAATCTTCAACAAATAAAGAAAACAAAATTATTTTAAAAATTTCTTTTTTATGTTAAATATTATTATTTTTGTGACACTTGATTTTGAATGACAAAAAATGTTGAAATAAATATTACCCACTGTATGAAATGTTAAATTAGAAATCAATAATGATGTTGGAAAATTTATTCTCATTTTATACTCTGAAAAAAGGAATTGACAAAAAATAATAATTTTTATTCCAAACTTTTAAAACAGCATGCCTATTTCTTATTGGTTGACACTCGAATTAAAATAAAATAATGAATATTATTTCAAGACCAGAAATAAATTTGAAATAAATAATTTTCTTTCCCCTATATTTTTTATTCCAAAATGCCAAGAATTAATTTTGAAATAAAATAATTTTCTTTCCAATATTTTTATTCCTTTTTCTTATTGGACGTCATTTTGTGTCCAATGAGAGACTAGTGTTTAAATATTTTAAAGCTTATTACAGCATTTATTTTGAATATGATAATAGCAACATTCTCACATTAAATGTGATAAAAGATTTTATTAAACACTATTCCTCAAAGTATTGAAATTTAGTTTTCTCATTCGTTGTATTCGACTTTTACTTTGATTGGTTGGTTCGTTAAGTTGAGTGTCCAAACTTTTCAACCATTAATTGTAATTATAAAAGAGTTAATGTTATGTATAATCTTTGGGATGTACATCAATTTATCAGCCATTGTCTTATCCCTTTGGATCCCTGGCTTTAAAGTTTAAATCCCCCCTAACCTTGAAAAGCGGGTATAATGGCAGCCACTATTTAACCAAATAAACGGAAATTAATCCAGATCATTATGTGATCAACGATTTAGTCAAATTATTTCCTTTCCTAAAGATAATTCTAATTTTGGCAAAATTTTATACTTCTAATTTTGAACATAAAAAAATCAGGGAGAGAGGGTACATTGCACTGTAATTATCATGGTACCTAAACTATTTTCACTACGTTATCTTATTCGTTGTTACTTTTGCTAAGTTTGATAGGTTAGTTCAATCTAGCAACCAAATTCTCTTATCCCTTCCTGGACCTATTAGAAGCTACACTGTAAAGGAGAACCATACCAGTTCAGCGATTTGCGAAATCCTTCGGTACAGACATACAGAGATTCTGTTAGTTTTATATAAAGATTATTGAGCTTCGTAGAATTATGCTTAGAAAATTCTTATAAAATTTCACTGTATATTTTCACTGATATAATTTTCTTATTAGATTACACTATTATGATCAAAGATGGGTCTTATGACATTATTTTTTGGCTTAACATTAGACTATAGTTGTGAAACCCTGTTTTTGTACTGTTATTGTGTAAAATAGAAGCCTAAAGACCTCATGTGATATGCACATACACCTATTCTTCCTGTAAAATCCGGGAAACGAAATTTTTTGCAACTCATTTTAAATCAAAGACAGCTTTTATGTGGATGAATTCCCCACTCCACCCCCCCCCCCCCCCCACCATCTCAACGAAGAAGCCGCTAAAAGTGCCTAATAAAAATGACGTCATACAATACAAATGATTAATGATAGGCAAGTATACATTTTAATTGACCTTTGGTAAAATGTCTACTGGCCTATTATTGGTCAATTGAATTTGTAAGACGTCTTTTTTATTATGCACTATAAACTCGTTCCTAAACCCTACTTTCAGTTACTAAAGGCAAAAACAAGTTTGTAATTTTTACGTGCGGTTGCTATAAACATACCATAATTTAGTAATAGCTATGCTATTAGAAAGCTAGCTTCCTCGTGGCATGTTAGAAAAATTATGAAATTTTTCTATCGGAAGCTTGGAAGGTGAAGATTATTAAACCTTAATTGCATAATATTGCAAAACCCAGACACCTTATACACATGACATATAGGGCAGGGAGAGAGGGGATAATGGACTGTATATTACACTAGTCCCCAAAGTTTTCTAACAACGTTATCTTATTTGTTATCATAACAACTTGGAGGTCTTTACTGAATTTTGATTGGTTTGTCCCTCAACTTGAGTGTCAAAACGTTTAAACCACTATTTAGAATCTACAGAAGGGGTAACTTTGTGTATCATCATTGGTACATCAATATATTACCCATTGTTTTATCCCTTTAGATTTCAGCATATAAGACAGGGAGGGAGGGGACGTTGGACTGTACTAGTATACAAAATTTCCCCTTCTCTAATTCGTTGGCTTTGAAATTTATTTCAAATTTGATTGGTTGTTACAAACTAACAAGGTCTTATCGTATTCATAATGACTTTGTGACTTACAGAGACTATTCGCATTAATTTTGTTCATTTTATTTAATTACTACGATAAGGCTTTATCTCTATCTTTTGATATTAAGTAAGCATTTTATATCATGTAAAATATCAAATTACAATTCTATTATATAAAATTACATTGATAATAATAAAATTCAAATCTATTTAAATATAATTCATACTAGTGGCTGCCTCCCTAGCATCTAGAGAGGAATAATAAAATAGCCTAAAACTATCCCCGGGACCATATGTCAACTATGACCACTTTTGTTTAATGCCATTTGCAAGTGCATGACGACCGAACGGATTTTGACATGGTAAATACTATTATACTCTCCTATATTGTAATCTATATTTAAATTTTGATGCGTTACAAATCCAAATTAGTTTACACTGCACATGGTAATATGCTACATGGATAATCTCATAAATCGCGCGCATGAAATCAGCGCACTGTAGTATAAAAGACCCATTTCAGACTTAACATGTAATAATACTTTTTCCAGTATGACCTCCAAACCGATTAATATCAAGTGGATTATGACCGGTTCTCAGCTATACTGAAAAACCATGTATCGCCTCGTATTTAAGACAATTTTCCGCGAATAATAAAAAAAATCATGACATTAATACAACATTTGTTAGCCTAATGCTTCGACCCCTCTGGCCTTACAAAACTGGTTTTAATCTTATAATTTTTTATTTTTATATATCCACGGAAATCTGTCTATAATACTATGCAATGAATAACTATTATGCGATAGTTTCAAATATTGTTGCCAAATAATGTATCGCCGATTTTGAGATTTCCCTCAATATTGATAATAATAATAGCATAATAAATGCAAATATAACGTAAACGTCTATTCTACTATCAGTGTGGTCAAATATAAAAGATGTTTCCACAAGTAAGCTAAAATTTTATATTTTGGTCATAGCCCATTTTATTTTTAAAATCACATAGTTTGGAGGAAAAATGAGTTTTTACGACATAATATGTTGAAAAGCAGTAAATATTTTTTTCTGACATAAAACTTACCATGCCAATTAAGAAAAAAAGATATTAATGATTGAATTAAGTCAAGGATAAGTGGATTGAAAAAAAAATCACCCTGTATAATAATTAAGCATAACAATAACCAATGTTTTCGCTATTTTTTATTTTTTTATTTTGCAGTTTTACCAGAAATTTGTCAAAAATGAGACATAGAATAAATAATAATCTACATACATTAATATTGATGCCGGGTAATAGAAATCTGAAAATAAAATTACGCAAAATTTGTACAGTTGACGCCAATTTCTGATCTCAATTTTCGCGTTTTTAAAAAAATGCAACATATATTCATAGCTATTAAAACAATTTTCAAGCTTAACTTTTATGTTAATAGGATAACAATTAAATAAATAATATTTTTACGATATGCAATTCACGATCAAACACCTAATCTTAAAAAAAGCAAGACATAGCTTTTATTTTAAGATATACCAGGGGCAACGCCTCTTAGAAGCCTCTAGGTGTTTTTAAGGTGGGAGGGGGATAAGTCAACCGCCCTTCTACTTTTTAATTTGAGTTTTAATATGTAATATTAAAAAAATGGGGGGGGGGGGGATTTTAAATTGGGAAGGTAGAGATACGCTCTCCCAAAATAATTAAATACCTTCCTTAAAAAGATAATTGCAAAAGAAATCAAATCGGTTCAGCGGTTAGCGAGATCCTTTGCTACAGAACAAAAACTTATATTATAATACCATATTTGAATATTAAAGACGACTTTTAACCATTTTTATGAGTTCTTTGAAAGTTATAACACTTATAATGCCTATACACTAAATTTCAATTAAATTGTCGTCTTTAAACAGACTTTCTGGTAACTATAATAATTCATGCCAAGTTTGAAATCGATGGGAAAATTATAACATGCCCAAATCAACGAAAAGAGATATCCAGCGTATATCAATAACAAAATATATTTTTTTCATAAATTACGAAACCTATTTGTGGTGTTTAGCTGTCGTTGGGGGCAACATATAGAAAATTGACGACCTCTCCATTTGTCACAAAAATAATGTTTAAGATTTATTTTACTTCTTGGTTTTACCTTACATCTGAGAGATATCCGCTGCAGAAAGACCAACATACGGACGGACTGACCTTAAAAGCTTATAAAAAGCTTAGTTTTTCAAAAAAGTAATTAATCATCTTGATTTTATAATATTTTAAATTTATTCTGTAACTAAAACTAAAAAGATTAAAAACCATACAAAATAAATGCATAATGAACATTGAACAAGGATATTATCAGCCATAAAAGCAGACCTGACTCGCAAGACGGTTAGACTTAATTATAATTATAAAGTTTCTTTGTCTATAAAATAATGTAAGAGACAGTAAAAACAAGGATGACAACATCCATAAAAGAAAAGCTCTATAATCAGAATTGGAAGGACAAAAGAACAACAACTCTAGTAGTGTCTAAACGAAATTGTACATTCATTTCTTGCAAAATTTTTTGAATATTGTATTCAGTAAAAGGACTTTAATTTTAAAAGCGAAGCTTTTCTATAATTAGAGTTGGTCCGTCGTATGTACGTCCGTCCGTAACGGATAGCTTTTTTTGTTAATTTAGGCATTTTAGAATTGTCAAATCGATTTCAAACTTTGCATGGTGATTCCTTTAGTAGTTAGGTACAATTTAGAAAGCGTAGCAACTCATTACCTGATTGTCCGTAAATCCATTGTAAACATGAGGATTTTTTAAAACTTTTTTAACAGCAAATCTCTATAAGCGAAGCTACTCTATAATCAAGTCCTAAAATTGTAAGTATGTCCAAATTTACTTACAATTTTGCTTTTTCTCTTATAGATTTGTATTCTGATTATTCAGTTTTGATACTATACAAGTGATATTGTCCGTTTGTCCTACCGTTTCAGAGCTTCGCTTTTATGGATGTTATCATCCGTGTTATTATTTGATTAAAGAAATACGTCCTAATAATCATTATTCAAAAAAGCAAAGTGATAAGGTAATTATACCATACAAAAATTGTAAAACAAGTTAAAATAAACAGCATGTTTTGTTGCAAACAGACTTTCAGGTAGCTATCTTAGAATTACTAAGTTTTAAAAATTGTGTCTAAATGTTAAAGAAATCATCATTCAAATTTTAAAATCAATAGGATAATTATAACATGTCTATTTTAATAATGATATCATACAATAAAAGGTTGACATAAAAAGTTAAAAATCAGTATGGTCAAATGGACGTATGGACCTTCTGGTGATGGTTCAATTGTACCTGGCTTTTATAGGAATCACCATGCAAAGTATGAAATCAATAAGACAATTATAACATGTCTAAATAAACGAAAAAATAACTGTTATGGACGACGGACCGACCCTAATTATACAATAGCTTCATTTTTAAAAGGTAATTTATTTTTTGTTTATATAAGATATATTTATAATCATAGGTACACGATAATCTAACTTATTTTACATTTTTGCAAGTAATAACCTTAAAGTTGACAATTTACAATAACACATACTGCTACATTGCTATGTATGGATCTTATGCTTTTCGTCAATAATCAACAATGAATTAAAAACGACAATTTATTTATAATAGCACATAATTATATAGGTAACATATATATAGATATTCAGATAAAAATTGTAGGTTGATTTTTTTATTCTTCTTTGATGTGTTTTTCTAAAAACTGTATCAACTTGAATACTGAAACAATAAATAATTATAAGTCCGTGTAACCGATAGCCTGATGTAAATGTCAGGCTTATTTTGCACAATTGGTAAACTAGTTCAACCCTTTAAATATCATTCATGGACTTGATCATTTTAGGGTAAGGTTATTCTCTTAATTGTAAGTTTACTTTGATATAGAACAAGCTGTAGTTGTTATAAACGATTTGTAGGGTTTAATTTATAGGTAAGTTAGGACGATTTTTGCAATAAAAACCCCTCTTGCAACCTCTTATTTAGCTTAGGGTTATCTATCCATCAAATTCCTGAAGTGGTTACCACCTATTGACTATTTTAGCTAGGTACAGCTTCGGGGGTTTATTTAGATACCTAAACTGGTGAAACCCTATCCATGGAAGCTCCCCTTTTCTAGATATCTATCAATTTCTTTAAACTATCTTTTATTACCTAAACATAAAGTAGAGAAAAACAGTCCACACTGCCAGAGATGGCTCTGTTGTGGTGGACCAAGAAGGCTAGTAGGCTGGTCCGCATGTGTATCAACAACAGTGCAGCAACATAAAATTTCTAGATACATAAAAAACTATTAATGCATTGAATTCTTTTCTTTATAGGGACTACTCTAAGAGCGCAGCTACTCAATAGATATTAAGATAAAAGTCTGCTTCTCATATAGATGTATCTAAATGTATTAAAAAAGATTAATGCTTGGTCTCTTTTAAGCCTTCTTTTGGGGCACAGCTCAATAACTGGTTTAACTAAGGTCCGGCTCTCTACAGATAAGATAGATTAGAAAAGATTAATGTATAATTATTTTGAGGCTTCTTTAGGGGTGCAGCCGCTTGATAGACGTTTTACGAGTGTAGGCACTCTACAAAGAGTGCAGGACACAGCTAATCTACTGATTGTTTAATAGCGCAGTTGCTCTATAACTGGTGTAAGGCCGTAGCCACTCAATAAGTGTATTAAATGAGCAGCTACTCTATAAGTTGTTTAAGGCTGTAGCTATTATAAAAGTGTATTAAGGATGCAGCTACTCTATAAGTTGTTTAAAGGCGCAGCTATTTTATAAATTAAAAACCTTGTACATATTTTTAAACAAAGCTTTTCTATAATTAGGGTCGGTCTGTCCGTCCGTACATCCGTCCGTCACACACAGTTAGTTCTTTTCTTTAATTTAAACAGGTTAGAATTGTCCTATCAATTCCAAACTTTGCATGATGATTCCTGTAGTAGTTGGGTACAATTTAGAAATCGTAGCAACTCTATAATCAATACCAGAATGTCCGTACGTCCTTTTTAAACATGTCGATTTTTAACTTTTTTTACAATACATTTTTGTATGTTAAAATTATCCGATTCTTCAGATTTTTTGAAAACTGATTCCTATTACAACAAGGTACAATGTTATAAGAGAAGCATCTCTATAAACAAGTCCCAAAAATGTAAGTGTGTTATTAAACAGTATCATCTATTTATGCAGTTTTGAAACAAAAGGGGTAGTTGCACGAAATGCATTTGAACTTAATTTAGTGAACTGCATATTTTTTCCTGGTTAATTGCTTAAACTACATTTATATGGCATATATTTGAAGAATTTCAATTTTCATTTTAAACTGTATATATCACAAAAAGACGATTTTCAAGTCTTGATATTTTTAAAACTACGTGGTAGAAAATTGAAAATTGATATATGCCAGTTTAACCAATTAACCAGGAAAAAATATGCGGTTCACTGAATTAAGTTCAAATGCATTTAGTGCAACTACCCCTTTTCTTACAATTTAGTTTGTACTGATGCATTAATATTCTGCGAAGCCAGTTCTGACAATCTACAAGTGTGAATGTTCGTTTGTCCTTCTATTTCAGAGCTTCGCTTTTATAGATATTGTCATCCTTGTTTTAGAAATTATTAAAGACACAAATATAGACTACCTGTCCATTTGCCTTCAAACTTTCTTAGTGATTCAGTTTTCTTTAAAATGATGTGGAATATCAGATCTATCCTCAAAGGACCTGCATTCTTTTATACAGGTTTAAAATCCCTATTGTTTTTATGAATTCATAAAATAAACATTCTTAGGTTATTTCCTTTCCTCGACATGCTAGGTATTAATTCAACATTACATATTGTCATGTGATAACATGGAAATAGACAGACATAGGGGAAGACATGGAAAACTTTTTTTAGTTAAGTTAGAATAAGTCAAGACTTGAACAAGGGGGGGGGGGTGTTGAAGACTATACTACTATCATAGATTTTTTTTAAATTTGCCATTTTATATTTTAATTGCTTTTGAGACTTTTAAAATAATAATTTCATATGAATTATTTCCTTAGCATACAAAGCAGCCTGTGTACTGACAAATGACAGTTACCATCCAGCTTCAGAGACTGGAAATTTGCCCCAAACAGTTACAACATCCTTAATAAAAATATATTATTAACTTAATTATTAAAACGAAGCTACTGTATAAAAAGGATCTATCTGTCCGTCTCGTAGAAGTATTTATTACATAGATTTTATTTTGTAAGTTTATTTAGGCAGTTAATAAATACTCCTCTGCTGTTTGATTACATTCATAATTTTTTTAATTGATTTAGCAAACATTGATAAGAGCATTCCCATCTGATTTCTAAAAGTATTTTTTGTATAATTTTCTCTTATCAATAGATTTTTTCAACACAATTTTGTTAGCAGGTTGACTGTATACTATTAACATGGATCTTAAGGGATAAGACAAAGGAGATAAATTGTTATACATCCCCAATAATGACAAATAAAATATAATTATTTCTTTTTAAAAAAATTAAATATTACTAGTTTCCAAACAACTAATAAAATTACCCCAATTATTTGATCCAACGAATGTGGTTAAAACTTTGAGCATAAAAAGTATGTATCCATCTCCTCTGTGAGATAGTTGGTTAAAGAATACATGTAACAATGTTACTTTTTTATAGGCAAGTCATATTTTATTATGGATTTTAAATTTTATACCTAGTATGAAGATTTTTAGTAGCGAAGCTAACTCTATAATTCACTATGTCTGTCCGTCCGTCCGTCAGTCTGTCCGTAACGCTATGGGGGAAATTGGATTTACTCAGCTCCTATAAAAGATAGAACGCTGAAATTTCTTAGCAACATTCCCATCATTAAGGAGCACAATTAACTATAAAACACCAATGGCGGTCGGACGGCTTTTTAGCTGGTTTTAGGCTATTTTTTTATTTTCCACATTTTCCCCATATCTTTGGTGTTTATGGTCCAATTTTTAAATTTTTTTCAGTTAAAGATATCAAAAATTAAATTTCGCGTCGTTTGAAGAAAACGACAATGACGGTCAGACTGCCTTTTGCAGGTTTTTGGCTATTTTATATTTTTCACAATTTTTCCCATATCTTCGGTGTTTATGGTCTGATTTTACAATTTTTTTCAGTTAAAGATATTAAAATTAAATTTCCCGTCGTTTGAAGAAAACAACAATGACGGTCAGACTGCCCTTTTGCAGGTTTTTGGCTGTTTTTATATTTTTTACATTTTCCCCCATATCTTTGGTGTTTATGGTTTGTTTTTCAATTTTTTTCAGTTAAAGATATCAAAATCAAATTTCCCGTCGTTTGAATAAAACAAAAAAATGACGGTCAGTCCCATCCACGTATTTTTGTGCTTCGCTACTTATGGATGTTGTCATCCTTGTTATATTATTACTTTATTTATTTAAAAAGAGAAAGATACCTAAAATCTCATCCTTACTCATAAGATCTTTAAATTTAAGAAACATAAATAGTTTCTTTTTAAATGACCACGGAGTTACTTCAACCTTTTATTCAAAATGTCATGATAAGTGTTAGTGATTTATTGACAAAATTTGAAGAAAAATAACTTGCCTATTAATTTATACAAATGTTTGATACTACGCGTTTTTTTTACCTTGATAAACATTTAAATCCAAAGCTGGAGATATTACTTCTGTCAACAAACTGAAAAGCATGTAAAACTGGCTTACAACAAATTAATATATTAGCTTCAAACTCTGATATAACTCCTGCATTTTTTATTCTGAAATTTACAGATCAATTAGTTTATTATAGTTTGGATTACTCAAAAGTTAATAATTATTCTTCTATCTTATGTATAAAATTTTAAATTTAAAAAAAATATTTACTTTAAACGAAAAGCAGCGTGTTTTGCTTTAATTAAATGAAAGTTAACAAGGATGACAATATCTATAAAAGCAAAGCTCTGAAACGGTAGGACAGACAAACATTAACCCTTATAGAGTGTCAGCAATAAATATACAAAAAAGAATTTTTAAGTTTTGACAAAATTATTCGTAAATTTGTTGCAAACTTTCTTAAATACAGAATTCTGTTTAAGGACATACTGACATTTTAGGACTTGATGATATTGATGCTTCGCTCATAATATTGTACCTTATTGGAATTGGAATCAGTATTCCAAAAATCAGATCAATCGGATGATTTTATCACATAAAAAATAGTTGTTAAAAAAGTAAAAAACAACATTTTTTAAATGGGAGGTACGTACATTCTGGTAAGGATATAAAGTTGCTACGCTTTCTAAATCGTACCTAACAAATACAGGAATCATCATGCAAAGTTTGAAATCGATGAACAATTCTAACATGCCTAACTTAATGAAAAAAGCTATCCGTTACGAACAACGGAGGGACTGACCGACCCTAATTATAGAAAAGCTTCACTTTTTAAAATATTTTATAAAAATTAATTATGTAAAAACGGAAATAAACTAAAAAAATACCAAAAACTTTTATTATTAAAATAACATATAAAATTTAATTTTGCAAATTCCAGTGTTGTATATACATAGTTAATTGTCTTGTCTTAAATGAATTATAGAACAATATAATCGTAAATTTGTTGCAAAACTTCTTAAATATAGAATTCTGTTTAAAAACATACTGACATTTAACAAGTATTTGATAGTAACATAGGTGATAGAATGTATTCGAAGCGAAGCAAAGCGTAATTAACGAAGAAATAATGATCACAATAACATAAAATATTTTGATTGATTATAAAAACGTGAAATATATTCCACTGAACTTTCTCATCTGTATAAACTTTTATTGTTTTTGTTTTTGTTTTGAGGTTACAGCTGATTTCTTGTACGTGTTTAGGAACTCATAAAAAAAGTTTTTATATTGTCTTCTATAATATATTGCTTTGCTGTCAAAAAAAAAGAAATAAAGGATATTTGTATTGATACTGCAATCTTAATTAAATTTAAAACCTTTAAAAACAATATTTATAATGAATTATTACTTAAATGAAATTGAACAAGAAAAATTATTTTAATGTCAGCTTAAGCCTTAATTTCTTGAACAGTAGCCAAATAACGAAACAGCGCTAATAAGTTTTGGAATAGATAATCCAGAAATATCCAGTTCAAAGGGGGATGCATAAAGAGATGGGGCGAATCGAACCGAGAATAGTTATGATGGACATCTTCCTTCATCTTAATATTATATGTTGTTACTTTGATATTTATCAGGGAGGAAGGGAACACTAGACTTTAATTTTCACTGGCGCACACGAAATTTAAAAACACGCTCTCTTTTGGTTCACAATTAAAGTAAAACACTAGAGCGAGAAAGGGTTAAATCAACCAATATGCTTTTCTTTTGAAAAGTAAAATTGAAAGTAAATGGGCTAACCTTCCCCCCCTCCCTCTCAAGTGCCAAAGGAACTCTTGGCGCTAGTATGTGATAATGTGCGGGTGCGAATGAACACCCTAATTTAGAGATATAGCATGCGCTAGTTTGTAATAATATTCGGAAATTACTGAACATCCTAATTTAGAGGTATAGCATGACACTTTAACAGATGTAAGGCAAATTGAAAACATACCCCCCCCCCTTCCCTCTTCCTCTTCTATAATCAACCCTGCTAAATTTGAAGCATTGTGGAGATGATTTACAATTTTCATGATTTATGTCGACTATATGAGCTTATATAATAATGAGGGAGGGGACATTGTTTATTACAATAGTCCGCAAAGTTTTAGAATAAAATTTTCTTATTCGTTGGCTTTGTGAACTTTTCTTGATTATTGGTGGATCGATCATTATTTTTAAAGAAGGGATAATTTTGTGTATCATCATTGGATATGCACACCAATTTATCGGCCATTGTCTTATCCCTTTAGATCCCTAAGTGTAGACTAAAGGATAATTTTAAAAGTTTTCATGGATGAAACACCATCGACATACAACAATTGATTATAATTTTAAGACGATGGCCGATAAATTTATGATACACAAAATTACCCCTTCGGTAATTGAAAATTAGTGTTTGTAACGTTTGAACAATCAACTTAATGTATTAATCACAATTCAAGTTCCTAAAGTTTTTAAGCCAACGAATAAGTAAAAGTTATAATAACACTTTGGGGACTAGTGCAATAAACAGCCCATTGTCCCCTCTCTCTGTCATAATTATGATATGTTGAAATGTTGACATAATACCATTTAATTTTCAAGTTTCTATTATTAAATCAGGCCTGCACGTTCCATGTGTGTATTTCATTTCTAATTAATTAAAAATTTTTAAAAAAAAGTACGATTACATTAAATAGTAACGAAGTATTTTAAAAGGCTAACAAATTTTAAGAGAATTCGATAGAGAGAAAAGAGAATAGATATAAAAGAAAATTATGAAAGGAGTCATAAAAAAATGAGAGAGAGACAGAGAGACAGAAAAAGAGACAGAGAGAGAGAGAGAAAGAAAGAGAGAGAGAGGGAAAAAGAGAGAGAGAGAGAGAGAGAGAGGGAGACAGACAGACAGAGAGAAAAAAGGGGATGAGAAGGAGAAAGGAGAGAGAAATTAAATATAAGAAAAAGAGAAAAGGAAGTGAGATTATGGATAGAGAGATAATGGAAGAGAAAGATAGATAGGATGAGAAATTGCGTAGTAACTTAACGCACAATTAGAAAGAAAGCAAGACGAACGTACATACACAAATTAAACATTAGTTGCACCACAAAATTATAGAGAAAAAATATAAAAATCATTTTTTACCAATATGTCCTTTGATTATTGTAATTTTATTTCGCAATTATTAGATATGCTTAAAGGGACTGAATAAAGATAAAAAATTCTTCATTTTTTGTGTTATTTGCTATCTCTGAAACAGCTAGTTCGAAATTTACATAATGTACAAGTTTTAGGCTAGGAAAAATGGGTATCCAACATTTTATTTTTAATGCAGAGAGCTTTATTCTTGTATGGTTTAACCCTGCGGGCAAAAAAATACAAAATAGCGAAATGTATTGAAAGTTGTTTTGCCAGTCTGCCTCCCTCCCATTCCTGAGATATTAAGGTGATAAATGGCATTGAAGTCACTAGTGCAAAAAGTTTGCAAAATCTGGGACAGGGTCGAGTATCTTTAAGAAGCTTTACAAAATGTCTCAAAAAATCAGTCAAGTGAGAAGTGAGAGGAGAAGTGGGAAAGAAAACCCCTAAAAAAAGAGATGAATAATACCTCATTTTAATGACGTTACATGGCTGATATTTTTAGACACTTTGTGAAGCTTCTATCTTGTAGCAATGCCATAGAGAAAAAAATAAAAGAGAGGAATCGAAGCAACTAGAAGACGAAAATAGGCAGTGGGCCTAGAGGCCTACTCAGCGCTGTTGCCGAGCTAAAATTTATTGCTATTTCACTACTTTTCAAATGGGAGGATTAAAAATTATTAAAAAAAATATTTTTTTACTTTTTACTATTTCCATATTTAGGGCAAGAATATTAGATTAGATATTTACGTTTTAATGTTTTAATTAAAAATTACATAGAATTTTATTTTTATTTAAAAAAATTTGTTCATGGAAGATGAATCCTTCTATTTCTAAAAAGGGGGAAATTATTTTCATAATGAACATTCAGCTGATTCTGACCGCCCACGGCTGTTTGCTAAATATCGCTTTTCTTTTTATTCACATTATTATTTATGATTGACTTACAAAAAGCCCTGGGCGGCTTTTGATTTTCGTCTGCTTCTAAATTTAGGGATGGGGAAGTAGTATTTTACCATGAAAAAGGGGTGAGTATTCATCCTCTTATCCTTTTTCCTTATGAGCAATGCAAAAACAAGTACCTATATATACTCATTTTTATTAATTAAATTGAAATTTTTAAAGATTGGGTCGAGTTTTCTTTTCTATGCCTTACCCTGTCTTACCCTGCGGGCTATATACTGCCCAAACCCTATAGGGCTACTCAGTCTTCATAGCGACCTAACCTTGCTAAAAAGTAATAACAAACAGACGAATAATCCTCCCCCCCCCCCCCTTTAATATTTTTAATATCTTTTAAAAAGGAAGGCCCAATTTTCTTTATGTTTTTTTAATGCATTATCTCTCTATTTTGCAAAGGTTTTTCAACCATTATCATAGTTTTTGTCAGAATGCGGATTTTAAACAAGGAATTTGCCTTCCATAAGACCGTAGCCTTTCTCTTAAAAAGTTTTAAAATTTTATGATTGGAAAAAAATAAAAATTCCAAAGACATGAAATGTTTAGAAAAGTATAATTATCGACTATGCATGATTTTTAACGGTCCTACCCCAAACGTAAGAGTCCCAAACGTCAGAGTGGACAAACGCAAGAGTCCCAAACGCAAGAGTCCCAAACGTCAGAGTGGACAAACGTCAGAGTGGGACAAACGTCGGAGTGGACAAACGTCAGAGTGGACATTGCTTAAGTAAAACATCAGAGTCTATGCTAACCTAACCTAATCATAAAGAAAATGACTCTGGCTGCAGCACTCAGCACCCTGGCCTACCTAGCCGCAGCGCTCGGCCCCCTAGCCTGCCTAGCCGCGGGCGCTCGGCCCCCTAGCCTATAACCTAACCTAACCTAATCATAAAGAAAATGACTCTGGCTGCAGCACTCAGCACCCTGGCCTACCTAGCCGCAGCGCTCGGCCCCCTAGCCTGCCTAGCCGCGGGCGCTCGGCCCCCTAGCCTATAACCTAACCTAACCTAATTATATAAAAAATATAAATGTTTTTTTTTATATGGTAATGATTATAAAATCGAGACTCATACGTTTTACTTATAAAATGTCCACTCTGACGTTTGTCCCAAAAATCCTGCGTTTGTCCACTCTGACGTTTGTCCCACTCTGACGTTTGGGACTCTTGCGTTTGTCCACTCTGATGTTTTTCCACTCTGACGTTTGGGACTCTTACGTTTGTCGTGGAACCTTTTTAACATATGTTAGCCTAAAATATATTCAAATACATCGACCTATATTTCTTTTCATGCTTGCATGTTTGTGTGTGTGTGTGTGTTCATATGTGTTATTTTAAGATTGTATATTGTATAAGGGCGCAGCTACTTTGAAATTTAATCCTATTGCAAGATTTTAAATCAATAAAAGGACTCATAAATTGTGTAAAATAAAACTATAATTAAATTATTTAATACGACGTAGGGACGGAAAAATTCAATATATGATAGCTTATTTATTGATTGAAACAAAAATAATCTTTGGGTGTGCAATTATAGATATTGTAATCCTTGTTTTTTTACAATAACTTTTTTGTCATTCTTTTTATGTCAAACATATGAAAAAATAACAAAAAAACGACATCAATATTTATTGTTTATTTATTCAAAATTTACGATATTTTTGATAAAAAAAAGACTTATGTTGATATACTAACAGCATAATAGTTTGGTAGGAAAACAATTAAAAACAATAAAATAAATTACTTAAATGAATAATTACTGATAAAATATTCATATCTAAAACATAATTGTTCTATAAAGCCCATTCATGTAGCTAATTTTAATAATTAGTAAAAATTAACAAGATTTTTTTTTCTTTCGTTTATAGATTACAAACCGAATAAAATATTTTCTCTTGGTTTAAGCCAGAATACAAATCAGATGAAACAATAAAATTTTATAGAAAAAAAGACAAATACAATAGTAGGAACGTCCAAGGGGGGTTAAAGTTATGATTACCCCCCCCCCCCCTAAATGAATTTGGGGGTGCCAAAATTTTAGATTTTTAATTTTTAAAGCTAGGACGTCTTTCCTATATGATTTAAGATTACCCCCCCCCCCCCCTCAAAAAAAGCTTGGACGTCCTTGAGTCAAACAGATTTTATAATACTTTAGATATTATACAGTATATCCCATAGAACAACAGATAAACAGGAAACTTTTGGAAACCACTGTTTTAGTGGTCTTTATGGCCATTACAAAAATATTTGTGTAAAAAGCAAAAACAATATGCCTTTTGCAAACGCGTAGGAAATGAGTAATGAATAATATAACAGTAAAAAAATCAATTAAAAAGTGAACAAACTACCTTTTCTATTTTATCCACCAAGTTAGCTCTATGCAGATATCGTGGCTTTCATTTAATCACAAACCATCATCGCTAGCTTTTTTTCACTGTTTTTTTATACACAAAAAATTGTCACTTTAAAGCACTTTTAAATGTTTATAACTGATAGATATAACTATGAGAAATCACAAAGTCTTAATAACATATTTAGAAAATATACAACTAACAAAAAAATAAAACTTAAAGATGCATGGTGCCTGTGTTTACTAACAAGGTCTCATCATTACTGTTGTTGTTATCAAATGGAAAATTTGCCGGCTTTGCGTGTAATACTAGGTTGCCAACTACTTGTTCTATTATACCAAAATATGGCTTTGGTTCAGTCACTGGCATTTCTTCACCAAGAGAGAGAGAGGACAATGTGCTTTATATTAACTAAGTCCCCAAAGTTTTATGATTACGTTTTCTTATTCGCTGACTTAACAACTTTGGAGATTTTAGAAAATTTTGATTGTTTTTTCATTAAATTGAGCGTTCAAACGTTTCAATCACTAATTTTTATCTGTAGAAGGCGAAATTTGTGTATCAATTTGTCAGTTATTGTCTTATCCTTTTAGATCCCTGGTCTCTTCATGTATTGCAATAAACTTTCCATCTGCTTTTCAATGATTCAAGACAAGTGCAATATTGTAGGATTCTGCTTTTGGTAGCTTGTACATTTACGGGGAAAATGTATATAAATGAAATAAAAAATTGTCCCCTCTCTACACTAGTAAAATGTAGGTTTTTTAGCCAAAAAGAGGAATACTCTGGAAATTCGACCTGTTATCATTTATTTATACCTAAAAAGAGAGCCCCACGTCTTTATTTAAATCATAAGTGTATAGCCTAATTTTTTTCATATTTTTATATTTTATACCTAATAAAACCCTCTATTTTTCAAAAATCTAACATCATTTCAACAAGTTTTATTCATATATTTTATATGAAGTTCTTTTAAATCCACAATAATATTTTTTTGTATAAATATACATTTAATTAACTAAGATGGCATTCAAAATTTAAAATAAATTTCAAAGTATATAAAGATTTTAAAAAAGTTATTATAGCAATTCAGATTCTCATGCTGGAATAGGTCACTAGGACGAACGAACTTTAACACTTAGAGAATAATTATAATATATGTAAATACTTTAAATGTCAAAACAAAATTGGAGTAAATTTGTTGAAAAACTGAGTACGGACATTCTGGTAACGATTATACAGTTGCTACGTTTTCTAAATAAATACTTAACTACTAAAGGAATCACCATGCAAAGTTTGAAATCAATAAGACAATTCTAACATGCCTAAGTAAACAGGGAAAAAACTCTATGGATGGGCGAACGGACCGTCACTTTTTTTAGAACAGTTTTGCTTTTAATAGACACATCACTTTGAATTTATAATTCATAATTACCAATATGTTTTTAAACATGTTTTACAAGTATTACAAAGACCTGTTAGTTCCTTCATTTGCACAAGATTTTCAAGAACAAACACTGTTTCTTTTTTCTCTTAATCTTGGCAATTCTTGACTTTTCTTTCACAAGCAAAACAGATTGTTTTAGAGCTTTTAAATGATCTATTGCAAAATATGGTATGTTTGTTATTTATGAAATAATCACACTAAGCATGAATTTTATTACTAAAAAGCTTCCCGGATTTTTCATATTTTAACTTGCGGATTTTTTTTAATGAATTTGTTAGGTTTAAAACACATTTTTACAGCTTTTTTCCAAGAAAAAATACACTCAAGTTCAAATGCAATTTATTCTTTAGGCTATGCACTTATGATTTAAATAAAGACGTGGCGCTCTCTATATATGTATAAATAAATGATATCAGTTCGAATTTTTAGAGTATTCGACTTTTTGGCTAAAAAACCTATATTTTAGTAGTGTCTACATGATTCAATTTGAAAAATTTATTTTCAATAAAAAAATGTTATTACTTTTTGTGGTATGAAATTAAGGGAATCCATCTTTGTTTTCTTAAGAGTTAAGTAATTGGACGGTTTATGGATAGAATAATACTGCAAATTGAGAAAATCTACAACAAAATTTATAAATGATTTAGAAATTTTTATATTTGTGGAGTTGGCAACGTGTGTATTGCTTTAGTGGTGATCATGATTTAAGTCTGTCGGACGGACGGACGGACGGACGAAGTACGGTACAGAAACAAAGCAGCAAAAAAATTGTTTAACAAATAGCAAAAAAATCTTCAATAATAAATTTTTCATGCTTACTTTTTTTTATAAATTATTTGAATTTTAATATTAGTGATTTTACATTACAGCAGTGGTTGCGCTCTTAGTCTTTCTGGGCTCTGTATTGCAAAGGGTAAATTGTATTGAAAAATAGCTCTAAACCATTCCGGGACCTTTTTGAACCTTCCCTAATAAGGAGAACTCAATCAGTTTGATAGACATAAAATCTTACTACTTTAAATAATAGGATATACATAGACGCATGGTATTGTATTATTTTAAGGAAAAAAGTGAATAATTTTAGATATTTTTTGTCTATTTGTAAGTGTAACCAAGAATCTACATTTTTCAAATTTTACATAAGATAAGAAGTATAGCAAAAGATTAAATTTTATCAATACTTGCTACATTTATATTTGCTGTATTTTCTCCCCACATTTAAGCACACCCTACTACTCTATCTATCTATACATACAACATACACTGTGCAACAACAACTTTCATACTTAGAAGAGGAGGTGGGATTTTAGGGGGAGATGAAAAGTAGTATCATTAAGGAAGGCAAACCAAAAGGGGTGTTGGGATGATGGGGGAAGTAGATTATAATACTTGGTTCCTAAATACCCTCCCCATCTCCCCCCCCCGCCCCCATGAAAAAAAACCAATCCTAACAAATTTTAAAATACTCCGCCCTCTTTTCTCATGTTACTCAAATGGTAACTTCCTCCTTTTTTCACTACCTTATTAACTTTTCTTTCTCTTTGTCTCTTTTTTGCTTTTTAAAAGCGAAGCTTTTCTATAATTAGGGTCGGTCCGTCTGGAACGGATAGCTTTTTTCGTTAATATAATATATATGCATGCTAGAATTGTCCTATCGATTTCAAATTTTGCATGGCAAATCCTGTGGTAGTTAGGTACGATTTAGAAAGCATTGCAACTCTATAATCGTTACCAGAATGTCCGTACGTCCATTTTAAAAATGATGATTTTTAACTTTTTTAACTACAAATTTGTATACATTTTAACTATCCGATTGATTCGATTACTTATTCCTAGACAACAATTTACAATGTTATAACCGAATTATCTCTATAATCATTGAATCAAGTCATAAAAATGTAAGTCTGTCCTTAAACATTATCCTGCATGTAAGTAGTTTAATTAAAATTTTGTTTTGAATTTTATGCATTCTTCATATTCTGATTATTCGGTTCTGACACTTTACAAGTGTTAATGTTCGTTTGTCCTACCGTTTCAAGGCTTCGCCTTTATGGATGTTGTCATCCTTGTTAAGTAGCGAAGATACTGAATAACTAATTCCTATGTCCATACTTCCTAATGTATATTTTGCTATTTTGTAAATTTTAATTTCACCAAGGAAATGGTATTTTGAAAATTTTTCTTTTATTCTCATAAAATAAAGTTTCTAATCTATATCTCACGTTGTCTGTCCGTCAGTCAACAATGTAAGTTGTCATCCTTGTATTTTCTTTAAAAAATCTGATCTTTGTAATAATGATTCCTAGGAAAACAATTCTGTATTTAGGCAATTTTGTTACACATTTATGTACTGTTTTGTTTAGACTCACAAATCAATATTCTGTTTATTAAGTTCTGGTAATCTACAAGAGCTATTGTTCCTTTGTCCTTCCTTCTGATTTAGGAGCTTCGCTTTTAAGGATGTTGCATCCTTGTTTATGTTTATTTTCGTGTTTTCTTGGATTTAAACGAATGACGAGTTCTTTTTTGATTATTTACTTTTAAATTTGCAAAATAAAGGATCTTATAAAATTTTAACCCTTTTTTAGTTTGAAAAAAAATAGTTTTTTACAAAAATAGCAATATCTTCTTAAGGTTTTTCTAGAAAAAGCTTCAGAAGAAGAAACAGGTTTATGAACTTACTTGTATTTGTAGGACTTAATATTTGAGATGCTTCGCTTAAACATTGTACCGTGTTGTCCTAAGAATCAGTATTCCATAAATGTTAAATGAATGTTAAAATAGTATAATATAAAAAAAATAATCAAAAAAAGAAAGAAAAATCCACATGTTTTAAATGCACATTTGGACTTTATTGTAACGACTGTTACACGAATCAACAAGTCAAGTTAGAAATGGACAGGACACTTTTAACGTGCCAAGATCAATTCTAAGAGCTATCCCTTACGTATGGAAGGATGTACGGTTCGAACCTGATACTCGAACGCCCGCGCTGTAAAAAAAATAATGGATTGGATATAGGATATACGTGGATATATTGACAGGGGAAAATTTATCGTAAATTTAGCTTGCTAATATGGACCACATTTATTAGTCAGTTCGTTCATCCAGTGGGAGGGAAGTGGATGGGGGTTATTTTAGCCAGCTGCGAGTATCACTTTACCAGAATACATGAAAATCTGGTGCAACATCCAAGTAATAATATATCAGTTAATAAAAAAAATAATTTCCGGTAATGAAGAAAAGAACAATGTACATAAGTACATAAGTGGAGGTTTCTCAGAGTTTAATTTAGAAAGCTCGACAACATATGTCAATCATTTTTTTTTTAAATCCACCTAGAGGAATAAACGAATAGGTAGATTTATGATATTGATTTATCCATCCTCAATTGAAGGTAATAAAACTATATTTACAATCAATAGATTAAAAAATAGCCTATTTTCAAAATACGAGAAAAAATAAATTTTCATTGGCCAATCCCTCAATCCAAGCTTAGACCTAACCGCACCCTAAACAAATTGTTTATTGATAAAAAATTCCCTCGATTTTTGCTTTCCCAAAAGTCGTTTTGTCACGTAGCTACTCTATTACTAAAACATATCCGTCCGTCCGTCTGACACTACGTCAATGGTTAGTTGGGTAAAATATTTATTGCTTTATATTACAGAATATAAAACTTTAAAACAAATTATTTGCTTAAAATTAAAAATAGCTCTGAAAACAAAACGTAAACATTAGCAATAAATTTATATGGACAAACTTAATTATTTTTTTAATTGCTGCGCTGCTTCTGTAAACATATTTCCTTGGCTTTTTTTAAATTTGATGCTGGACACGACAGTTTTAACAAGGACAGCAACCCCAGCAAAGGCGTAAAAAACGTTTACTTCTTTTGAAATAAATAGTCTAAAAATAATGAAAAATAATGCGAAAAAATCATAATGACAATACAATATTTTTTTTAGCAATAAAAATGCTTCAATAGATTCTACACCCATAGACGTACATGGGGCAAATGCAACGAATGAGAGAAATTGTTTGTGAAACTTTAAGGGCAAATAAAATTAGTTTCTGGATCCATGTAGAATGTATATGTGAAAATTGTCTAATTTTTCTTTGACCTCTACTATATAATTTAAATAATTAAAAAAGTTGTATATTACGCTTTCACAAATCCATAAATATGTAACGATGGCAAGAAAATATTATATAGTTTCCACGCTTTCAGAATTATGACTGACCAAAAAATCGATGGCTAAGTACATGGAAATGTAATTATGTACATTAGGGAATATAAAACATTTCAAAAGGGATTTTTTAATAATTCTGCGATTAAGCTATTCTAATAGATCATGTTCAAATTTTGTATTGGTAGTTTATCAACTAAAGAGTATTCAAAATATCATTAGAATAATGTCTATTATATAATATGCCATTTTCAACAAGCTTAACGGTGCATTCCCTCAAAGTGTTTGATGAGCACCAAAAACCCATGATTTTTCAAAAGATATTTGAAATAAGGGGTCGGGTCCTAAACCCGCAGGGCTACACAGTACTCAATAAAATCTAACCTACCCTACCCCTAATGTAATAGACTACCCCTCCTCCTCTGTTTTAATTTATTTCGAAAATAAGGAGGCAGTTTCAATGCTCAAGGGGCACTTTGAGGGTAAACCGCCAGATCATTGATAACATGATTTTAATTTATTGATTTTTTACACTATTGAGAATGAAATACACAATTTTAACAAAGTATATTATGTAATAATTATAGTTTAATAGGAGTTTAATTATTAGATTATGGTTCACAGATAACTATACTTTAAGTTGAGAAATAATGAAAATTATGAAACTTATATAAATTGATTTTTTAATTCTAATAAATTTAAACTATTTTGACAGACGGACGGACAAAGTGAGTTATTAAAGATATGATCATTGATCAGTAGAATCTTAAAGATTGAAAAATAGCCTAAAGCCATCCCAAGACTCTAATCTAAAGACAAAATTGTCTTTCGCCTTCCCTAAAATTGATAACTAAATCGGCTCAGTAGTTAGGGAACCATTAAGCTTCATACAAAAAACCTTACTACTTTTTAGAATAGTGTAAGTTAGATTTTCGGGAATAGTCCCTTTCGTGGCAACGCCCCTTAAGGGGCGATTTGTCGTATTTTTAATATGGCTTTTTATAGGTTATTTTAGGTTAGGTTAAGTGATTGCCCCACAAGGTTAGGCAATTGCCCCGAAGGGTTAGAGCCCCCCGCAGGGGCTAGAAATAGGAGAAAAGCTACTGTAAAAAAAATACGAAGAATCGACCCTTAAGGTGCGTTGCCACGAAATGGACTATACTCAGATTTTCAACCTTAGAAAACGGTCCCTTGGATTGTTTTGGCATAAGTTTACCTAAATTTCACCATCTGCTTACTTGATAATTTAATTATTAGGTGCAGGCTTGCAGGCTTCACAAATCATCATGTTTTTAGTTAGGGAAGGAGGAGATAATTGACTGTAAATTGTGTCGGCACCCAAAGTTTTTATAAGCAAAACACATTTTTGTATGTAGTCCTCAAAACTTTTCTAACATCATGATTGGTTTGTTCCAAACTTTTCCACCAATAATTTTAATATACACAATTTTGTAAATCATCATTTTATATGTACATCAAATATCGTCCATTGTCTTATCCATTTAGGTCTCTGACATTATTAAGCCTTACAAATTAGACAATTAGACAAACCAATATTTTAAGAGTAATATTAATATTAATGAAAATGATTTTTATTTAACAGAAGATATTCCAGTTTATCTATTGCAAAATTGATATACATAGACGTACTTTTTTCAGTCTTGATATATAGAGGTGCTACGCTTGTAACTTTGTGCCTGCTCGTTTTAAGAGTCACTATTGCAAAAAGCAATAGGATTATTCTATCATGTATAAAAGAAAATCAAATATACTGTGCCTTATTAGATTATTATAAAGGTTTCGTGATTACTATATATTAATTTGAATACGAAAAGTATATTTTATATTTTATACTTAGACTTTGGATTTTTATAAAACGGATTAATAAGGATCAAATATACCTTGTTTTTACTTTTATAATATTCAATGTTATATCCTTTCAGTTTTCATGGATAAGGCACAAAGTAATATTTTGATTAGGGTTGGGCCGGATATCCGGCCATTTTCAATATCCGGCCGGATACCGGATATTGAAACTATCCGGCCGGATATCCGGCAATATAATCTTTTATATTTTACAACAAAAATCTCTGTTTTTTTTTAAATCTTAAATGGCTGTAATTTTTTTATTATTGAAACTAGAAGAACATTTTTTTCTGAATATGTTAATCTTTATGTAAATTTTATATTAGAAATCTCAAAACATAAATTTTGGCGGTGGTAGCAGTTCTTGGCAGCTGCTAGCCGCAAACCGACGGTTGGCAGGTAAACGGCAATGGATTTTATGAAATTGTAATATGTCATGAAGATATATAAAAAAAGCCTAAGTTTAAAATTTGAAATCTTTAAGTAAAAATTTGCGGTCAAAGGAACCGTTTAAAGATTTCTGGAGACCTGGAGGTTCAGGACTTGCAGGATTATACCTGGAACCAGAAATCGACTTGAACACCTATATTACATATGAGGATGTACAACTATAGGATATTTTAGTATTAGATAACATGAAATGCTTTGTTTAAGTAAAAAAATAATTTTTACTTTTTACCTGAATGACCTTACCAGATTTGCTGGCATCCTGTGTCCACCAGAAAGGAGGTATTAAAAAAATTCAACTCTCAGTTATGTGTCATACCCATATTTCGAAAGTCACTCAGTTATAGCCCTTTACCTTTTATACACAGAAAATGGGATAGAAAAAAAACAGAGGGGGGGGGGGGCAGGCATTCAACGCCACCTCCCTGCCCAGGGGTTGATATTACAGATTGAGAGTAGTAATAGTTAATTAGATTTATTTGCTATGAAAGATCATTTAATAGTTACTTAATTTTTAAGTTTTAACCTTAATTTTATCCTATTATATAAAGTAGTAAGCTTTTTTGTCTGTAGCAAAGGATCTCGCTAACCGCTGAACCGATATGGTTCTCCTTTATAGTGAAGCTTCTTATAGGTCCCAGGGTGGTTTTAGGCTGTTTAATTTTTATAAAAAAAAGTCGTTGTAAGGTTTTAAGTTATTTTTCTGCACTTTCATGTCCTTTCTAATATTCCTAGATACTAGGGACGCAGCCGCTAATATAATATAAAACACCAGTTTATGAAGAATTTTTTTTGCGGGTATAGTCCATTCGTGGCAACGCCCCTTAAGGAGCGATTATTCGTATTTTCACAGTAGCTTTCCTCCTATTTCTAGCCCCTCGCGGGGCCAATTGCCTAACCCTGCGGGGCAATCACCTAACCAAATATAACCTAACCTAACCTAAAATAACCTATTAAAAGCAATTTTAAAAATACAACGAATCGCCCCTTAAGGTGTGTTGCCACGAAAAGGACTATATCCTTTTTTGATACTTTAATATGTAGTAATTTGGCCGGTTATCCGGCCGGATATCCGGTAATTTTGCCGGATAACCGGATATTTGCCGGATATCCTTCATTTGAAATCAGCCGGATATCCGGTATCCGGTATCCGGCCAAAGAAATATCCGGCCCAACCCTAATTTTGATATATGGAAAAACATTATATCAATAAGAAGTGTGAAAAACTTCAATGTAAATCAGCCGAAAAGCTGTTTAAATACAGAATGCTTAATTTGACCATTTTTAAGGCCTAATTATAATGATGCTTTTCGAATATCATCATGTTTTATCGTCCTTGGAATCTTTAATTCATATATTTCCTATCAGTATATTCAAAATATGTCAACCATAACCACTTTTAGCCAATAATAGTCTTGATTAATTGCGATCAAACCTTTCCACCAATGATTTTATCCTACAAAAGTGGTTTATCTAGAAACTAGTAAAAGTGTCTGACTCGGATTATGACGTAAAAAAATTAGCCAATGAGAGGGTAGTATACACTGTAATTGACCAATGGTAAAATTTATAGTGGCCTCTTATTGGCTATTGTCATAATCAGAGTCAGACACTTTTACTATGTTCTTTATCTATCATTAACATCATTCGGGTGAAGCTGCTGTCAATGACACTTCAACGTCAGGTACAACTACTTAAGGTAACTAATGGGAGCCAAATCTTTCTTTTTCAGGCCAAACACCCAGGGTATAAGATTAAGTGACACCCAACAGACAACCAACTCTTTGATTGCACTATCTTTGTGTAGAAGTCATAACACTCTCCCTTCTCTGTCTATAAATGTCGCACATCTGACATAGCAGTAGTAGGAACCGTTTTTAACATCTTTAGTTACGACGCAGTGTGGAACCGAGATTTAAACACATCACCTCCCCGCGGTTTACATTAGTGGTTATTTTGTGTATTCTACTTATTGTCCATTGTCTTATCCCTGTAGATCATATAAATTTTGCTAGGATTGTTTTATTATTATGATAATGTGTTTGCAATATTCAGAATAAGATCTTTGGTTTTAGTAGAATATGTTTACACAAAATTACAAAATAAATCATGATAGTGCCTTAATAAATGTATAAATATATATCTTAACTATCTGGACCAAGTTAAGGATACCTTTTTTTGTCTGCTAGTAAAATGCTTTCTGCTCTTTTGTGTCGACTTGACAGTGTTAATATTTCAAACGCTATTGGCTAATATTCAAAGACCCTATTCAAAGTTGGCACAGGGTCTCCATAGATAGATAGAGTTACAAAAAGCTCCTACCCCTCTATTATTTTACTAATATCGCCTTAATAAGAAACAAATTGTTAAAAGTAGAAAATTTAAAACAAAAATTTCATTTGTTGCCTCTTTTGGGTTTGTTTAAAAGTAAGGTTTAGAGGAGCCCCAAGGTCCCACTGTCCAAGAGGCTTATTACAATTTTAATAAGGATGACAACACCCAAAAAAGAAAGTTTTAGAGAAGCCCCCAAGGTCCCACTGCAGGCTTACTACAAATTTAAAACTCATGTTTTATATAATTTATACATAAAGTTATATTTCAATTACATAGCCTTATTCTATCATATAAAGTAGTTACTTTAAATTGTCCGTTTTATTAAGATCCAGATAACCATTGAACCTACAGACTTCCCCATTTTAGAGAAGCTTCACATAGATCCTGGAATGATTTTATGCAATTTTTAGATTTAAGATTGTCTTATGCTTTTTGTAATCAGTTATTAATGGACAAGAGCTTAATTGTCATGACACTATATGTTCAGTCTATACAGTGCAAAATATCATTTGCTAAAAAGTAAGAGAACTCTTTCTTGTGATAGAAGCCATGTTATAATCTCAAGTTCAACGGGTCAGTTCTAAAGACATAGATAGCCTTAGTATCACTGCAGAGTTGTAATTGTAATAATAACTCTTTCTTAAATTGTACTGTGGTGGCCTTATGCAAAATTATGGAAATAAGAAATTGCAGTGTCTCGAGAAACCATTGAAAACCATATACAAAGATGACATCAAGAATAATTATGTCCATAAAAAGCGCAGCTTACAAATTGTCGTTAAAAATTACATTTACTAAAATCATTACATTTTATATTTGAGTACACTACAATGTTCATTTTTACAAAAAAAATAATTTTTTATTAACAAGGACAATTATGTCATTAAATTGTGCGACAAAACAAAAATTTTCATTCCTAATTTATATAATAGTTAGGCTTTTTTGTTTTCCTTTAAGATATTGCTACTTAATGAACCAAATTACATGTTCAAGTAAGGGAAATTTTTCTTAAGTCTCAGGATAGTTTAAGGCTGTTTTTTTTTAAAGATCTGATACGGCGGTTTTAAGCAATTGTACGGCCTTTTAGTCCCAACAAGCCTGGGGCACAGTTTAAAGTAATTATTTTATGGAAAGAAAATTGTTAATGTTAATGTCGTGTGGGTGAGTTGCACCTGGACTGAACAGTCAACTTGTCAACTCAAGGCCAGACTCTTGGTCCTTCACCTCATACCCGTGGTACAGTACATTACAGACAACCAACCCTTTGATTGCACGATCTTTGTCTGGAGATCCTAACTGTGCATGGTAGTGAGTTGCGCCTGTTTGGGGCTAAGGCATTCCCCTTACTCAAACTCTTTGATGTCCTGTGCCGAACAGTGCAGGTAGGTACCATTTTTAACGTCTTTGGTAAGACGCGAAAGAAAATTGTTACTCTATAGATATAATTCAGTGTCGTACGGACAATTCATACCCTAATAATAGATTAGATGCGCTACTATTGATATCTTTATAATGAATTATCTATTTATTGATCTATTTACGCATCAAATTAAACAATTATAATAAAACCAATTTAATTGAATTGTATGTGTATGGGCACCTGCTTGGGTTTTCACAGATTTATGTCGATTTTAGTAATGTAATGTTTGATTTTTCCACTAAATGTTACCCATTTTCCTTAATCTTATCGCCGCTTTTGTTAACTCCTCCCCCTTCTCATTTATAAATATGGGGGAAATGAGTGCCTTTTTCTATACCCAGGGACTTATACCTGATCTGTCTGAACCCTCCAGGGCTACCTAATTCACAATGTAATCTAACCTAACCTAAATTAATGAACAATCAAACAAATAACTAACAACCACCCCCTTCCCTCCATACTTTAAATTATTTTCAAAATAAGAGGGAGGGTTAAGAGTGACCATCCAACATTCATTCCCACTTAAAGTTTATAAATTTTTGTTGACCTAATAATTAATAACGCTGTCAAATTTATCTTTCCCAGGAACCTTTGGACATATATAATGATAATTTCCAAATCAATATTGTTCATTTGGGATACAGGAATAGTTATTTCTTTCATCGTATTATAAACGGCTTTCCGCGGATATAGAATGTACAATTATAAGATTAAAACCAGTTTTTTAGCCCCAAGATGCCGAAGGCACGGGCTAAAAAAACTGGTTTTAATCTTATGATTGTATATTTCTATATTCGTAGAAAACTGGATTTAATTCGATGCTAGACATAGTTTTTTCGTATGGATGAGAACCGGTTCCTATCCACCGGATTCGAATGAATACGAGAAAATGTAAATAGAAGATTAATTATTTTCTCACTACCAATTATATTATTATTTATTGATTTTTTAAAAATCATACTAATTATATGATAATTTATTGATTTTTTAAAATCATAACAAAATTGAAATATATATATCAATGAATTTATTAGTACTTGAATATCTACTTGATTATCATGTGCTCTAAAAAAGTGAACTTTTAGCTGGCTAAAATAACGATCCCCCATCCACTCCCACTCCCCTCCTAATATAGATTTGCATATGAGCGTTTTTAGAGATTAGCCACAGCCGCTGGTAGATATAAATCTGACCAATATATTTATGACGTTGTTATTGAAAATCTGGTTAAAATCCACATGCTCATAAAACAATTAAATCAGATCATAATGGTTATATCAGGGATCTAAAGGGATAAGACAAAAGCCGATGAATTGATGTACATCCCCAATGATTATAGCCCCTTCTATATAAAAATTTATTTGAAGAAAAGATTGGACTCTTACGGTTTGGAATCAATAAACCCCAAAAGTTATTAAGCCAACGAATAGGAAAACGTTATTATAAAACTTTGGGGACTTGTGTAATAAACAGCCTAATGTCCACTTCCACCCTGCAAACAGAAAGACAGACAGACTTGCTAGCTTAAAATATTTTATTGAGGGGGAGGGAGTGTGGTTTTCCTTTGATTCTTCAACTGACAAAATATAACTATTGTATTGGAACACTATCTTTCCCCCGTTCTCTCAGAATAGCCTAGATCCTTCCAAAAATAATAAAATTACCAGCAACTTATTATTTACACCATTTTTGGGGGTTAGCTTTAAATACGATTGGGTTACATTTCTGTCGTATGTTAATCTTGCTATACTTTTATTGTACAATAGAAAGACAACAAACAATTTGATAGACATGTTTGTTTGAATTGTCTATTGTTAGTATAGACATAAATATAATAATTATATGTAGATATAATTTTTTAGTAGCGCAGCCAACTCATAGTTATTACTTATGTCATACATACATCCGTCCGTCTGACGACCAATCAATGATATTAAAGAATAAAGTGTCTCTATGTAATCTGAGGAAAATTTCATATCTAGATCATATTGTGCTCAAGGCTCTACAAATAAAGGTAGCAAGGTCTTATAATTCTATTACTCTACAGTATCTAAGCACCTATATACAGTGTATCTGTATTTATACTCCCAAAAATACAAATCTTAGAAGACTAGACTACACATTCTAGAACTTCGCAATCTAGTCACTACAGTCTCTACGCATGCTAGAACATCCAGTATCCTCGCATTCTAGACTCTTCTGTATCTACGTAATCCGGTTTCTACAGTATCTACGCATTCTAGTCGCTACAGTATCTACGCATTTTAGTAGCTACAGTATCTACGCATTTTAGTAGCTACAGTATTTACGCATTCTAGAATCTTTTTGTCTTTACACAATCTAGTCACTACAGTATCTACGCATTCTAGTATCTATGCAGTCTACTTTATATTCTGAGATATTCTTTTTATTATATTTAGTTTACTACTAGCTTTCATATGAGCTTTTTGTGAGTTTTTTTATGGAGTTTTTTATTAGGATAATCAAAGAACAAAAATTACAATGCATATTGTACGAACGGTTTCAAGTTAAAGAGTAGGTGCGTGAAAAGAAAAGAGGGAATTGTTAAATAGCTTTTCCCTATAGGGGGTGTCAATTTGGCACGTGGCTTGGAAAGATGGGAACGGAAATTGGTGGGGAAGAGGTGAAGGGTAACAGAATTGGGGGGGGGGGGGGAGGACAACAGGATGGCTACAAACCTTATGTGGGCTGGAGTAAATTAATGAAAGGGCCCTTAATGGTTTTTATTGGTTATTTACAATAATAACTTAAACATTGTCAACTTAACAATGTCCAGTAGAACAGGGATACAGGGATCAAACAATAAATAAACAAAATTATTTGTGTTCTTCAACAGACATCCTAGATGAAAAGATTATTATAAATCATCAATTATTTTAGCTGCAAACTCATACATCAATAAATTAACCTTCCTCCCCCCCAAATTTTTTTTTATTATTCTCCGTAAACCAAGTATGAAAATTGCAAATGAAGGGTGTAACTATCCTCCTCCAGCATGGGTAGAGGGTTTAACACTTTACCATTGACATTTCTTTTTATCCATGATTAATCAGGGATACAAAGGGATAAGACAATAGCCGATAAATTGATGTACATCCCTTAGAGTAAACACAAGTTAACCCTACTGTAGATTACAATTAGTGGTTGACACTCAACTTATTGAACCAACGTAGTTGAGCAAACAAATAAGAAAACGTGATTATAAATAGTGTAATAAATAACCCAATGTCCCCCTCCTCCCTGATGATTTATAGTAAACAAAGATTTTCTCAATAGGAAAGATTCTCAATAATTACAAATATCTATTGACCGGATGTCAAAGGTTTAAAGCCATGGTTTAATGCCTCTGTGTTTTACATATTAGGTTAAATAAAGGCATTCGGGGTTTTATCTTCTTTCTAAAAAGTGTTTGTTTATATTTTTAAAATAAAACTTTTAGAAAATTACCACAAAAAAGACGACAAATGATGTAAATGATAAAAATACTTTTTTTATGGCGAAGCTTTTCTATAATTAGGGTCGACCCGTCCGCAACGGTTTGCTCATTTCGTTAATTTATGCATGTTATGATTGTCCTATCGATTTTAAACTCTGCATAATGGTTCCTATAACAATTAAGTACAATTTAATAAGCATAGCAACTCTTTGATCTTTACCAGAAAGTCTGTACGACCATTTAAAACATGCTGATTTTTAACTTTATGAAAACTAAATTTTGATATAATTCCTAAATAAATCCTAAAATAAAAGAATGTCCTATTTACAGTATCCTGTATTTACGTAATTTTGCAACAAATTTATGTACATTTTTTATACTTATTAAGTTCGTTTGTCCTTCCTTCTGATTTTAGATATTCGCTTTTAATGCAAGAGTAAAATCGACTGAGAAAGTTGTATTTATGGCACCTAAACAATCTGCTCTGCAAATAACTATAGTTTTTTTCTATCCATAACTTTTTTGTGCTTCACTAATTATGGATGTTATCATCTTTGTAAATAAAGTATTTCTCCAAGCAAATGTTTTAGCTGACTAAACTTAATATATCCAAGAACTTTTAAAGTTTATCTGGATTGTTAATTAATTGAGTAATCAATTACATTATGAAAAAATACGGTAAATAAGTTTTTTTATGATGTCTTGAACTATATCTGTTGGAAAAAGTTAATATTAATCTTTACGATAAAGTATAAGCATCTATGTCTGTGTGTCTGTACCAAGGATTTCGAAAAATGATGAACCAATATGGTTCTCCTTTACAGGTTAGCTTCTCATAGGTCCTGGGCAGTTTCATAACTATTTTGGGAAGGGTAGCACCTCCCTCCCAAGAGAAATCGTCAAAAAAATTATAATTAGCGCCGCATAGCGGCCTTATTGACATATTTTGGAAATAAACAGCTTATCTTAACATAGATTTAAAAAAAATTCATTTTACTTTACGTTACAGGTCTCTAGGGGCGTTGCCGCTAGACCACTAGTCAGTTAAGGAACATAATTAGGGATAATGGTCAATATTCATCAGGAGTAAGTGAATAAATTTTCACAAAAATTCTGCTCATTATTACTAATAACAGACATGTAAATTACTTTCCAATTTCCAGATTTATTCTGTCTCTCAGAGCATTACCGACTAACAAAAAATTTACATGCTAAATGGGTCATCGTTCTGGAAATAATGCTAAAAAATCAGCAGCCAAGAAAATCCTCCAAAACCTTTCTGATATACAATTATAGAGTAGTTTTGCTACTGACAAGAACACGTATAAAATGCTAACATAGGTTTATTATGTTGGTCAAATAGTAATTATATTTAAATACACAATCATACAATAAGTAACAGTAGATAATAAAATTTATTTATTTTATTAAATAAAATTAATAGGGATTATTAGATTAAGATAATTTATATTTTTTGTTTGAGCAAAATTTAATTAAAATTTTTGATGTTTTTTTTAAATCTTTACTCATTATATTTTTAACAGAAAAAAAAAATGAAAACAAAATTTGGATAAGTTATATTATTCTTTTAAAAATTATAACTTGAATTTTCAGAAATTTTGTTTTTATAATGTTAGTCTTGGGGAAAATATTATACTTATCACATTACATTATAAAATAAAGTAGCATTAGATCTATTTCTAAAAAAATCAACCTTTAGTTTTACTGTAGAGCTAAGTAATAAACTTTATAATATGTCAGGTTCAAGAATATCTTGATTACCATCAAAATTCTTTTCTATAAATAATTCTATTCTGCTTTTAAATGTTTAAGATGAAAAATGGCAGAAAATGTTTTTTCTCAATAATCAATATCATTTTCTCTAAACATTCAGATGAAAGTGAACAAATGAATTTGGCTCTAACTTTTATTTTAAAAAAAAACGTGGTTGAGCCTTGAAAGTTTTTTTCATGTATTTTCCACCTTTTATTATTTTTAATGAAATTCTTAATTTTTGAACAAATCTATTTGATGTTTTATACTAGGAAAACTCGTTTCATCTCTGGTTTGTCTATTAAAAATTCAAATTAAATATCTTTAAGAATTGGGATTTTGTTACTTTGACTTTAAAATAGCATTTGATGTCACTCAATAAAAGCAAAACAAATATTTTTAAGCTTGGTTTCAGTACATAAACTTAATAATAAATTATACTAAAGCTTATTCTAATTTTTTGTGTATTTAATAAAACAAAACTAAAATATTTTTAATAAATCTAAATCTAATAAAATATTAGATTTTCTTTTGATTAATTTGAACCTTTCCTTGTTGATGGATGTTTGTTAAATAAGATGGAATTTAAGATTAGTGTGATTATTCTTCTCCACCTAAAATTAAAATATGATATAGTTAATATAAATATATCTCTCATAATTTTCATTGTCAACCCCCAATATTAAATTAATAATCGATTTTTGTTATTTTTTTAAGTTTCAAAATGTACAAGGTAAGTATGAGTGGTGGGTCAAACCTCCCACTCTCCATTTTCTGAAAAGTGTTCAAATATAGACCTTCCCTGGACCTATTATATGATTCATTGAAAGGAGAACCATGTCGGTCTCGTGGTTACCAAGATCTATAGCAACAGACATACAAACATTCTGTTACTTCTTAAAAGGGATGAAAATGAAGTTACCTCCGCTGCCAGCATCTGCACCAGCATCGCCACCGCCAGCTCCCGCATCCGCCGCGGGTGCGGCAGGTGCGGGTGGTGGGGGAGGTGGTGGATAATAACCTAAATAATAAATATTATGCTTAGTGGGTCAATGTGAGATCATTATGATGTAAAGTATATCTCAACTATTTTCATTTAAGATTTTAAGAAACTTTATTCTTTCCTTTTTTCAATTTTTTAGAAAATTCTAAGCTAAATAATTAATAATTGACAAATACTCAAAATATGAGAAAAAAGCTGAGATATACTACAACTGTAATAAAATAAACTATAAAGTTTTCTCCCAAAATCGAGATGAAAAAAATTATTTCCTTCATCAGTCATCCTAGATAAAAAGATAATAATAGATCATCAATTATTTCAGCTCATCTCCTTATATTAATTATTATCCTGAAAAATAAGATATGATTACTTCTTCCATCCATGTCAGTTCACCTATTAAAAGTGAAACAAATTTACTACCTGTTACCTGGTCTTTTTTGCATTAAAGGCTAAGAAAAGTGGAATTTTTTTATTAACTTAAACTTAAAATAAAGAAAGTTATATTTTTGTGTTATGGCATTTCTTACACTTTGATGTACTTAAAAATCTAAATAAAATATTGCATTTAAGTAACAAAAGATTTATATTTTAAAAAATATGTTAAAACCAAAACTAATATATTAAAATGTTGAACTTTATCTTTTGCTACAATAATACATGGATAAAGCCTATAAATTATTTGCATAGATTTCTATACACTTGGCAACAACAAAAAAACATTGATAAAATGACAAATTTGTGCAGTGCTAATAAATAGCAACAAATGAGATTGGTGCTTGTTTAAAACTATGGTGCTTAAACTATACATACAACCCACAATTATTGGGCAAATTGGTGCATGAAGCATAAGTTTATTTGATATTTGGTTTGAGGTTTTGTAGAAAGGTGTTAAAGCTGTTTTTGAAGAAAATAAGCCAATCCTTAATCATTAATATTTAAGAGTTCATTAGTGACAGCTTTTAAACCCCAAACTTCTTATTATACAGCTTGATTCTTTGTAAAATTATTATTAAATCTACCATTGACAATTTGATATCTAAATTTTCAAACTTTTGTATATCATTAAGAATATTTTTTTATTTTCACAACAGAAAAAATTATTGTAAATTTTGTTGTTTTTCAGTGCATTAAGATACCAAATTGTCAAAAGCTTTTTAAGAAGAAATATCTGAAAATTAAATGGATAAATTCAACAGTTAATTTGTTTAGAATTGTCAGTTATAAAGGTATTGCTTTAAGATAGTTTAGGCCTTCAAAACTATTAAGAATACATTTCAAACTAACAAAAACAAACAACTTATTTACTGAAATCAGAATAAAAAATAAAGTTAAATATTACAAAGGGTGAAAATCATTTAAATCTCTTAATCATTGTTTTGAAGGTTTTTTTTAATTTTTAAAATATTTTAAAGTTAAGAAAGATAGTAAAAGACACTTCACATTGTATTTTGCAATCAATTGTCCTCAGGACTTACCATAACCTGTAAAAACACAAGTTATTCATTTTTATTTAAGATTTTCTTTGCTTTAAAACTGCTTTCAAATGTTTCAAATTCAAAGTTATTGTGCTGAAATTATTTCAAATTCTATAAGACACTGAAATTATTACCCAAAATATTAAAACTTGTCCTGTTGACTTACCATAACCTGTAAAAAGCATGTAAGAAAACAAGAACTGGGTCAATTAAATGTTTTTTTTGGATTATTTAATGTACAATAAAATTCATAGTTTAATGTTTAAAAATCTATTTTGTTATAATATTATCAAGATTGCTAAAGATATGAGATGGAGAGATAATAGTATTTTAAAATTTTAATTTTGATTTTTAATTTGGGACATTTCATCATATAGCTTTATTGCCTAATAAAAGAAACAGATTTTATAACAATTATGATTTATTAAAGGAATTATAAATCAATGCAATTTCCAGCATAAAAATTCAACTTTATTTTCTACTTTTAAATACCCCTTCTTTTTTTAAGTTACACACTTTCCTTTTGATTTTTCATAAAAATATCATTTTTAGATTGGTATTTAGCCATTCATTTAGTCATAAGCTACATTATACCGCCCTAAGTACAGATGCCGCGCAATTATTTTACCTGGTGGTGGGTATTGTGGTCCAGTATCCATGAAGAACTTCCAGTACAGGAGGCCCAGTACAATCAGACCAACTACAGCACCACCAATAATTGCCTGAATATTATTTGCTACTATAGTTCTTTATCACATTGTATTATAGACAGCTTTCCACGGAAATTAAATGAAAAATTATTAGACTAAAACCGGTTTTGTGATTTTTGTTTTAATATCTGTGGAAAATTGTCTGTAATACGTTGTTAAACATAACTTTTAATTTATTATGGTTGAGAACCGGTTCAAATCCAGCGGATATTAATCGGTTTCGAAACCATACTGAAAATGTTTTTATTTAAGGATTAGCAGTGATCTTAATGGATAAGACAATGGATGACAAAATGCACCATTTCACACCCTATGTAGCTAGATTTAATAAATTGGTTTTTGAAAAGTTTGTAAAACATAATCAAAAATTTATAAAGTTCTCAAAAGTTCTTAATCCAACAAATGAGAGAACGTGTTTCTTAATCATTGGGGACCAGCATAATTTAGAGTCTAATTTTCGCTCCCTGTCTGGGAATGAGTGACTTTTGCTTACTGATGATGTTATGGGTAAGTAAATGTTAAAATTTTGCCTCAATTCTCATTTTTAAATAATTTTATTTTTTCAACCTCCTTTTTGAACACCGCAATTGAAAAAGCATAAAACAATCTGAGTGTTTTACCTTAAGATTTTCTAGCCAGAACTTGTTTTTCATGGCCGCGGCTTGCTTCTCAAACTGAGCACAGCCGTCCTGCAGCGCATCAGCCCTCTCCTCCAGGTCTCCAAGCTTACGGTCACGCTCCAACACGTTCTCCACGTTCGTGTGCATAATACCGATGACCTCCTCTACCTTTATAGCAGAATATTGATGAATGTTAGAGAAGTGAAATTTTTGATAAACTTATGTACTTGAATATGATTTTCACAGAGAAATACATTAAAATCGCAACCAAGATAAGATATGAGAAAGCCTAAAGTGTCATGTGTGACGTAAAAAGATAGAGGATAAGAGGAACAGTGGGAAAGGAAACCCCCCAAAAAGAGATGGATTTTTATGACGTCACATATGACACTTTAGGCTTTATCAGATATTGTATTCATATTGTTTATTAAAAAGATCTGAAAATTTGGAAAATAATAGAGAGTATTAAATACTAAAAATGTGTAGCTGTCCTAATATTAATTATGTATATATTTCTTTCTGTATGCATCATATATTATTTACATTATAAAAGCCAATGAATTTAAAAGTCGTCTTATTCTGATATAGATTTAATTTTATCTAACAGTGAATTATTATCGATAATTAAAGAATCAAATTATTGGTAAAGTTCTTGGCAGCCGCCTATTTACTGTAGTTTGACTGCTTAAAAAATATAATTAAGGGGATAAATAGTGAAAAAGATGAACATTTTAGAGTATGCATTATTTCATGAGGGCTAGTTGGGTCTGACGAAAATCTATTATCCTACCTGAGCCTGTTGCTGGGCCATCTTCCTGGCAGCCTGGATCTGCCTGACCTCTGCTGGTCCTGGAATTGGCTTTCCATCAGGACCCAAGGGACGGGCTGGCCCATCTCCACCCTTGCCTCCTCCTCCTAAAATCATTATTTTAGTACTCAACCATTAAAAACTCATAATTAAAAAGTGCCTACATTTCAGGGAAAAGACAATGCCCGCTAAATTTATTTACAACTTTAATGATGATACACAAAACTACCCATTCTGTAGCGTAAGATTAGTGGTTGAAATGATTGAACACTCCACTTAATAAACAAACCAATTAAAATTCATCAAAGTTCCCAAAGTTGTTAAGCCAACAAATAAAAAAACTTTGGAGACTAGTGTAATAAACAGTCCATTTTCCTCTCTCTCTCTCTGCTTAATTTGATATAAGAAATTATAAATGTATGTTAATTTGAAGAAAAAAAAACATAACTTGATATATGTGACAATAATAAACTAGATTTCAATCAGAGTTTAACACTGTTCGGTTGCAAAAATTATGCTAAAAGACGCCATCATATTGATTTTTGAAAAATAAAATGTCGTCCTCTTAAAAACTACCTGCTGCTGGTGCCGACATCTTCAATTACTTGTTATTCCACAGAGAGAAATATTGGGCAGTTGGACACCTCTTCCAAACTGGCTCCGCTGAAAATATTCAAAATTTCTTACAAGAATAATTACATCCATCCATAAAAGTGCAGATACTCTATAAATATGTTCTGTATATCATAACTCTCAAAAGTAACTAAAGAAACTGAAAATGACCTCCATATTTATCGATTTTTCGAGAAAATTTTAATATTAACTGAATTACCATGCTGGCAATATTAACTTCAATATTTTTCTTCTGCTATAACAAAAATATCACTCTACTTAGAATATATCTATACTAACTATTATGTATATTGATACTTTTTTTGATGACAGTTTGTACGTTGTTTTTGCCTATTTTGGACACATTATTCATTGTTTACAACTGATTTTTTATGTCTCTTTGCTCTAATAATGCTAAAAATAAACATAAACGACCAACCATAAAGAATAACATAACAATTATGACAATATCCATAAAAGCGAAGCTCTTATATCAGGAGACAGAACAAACGAACCGCAGAGTGTCAGAAATTGATAAGCAGAACATTAATTTGTAAGTCTAAACAAAACTTTGCATAAATTTGTTGCAAAACTGCCTAAATACAGAATATAGTAAAAGAATATACTTTTATAATTTAGATCTGATTATAGACATCCTAGTAATGTGCCTTCTTGTCCTAGGCATCATTATTCCAAAAAAAGTTGAAAATCAGCATGTCCTAAATGGACTTTCTGGGAACGATTATAGAGTTGCTACGCTTAATAAATCGAACATAAATGTTATAGTAATTAGCATGCAAAGTTTGAAATCGATAGAACAATTTTAACATGTCTAAATAAACGAAAAAAGCTAACCGTTACGGACAGACAGACCGACCCTAATTAAAGAAAAGCTTCGCTTTAAAAAGCATTTAGAACATATTAAGACAAAACTTATGTAAATACATTTGGTTTGACTCAGATAGGTGAGGCCTGGCACTAATATAATTAATTGGTATAATTGACATTGTATAAAACAAAGTCAGACAAAGACATTTTTTTGTTCTATACAATTTTTTACACTACTAATTAACTTTCTATATAGTTGTTATTAGATCATTGGTTGTATTGAACAGATCTTTTGTAAGTGAATTTGGTCGACAAGGAAATATAGCCCAGAGATTAAAGTAATAAGCAGAGGGTAAGGGGTCTTTGAATATCAGTCAATAGCGTCGGAATTATTAACACAGATAAGACGCTACAAAAGAACAAAAGACAATGTTCTAAAAAAAGGTCCCCACAACTTGGGCTATTAGATGTCTGGGTTATACATCATTGCTTTTACATTTATTGCCCAGAGAATATGTATAATAACAAGGATGATTTTGTCCATAAGTGGAAATACTAAACTGACGCCGTTTGTAATAAAGAAGGTAATATTAGGCAAAATAAAGTTTAATTTTTAAACTGAATGTTTGTTTATCTGTACCGAGGGATCTCGCTGAACCGATCGGGTTTTCCTTAACAGGGTAGCTTCTCATAGGTCTCGGGAAGGTTTTTAACTATTTTGGGGAAGGGTATCACCAACTTCTCAAGAGAAATCGCCTCTAGGAAAAAATATCCCCGCCAAACAATAAAATAAAAATGGGGTCAAAGGGAAGGGGCGACCCCTCTCCTCCACCCCCTCCAAAAAAAATCTAAATTTAAAAAATGGGTTTTGGGATTCAACTCCCCAATCCTTAAGTGCCCCTAGAGGCATTTAGGGGGCATGGCCGCTAGTCTTTATAATGAAGTAAAAAGATGTTTGTTTGTTTGTTTGTCTCTCTGTACCGAAGGATTACGTTAACCGCTGAACCGATCGGGTTCTCCTTAACATGGTAGCTTCTCGTAGATCCCGTGAAGGTTAATACTTTTTTTGGGGATGGTACCACCACCCTACCAAGATAAATCAACCCCACCCCCAAAAATTATGGGTTTTGGGATTCAACTCCCCCCTACCCAGGTGCCCATGGAGGCCTCTAGTTGCGTAGCCGCTAGTTTTAGTTTTTTATTATCTTATCACATTACATATGAAATATACAATGTTGACAATTTTTAGACAAACATGTTGTTACAGTCAAACTGCTTATTTTTGTAAAAATATATCATGTTCAGCAGAGTTAAAGGGATATGACATTTGATGGTAAATCATTCACCCCCCCTCCCCCCTGTTAAGATTTCTGTATTTAGTAGTTTAAAAATATTGCAGGGAATAAAGGAGTGTAGATCAATTTAAACGCTTTCTTAATCATTAGCATTATTAATGTTGGAAAAATATGCAATCTTTCACTAATGTTTATTTTCCATACTTTTTAAAAGCGAAGCGAAGCTTTTCTATAATTAGGGTCCGTCCGTAACGGATATTTTTTGTTAATTTAGGAACGTTAGAATTGTCCTATAGATTTCAAATTTTGCATGGTGATCCCTGTAGTAGTTAAGTACAATTTAGAAAGCGTAGCGACTTTATAATCATTACGAGAATGTTCGTACGTCAACATGTTGATTTTTTCACTTTATTAACAACAAATTTTTATATGATTTTTGATATACTGATTCCTGGGACAACAAAGTACAATATTATAAGCGAAGCAACTCTATCATCAAATCCTAGAAATGTAAGTATGTCCTTGAATATCTGCATCAAGAAATTTTTAACAAATGTACTTTTATGCTTTTTTGGATGTTGTCATCCTTGTTAAAGTTTATTTAGCATTTATAACAAAGATTGTTCTTTCTTTCACCATGTATTTAACATATTAGGTCAAATAAGACGCTCTTTCCTATTTAATTTAGTTGATTTAATGATAAACAAAATTACCCTTTATATACATAGATATAAATCAATATCAAATAAACCCAATTAAGATATAGTAAAGTACCCAAAGTCTTCACGAGAAAAAATAAGAAGCTCTGATTAGAAAACTTTAAAGTCTATTATCCCCTCGTCAAAGTAAAAGAATAGAGGGGTCACAGAAAGCAATTTGTTAGCAGACGAAAAGGGCCTTTACCACTTGGGGCAGGTAGTTGTCTGGATAGTAAATCTATACTTATACATTTATTGTCCCCTCCCTCATAAAACTGGAAGAATACGGGCAATCATAATTTTTAAACGATGAGTGTAACTTTCTATTGCATTAATCATTGCACATGACATACACTAAATTTTGACAAGGGTTCAGCAGACGAAAAAGTCTTTAAATAGACGACTTGTTAACCTCTTTTTTATTATTATTTTCTTAATGTTTTATTACCCTCCCTCAACCACAATTTAAGATCAAATTTGGGGATTTTTATGGGGTTGGGGATTTTTTCTTGTAACTGTATCTTGCAGGGTTGAACCTGCCGACGCAATCACACAAAGAACCTTCTAGAGGGCCGATAACCTCACCACGCTAATTTTGAAAAAAAATTGAAATTAAGGGGGAGGGGGAAGTAATCTTTTGTTACTCTGACTCAAGTTAGGCTATATTGGGTAGCACCACAGGGACGGGGTAACGCAGGTTAAGTCCCCGCAAGGATTAGAAATAACACAATAAACCCCCCCTCCCCATCTTCTCCCTATATTTCTAATTTGTTTTAAGGATAATTGGGGTGGGGTTAGAACTGCTTATTAACACGCCTTTAACTTTTGCGAATTAATATCATAGACCGATTGATGAACTTAAAGAATAAATCCAGCTCTTAGCATAAGTAATGTTCCTTAGGCTTCTTTAAGTTATCATAATCACATATATCAAAGTAACTAATCTTATATCGATCTTAATCAATAAAATTCCAAATGTTCGGTACAAAACAAAGCATCATTGGGAGCGCGGTGAATTCAAATATACATGTGCAAACAAAGCCTAGAAAAACAGGATCTAGTGCAGTTCACGGTAAAATGTTCCTGGTAACGATTATCTCCAAAAATCTATTAACTTTAATGTCTGATAATGGACAAATAGTAAAAACGTATAGATTATGCTCGCACAAACTTTTCATCAACAAAAGAAGGCCTACAATTTTTCTGGAATACTCATAAGTCAAACATGCAGTTATGTCGCAGTGCACGTAAATGCGCGAAAAAGACTTATTTTACGCGTTGTTCTTAAGTGAAGCTTTCCCTGTGCATCATTAGATCTCGGCTATTCCAGATTATTTATAAGCTCTCTGATTTTTAATACGGTGTGCGGACATGTCATGTACGTTCAGCCGTTTGGCAGCTGACAGCCTTTAAAGTTCATAGATTTTTGGAGATCATCGTTACCAGGAACATTCTACCGTGAGCTGCAGTTGATCCTAAAAATATAAATGAAAACCAGAGTCATATTACTGGCTTCTCAATAAAACAGTGCAATCATATATCTTCCAAACAGTTTTATTTTCAAAGTTGCAGAAAACACAATTCTGTTTTTTTTGACAGAGATATTTCTTAGTGATAGAAAGATGCAGAAGAAATAAAAATTTGCTCAAAAATGTCCCTTGATTTTGAGCAGTTAAATTATATGATGGAAAGGTTTATTAGTTATTATGAGTTACCTGAGTATATTTCTTCCTTTCTCGCTCGTTTTTCAATACCTAAATCTTTGCAAAATCCTTATTTTAAAAAAATAATCAAACCTAATGACTTGTAATCTTTTTCCAGTATGGATTCCGATCAATATCCACTGGATTAGAACCGGTTCTCAGCCACAGTATAAAATCATATATATCATCGTATTAAAGACAATTTTCCATGGGTATTAAAATCATAAAATTGTCTATAATATGATGCAATAAATAACTTTTAAAATCTTTATGTAAGCTTATTAGATATTTAATGCTGCAGTGCAATGAAGCCATATCATGTGCAGTTTTTATATTCTTTACATTGCATTGATTTTTTTCATTTTTGAGAGGAAAAAAGTGTAATTATAAAACATACAGGTTTTTTTTTTGTTGGTTCTAGTTAGCCCACCTAAAATATAACAAATTATAATTTAATAATGTAAAAATAAGACAGTTTAATACAATAAATTTATTATTTAATTATACAAATGAGGAGTCAATAATAATAATAATATTTATTAGCAACAGATTTATGATAATAATAAGTAGTGGTTAGAGTTGCTAATATATTCAGAATTTATGAGCCAAGACTTTATAAAATGGTTCCACCAATTTCTCAAAATATGGTTCAAAAACCTTTCATGTCACTAAAAATTTTTCCTTTTAAACCATTTAAAAAGTCTTGTTTGATTAATTAAATGAATATTAATGCTGCTAGCTATGATTCATCAAAAATTTTATATTCAGAAATTTTCTAGGTCAGAATGCAGATCTCAAATTTAGGGCTCAAATAAAAATCTAAAAAATGATTCTTTGATTATAAAAACTTTCAAAGATACTTTTACAACCAAATGTCTAAGCTATATTTATTTAAGATTTAGCGGGTTAAATGTTATTTTAGGAAATATATTTTCCAAAAACCTTCCAATTTTTTTTTTTCTAAACAAGATTAATGCTCTTTAAACTTTGAAATGAAAAAAAACAAACAATTTAATTAAAATTTACACTTACAACATTATAACATGTATAATAATTCATAAATCCTCAATTAAAATAAAATAAAATTCGTTAAGTAACTGAATTAAAATATATTGTACCTGTAAAATATGAAATTTTAATCAATTAAGAGTTTTTATAATGTTAAATGTTATAATTCAAGAAAAAAAGGGTGTTGGGATAAAAATTTACATTAACAAAGTTTTTTAGTAACTGTAAAGTCGTTAATACAGCTAGAACAGTTCTTTTGTAATAAAAAAATTATGTATAACAAATAACATTATGATAAAACTTTAAATAAATACCATAAAAACAGCTAGTGCTCTTTTTAAAAATATTTTAGAACGTAAGTAGGTAATGAAAGTGAATATTTATAATTATGTGTTTAAAATCGTAAATAAAATATTTTTAAAATTGATGAAAAACTTTTTATTCTCCGCCTGATTTTTCGCCTTCACCGCTGGAGGCCGCCACTGGTGCCGGCTGGCTGTTTGGCGGCGGTGGCGGGTAGTAGTGCTGGGGCGGGTAGGCGGGCTCCGGCGTTGCAAAATAATTCCAGTAGATTAGACCAAGCAGCAGTAGCCCAACAATGGCGCCGATAACAATCATCTTCATGTTTTCCATCCAGAATTTGTTTTTCAGCTTGCCGGCCGACTTTTCAAACTGGCTGGCCCCGTCCTGCAACGCGTCCGCCTTTTCGTCCAGCTCGTTCAGCTTCTGGTCGCGCTCCAGCACCTTCTCCACGTTGTTGCGCATGATGCCGACCACCTCGTCGACCTGGGCCTGCTGTTGGGCCATGCGCTTCTGCGCCATAATCTGTTGCATCTGAGCGGGCCCGGGCAACGGCTTGCCGTCCGGTCCTAGGGGACGGCCGTCCGGCCCGACGGACGGTTTATTCTCGCCTCTCTCAACATCCGCCATTTTTAATTTTTGTTTTCGCGGGTTTTCTTAGACAAGGACAAGAGAGGTGGGTGGAGTGGCGAGGCTTGTTTTGGGTATAATATACGAGTGGGATAGGCTAGGTCACAAGTAGCTCTCCTTGTAGTGCCCTAAATATAAAGAAAAGCAAATGTCATGCAGAGTTTTTAAAAAATGTGTCAAAATCATATTTTCGTTGATGGATGAAAGAGAGAAAAAATTTAAATTGAATTAAATGCAAAACTCTACATAACTATGCAAAAAGAAATAAATTCTTACATGCTCAGCTTGAAAATCTACCAGTATAAATTAATGTTTTAGGCAATTGTCTTGATAAGGTTTTGCCTAAAATACGTGTTATTCATTCATCAACAATAACATGATTCATTAAATGTGATTCTAAAAAGTCTAATTTATATCTTTAAAAAAAAATTCATTATAAATTAAAATTTTTAAAATCACATAATTAAAAATATTCCATGTCTTTATGTGGAATATTATATTAAAATTCTTGTAAAAGCGTTTTTAGAGTGCTTTACAATTTAAACCAAACATAATAAAAATGATAGTTGTTTTGTCTTATTTTATTTTTTAAATAATTAAAATTGGTATAAGTTAACTGTATATTTAGGATTAAAGGGTCTTATAACCTTATCCCATTAGAATAATATAAAAAAATAAGTATGATTCAAAATATAAGATAAAAAATGAGATTATGATCCCTAAGAAATACTAAAGAATTTGTTGAAAAGGGCAAAATCATCGAAAATGTTAAAATCTTTTTTGATACTAATTCCATTTTTCTTTTAACCAGGATTTTTACCTCTTTAAACTATTATGCTTTCTTGTAAACCAAAGGTGTGCAATGAACTTTTATTTAAATATAAATTAAAACCATTTTTGTTTAATAACACGCCTTTGGTTTTCAACACTTGTTGTGCATTTTTAAAGCTTAGGACAGCGTCGTATTATTTATTACTTTATGTTTAAAGTGCATTTTTTGGCTTGCAAATATATTTATATGCAAAAAAATGCAAACTTTTGAGTTTTGATACATATGAATACGGATTTTTAAATTTTAATGCTGTTTTATTTTATTGTTGAATTATTTTTTGCTAGAATGTGAGCCTTAAGATCGACCCTAAGCAATAAAATTGTATTTAGGCAGAATGTCATCGGTTTTGGTGGCATTCTTTTCTAACCAATATTCTTATTTATTAAACCAAACTTTCCCCAGTTTTCTATGAAACGATTCTAAATAAAAATTTCCCCACAACGCACTTCTTTCTTTTACCACCTGCTTACCCATTTCTCTTTAGTTACAACACAAAACAATTTTTACGCCAAGTGGCGTACCACAAAATATACAAATTTTCACCAATTTCAAATGAAATTAATTTGCTGAATGACAGCCCCTGCTTACTAACTTTTCATCTTTTACGACTTCTTCCCCAGGGATCAAAAGGGATAAGACAATTGATGTGCATCCCCAATGATGATACACCAATTTAGCCCTTCTGTAGATTGCAATTGATGGTTGAAACGTTTGGACACTAAACTTAATGAACAATCCAATAAATCATAATCTTTATATTATTTTGTGTTTTTCTTTTAAATTAATTGAACGTATCTCGTAAGTTTATGTTAAGATCTTTAAAAAAGTATTTTCATTTAAATGAAAAAGTGATTTTAAAAGTATCTAAATAAAGGGGTAAATTGTTGAAATAATATATTTTCAAAATTAAGGTCATAAAATATTCGAAAGTTTTGTTTTGAAATTAAAAAACTGAATCTACCAAACAGGTGGCATGCAAAGATAAATATGGTCATAATCATTAGAAATTATTCTCCAAATCATATTGTATTTATATTATCTACAGTTTGTTTCAAACCAGCCTCTTTTCTTTAGAGGGTTTTTAATAAAAATGTGTAGAAATTTAAAAAAAATATTACTGAACATTTGGAAATCTTTATCAATAGTTTATTGTTTAAAAATATTATTAAAATATTATTGGTACCACTGTTTGAAAAGATTGAAAAACCCTGAATTCATACTAAGTCGTCTTTGTTTTATGTTTTAAAAAGGGCTCGGCAGCCGCAACTTAAACCTCAAATTTAAACCCGTTGGATGTTTTAAAAATTAAAAAAGAGAAATTGCTCTATGTGGGTCATGTTTAGATTTTTATCTGTTTTTTAGAATTGTAAAAGGTGGTTTCCCTGAGGCTTCCAGGCGGCTGAAGCTCCCTCCCAATGGCAACAAACTTACTTTTTTCCAATACAGGTTTTATCCTACTTTTTAAAATGGATTTTCGCGAGTGATGAAGAAGAAATAAAATCACCTTGTTTTGTCTCTAAAACTGTGTTACTTATAATAATGTAATATAAGCATTGAATTATTATTATTACATATTCCATAAGCTCATTATTAAAGAGCAAGTTATATAAGATATATTATTATAATATACCTTATACATACATAATATTGTTTTTATGAAAATATCTAATTTTCCGATAATTGAATGAATCAGTCATTCTATCTTTTTTATAATAGAAATTGTAGTCTGTTTGAGCAAGAGTTATAGAATAAATTCATTTTTAACATGTCTCATCCCCCCTCCCACCAAAAATTTAAATTTAACTATTCCCATTTAATTCAACTTAAAAGTTTTTTTTTGGGTGTACTGTAAATTTAGATTTAAGCATCTCTCTATTTTTTACTAGTTGCTTTACACCTAGAGAGAAGGGGGGAGGTCAAGAAAATAAATCATCCAAAGACATTGTTAATGCTTCCCTGGAAAGTCTTAGCTAAAGAACTTGCTAACCGCTGGACCTAATGGTTAAAGTATCTTATTGGGTCAAAGAAAGTTTTTGGGAGGGTACCACCAACCTCCCAAGAGAAATCGCCCCTGTAAAAAAAATCTCCAAAATATTTTTTCATTTTAAAACTAAAATTCCCGCAAGTGCCCCTATAGACCTTTAGGGGCGCAACCACTAGCGTAGATAAAAAAAAAACAATAAAAATTACCAATAGTGAATGTGAAATAAAAAGGATAATGATATCTTTTTCTGGGTTAATTACCATTACTGTTATTTTCCGAGCAATGTCCATTAGAAAATAATATGTGTAGTTTCATACATATAAATAAATAACAAGGATAATATTATTGTCAGAGGTATCGCAGCAATAAACAGCTATCAACTTTTTATTGTGAAGCAAAAGAATTTTGGGATCATGGAAAGAAAACGAAGTAGCGGGTTTCGTCGTATTTTCACATTAAGTTTTTGTTAGGTTACTTTAGGTTAGGTAAATGTTATTGACTGCCCCGCAGGGTTAAAGCCCTCCGCAGGGGCAAGAAGTAGGAGAAAAGCTGCTGTGAAAATACGACAAAACCCGCTATTTTGTTTTCTTTCCTCGATCCGAGTTTTGCTTATTACATCTGAAGCTAATGAAAATTCTTAAAATCCCCTAATAAACATGAAGTATTCAATTAACTGGACAAACGGACGTATAAACCTTAGTTATGGAATTGTCCCGCAACTAACAAGGATTTGATTATTAATAAGTAGCATAGTAACATAGTTGATTAGAATAATTAATTTTTTTTACTACAAAACTACAAAATTTCGTTTTACTATTGGGCAGATTAACACCCCCCCCCCCCCTAAAATCATTTTGGGAAAGTGTATTTTCCCCTTTTCTCAATCGCTAATAGTTTCACCCCCCCCCCCCTGATGAATGGCTGTGCACGCCACTGGATGCAAACATCCCTTTAAAAAATCTTTGGATAAAAATTTACAACCCTCTAGACTTCAAATAATATAATCATAATTATAAAACGATAAACTGTCAATTTGAAAAGATTTAAAATTAAGAAAATATAGTAAATTTTTTAAAACTGTTAAATAAAAACTCGAAACCTTATAGACTACAGTAGTTTTACGTTGTGACATACAGACGGACATAACTTATTAGTAGCTGCAATACAAATAAGTTTGGCTGAACAATAATCTGTAATACAAAGAAGAACGATGTCTGTCCGTCTGTCCGTCCGTTCCTTAAGATCTCGGTAACCACTGAACTGATTGGATTCTACTCTTCAGAGAATATACCTATTGGACCTGTGGTGGTTTTAGGCTATTTTCAATTTTCCAAAAACATAAAATCCCCTCAGCATTTTTTTTGGCAGTTATTTCATTTAGGCAGTTATTTTAAAATAAATGGCAGCACCAGAAATAATTAATTTTATAAAATTACCACTTGGGGCAAAGCCCCTAGAGGCTAGGGGCGAAGCTGCTAGTTAGTATATAAATGAAAATAGAATTATTCATCTTATCGGCGATTTAAAGAGATAAGACAATGGCCAATAAATTGTTGTACATCCTAAATGATGATGTTTTAGAGATCTTAATAAATATATAGACAAATAGAGTTAAATTAATAATTATATTGTTTTATATGATCTTTATACTTATATGTTACTTTGAACTTAATAAAGCCTTTGATAATTAAAATATTTCTTTAATTAAATAATTTAAATTGTGAAAATATACATTTTTTATTTAAAAAGTATTGTTGACTTAAACTATGAAAGTAAAGAATTAAACTTAAATATTTGATTCAAACAAAGTTATTACATGTTAAAATATAATATACTAGCGGCTGCGCCCCAACATAGAGGGGCTGAAAAACAGTCTTTTTTTTAATAAAAATTAAAGAGCCTAAAATCACACCAGGATCGGATCAATAAGATTATTCACTGTAAAGAAGGACCATATCGGTTCAGCGGTTAGTGAGATCCTTTGCTACAGACAAAAAACCCTTACTACTTTATGTAATAGAATACATATGTATCATATACATTCATCCTTAATATATATATATCATGTGACGTCATACAAAAAATTCATTATAATATATGAGGATAAAAACTTACATTTTCTCCAAAGAAACTATATAAAAACAACCTTTTTAAAGGTAAAAAAAGGAATGTTAAAGATTGTCATATGACCTTTAGTAAAAATAACATGTTATTTCGTATATATCTATGAATCATATGTTTGATAAGATATCAAACATATTTTTTACATTAAAACATCGTTATAGAAGCCTTATTTTGTAACAATCACTCTTAATAAATAACACTTTAAATAAATTCATAAATATTACTATGTTTTTGTATATAAAAAAATGAAAATCTAACCTGACTTAGTATTAGTGTAAAGTGTTAGTGAATTGTGTTATTGGAACTGTATGCCTGGCTGTATCAGCTACCACCAAACTGTTCCCGTGATCATCAGCCTCAAATATCGATTCTTCTTTTACCTCTCAACAACTCTCTCCCTCCCTCTCTCTCTCAACAACTGTCTCCCTCCCTCCCACTCTCTCTCTCTGTAACTGTCTCCCACTCTCTTACTTACTCTCTCTCAACACCCACAAATTACTCTCTCCCACTTCCCTTATCTTTATACATTTACTTAACCTCATTCCCTCTCTCCCCTCTGTAGGTCTCTGGTTACAACCTCCCCCCCCCTCTCTCTCTCTTTCTTGGTTTCTTCTGCCCCACCTCCCTTTTTCTGGTCGTACGGCCTCTGAATGATGATTGCATGAAGCTGGAGGCCTAATATAACATACACAACAATTTTATCAAATTTCTAGCCGCGAAACAGACGTTTGTCATTATAATATAATATTTTTAAGAATGTATTTGTTTATTAATTTTGTTAAAGTATATTAATAAGAAATATAAAAAAATTTATAAAAAAAAGAGTTTATTTTAGAATAGCAACAACAAAAAGAAAAAAAAATTTTATAAAAAGAACAAGTAAATATAATACCTACAGTAATTTTATTGTTAAATCATAAGCAATATAGTTACAAGAAAGATTCTAGAACATATATTTGATTATATGTAATTTGTAATATTAATGTATTATCTTAGATTATGAATAATCTATTTAATTAGAAAACACCTAAATTTCATACAAAGCTTCGTATTGGTCTTCAGTGCTTTACTATTATTAAAAGAGGAAAAATTAAGGAGGGGGTGGGGTAATTGGGCGAACCTTAATATATAAAAGCAACTAATAAAAATAAAGATATAAAAATTAATTAAGTGTAAAATTGGTAAAAACACTATGAAATATTTTAAGGTTTTTGGATAGGGCTCCAATGATATAAAGCTAGGCCTCCATTTATAAGCTTAATTTTTTCTCTTACAAATAAAATCTCTTTATCTACCTCCCAATAAGATTAGGTTACTCTTTTTAAAAAATAAACAAAAAAGAGCTATTTTTAAACACCTTTGCATGTAAATGATACTTAAAAAATTAATAAAACAATTCTTAAAATTGCAAATATAAATTTTTATTTCGCATTTCATTCATTATACGTATATATTGCTCTATATGTATGTATATAGAAATGCATTCTTCTTTATAAATATCACATACATATACTTGGAAAACAGGGATAGTTATTAGGATATATAAGTTGGAAGGAATTTTAAAGTTAGGGGGAGATTTGAAAACTGCATCAAATTTTAAGGATTTTTTTTATAAAATTCGTTTTTTGTATAATTCTTTATTTAAAAGCGGAAATACAATTTAAGTTAATTAATTTTGACATCTGTGATGGGTGGATTAAAAACATCTGCGCTCTGATTGGAGAAGTTTAAGTGTCGTACATCAATCACCCAATTAGAGCGCAGGTAGTTTCTAATCCACCTATCCCATCGATCAAAGTTAATTAACTTAAATTGTATTTCCGCTTTTAGAATTATACAAAAAACGAATTTTATAAAAAAAACTCCTTAAAATTTGATGCAGATTTCAAAATTCCTTCCAACTTATATATCCTAATAGTTGTGTTCATCAGTTGAGCACCTAAAAAAGAGGTATAAGGCCAAATCCTATAAAATTTACTTGGTTAATCTTAAGATTAGGCTTTCCATAGTTGTTTTGTCTTAAGCTTAAGATTTCTAAAATCGCTAAAATTGAATGAGTTTTTGATTTCAGGGAAGCTCCATAAATGTCCAAGGATAAGTATAGGCTATTTTTTTCTAGAATTTGCTTACCCCTTCTAATACAGAGCCCGTAGATGCTAATGGCACAGCCGCTACTATAATACAAAACATTGCAAGACTAGGAAACTCTAAATTCGATGAGTAAAAAAAGATGTGGTTCAGAGGGGGCAAAATGTTTGCAACGCGTACAAGAAAATTTTTTAACCCCCCCATAAAAATTTACCTCAGAGTTAACCTTCATAAAAACCACTGATTTTGGTTAGGGAAGGTAAAACCCCACATTTTGGGTCTAAAATTTGAAGAAAAAAAATCTCTTGATTTGTTAAAACCCAAGCGCATAAGGGGAGGGGGGGTGGAGATAAAACTAATACATTTAAACAATATTAGGGGTGGGGCGTCGACAAATTTGTGGCGTAATCACCATTTAAAATTACACCTTGCACATAGGGGCAACCAGGGGATTCAATTAACAACCCCCAAATCAAGTTTTAATCATTCTATGAGTATTATCATACCTGCAATGTACATCAGATTTCAAAGGAATCGTAAAAATACGCTTTTTAAGTAAGGTCTTTAAAGTCTGAAAGTCAAGATATGCAAAAATTTTCTTACCGAAAAAGGCATATATTTCGTGTTTCACTAACAATTTTGAAAGTATTATAAAATCTCTTAGAATTAACGTAATTAGACAAAATAACTTCTGATGAGTCATGTATTACATGTATTTTGACATTATAAAAGAAAACAACGATATTTGATTACTCAAAGACATATTATAATCGCCTGTACTGGTTTCATTTACCCCAACGGGCCCCCGTAGGGGTTTTAGCCGGTTTTCTAAAGGTGGGTGCATGAAAAGTTTGTAAGAAAAAGCTTTTAAAGGCGCTTTAAATGTCAAAATGAAAGATGTAATACATAAAAAAGACGCAAAATCATAGTTATGAGAAATATTTATTTGATTTGACTTTGAATTAAAGTTGATAATAAATATTTTCAAGTTCTATTGCACTAAATGATGGAGAGGGGAGGGAGGGGGGGGGGGGCTAAACCTAAATCTAAACCTCTATATGTTTGATGTTTTAATGTAACTGAATAATCGTTTCTATGGATTATTACAAATATCAGGGATCTAAAGGGATAAGACAAAGGTCAATAAATTGATGTACATCCCCAATGATAATACACAAAATTACCCCTTGTGTAGATTAAAGTTAGTAGTTAAAATGTTTGAACACACAACTGTAAAACTTTGGGGACTAGTTTTATAAACAGCCCAATGTCCCCTCCCTCACTGCGGAAAGGTAAAGTTAATATTTAAATAACGAAGTGTTCTTATAATCGTTCTAAATTGGAATTCTAAATTTGAAGGTAGGGGATATTACACTAGTCCCCAAACTTCAAAGTTTTATAATAACGTTTTTATATTCGTTGGCATAACAACTTTAGGAAATTTGATTGATTTTTTAATTGTTGGTTCATTAAGATGAGTATCAAAACTTTTCAACCACTAATTGTCATCTACAGACAATCAATTTTGTAATATAATTTATTATTTAATGTATCAATATTGGGGTTGTACATACATCAATCGGTTATTGTTTTGTTCCTTAGATCCCTGGGTGTTAATTTATAATACAAAGTAGCTTGATGTCTGTTTGTCTGTCCGTCCGTCCCTTAAGATCTCGGTAACCACTAAAATCTTCAGGGAATATATCTACTGGTCCTGTTGTGGTTTAAAGCTATTTTACAAAAAAAATTCCTCTAATTTTTTTCATATTTCTATAATTAGGATCGGTCCGTCCGTACGTCTGTTACAGTTAGCTCTTTTAGTTAATTTAAACAGGCTAGAATTGTCCTATCGATTTCAAACTTTTCATGCCGTTTTCTACAACAGTTAGGTACGACGTAGAAAGCACAGCAACTCTATAATTTTGTTACCAGAAAGTCCGTACATCCATTTAAAACAAGCTGATTCTTTAATTCTATGACTACAAATAATGGTTTTAAATGTTAAAAATATCCTATTCATCTGATTTTTTCAATACTGATTCCTAGTACAATAAGGTATAGTGTTATAAGCGAAGCATCTCTATAATAAAGTCCTAAAAACGTCAGCATGTCCTTAAACAGTAAAATGTATTTAATCAGTTTTAATTACAATTTTGTACAGACATGCAATTCGAATTTCGATCTCAAATTTTGCATGAGTAATCCTTGGTAGGTCTATTTTCCCTAAATCGAACAAAAAGTTGAAAAAGTAACGGCTAACGGCTCAGCCGTTTAGCCATTTTTTGGCTATTTTCAGGGCAAATCTGCCATAAATTATGTAGGAATCAACTTATTGAAACATATTTTTGCTTTAAATCATGTGAAATGATACAAAAAAGTCATTTTTAGATTTTTAGTACCAGCAACTAGCGGCTAGAACAGTTTGAAAACGTTTTGGAGCAGTATAGAGTAATATGTGGAGATAGGTTTCGTGATGATTTCCCTTAAATAGTTTTAAAAATAGCTAAACTGCCGAGCCGCCAGCCGTTAGCCGTTACTTTTCCAACTTTTTGTTCAATTTAGGGAAAATAGACCTACCAAGGATTACTCTTGCAAAATTCCAGATCAAAATTCGAATTCTAAGTGCCATTTGCTCACTGATTACGAGATGGTTGCATTAACACCCCCCCCCCCTTTGTCAAAATATTCTATTAAAATGCATTTCCCCAGCCCTTTTACGGTATTTGTCTTGTTAAAACCCTGCAGGGGGAGAATAATTTTGACACTTATTCTTTACTCCTCCCCTTAGTCTCTTAGAAAGATTCAAAATTCAATGACATATATTTTTTTTTAAATTCTTATTTATTAACATCTTAATTGAAACTGATGAACTGTTAAATTAGTGAAACAATTTTGTTCCATGAATAAAATGATAAATAAGTTGTGATTTTATCTAAAGTAATAAAAATTTCTTGGTGGTATACTTTCCTATAATAAACCTCAAAGATAGATTTTCTTAAGGTTTAACTAATCTTTGCGCACTTTAGAGAAACCAAAATTACCTTTTGCGGTATAAAGGGAAAAATGGGGTTATGAAAATGGGAGGGCATGAATAATGTAAAACTATAGAGCATTACAGACCTACTGACAAAACATAATTAAGAACTTGTAGAGTTTTAATTACAAAATTAATAATTATACTACAATATTTATTTAAAATAGAACACATAAGAAATAATCTACAAAAACTGACAAATTTCAATGACATATTCTTCAACATAAAAAATTGCAAATTTAATTTCAAACATAACAAAATAATAACATAAATTTCTAAGCATTTTTAAGCACTGATCATTTACAAACATAAAGTAAACATCTACCTCGAATTGGAAAATAAAATATGACTTTGAAGCCGATTAATATCCGCTGCATTAGAACCGGTTCTCAGTCACAATGAAAAATCTTGTATAGTATCGTATTACAGACTTTTTTCCACGAATATAAAAATCAAAATCATAAAATTAATACCAGTTTTATTAGCCCGGGCCTTCGGTTCCTCAGGACTGATAAAACTAAAATTCAATCTTAACATTTTTTATTTTAATATCCCCGCGGAAAGCTGTCTTTTATACGATGAGATAAATAACTATTAAGATGTATTGACCTTTCCAGTGTAAATGTGTATTTTTATTGCTTTATTTAATACTAATAACTTTTTAATTTGATCTAAAACATTATACCTAAAAGGCTAAAATTTTCTAATATTTTGATTTCTATTTATGTTGAGTGATAGTAGTGAGAGGATCACTTGAAGCGGGAGCATCTCCTTCTGGCCTCTTTGTATCATCCTAAATAATTAAATATTATGCAATGAGTACAAAAACCCAATTTATCCTACTTATTAGAGGTCTTAAGGGATAAGACAATGGATGATAAATACATCCACAATATCGATAAACAAGAAAACACCCCTCTTGTAGACTATTGCTGGTAAAGATTTCACACTTCTATTTTGTAACAAACCAATCTAAATGCAATAAAACTTTGGGTATCAGTTTAATTTAATTCCTGTCTATCTTAAAGTTGCGTTTCTGTGTATTGTTACTTATTTTCTTTGACAAAAAAATGGGAAGGAAGTGGGAGGTGTTAGCTCATATAACGACTTCATTCGTTAATAAAAAGTAATATTTTCTCGTATTTGCAATAATTAAAATGCAATTAGTTTACCTTTGAATCTTGAATATCTGATCTAGCAGAATATTCCCCACTTGGGGATAAAGTTGACAAACTATCATCCATTGGGGATTCCAGCGGTGGAGTTGGCACCCTTATTGACACAGGAGAACCGGGAGGTGTTTGCAGTCGGCTGGACGAGGGGGAGGCTGGAGGGGTGGCAGGTGCAGGTGGAGAGAGAGGAGTGGGCGGGGTGGCTGGTAGGTCAGCTTCCATGTACGGGATGCCATCATTCTAAACATTTTCTGTTCGTAATTTCATTTTATTCAAAGTAACAGGATGTCCATCTGTTTTATTATTATAAAGGGATCTTCAGGGATAAAACAATAGACGATTAGTTAATATACAATACATCTCCAATGATAATAAGCAAAAGTGGAAAATTTGGTATTCAACAATCAGAATTAACTGATTTTTTGAGCCAACGAATATTATGACATACAAACTTAAGGTGCAAGTGTGATTTAAAATCCAATGAATCTGAGGAAAATAAAAATATTATACCTGATCGTCGGATAATGAAGTTGAATACAAAGAAGCGGCAAGTGGGTGAAGTGGCAGCAGTTTCAGTTGTCCCAGCGGCTCAATTCCACTCATTATGGGGGGCAGCGGCGGTGGGGTGGGAAGTTTGGTGGATGTCGTCGTCCAACTTGTTGGCGCCCCTGTTCGCGCCAATTTTTCTATGTTGTCCTCTTCCTCTATTCTTTCTTTTTCTAGTACATATTTAATTTCATTACAATTTGTGACTATTTCAATTTAGGGTCAATTAATTTATGTACATCCCTAATGATGCTTTTGAAAATTACCCTTTCTGTGGATTATAATCGGTATTTTCAACGTTTGGACACTTAAATAATGAACTAACCTATCAAAATTCAATAAAAAACTTTGAGGATTAGTGATATATTTATAAACATCCCAATGTCCTCTCCCTACCTGATTTTAATTAGACAAAATAATTATAGAGTATAATAAAATTGAGAAAGGAAATAGTAGCTTTCGAAATATTGCGTAAAATTGTTAGTCAAATGCGCTTATTTTATCAAACTGTTTTTAAATATGCCTTTAATTAGCACATTTGACTGGAACCTCTCTCACAATTTTACACAATATTGCGAAAGCTACAATTCCCTTTGAAATGTTGATATAAAACTATATACCTGTTTCTTCTATAATGGTTTTATCTTCAGTAGGTGGCACCAAAGGTTGTTTCTCCTGAAAAAAAAACTTAGTTACCCAAAAAGAACACTACACACACAGCTGTCTTGAAATGGACCAAGACAAAATTGAGCTTCTAAACAACCAGTGCCACGCAGTATGAAAAGAAACATAGAGGATCTTTTCGTTTGATTCAAGAGAGGTGTGACTTATCTACTGACTACCTAGTATTTTTTTATTTATTAAATTTCAAAACCAGTTTTTTCTCCCTTTTTAAGTTACAATAACTCATTTGAATAAATCTATCGTGTTTTAAATTTTTTCCAACTTTTTTTCAATTTTACCTGAATTGCGGCATTATCCTTGCCGGGTGAATATTTGCCAGCCGGCGTCTGTTCTGACTGCTGCAGCGGCTCTTTGGCAGGTGTTCTGGCAGCTGCAGCTGGGGTCTCGGCAGCTAAATTTGGCGGGTTAATCTTTGGTGATCTTCGTAGCTCACTGGTGTCCTAAAAAATCAAAATTTTCCAGATGATTAAATCGGTTTCTCAAAGCCGGTTTATGGACGAAAGAACAACCAGTTATCAACTCTTACTTTGACACGTTAATCAAACAAAAAGAGAAACACAGCTAATTAAATGTCGGCCCTTTTTTATTCCTTATTTGAAAGGTGGGGATGTCACCCACCCCAAAAAATAGCTTATAACGACCACATGACTAGTAGCTATATTTCCTAAAGAGCAGAGCCCAATCGATTCAGCGGTTACCGAGATCAAATTTTGATCTTCATACGGATGACAGAGAATTTATGTTCATAAATAATATGTTATTCCAATAAACTCATAAAGTTTCACAAATCTATCATAACAAGATATTTTTACAATAGTAAGTCCAAAATGAATATAACAATTATAATGCTGTCACCCAGGTATAAGGTATAACCAACAAGCGAAAAAAAAACTGAAATAATATTTGTGGGGCAAATGGAGAGGTCGTCAATTTTACAACGACAGCTGAAATACAAGCATAGGTTTCGTGATTTTTTCCCGAATTAATTTTGTTATTGGTATACGCTGGCTGTCACCTGGTACATAATTTCCACAGCATGTTCAGCAATGGGAACATATTTATCCTCTATCTTCAATAACAGAATTGTTTTGTCTGTATGACTTCTGTGCATCGGGTGGGGGTGTAATGGGGTCCATCTGAAATAATATAGGTATTGATATTAAAATAAACGAATAGAGGGGACGGACACGAGTTATGTGTAAACCTTAACCAGGGGTGGGGTAGATATACCACACTTTTCTGGGATCTTGCCAGATCAAGTATCAACTGTGGGGAATACCAAAGGATGACTCCATGCAAAATTTTAGCCGGATCCGGCCAAAACCGGCCGGGATTTTTATGAAAAATGTAATTTTAAGCATTTTTTTTTTAAATTTTAGATGAAATTTTGATTTTTAAAATTTTTTTGGGGGGCCAGAAATGGCTGAAACCGGTCAAAAGACAGGATTTTAACCATTTTTTCAACTCTAGGGGTCATATCCAGTGTTGAGGAATTCAGATAAGACCTTAAAGCAAAAATCATCATTGGGGCGTACCCAGGAGGGGGCTTTATTTACAGATACCCCCTAAAAACCGGAAAAAAACCCGGTTTTGGCCGGATCCGGCTCAAATTTTGCATGGAGTCATCCTTTGGTATTCCCCACAGTTGATACTTGATCTGGCAAGATTCCAGAAAAGTGTGGTATATCTAGGGTGGGGACCCTGTACCAAATATGTATTGGGTCTTTGAAATCAGCTAATAGCGTAGGAAAAAGAAAAGAAGCAATTTGCTGGCAGACGAAAAGGGTCTCCGACATTTAGGCCAAGTAGTTGTCTGGATTATACATCTATGCTTAAAATTTAATGTTTTGATATAAAGAGAAAATACTTGGAAATTTGGTAAGAACCTTATATAAATTGGTTCTTAATTAAAAAAGGAAAATAAGGTTCGTATAACAGAGATTGATACCTACTTAGGTTGTTCAAATATCCATAAAAAGTAATTTTGTATCATGTATGAATTTAACGCAGGACTACCTATGCATTTCTAAAAAATAGCTTACCGATTTTTCACATGTAGTTTTTTTGTTCAAGCGGTTCCGAGATCTTATATGTCACACATAAAAAACTTAATACCTGTGTAGAACAACTCCTTTCATTTCCTCCATGGGTATCCAGTTGTTCCAGGAGTTCCTGCCACCCTTGGCTCTCCACTCCGCCTCTGGCCATACCGGATCAATCCTACGCCCCAGGTTTATGTTATCATACACCATCAGAGGGTCAATTATTCTACATATTTTCAACATACATCAATAAAACTCGAAATATCTCGACAACCAACTCTTTGATTTCACGACCTTTGTCTGAAATTCCTTAAAGTGCATGGTGATGAGTTGCTCCTGTTTATGGGCCAAGGCATTCACTTTTGGTTGATCATATTATCGAAGGCTCATATCGTTGTATAATTTCCAATATGATTAAAATGCCATACAAAAACAATAATTTTGTAATTTTTTTTCTAACTCTTTCTATTTATCAAACTTTTAAAGTTTTATTTTGTGTTAAAATATGAAGTAATTCTGTTTTGTTTCTCTTGTATAATGTGTAATGTATTCTCTCTTATGCATAAAATAGTTGGGATTATCTAAATAAACAAAGATTTTACTTGTTTTTGTTTTTACCCGTCTCTGTTTTTTTTTTACGTTTTATTTGCTTTACTAAATTGTCTATCGATAATTTTGGACTATTCTATGTACAGTTTTTGTTCATGGGAACAAGGTTAAGATTATGTCCAGGTATTAAAATATGCAAAGGTATTTTCATAATCCAAGGATTGGAATCTGAATCCACATTATGTCAAGTTGGCTATCCATCAATCTAAAATCAATCTCAATATCTGAGTATATTCGAACCGAAAGAAATCGCCATTTCCGTTGATTATCCAATCAGAATGAATACATAGTCGGCAAAGATGCCTCAGATTGCCATCTTGTTTTTTTTTAATGATCCAAACTTAGATTATCAGATAATCTAATAAAACTAGCATTATCGCAAGTTTATTAACACAGCATTAAGAATATTTAAATTAAGTAATATTTGTGGATTCATCCAGAATGAAAATTTTCAGACGTTAGATTAAATAGATAATATAAGTTTTTTTTAAATGTATGTTTCCCTGGCAACCGGCAGCTGTGGTCCAATACTGCGGGTCTTTGACCTCACAGACGGGGTACCACCATCCTCTTTGTTCCGGGGATTGTTTGTCGGGGTGTTTCCGGCCCCACCCCCGGGCGTGCTTCCCAGAAGCCCTAAAAATGGTTTATTCATTTTATCTTATAAATTCTTGATAAACTCAAATAAGAATGACATTTGCCATAATAACACGTAGTCAACAAGGTAGTTAGAAGGGAAAAATACAAAAAAAGATTCTAAATATATATGTACTTAAATATAAATATGGTGCCATTAAAGAAATATTTCATCTTAGAAGGACGTCCAATTTTTTTTTTTTTTTTTGATGGGGTAAAATAAGGGTTTCAAAGAGGGAGGGTTAATTATCTAATGTATTTTTCAAATTTTAGGGGGGTAAAATGAAGGATTTCAAAGTTGGAGGGGAGTAAACACCCCTTAATTTATTAAGGCATGTCTTTAAAGAATTAGTTTATTAGTGTTGTCTTTACTATTCTAATAACATTCTTTAGATACAATGTTATTAGAAAGATAAATATTTTTCATTACGTGTTTTCCATCAGTACTTATAATTTGATTATAAAATAAAATATGTAGTTTATATATGAATTATTCTAATGAAAATTTTGAGTTATAAAACTATATTGTAATACATTAACAACAATACCTATTAAAATAATTTCTACTCAGTAACAGAAGATGTAAACAAATCAAGGATGACAACAAACTTACAAAGAGAGGAAGAAAAAGAAAAAAGGGGTTAACAATTAAAGAAAATTAAGAATTATTAAAAACATATATATATTTCTATTGTTGCATGACGAACAGAATGACAGAAATAGCAATTTTTAAACTGGATGATACTCTTTAGAACGGGGTATCTTCACAAAAATATCAAAATATCTATCTTAAATAGCAGCAGAGAAAATAAAAATGCTATTTTTTCCTTTTCTATATAAACATACCTAATCTAATTTTGATACAATTAACTACCGCAAAAATGTTGAAAATCGGAGAGAAAATCGGCAAAAAGATAAAAGTATTCGGAAAGTCATGGAATGATATAAAATAATTAATATTCTCCATAATGATTAGACACTAATTATAGACATTATTGTTTTTGTTTAAATCTTATTAATCTTAAAATAATAAATAAATTTGTTTGTAAGAAACACTAATCCTCTTACATCATGGATAATAATAAAAACAAAGACAAACATGTCCATAGTATCATAGTAGCGTATCAAGAAAAGAAATACTTTTAATGAAAAATCAGGATTAGTATGTGTGTAGACATAGTCATAGTGTTTGGACTTCGTATTCATAGCTTAGTAATGGAAACATTAACTTTTGACCCCCCCCCCCTCCACCCCCAGACCTTCATTGAAGCATAATTCACCTAACTTATTTTATAATTAGTAGGCAATATATTGCTCTGGTTAGTATACTTTAGGAGCAAAACTTCTAAAAACTTTTAACTTACCTGCAAGACTAACTGTGCTTGGTTTACTTACAGATGAAACAAGGCTTGATCTGAAAAATAATAATATATAAATACATTAACAATCACGGTACATAATCAAAAGAAAACCTGATGGATACTGTTAACAACGTAGGGCCATACCTTTATTGTAGGTCCAAATACACTAGCATCTTAATTATTGCAGACAACAAACCCTTTGATTACACAAACTTTGTCAGAAAGTCCTAACTGTATATGTTCATAAGTTGCGCCTGTTTTGGGCCAAGAAAATTCACCCACTCTTACTATTTATTATTACCTAGCATCTGACATAGTAGCAGTAAGTACAACTTTACAAATCAATAGTTATGGCACGGTTTGGGATTTTAAACTCATCATCTCCCCAGAGACTAGCTGATGCGCAACGCATTACGCTACCCTACCAGATTGAAACCAATCAAATTTAAATTTAAGTACCCAACAAACAAAATAACGCGTTTAAACAACTTTGGGCACCACTGTAATTTACAGTCAAATGTCAATTAAAGTAAAAGAATATTAACACAGCCAAGTCGCTACAAAAGATCATAAAGACCAAAGATCAAAGGTGCACGCCACTTAAACTTGGTAGTTGTCTGGGTTATATATCTATACTTCTACATTCATTCAATGTTTATTGTCTAGTTCCTCCCTGCTAATTCACAAATAAAATTTAAATTCTTACATTTTCAAGAAAATATTTTGTTATGTGACATTCCCCAGAGAGATATTGTATGTAATAAGAAGATCAAAATACAAACAATAGCTATTTATCGCATCGTATTATAAACAGCTTTCCGCGGATAAAAAATGTACAATTATTAGATTAAAACCAGTTTTGTTAGCCACTATGTACAGTTTTATAATCGTAAAAAAATGGATTAAATACGATACGATTCATGATTTTTCAGCGTGGCTGAAAACCGCTCCTTATCCACCGGATATTAATCGGTTTCGAAGCTATAATGGAAACTAAATTCTACTATTGCAATTTTTAACTTCAAACAAAAAACGAATGAAATTATCCGTAAAAATAGGTTAAAATAATTTATAGGAATAAAAAGTCATTAAAAAAAATAAAGTAGAATGTAAGCAGAAATAGAACGATTTAGTGTCAATTCCCAAAAAGACACATTAAGACATATTTAAGGTAAGGTGCAGAAAAGCTTTGCTTTCAATTATAGATCCTTTGAACATCGAAGTGTTGCTAAAGGGTATAATAGAGATCACATCTTCAAATTTACTTTGAAAAAAAAGAAAATATATTAGGTACGATAATGGTTAGCTGTTGATGTTAAGAACTTAAGTACACACATCTTTTTCTTTTTAAAACTAAAATCTAAAAAGGGGGGGGGGGGTTGACTACACCCCCACCCCCTCACAACAATTTTTTAAAAACTTTTTCCTTTTAAATCTAAAATACAAAAAATTGGAAAAACTCAAATTATTACCTCTGGAGACAAAGCACCTAATGGCTAGGGGCGAAGCCGCTTGTATTTCTACAGAAGTGATAACGACCAAAATTTACCTATTGCCAGGAAGAGAGCCCGCCCTCAAATGCTCAGGTAGGATACAATCACCTCCTAAATTAAAGTATTCGTTTTAAGAAAAGTTAGAATCATTTTATTATGTTGAGTTTAATTTTGAGTTTTGATAGAATAGATAATACTTATATTAAATACTAATATAAAAGTAATATGATATTTGTAGATTAATATCTCGCTAATGTTATATTTCTTCTATCTTTTCAAACTGGAATTGAAAGTCCCCTCCCCCTTTCATTCCTTAAGTGCCCCTAGAGGAATCTGGGAGGAAGGGGGGGGGGGGGAAGACATCGCCGCCACTAATATCAATTATTTCAAATTCGCCTGTAGAATCTACACATTCGAGTACAGAAGAAACTTAAGAAAACAACCATTCTAAGTCACTAACTTTAAACAAAAATTCTTGAGGATGTCCCATAGTGTAGTTATTAGCGCACTACGCTGTGGTTGAAAGAAACCGAGTTCAAGTCCCCACATAGACTTTGCACTTGGTTGACAAATGCTGTCGCAATTTGTCAGATTATGATCGCGCAACCTTCCCTGATATGCCCTAAGGTTGTTGGGAGGGAGATTTGGAGGAAGTTAAGATTCTACCAATCAAGCAGCCTTAACCATGCTTTCCCTCGTCCATGCTCCTCATATGAGAGTGATTTTAATTAGGGTGGCTTAATATGGAACACCTGCCAAAACTCTAGGCCAAGGTGATGTAATAATTAAGTTGCTTCCACGAGAATTGCGGGTCAGCTTGTAATGTAGCATAGAATACAATCAGGTGTGCGCGAAGCTTACCAATCTAAGATTGGCCAAAGGATTCTCACTTCCAGTCTCCATGTGCATCTGAATCCTAACTTCAGAGAATCAGGGCTACAACAACAACAACAAAAATTCTTGATGGTTTGCTTTTCCTTGTCATAAACTACACAAAGATATTAAAAAGTTTCGCTGCAAAGCAGAATATTTACCTGTATTAATATCACAGTCGACACCCCTGCTACCAGTAGAGCAGGATCCAATACACTTGTCCCAGATCCTTTCCCAACACCTCTGTATTGCTGACTTAAACACACCGAGGCTCAAGGGTCCTCCAAGAACACCAGTTATCTGAATAATTCGATTGATTGATTGATGCACTATCGATTCAATTGTCTGTTTGCATTTGCAATTAACTTTTTGACTCGTCACAAAATTTAGAAAAAATAAACAAACTAAACGTAAAAATTAATATATTCTATGATGTTCACTCACTAATTGACTTTTAGAATAAAAGTTAATCCTTCTAAAGGGTCCCTAGGGGCGTAGCCGCTAGTCTTAAATATGTACTTACCTTTAAAATGTATATAACATTAACTACCGTCTTACATAATCACAATATAAGTAATGGGATTTGAAATCGAAGCATTTTAAAGTGGTTAAATAAAGAAGAATATAATACAGTTTGACATAAACAAAGCATATTTAATAGTTATCAATATATATATTGCTATTGCATTTATTTTTTATCAAATTACCTATATGTTGTTAATATGTAATATTCTAATAAATAAACAAATACCAACAAAATAATGAAAATAAAAGTCTATGTATTTGTTTTCTTACCTGTTCATTTGTATCTGCATAACTGGTTGTCAATGGGGAAACATAAATTGGGTAACCTACACAGATATATAAATCAATCTTTCAGTTTCTTATACTTAATGTATATTTGATAGAGGTAACAACCTAGGAGGGAGGATTTAATGGATATAATAACTTCTATGACTTAATGTCAAAAACTTTGGGTACTTTTAATAGTATTTTGATTGGCTGTTTGCAAACTAGTAGTGGCTACACTTGTCAACCAATAATTTCTAGATCCAAGGGTAACAACAGTGTGAATACTGAACATAGAATTGTACCAAGAAGGGAGAGCTTACGAATGATGAATTGATGCACACCCTTAATTATAACAAACAAAATAACCCCCTCTGTAGATTAACACTATTTGTAGAAAGTTAAGACTCTGTTGTTTTTTTTCCAATCAATCACGAATTAATTAAGATATTCGAATACTTTAAAGTCAACGAATGAGAGATTATGTATTTGAGACTAATAGAATGTTCAGTCCTAAGAATTAAATGTCCCCAATGTTTTTAACAGGTTCAAAAAAGAATTTTGTATTATATTCTGAAGTACTTTCAATATCGTAATGAAAGTTGTACTTTAAGAGCTGTACAGTTTTATATCCGTAGGTGTTAAGATGCAAATATAATATTTCAAATATAATCTAATTAACTAGGTGCAATAAATACAACTTAAAATTAAATTAATTTCTTCATTAAAAACACCGAAATTTTTCTCATCTTAATTAGTAAGGGGGTATATAGTCAGGGTTGTCATTTTGGGCGGGCAGTTTTGGGCGGGCGGTTTTGGGCCGCCCAAAATAAGGTCCTTTAGGGCAGTTTTAGGCACCCCCCTTTTAGGGGGAGAGAAAAGGGGAGGGGGTTAAAAAAGAGGGGAGGGACGGGCCTATTTTTTGGGTGATATCCTTATACTAAAGTAACAGGATGTGTGTCTGTTTGTTTGTGTGTCTGTACCGAAGGATCTCGCTAACCGCTGAACCGATCGGGTTCTCCTTAACAGGGTAGCTTCTCATAGGTTCTGGGAAGGTTTCTAATTATTTAGGGGGTGGGTATCACCACCCTCCTAAGAGAAATCGCCCCTAGAAAAAAATTACACTCCCCAAAAACTTTTTTTAAATTTTTTTAACTAAAAATAAAAATGGAGGGGGGGGAAAACCCATCCCCCCCCCCAAAAAAAAATTATATCCCTCCCCCCAATTTTTTTTTACTTTTTTTCAAATCTAATATAATAATTGGATTATCAAATTTGACTCTCCCCTCCTCAAGTGCCCCTAGAGGCCTCTAGGGCCGTAGCCGCTAGTTAACTATATAAATTAGTAAGCTTTTTTGTATCTAGAGAAGGATTTCGCTAACTGCTGAACCGATATGGCTCTCCTTTCCAGTGGAGCTTTTATAGGTCCTGAGATGGTTTTAGGCTATTTTATTTCTAATAATAAGTCTAGGTATGGTTTTAGGCTATTTTATATCCTTTTTATATGCTTTTTACAACATTTGCCCAAAAAGGGTGCCCAAAACCACTTTTGGGCGCCCAAAACCCGCCCAAAACCTTTTTGGGCAATTGGGCCGCCCAATATCAAAAAAAGTGCCCAATTCGACAACCCTGATAGTAAACATTTATATGTTTAGGAATATGAAAAAAAGAAGGCATAATGAGGAGTTTTGCCGCGTGATTTAGTCCCTGTGTGAGTGTGTAACTTTTGTTTCTTAGTGTTTAGACCTAAGTAGTAATGGAGTAGGACGAGACTTTATTTTAGCCATCAAGCTCCACATTTATTTACATTTGGATAGTCTCTAACAGAAGCCTGTGGCCTATTAGGACCTTAAATAAAATCAATGGGTAATGGATATAGTCCCTTTCGTGGCAAGGGGCGATTCTTCGTATTTTTCTCCTATTTCTAGCTCTAACCCAACGGGGCCGATTGCCTAACCCTGTGGGGCAATCACCTAACCTAATCCCAAATCAATAAATCACATGCTATTTAAAGTTTTCAATAAAAACTAAAAGATTTATTTTCCTAAAGGTTGATCACAGCTGGAGTTGATAATATTTCTCAAAACTTGCTTCGCGTTCTGGATACTTCCTCGTTCTGGGTTACGGTTCCTAGGGGATTAAAATTCATATCCAAATCCTTTTATAGTTATAAATTAAGTAGTAAGCTTTTTTTGTCTGAAGATAAGGATCTCGCGAACAGCCGAACAGATATATGTCTAAATGTTACATTGAAGATACTTATTAAAATGGGGACCGACCAACCTTAAGTGCTCCTAGAGGCCTCTAGGGGGTGTACTTATTAGTATCATATAAAATAGTAAGCTTTTTTTGTCAATAGTGAAGGATCTCGCTTACTGCTGAACCGATAAGGTTCTTCTTTACATCGAAAATTCTCATAGGTCAAGAGAATGGGAGGTTTATCAATTACTATTTTGGGAAAGCGTATCTACACCCTCCAAATAACCCCTAGGAAAATGACCCCCTTAAATTAAAACTAAACTTGAAAGTGAATGGTCAACTTTCCCCCACCCATTCCTAGAGGCCTCTAGGGGCGTTGTATATGAAGTAGCAACATGTCCAAAGTTGTGAGGTGTTACATTCATATAGTCAGAAACTAAGAAAGCCTGAACACAAGTTGCGTGGCCAAAATGTGTGGTGCTTAGATTATTGAAGAAAGGGCACCACTGGATATATACGTAGATATTGAGACAGGGAAAATTTTGTCGTCACTTTAGGTTGCTAATATAGTGTTCATTTATTGGTCTGTAGGTTCGTTACCAAACGTGTTGCTTGTTCCCTTTGTAACTCCAAGCATAAGAGTGCTGAAGGATAATGTAAACAACTTTAAATTCAAAGTGAGTAGGCCTTCCTTCCCCTTTATTCAACACCTCAAGGTTAACACTAGGGTTGGGACGGATATCCGGTCTGGCCGGTTATCCGGCCATATATCCGGTCATTTTCAATATCCGGCCGAATACCGGATATTTAAACTATCCGGTTACATGATATCCAGCTGATTTTTGACGCCGGATATCCGGTTATCCGGCCGGATACCCGGTAATTTGCCGGATATCGAACGTTAGCCAGATATCCGGCCGAAACCGGATATCCGGCCGAAACCGGATATCCGGGTTTATAAATCAGCCGGATATCCGGTATCCGGCCAAAAAAGTATCCCAACCCAACCCTAGTTAACACCTCCCTGGACCCTGACAAAACCCTGTGCACGCCTTTCCAGTTCACAAAAAAATATGTAAAAGCTAAATGTGCTGCAAAAGAACGTAACATAACCTTTCAAAGAGCAGCTGTTGATGATTGGGTTTCAGAGAAAATGTAAATTTCATTTTTTGACACCACAACAAATATGTAACTCTACATATATTTCACTGAATAATATTATTTCTAAATGGATTCATATAGGATATACGTGGATATATTGACAGGGAAAAATTTATCGTTAAATTTTCTTGCTAATATGGATATCATTTATTGGTCAGTTCTTTTATCCAGTAGCAGAGGAGGGGATGGTTTAAAAGGGGGTGCATGGGGGGGGGGGTATCATTTTATTTTAGAGCATAACTTTATTAGAATACATGAAAATCTGGCGCAACATCCATGTAATATTATGTCGATTTATTTCTCACATATATTCTGTATAAAATTGAACAACATTGTGTTTTAAATGAATGTTTTCTTAATTATGATCAGAGAATTAACAATGTGAATAGAAAACTATTTTTTTTCATTCACTATTCAATATCTAACATAATGTTAGTGCATAGACGATCAATTGATGTACTGTACACCCCAAATGATTATAAACAAATCTACCCCTTCTGTAATTAAAAGTATTAGTCGAAAAGTTTGGACACTCCAAGCTTTTTTACTAAACAATAAGAGTAAAAGTTTATAAAACCTTGGGTACTAATGTAATTTCCCTCCCTGCGTTAAAACCTGAAACTAACCTAAAGAATATGAGTTCTTGTTGTTGTCCAGCCCACAGTCCACGAACACATTCTCTATTTAGTTTGATCACACGGAAACTCAAAAACCTGTAAATTATACATGTTTATATCGATAAACAGTTAAGTTTAAATAAAGACATATGCATTTAGAAAAAGAAGATTATTGTACTGTTATCTTCAAATAAACCCATTAGAAAGCCTTTAAATTATTTCCTGATACTTTCAGAAAAACTTTTTTTTTGAAAAATTGCCAAGATCAGTAAATTTCAAAAAGACAGACAATTTATCATATTGTGAGATAAACATCAAATTACTGCAAAGAACGACAAATTTTCTAATAGGTACTTTTAACAAAAAAAACAAAAATCCGATAAATGGCTAAGATACGCAAAATTTTAGTTGACCAGTTCTTTACTATTTACTATTGGTCTGATCGTGTAAAATTAGACCCTTAAATAGAGAGATAGATAAAACTACCTTTTATTTAGCATAATTATTTTATATTCTTCGGAGCTATCATCCACAACGTGTCTAAGTGCCAGGAGGGATGGAGCGCCTGACAGAACTGCAGCTCTCCAAGCTGGATCACCCTCGTGAGAAATTACAAGTTCCTGAAAAATAAGACAACAATTTATAAACCTGGGCACTGTAAATAAATTAACAGAGTCTAAATCATAAATGAGTAGAATATCATTTGTAAAGGGGGGAGGCGAAAGTGACACTTTTTGAAACCAAAACTAAAAGTAAACAAAGGAACTCAACTAAAAAAAGAGTTACAGGTCTGAGATTTTGCATGGCAGTTGCTTTATAGGGGTAAAATATGGAACTGCGAAGAAACGGCGGCGCAACCGCCAAAAACCGCCGTTTCCCGCCGAATTTTTTTTTGCCTTTTCTCGGCGGTTTTCGGCGGTTGCGACGCCGTTTCTTTACAGTTCCATATTGTACCCCTAAAAAGCAACTGCCATGCAAAATGTCAGACCTGTAACTCTTTTTTTAGTTGAGTTCCTTTAACTTTTAGTTTTGGTTTCAAAAAGTGTCACTTTCGCCCCCTCCCTTTGTCCTAATTGCTTTTAATTAGGTAGTTATTTCAGTTTTATGCAGAATAGAGCGAGCATGAAATTAATTAAACTTTTAATTTGCTTTAAATTGCTGTATACAGTGGAGCTATATAACTGCGTAGAGTATTACCTTTTCATATCCATATGTTAGGATTAATTTGTAGAGTGCAGCTATACAACTGCGTAGAGTATTACCTTTTCATATATTATGATTAATTTGTATAGTGCAGCTATACAACTGCGTAGAGTATTACCTTTTCATATGTTATGATTAATTTGTAGAGTATTACCTTTTCATATCCATATGTTAGGATTAATTTGTAGAGTGCAGCTATACAACTGCGTAGAGTATTACCTTTTCATATGTTATGATTAATTTGTAGAGTATTACCTTTTCATATCCATATGTTAGGATTAATTTGTAGAGTGCAGCTATACAACTGCGTAGAGTATTACCTTTTCATATGTTATGATTAATTTGTAGAGTATTACCTTTTCATATCCATATGTTAGGATTAATTTGTAGAGTGCAGCTATACAACTGCGTAGAGTATTACCTTTTCATGTGTTGTGATTAATTTGTAGAGTGCAGCTATACAACTGCGTAGAGTATTACCTTTTCATATGTTATGATTAATTTGTAGAGTATTACCTTTTCATATCCATATGTTAGGATTAATTTGTAGAGTGCAGCTATACAACTGCGTAGAGTATTGCCTTTTCATATGTTATGATTAATTTGTATAGTGCAGCTATACAACTGCGTAGAGTATTACCTTTTCATATGTTATGATTAATTTGTAGAGTGCAGCTATACAACTGCGTAGAGTATTACCTTTTCATGTGTTGTGATTAATTTGTAGAGTGCAGCTATACAACTGCGTAGAGTATTACCTTTTCATATGTTATGATTAATTTGTAGAGTATTACCTTTTCATATCCATATGTTAGGATTAATTTGTAGAGTGCAGCTATACAACTGCGTAGAGTATTACCTTTTCATATGTTATGATTAATTTGTAGAGTATTACCTTTTCATATCCATATGTTAGGATTAATTTGTAGAGTGCAGCTATACAACTGCGTAGAGTATTACCTTTTCATATGTTATGATTAATTTGTAGAGTATTACCTTTTCATATCCATATGTTAGGATTAATTTGTAGAGTGCAGCTATACAACTGCGTAGAGTATTACCTTTTCATGTGTTATGATTAATTTGTATAGTGCAGCTATACAACTGCGTAGAAAATTACCTTTTCATGTGTTGTAATTGCTGCGTAGAGTACGGCAGGGTCTTCATATTCGTCAGGGAGCATAAAATGATCCTAAAAAGAATCAATATAATATACCTATAATGATATAATAATATTGAAAAGGCATATCATTTTTTGTTTGGATACTTTTAAACCTTTTTTGGCAAACTGGTTCACTAAAATCAGTGAGGCTCGCAGTGAGGCAAAATTATCCCCACCTAATTTTAAGCGAGCCTCATTGATTTTAGTGAGGCAGTGAGCCAAAAGGTTTTTTAAGAATCCACCTCAGGATCAATTTATGTTAATTATCAAAAGAAATCTTATACATAAATAACAGGATGTCTATCTGTCTGTTTTTATATACCACTAAACCGATAGTTCCAGGGAAAGTTTAAAACTATGTAAAGGGAGAGTAGTTCCACCCTCCCAAGAGAATCCGCTCCGCCAAAAATACCCCTTCCCAAAAAATAGAAAGAAAGGACAAAAATATATTTACAGAAGACTTACATTCTTTAATTTGCTAGATGAATTTTTCTCTAATTAGAAATTCAGATTTTGCTTTACAAAACAAAAGTTTTAATTAACGTAAAATATTGAGAATTTTCATGTAAAAGTTTAATTGGACAAACGGATAATATTTAGTATTTAATTCAAATTTGATGTTCGTTAGAAAGTTATTTATAAAATATTTTCAATCATTCATTTGAATTTCAAGAACAAATATGTAATAAATATTTTGACACATATCATTTTAAATTTGGTTTAATAATAAGCGGATTAATCCGAAACGGATTCGGAATCCCGTTTCTGGTAAAGACGGCGATAGAACCGTTTCTCAGCGAATTAGACAATCTGGAATCCAAGTGCTCATAGACGTCCAAGGGTAGGGTAAGGGATGATTACCCCTCCCCCCACACTCAAACATTGGAATCCCTTTATTTTAACCCCACTAACATTTAAGAATAATACATTTAAACTAACCCACTCAAAGGTTTGAAACTCCCATATTTTACACCCTCTAAATAAAAAGCTTGGATGTCACTTCATTAACTCTTTATATACACAATTATGGAATCTTGACCACAAAGATTTTTTTATCTAATCTTGACAAGTGAGGTATTTTTGGAAAGAGGAATATATATAGAAAACGTCTAGGTATGTAAATTAGAAAATCCGCAGAAATCATATTTGCAAAAATCTGCAATGTTATTTTGCATAATTAATTTCATGCCTTAAATGACAGATTTAGAAAAAATCTTTTTATGAAATGTGTTTATCTATAAGTTTAGAACATAATTAAGGCAAAAACATTTTCTTTAGTGTTACTTTTTTCACCTTATATATGAAAAAAGCAGTTTCTCACATTTTATGATAAAAAAGGGTATAGGAACAAAAAATATGTTTTTTCTTGATGTAAACACAATAATTGGCATAAAATCTATCATCCTAAATGTAAAAATCAGATATATAATCCTTTTTAGGGTCAATATAGTGCAAAAAGTAACCAAGACATTTTTGCAAAGTATGAAAATCTAAAGAAAATTGTTCTTTTTGCTTTTGATATATACATATCAGATAAATGTATATAAAATTAGTGATCAAAAACTATAAAACATGTTATAAGTTTTTTCAACACTGTCATTGATTAAATTGCACTTTTAGGTATAAGAATTACCGAAGTAGTGCATAAAAACTCTTTTTATGAAGTAATTAAACAAAATAAATGCCAAAAAAGCAACTACAAAATGGTCTACTGCATTATAAAAAACGCCTAATTGTTGATTTGAATTTATTTTGTTAATAAAAAGAGTTTTTAAGTGCTACTTTGGTAATGAGTAAACCTAAAAGTGCATTTTAATCAATGATAGGGTTGAAAAAAATTATAACTTGTTTCAAAGTTTTTGATCACTAATTTTATATACATTTATCTGATATGTATATCAAAATCAAAAAGAACTATTTTCTTTAGATTTTCATACTTTGCAAAAATGTCTTGGTTACTTTTTGCACTATATTTGCTCTAAACAGGATTCTATATCTGATTTTTACATTTAGGATAATAGATTTTATGCCAATTAATGTGTTTACATCAAGAAAAAACATATTTTTTGTTCCTATACCTTTTTTTATCATAAATTGTGAAAAACTGCTTTTTTCATATATAAGGTGAAAAAAGTAACACTAAAGAAAATGTTTTTGCCTTAATTATGTTCTAAACTTATAGATAAACACATTTCATATAAAGATTTTTACTAAATCTGTCATTTAAGGCATGAAATTAATTTTTTCAAATTAACATTGCAGATTTTTGCAAATAACTTGCAAATATGATTTCTGCAGATTTTCTAATTTACATAGGCGTTTTCTATATATATTCCTCTTTACAAAAATACCTCACTTGTCAAGATTGGATAAAAAAATCTTTGTGGTCAAGATTCTATAACTGTGTATATTGAGTTCCTTCGTGTTTTTAGGTTTGGCTAAATAGTGGATCCTGACAGATTCACTAAACTCAAGAAGCCTAGCCGTTCCAGAGATTTTTAACTTACCTGATGTAACTTGAGACTCATTCTAACCCCCGGGGCCACAACCCTTCTCAGCAGTTCCATGTCAGAAAAGACCCATTCGTCTCGTACTGAAGTTATTCGAAAATCTCCCTAAAATATAATAATAATTCTTAGGTTTAGAACGTTTGTTTGTATCCGTTAAAATTATTTTCTCATAATGATAATCTACTGGGTTTATTATTATTTGGATCTTACACCAGATTTTCATGGTGTATAATAAAGTGAACTCTGTAGCGGGCTAAAATAACGATCTCCTTCATCCCCCTTTACCCCATCCTCTTTCTAGATAAACGGCCCCACCAAGAAATGCGAGGGGAAACAGCCTAAAACCATACCGTGATATATGTAAAGCTTCCCTATAAAGGAGAACTCAATCAGTAAAGCAGTTGTTGAAATCTTAAGCTTCAGATAAAAAACAAACTAAATAATAGAAAATAGGATTGATAAAAAGTACAAACCTTAAAAAGTGAATAGAGTCCCACGAGGAAGAACTCCATGGTGGAGAGAGCATTGTGTCCAGCGGTACCCAGGGCACGCCTACCCATCAGTGACAGGGCCAGGCACAGGGATACCAGGTCACTATCACGTCCAGATGCAAGGTTCCTGTCACGTGACCTAATAGATAGAAGCCTAGAAGGTTATCGTCTGGAGTAGCGAAGCCACTCTATAAATAGGGCATAACTGTCTGTTTATCTGAGTCACTTACATTGTGTTTTGAGATATCACTACTAACTTTTGTTGTTTACAAAGTACATAGCAAGTGAATAGCATTATTTTATCATATAATGAAATGTAATTAAAATGGAAAAAAAATCAATATGTTCATAATATTTAATGACTTTCTGGTCATTATTTTGGAATTGACACGCTTTCGAAATTGTAACTAAACTTTTCAGGAATACCAATTTTAAATTCGATAGGACAATTCCAACATGCCAGAATTTACAAAAAGCTATTCGTTACTGACGTACCGACCCTAATTGTAAAAAGCTTCGCTTATAAAATAAAAAAAAATAAATAAAATGAACGCAATTGTTTTTTAAATTCTCCATATGCAATTCAAAATTATACAATAAAACTATGTAGAATGAATACCTTGCACAGTATTGAATCCAGGACAGGTAGATATTACAGAATGAACTTCTGGTAATTCCAGAAACACGAAAGTCAAAATCTTCATCTATATTGCTATTGAACAACGGGTCCAGATCAACAAAATTCTAAATAATATACCTAATTATTTTTTAAAATTCTTAAATACACAAAAACATATTTTTTTTTATTTCTTAAGAACAGAAATATTTAAAAAAAATAATTGTTCTTACTTTTAACTCACAATAGAATTTCAACTTTTATTATTGTACAGGATTCACCTTTATAGAAATGGATTTATTATTACTTTGATCTTGCACTAGATTACCATGTTGTACTCTAATAAAGAAAACTTATAGCTGGCTAAAATAATTTACCCTTCATCCAACCCCTTTACCACATCCCATCCCCTCCTACTAGATGAACAAACTGACCAATAAATGATGTCCTTGATAGCAATCTAAAATGAGGACAATCATTCCCCTGTCATAATATCCACGTATATTCTATACCTATCCATTTGTCTTCCTTGACTTTTTATCTTACCTTATCTTGTAAGAGCATTTTTAAGTGACCATCATTTAGATAATTCAGAGCTTCATCCTCTTTTAATGGGATAGTAATATCCAACAGACAACCAACCCTTTGATTACACGATCTCCATCTGAAAAGTCCTAACAGTGCATGTTAATGAGTTGCGCCAGTTACTGGCCCAAGGCATTAACCATATATTCAAACTATCATGTCGCGCACCTGACCATTTTTAACGTCTTTAGTTATAACACGGTGTCGAGCCGAGTTTCGAACCTATCACCTCCTAAATGACCAGTGGGGATGTGCTACGTGTTGATCAACGGTCACGGGTTATTCCTTTACTTTACTAATTTCCAAACCTTGTTAGCCGTATTCTTGATTGCTTCTTGAATAGTCGGGCTTGTCAACCAATCCTTGAGTTTAGGGCTTCTTACGGTGTAGTAGATGATAGATTTGATGTAGTAAGATACAAGTCTTTTGCGCAGATCAAACAGCTAAACAGAATATAACATTGCCAAATCATTTAGGTAATAGTCTTTCTATTATGAAAAATAGGCTTTTCAGAGGTGTATATTCTGAATTCCCCTTGCTTCAAAATATGTCCCCACCCACTATTTTTTTTCTAGAAAAAGGGGAAAAATGTAAAAATGTTTCCAGTACTCCTTATTTTATTCATTTTTTTTTATCCCCTATGCTAGAAATCTATTTAATTCAAGGGGGGGGGGGGAGAGACATTGAGCTTTTTATTAGACTAGTCACTAGTTTTATAATAACGTTTCCTATTCGTTGGTCTAACAATTTTGGGGACTTTTCAAATTTTAATTGGTTGGTTTATGAAGTTCAGTGTCATATCGTTTCAGCACTAATTGTAATCTTCAGAAGGGGTAAATTTGTGTATCATCATTGGGAATTACATCAATTTATCGGCCATTGTCTTATTCCTTTAGATTTATTTTTTCCTCCATATTTAAATCAATCTTACAAAATATTGTACTTACTTAAGTCTTATTCTAAGGAATGTTAATAAGATTTGATTTATAAGAATCCAAATATATAAGATTTTTGGTAAATTCAGTTATTTAATAAGTGGAACACTAGCCCCCCCATCCCCCCCCCCCCCCCTCCACAAATAATAATCTTTGCGAGAACTTTCCAAAATTTGTCTTGAAATCAAATAACATCAGGGAGGGAGGAGACAATTGACTTTTAATTATTTTGCACCCCAAATTTAATTAACCTGTTATACCGTTCAATTTTTCAAAACTTTATTATTGGGATAATTATATATCTATCCTTTTTTAAAAGCGAAGCTTTTTTATAATTAGGGTTGGTCCGTCCGTCACAGAGAGTTAGCTCTTTTCGTAAATTGAAACAGGTTAGAATTGCCCTATCAATTCCAAACTTTGCATGATGATTCCTGTAGTAGTTAGGTACAATTTAGAAAGCGTAGCAACTCTATAATCAATACCAGAATGTTCGTACATCCATTTGAAACATGTCGATTTTTAACTTTTTTGACAACAAATTTTTGTATGTTAAAATTATCCGATTCTTCTGATTTTTTGAAAACTGATTCCTATTACAACAAGGTACAATATTATAAGCAAAGAATCTCTATAAACAAGTCCCAAAAATGTAAGTATGTCCTTAAACAATATCATCTATTTATGCAGTTTTGCAACAAATTTACTTACAATATTGTTTGTACCAAAGAAGATAAAGTATAGAATAGAATCCAGGTAGAAGATTCTGCCTGGCTAGCCTGAAGTAAAATTGGAACTTTTGAAAGATCAAAACGGCTATAAGGCTGTTAGTAAATAACATGATTTCAGTAATTATTCAGAAAAAATATTCAAAATAAATTCCTTTTGCAATAATTTACTAACAGCCATGTAGCCAAGAATCCATCTTTCTCTTCCCTAGTCACAATGGATTAAAATGGAATTTTATGTGCAAAGACTTTAAAAAATTTAATTAAGTAAGAAAATTATTTTTTAAAAATGTACCAAAAATATTGGCCTTAGTATTTTTATTATAGGTTGCGCTCCTATGTTTGATTTCAAACAGCTAATTATACATACTAGCAACTACATTCATACATGAACTTGAGGTAGGGGGGGGGGGGAAGGGGTTTGACCCATTAAGCTGACCCTTAAAAATTATAAATGTGGTCAATCATATTTATCAAAATCAAAACAATAGTATGTACATTTACATGTAACATTTCATCTTTGTCTAAAACGACCAAGCATTATCTGCTGCTTTCACCCTCAAATGGTGTGTATCAGACGTGGAACTCTCTTAGTTAGACACTATTTGTTAAGGTTCATTGATTACCTTCCACTCATTGAAACTCGATTCAATATTTTCAAAATATAAACACATCACGAAATTTAAAAGCATGAAAATAAAACAAACATTTAACAGTATATATTAGAATTTAAAACAAAATAAATAATTCTAGTTTTGTCCAACTAGTCATTGTGATTTTTACTTTAGCCTTATTGTCTTTACTGCGCAAGTCAAAGATTCCTTCAAATTTCCCAAAAATATATAGGGTTTTCATTTCTATTCATCCTTATTCTATGGTTTGTACTGATGCATTAATACTCTGCAATTCAGTTCTGACAATCTACACGTGTTAATGTTCGTTTGTCCTTCCATTTCAGAGCTTCCTTTTATGGATGTTGTCATCCTTGTTGTGTTATACCGTTCAAATATTCAAAACTTTATTATTGTGATATTTATATGTACATCTATCCTTTTTTGTCCAATAAATTGAGACCCCTGCCTAACTTTAACATTATGAAGTGGGTTTATGGACTACCAGTGCTAAAATGAAGGACTAGTCTGCCGATTATATTATAAATATTTTTTAAGGTACGCACAGTACATTTAAAATACATAAAATCAGGATACAAATATTTTCTGTTAGACTCTTCAAAGACAAGAATTATTATTGCTACAAAATATATTTTCAGGAAAACAATAAAACGTAATAAAGTAAAGAAAATCTAATAAAAATTGGTGCTTTCTTTAAATTAAAGCATTTCCCCTTATTTTGGAAGATTGTTATAAATAGGATGTTAGTTTTTTAAGCTTAACCACTGCTAGGGACAGTAAACCTAAGTGGGGGGGGGGGAATCACCCCTTTACCCCCCCCCCCCCCCTCCATAATTGGATGTCCTTGGCCTGGAGGTTAAGTACTCGACTAGGAACCTTGAGGGAAACCGATCAAAGATCAACCAATGTTTATAAAAAAAATCATTTACCTCTAACATGGATTGTGCAGAATTATTGGAGATACTGTATCCCTCCAGCACGTATTTGACAGCGCTCACCTCCCAGGATAACCAACGCTGGCTCAAAGCAGCATTTAAACTAAAAATGAATTAGTTTCTTTGAATAAAGGTAATTTTAGCTTATAAATATTATCGTACAGGTTAATTTAGACAAGATACGAAAGTGTTGGACATTTTTCCAGACTAAATAAGACAAAACTTTATATTTTCGTTTATGTGGATAATTTCATACAATCCATTAGACATTGATTTTCCTCACGGCTAAGAATCGGTTGGCCTTTTTGAAGTTTTAACAAAACAAACAAAAAATATAACAAAGAACAAAATGTTTGTAGGAACAAATGTATTATATCTTCGTCTGCTGGAAAGTCCTTTTGAAGTTTTACTGATTATTATTGCGTATTATTAACTATCTAGGGGTAATAAATCTATTCAATATTAGAATTTGTTTGTCTCTAAATAACTTTAAATTAAAAGAATAGAGGGGGCACAAGCTATAAGTTTTGGGTTTTTTAAATCAGCCAATAACGTCGAAATATAAACGCAGTCAAGTCGGTACAAAAAGCAATTTGCTAGCAGGCGCAAAAAGTTCCCCATCACTTAGGCCAGGTATTTGTCGGGGTTTTACATCTATACTTATACATTTATTGTTAGAACTCAGGAAGGGATATTAGTCCCCAAAGTTTTATAATAACGTTTTATTTTTTGTTGGCTCAACAACTTTGGAGACCTTAATTAATTTTTATTGTTTAATTAAGTGTCCAAATGTCGAAACCAATAATTTTAATCTAAAGAAGAGGATATTTTGTATATTACCATCGGGGATGTACATCAATTTGTCGGCCATTGCCTTATCCCTTTAGTTCCCTGGTTAGAGCTGCATGTGCATACCTGAGAATATGAGGAAGATGGCCTGGATCACAGCAACAGCAACCTTCATCATCCTCCACACCCTCCGTGATGGCCTCCACCTCGCGTTGGTGGCAGTACGTTCCTCGAAACTCTAGGCCTCGTACCTGCAATATCAAGGGACAATGTCATCATACCTTGTAGTAAGTTTATTAAAAGAACAGAGGGATAATGGAAAGAAAACGAAATTGCGGGTTTCGTTGTATTTTCACAGTAGCTTTTCTCCTATTTCTAACCCTGCGGGCCATTCATTAACATTTACTTAACCTAACCTAAAATAATCTTTCAAAAGCTACTGTGAAAATACGATGAAACCCGCAACTTCGTTCTCTTTCCATGACCAGAACAGAGATTGATGGGAAGAGCTTAAGATCTTAATAGCTTGATCCTTATATAAAAGTTAAAAAACAGTATATTTGTCTGTCAGTCTGTACCAAAGGATCTCGCAAACTGTTGAACCGATATGGTTCTTTACAGGTAAGATTCTCATAGGTCCATGGAAATGTTTTTGAACTATTTAGGAAGAAGGTACCGCCATCCTTCAAGAAAAAGCGCCCCTGGAAAAACAATAGGCACTCCAAAAAATAATAGGATATAATAAAGTCCTTTTTTTTATCTGTCCTTTAGGATCTCAATAACCACTTAACCGATAGAGTTGAACTTAGGGAAATTTTACTAAGGTATTATTTATAAGATTTTTAATTTTTTTAATTAAAGTCATAGGATTGTTTTAAGCTATTTTCGGATTCTCTAGAACCGATCCGAGTTCTACATTTAGGGGAATCTTTAAATAGAAAACGTAATGGTTTTAGACTTATTATTTTTAAATCTATGTCTTAGGATAGTTTGAGTTGAAAAAAACTGTAGTTATACCAAATCAGTTATCCTATAAAAGTAAGGTTTTTTGTCTGTAACTTGAGATTTCGATAGCTATTTAACCGACTAAGTTCTCCATTGTAGAGAAGCTTTCAACGGGTTTAAGATGTTTTAAGGCTATTTCATGGTAAGATTATTGTCATATTATGGTTTTAGGCTATTTTTGCCTTTATTAATCCTTCAAATATATAGCCCTAAATACTAGGGGCACAACCGCTTGTCTATTTATAAACTAGACAAATAGAAATGATTTTTATTTCAACTGTACTTTGTTTAGAGATGAAAATAAAACTACTTTAATTCCATTTCCCCACCCACTACAAAAGATCAGAAGATAAACAACAACATACCAACAAAAAATAGTTTATTTTGCTGAATACAAAATGGGCCAAACAACAATGAATGAAGTATAATTCTATGCATTTTATGATTTTCTCCAGGGGCTGTCATTCAGCCAATTAAATCCAATTCAAATTGCCGAAAATCAAATATTTTGTTGGCTTAGAGTTGGCGTAAAACATTTTTTAAAATGTATCTTAAGGGAAGTAGGTAAGAAGATGGTGGGGGGGGGGGGAAGGGAAGAGGGTTTGTGGGGAAATTATTACTTAGAAATGTTCGTCAGAATCACCTTTCCTTTTCCCTGGATTCTCATATTACATTTATTCTAAATTGAATAAAATAATTAACGGAAAACTTACCTGAAAAGTACACAATCCATTTCCAAGTTCAATGATATGAACTAGACAGTTGAGATAATCCGAGGCTAGCACAAAGAAATCTCCCTGTTGTACTTCTCCCCATCGGCCTTAAAGGGTTAAAATCATTTTATTATTCTTTTTAATCTTATCAATAGGAAGTACAACTGCTGTCAGGTGCTTTAAAAGAAGGGAATCTTTAAGTATAGGACAGTGGACGATTAATTGATGTACATTCCAATTATAATGTTCAAAATTACTATAATATATGATTAAAATAATGGTGGAAAAGTCAAGACTCTGCTAGTTAGAACCAACCAAACAAGATTTTTCAAAATAATCAGAAATATTTAAGGCAACAAATAGAAAAACGTGTTTATAAAACTTTGGGTACCAGTATAATTTTCATCATAATGTCCCTTCCATTCCTGGAATATATATATTTGCCCATATTAACGGTTTGGTAACAATAGATGTAAGATATACGTGGATATATTGACACTCAGGGGAAAATTTGTCGTCAATTTAGCTTGCTTATGTGGACCCCGTTCATTGGTCAGTTCGTTCATCCAATAGGAAGGGAGTGGATGGAGTAGAGGGGGTGTAATTATTTAAGCCATATAAAAATCTGGTGCAACATCCAAGTAATAATATATCGATTAGGGTAACTCATTTTAATGCACCAACGGTGACTGAGTACTACAGAGAAATTTCCTAAAATTAAAGGTATGATGGATATATTACCTAGCATGATATCACCAGCCAGGCTATGCTGTAAAGATCTTGTCAGATGTTCGTAGAAAATACTGTTCAAATTATTGTCATCAGCTCCAGGATTTCTCATCTCAACCTATAAATAGTTATTTATCGTATCGTTTCAAGACAGCTTTCCGTGGATTTTAAAATGAAAAATTATAAGATTAAAGCCAGCTTTGTAAACCCATAGGGGCCGAAGACCCGGCTAACAAAACTGGTATTAATTTTATGATTTTTATTTTAACATTTGTGGAAAGTTGTCTGTAATACGATTCCAAATATGATTTTTCAGTATGGCTGAGAACCGGTTCTAATCCAGCCGATATTTAAAGTTTTCGAAGCCATACTAGAAAACATGATTTATTTGTATATTCTGTATAAATAAGGTGATTGAATTATACATTGAAACTTAAATGTCTATTGTATGGATGACTGCATATTTATATTTTAACTACTAATTTACTTTACATTTATTAGGATAAATATCCCTGCTGAATGCTGAATATTGACCTTGATACGTTTGTTCAGTTACTGATTAATCCATTTACAAAATTTGTATTTTAGTTCAATTACAAAGTAAATTACAAGTACCTGGCTGGACAGTCTAGTATTGCTGTTATCCACTCTCTTGGTGTTGTAATTTCTCTCCCAGAATTTGACCGGCCTGGCGTAGCTGCACAGGAATATGGTAGAGCCAAGGAAAGGATTCAGTGGTGATGACAGGGCTGAAGAGACAGCGGCCTAAACATGATTAGAACTCGTGAAAGTTTTAACATGGAATTTGAAAAAAGCTAACTGCACCTCCATGTACAGTATAAATAACACAAAATACAGGGTGCGCCACATATCTAGGGACTTTTTTAAAACGGCCATAGCGTCAAAACTACTTGACCAATCAGGACGTTTGACCCCACTATAAAAAGCTTAGGTAATGACCTTTTAGCAAAAAAAATCTTTGGGCGAAGATGGGCTCGTACTCCGAGCTGGCCGCGCTTATGTTCAACAAGGCAGATTCGAAGTGCGCCGGTGGTATAATCTGGATTCTCAACTAGGGCCCACTAAATCGGACCTCAGCCCATCTGTAGATGAGCTAGAGGAATGCAACTTGCTGGGGATACTGTTAGATACATAATTAAGACACTAGAAAAGACTACAGCTCTTTAACTAAAATGGCTTGGCTTTAGTACTCCGTCAAAGTGAAACGTGGTAGATTTAGAGATGTCAAAAACGTCAAAAATCGAGTAAAATCGTGAAATTTTCTTGTTTCTCGACGTCAGATACCCATATGGAACTTAAAACTCATTTTAGACTATGAATTGCGCTGATAACCCTAGATGAATCTTCCTGCCATTTCCAAAAAGGTATAGAACGTCGTTCTAGCTCAACTGTGGTCCAAATAAGAGCCTCCGTGTCAAAGGGTAGCTTTAAAGTTGGGTGAATTTGGATCCTGCGGTTACTCACATTCCTAAGGAAATGGGGCCTCCCAGCAGCCCGATCTTAATTCAATGGACTTTTGGACCTTGGGCTACTTTGAAGCATGCACCAATAGTATAGACGTACCCATATTATAAAGACCTCCCGCATTGCCACTATCAAGGAGAACTTCGCCAGCTTGGACAGTTACATTCTGACCTTGGCCTGCCGGCAGTTGAGGAGGCGGGTAGAGGCGGTGATTGATGCTGGCGGCGATTTTATTCAATGATCTAATAGTCATATACCTAATTTGCTCCCTAGTTTTTAAAATTTAATAAAATCTTTAAAATTGACGATTTTATGTTTATTTGTTTACAATTTAGAAAAAGTCCCTAGATATGTGGCGCACCCTGTAGATAATATTCTGGTGATAAATCCTTATATCCAGTCCATTTTTTTTGTCAGAGTTAGGATTAGACCCGATTTATAACTATTTTGAGGGAGGATACCTCTAACTTCCCGTTAGAAATAGCCATAAGAAATAAATAACCCCCCCCCCCCCCCAATTAATAATTAAAATTCAACCTTTTTTACCTTTTTAAACCTAAAATTAAAGTGGATGGTCGACGTATCACCACCCCAACCCTTCCCTTAGAACTCCATAGAGGCCTCTAGGGGGAGTAGCAACTAGTTAAGAAACAAAAAGTCAAAAGTTTATATGTAAATACCTGTAGAAGTAACATAGCCGAATGTGGAACAGAGAAGGGTTGTGCAAATGCATGGAACGGGGAGCCCCAATTTATTTGATGAGGAGCTGCGTACGTGATGACAAACTGACATTTCAGGTAAAGTTCCAGTAGTTTCTACAAGGGAAACATTATTGCATTTTTATCTTATTTCACACAAAGTATATTGTTAAGCACTAATAACCCCTCCCCCCTTCCTCATTTTTGAAATATATTGAAAATAAGGGAGAGGGGTAATATGTGTAATATTTCTTTACATTTAAAATTATCCCCATTGAAGGATCTTTTTGTGTCTGTAACAATGCAAAAAATATCATTGACTACAAGAGTATGATTAATGAATAAATTTATAAATATATATGTATAACCCAGGCAACTACCTAGTTCCTGTGATCGGGACCTTTTTCGTCTGATAGCAAATTGCTTTCTGTTTTTATGTGTTATTATTTCCGACTCTTGTGGCTGATATTCAAAGACCCAATTTAAAGTCGACCCCGTGAACATATAGTTATTTAACTTTAAAGATTAATGTAAACATTGTTTCCCTGAAGAAGAATAGAAGTAAGAAAATAATCTAGGAGGAATGGTGAAGCTCTGTCCAGGCTTGGATCCAGGTTATTAACATATCTGGTGGCAGGATTATACTGGAATATCAGGATACACAGTAACAGGTTCATGTACTGTTTAGAACAGTCAGAATAACATATCCTGAATTAAACAAAGTAAGTACATTACAATATGTTCTTAAAGTGATTCCTATCACAGAAGGAAACAACGAACAAAGGTAATCATAAAACAATCACATCTATAAACTGGCAATAGTTGTATTTTGTGGAATTTTACACAGAAAATTGGCGGCTGTAACCACCCTGCCTCTTTTATTCTTCATATAAATATAAAGTATAAAATATATGAATTTAGGTTAGGTTATATTGGATACATGGCTTGAGCCTCTTTCAAGAGTTAGGCATAGCAAAAAAGTCCAATTAAAAAAATATACATACATATTACATATAAATAATGGGGTCAGTGCTGTACGGTCACTTTAAGGGTAAGCACCAGAAACATATAATTATAAATTCTATTAAAAACTTACCTTAAGCATTTGAGTAGACAGATTGACATAACTAAAGATCCACCAGTAAGACCAAACAGAGATGAAAATATTGTTTTATCCTAAGAAAATAAACTCTTTCATACTTCCTTAAAAAGCATATCATATTTCTCATTGTTCTTCTTTTCAACTGGCATTTAACCCTTTTGCTTTTGTGAAATTAAATTTTGCGAAATAATTCACTTGCTATTACGCTATCTATAATACAAAGTAGCTTGATGTCTGTCCGTCTGTCTGTCCCTTAAGATCTCGGTAACCACTGAACCGATTGGATTCTACTCTTCAGGGTATATACCTACTGGTCCTGTGGTGGTTTTAGGCTATTTTCTTGGGGGGTGGGACACCCCCAACCCCCCCAAAAAACATAAAAATCCCCCCCCCTATTTTTTTTTTTTTTTTTTTTTTTTTTTTGCAGAAGATTTCCTAGGTCCTTTGTATTTTTTTTGCAGAAGATTTCCTAGGTCCTTTATTTTTTTTTGCAGAAGATTTCCTAGGTCCTTTATTTTTTTTTTGCAGAAGATTTCCTTGGTCATTTTACGAATTTCACCTAAATTTTTTTTTGATCACCTCTTGGGGCAAAGCCCCTAGAGGCTAGGGGCGAAGCCGATTTTAATAACTTATGGATAAGAAATAGCACAAGAACAACAAGAGTTCTTAGAAATAATCAACAGTACAATGTTCCATTTGTTAGACTTGAGACATTTAAAAAATTCCCTTACTCTGATCTACCAAAGTTATGGAATGAAATCATTATTCCTAACACTAATCCTAATCCTGAAAATGATAATAATAATGACGAGGTTATATATACTTTTAGCAGTTATGTCAAGAAAAAATTTTGTATGAAACTTAAAGATTTTTTGTTAGAAAAACTTAATTTTATTTGTAATAGAGAAAACTGTTCTGAGTGCATAAAAAGGTCCTAAAAACAACCTCATTAACATTACATTTTTAATTTTAATGAAAAAGAACTATAATAAAGCATACAATTTATGAAAAAAAATGCAGAAGTGTATATTCAAAACAAGATTCATTTCGCCCTGCTGACAAAAATATTCCCTTCTATTTTCCCCCTATATCTTTGGTGTTTTTGGTCCTATTTTCAATTTTTTTCTGGATAATAGAATCAGAAGATGTTTGCAGTACACTTTCATTCACCCCCCCCCCCAGGCTGAATATACACTCCAGAAAAAATGTATAATACCTGATAGACTGCACTGAGAAAGATAGCAGGATACACAACAGATTTTTCCAAGGTAACTGCCCAGATTAGGAATTTCTCCCACCACATGACAACCGCGGGTTTGTGGACCTTAAATTTACAAGGGATGTTGAGGTACAAGACAATGGATGATAATACAAATTAAATATATACTAACAAAATTTCTTCTTTTGTAGATTTAAAGCGTTTAGGGAAGTTTGAATACTAAAGTCCCCAAAGTTTTTAAGCCAATAAATGTAATATCATTGAATATAAAATATTGTGTCGTCAATTTAGGTTGCTAAAATGGACATCACTTATTGATCGGTTCATGGAGCAAATGGAGTGAATATGGGGGGGGGGGAGGGGTCGTCATTTTAGCCAGCTACAAGTTTTACTCTCTAACTGGTGTAAGATGCAAATAATAATAAATCTTTTGTAAAATCGTGTTTATAAAACTTTGGGTACCAGTACATACAATTTAGTCAAATGTTCCATCCCCTCAGCTAATTACTCGTAGAAATAGGTTTGAAGCCCCTTCCCTCTAAAAATAATATTTCATAATTCATGCCATCGACCCTAATTGTTTTTCAAGAAGCTCTTTAGAGTCAGTAAAAAAATGACGTCATACAATACAAATGACATAGATAGGCCAATACACAGACTATTTACCAATGGCAGACCAGTACACATTTTAATTGACCAATAGTTGGCCAGTATGACGTCATTTTTTATAGGCACTACAAAGCTTCGTTTAAAAAAATAAGTTTACCTCAAATTGACCATGCTCATGGGATTTCAGTACAGGGGCTGCTATACATTTCCAGGGATATTCTTTTCTCATCTGTTTGAGTTCAGTACATTAATATCAACATTCTTACAAACATAAACAAGGGTAATTTAGTTGGAACATTTTTTTCTTAGAATAGAAAATTCAAATTAACTTTCATGTACATACACCTAATAGTGTTGAAAAATTTATGGTGTTAAATTTCAGTAACCTTTTATCTCATAAAAATATGAAATATAATTTGAAACTCAATCTTAAAATAAATTTCTTATCATATTAGAGATGTTTTACTTTTCAAATAAGATCCACCAAAATTAAAATAGACAACAATTTTGTTAAGAATGGAACACTAAAATCCTAATTTATTGATTTACTTTAGTTTTCTAAGTTAAGCATGAAATGTGTTAAAAGACTGTAACAGACCAATCTTTAAAGGTAGCATAAAAACAGGGAAGACAACATCAACATAGCGAAGCACAAAAATCATGCATGGACATCCGGACCAAGAAAATTATAGAGTAGATATACAGTGTTCATTTAAAAGTTGAGTGGGGATAGAAAGAAAGAGAAATAAGGGAGGGGGGGGGGGGGGGTTAATGCAACCATCTCGTAATCAATGATTAAATGGCACTTAGAATTCGAATTTCGATCTGAAATTTTTCAAGAGTAATCCTTGGTAGGTCTATTTTCCCTAAATCGAACAAAAAGTTGGAGAAGTAACGGCTGGCGGCTCAGCCGTTTTTTGCCTATTTCAAGGCATATTCATCATTAATAACCTAGGAATCAACTTTTTAAAACATATTATGGTTTTAATTAATGTTAAATGATAGCAATAACCATTTTTTAAAGGGGGGAGGCGGATGTGCCACTTTTTGAAACCAAAAGTAAAACGTGCATGATCTCAGCCTATAAACGAGTTACCTACAGCTCTAAAATTCTAAATTTTCACTTGACACTCGTAAGATTTTACACTTGTTTTTTTTAATATTGACATGTTTGAAATATTACAAGTGTCACGTAAAAATATAAGGGAAATTTTTATGAGAAAAAAAGTTTATCTCAGATGATTAAGAACTGTCTAATTTGGCGAAAATAGGCAAAAAAAATTTCGGCGGGAAACGGCTGAGATCATGCACGTTTTACTTTTGAATTCAAAAGGTGGCACATCTGCCTCCCCCCTTTCTAGTACCAACAACTACCGGCTAGGTTTTTGAGCGACAAAAAATATTATGTGGAGATAGGTTTCGTGACTAATTTGCTCTTAAGATAGCCGAAAATGGCAAAACGGCTGAGCCGCCAGCCGTAAGCCGTTACTTTTTCAACTTTTTTTCGATTTAGGGAAATAGACCTAACAAGGATTTTTCATGCAAAATTTCAGATCAAAATTCGAATTCTAAGGGCCATTTAATTATTGATTACGAGATGGTTGCATTAAAAACCCCCCCTTACCACGAAAACTTTACATATCAAAATCATAACATGTCTTTTGCAGCATAATAGACAGACTGACAGACCATGTAATTTGTATAATGGATAGGTAAACTTTCGTGAAAACTAAGCAGTCTATCTTATATAGTAGACCAGAAAATCACTTATCGCACCAACTAGACTGACGGACAGAGCTTTTAGTATACTGCACATTTATTAACTTGATAATTATTATACAAACGGCTTTACCCCTAGAAGCCTCTAGGAGCAATTAAGGGAAAGGAGAATTCGGGAATGTCGATCCCCACTTTTAAACAGAACTTTTTTTTTCTTGGGGGATGGGGGGAGATTTTTGATGGGGGCAATTTCTCTTAGGGATGGTGGAGGTTCAATCCCCCAAAATAGTCAACATAAACCATCTCTGGAAGTTGACATACAATATCATGACACTTCACTGTAAAGGAGAACCATATCGGTCTAGCGGTTAGCGAGATTTACTTTTATATAAGAATATGGAATCTCATTTGTGATATTAATTTCCTGAGGGAGAGCGTAATGAAGGATAAATCCAGTAAACAATGCTGTTATCCATAGCACCATATCAATGTAGGGATAACCCTGAAATTAATAATATAATAACAAGGACAAACACAAGCTACATAGGATAGAATAAGAAATACCTAGTTACTGATATGACGACTATCATAATATAATATTTCAATAAAGTTTGACTACTTACTACTAATTAAAATGTAGGTAATATTATATTACGTTTTTTAAGGGGCTCGGCAATATTTATCGCCCGCTTTAAGCAAACTGCAGCAGCCCTTTTCTGCAATCAGCAACAGCCATCGGGTCAAGAAGAGCTGGCAAAACTTAAATATATACGAGACTGCAAGTGCAAGCCTAAGTGAGACACAAAGCTATTGACGAAAAATTGATAGAAAATTTGCCCTTTGCAATTCATATTAACCAGTCTTCTTACATTCCATAGCTTTTTTAAACAGCAGCAGTTGTTTTGTTACAACAGTTCGTCTCCGAGTCGCGTGTTTCAAACATTTTTAAATTAATCAACTAAAGAGTATCTGACCTGTTGGAAGACATCTGACTGTACAACAAGAAACACCAAGATTGATATGAGAATTATCATGATGAAGTCATTTGTCAACCTCTTGTTAACTGTGTCTCGCAATTTCTTTGGCAGCGGGTCCTGTTTCATTTATTTGCTTTATTAAATAACTAGCGGATGCGGCCCAAGCATCCAGTGTTTATATATTCGACGGGATATGGAAGGGCAGAAAAATAAGCAAAAACCATCTTAGGACATATAATAAACTTCACTGTAAAGGGAAACCATATCGGTTCAGCGGTTAGCGAGATCCTTCGCTCCAGAAAAAAGGCTTCTACTTTATATAATAGTATAAGAATCTAAAAAATAAAATGTTAGATATGAATATCAAGTAAGTAGCAATTAAACACGATTTTAAAATTGTACCTAAAAGCTTTTATACAACAATTTTTCAGTATGGCTTCTAAACCGACTAATATCTGCAAGATTAGAACCGGTTCGAAGCCATACTGAAAAATCATGTATCGTATTATATCCAGTTTTCTACGAATATAAAAATGTACGATCATAATATCAAATCCGTTAAATAGCCCATGCCTTCAGCATATCGAGGATAACAAAACTGGTTTTGATGTTATAATTGTACATTTTTTGTATCCGTGGAAAGCTGTTTATAAAACTATGCAATAAATAACCATTTTTAAATAAAGCATTCCTGTGGGGTAGAAACATTTTCTTCTTCAGTTGGAGATGTAGCAGTAGCTTTATTCGGGTCCTCTGTACCTTAATATATTAAAAGTTATTCATCGCATAGTATTACAAACGCAAATATCTATAATACAAAGTAGAACGATGTCTGTCCGTCTGTCCGTCTGACCGTCTGTCCGTCTGTCTGTCTGTCCCTTAAGATCTCGGTAACCACTGAACCGATCGGATTCTACTCTTCAGTGAATATACCTACTGGTCCTGTGGTGGTTTTAGGCTATTTTCTTGGGGGGTGGGACACCCCCAACCCCCCCAAAAATAAAAAAAATCCAAACCCCCAAATTTTTTTTTTACATTTTTTGTAAAATCTCAGTAACTGCTGATCAAATTGGGCTCTACCCTTCTAGGAATTTACCTACTGGTCCTCTGGTGGTTTTAAGCTATTTTCTTGGGGTGTGGGACACCCAAACCCCCCAAAAAATAAAAAAATCCCCACTTCCAAAATTTTTATTTTTTTATTTTTTTAAAACAAAAACCAGTAATTGGGGTTGGGGAACCCCACTGCAACATGGGGCGAAGCCCCCATGAATCCCCCCCCCCCCAAAAAAAAAATCAAAATATTTTTTTTTTAGTTTTAATTTTTGTGTATGCGAACAACCTAGGTCTAATTTTTACGAATTGAAATTTTTGTGTATACGGCAAACAACCTGGGTTTAATTTGTACAAATTAAAATTTTTGTGCATAAAGCGCACAACCTGGGTTTAATTTTACCACAGAATAATTAAACAAAGAATTTTGAATATTTCTATTAAGGAGGGTTGACTTCCCAAAACTATATAGGGCGAAGCCCCTAGAGGCTAAGCGAAGCCGCTAGTTGAAATAAAAAGAGGGAGGTCATTTTCTAGTAAATCCCGTAAAGGTGTGTGTTATAATAAAGATTGACCAAAATATAGTTGAAAAACAAGTTAGTTTTTTGATAATGAAAGTTTAATTTACAGAAAAAAATGTTCTAAAATGTAGTTGTTTGCTGTAGTGAAATTGAAATGAAACAATGCACATTGAAACCTTCTACTTCAAAGCAAACAAACATGAAATTCCACAAACATAAAACTAAATTTTGTCACCTTGAATAAATCAACCTGTAAAGAATGGCTTCTTCCTTTGTTTAGTGGTATAGATTGTTCTTAACCTTTACCTTGTACCTATAGGAAACATTATTATTATAATTATATTTTTTAAAATTTTTGTCAGTTTGAGCCAAACAAAGCGTTTGATAGAAATTTCGTATTTTTTAAAGATATTCAAGGTACTGTTATAAAAAAAAAATTTCCCTATTGTTCTATTCAATAGGGAATACAAATATATAGAGCACCTTATCGTTCTACTACTATTTTTAGGCCTTATAACACACACTTTTACGGGATTTACTAGAAAATGACCTCCCTCTTATAAGATTAGGTAACAATCGTTTTGTTAGCCCCGAGGGATCAAAGGCCCGGACTTACAAAACTGGTATTGATTTCATTATTTCTTTTTTACTACCTATTTGTGAAAAATTGTCTGCAAAAGATATTTTTCGTGTTTTTTCAGTAGGGCAAAGGTATGATTCTAATCCATCAGTTTCAAAATGACTTTTTTCTGGTTTATATTCATTGCCTTAATGTACATTAGACTCAAGAAAAACCTTTGATGGATTTATCATTTTATTAGAAATAAAAGTTTTTCATTCAAATATTAAAAAAAATATGAAGTGGGTAACAACAAGAGTGAAAATTAAGGGGGGGGGCACATCTGACACTTTTGCGTAAACAGGGATTATAGGCTTTGTCTTAGGAGTTATAGGATAGGTTATTTGGGGAAAAAGTTTAGTTTTTGGGTGTATTTTCCTTATATTTAAAAAAAATTTTGATAGGTCTCCAGGTTCAGGTGCTGCAGGCTGGAAGGTCACTTCTGGACAGGTATAAATGAAAAAAAAATTTTGTTTGAAGAGTTAGAGATCAACTTATTAAACCAAATATGCATCTTTTGGGATGTTATGAGCATGTATACAGAAAAAATAAAAATCAGCCTCCAGGTTCAGGTCCTGCAGGCCTCCAGGTGAATTCTGGACAGGTAAAAACTGAAAATTTTAAATTTTATAGTTAGAACAAAACTTATTTTACAAAAGTTGCTACTTTATGGATGGTATGAACTAATTTGAAGAAAAATTTGAAATCGGACTCCAGGTACAGGTACTGCAGGCCTCCAGGTGGATCCTGGACAGGTAAAAACTAAAAATTTTCACTTTTAAAGTTAGAGCATAACTTATTTAACAAAAGTTGCTACTTTTTGAATAGTATTAACCAATTTGAAGAAAAATTTGAAATCGGGCTCCAGGTACAGGTACTGCAGGCCTCCAGGTAAATTCTGGACAGGTAAAAACTGAAATTTTTTACTATTGAAGTTAGAACAAAACTTATTGAACAAAAGTTGCTTCTTTATGGATGGTATTAACCAATTTGAAGAAAAATTTGAAATCGGGCTCCAGGTACAGGTACTGCAGGCCTCCAGGTAAATTCTGGACAGGTTAAAACTTAAATTTTTACTTTTGAAGTTAGAACAAAACTTGTTGAACAAAAGTTGCTACTTTTTGGATTGTATTAACCAATTTGAAGAAAAATTTGAAATCGGGGTCCAGGTACAGGTACTGCAGGCCTCCAGGTAAATTCTGGACAGGTAAAAACTGAAATTTTTTACTTTTGAAGTTAGAACAAAACTTATTGAACAAAAGTTGCTACTTTATGGATGGTATTAACATATTTGAAGAAAAATTTGAAATCTGGCTCCAGGATCAGGTACTGCAGGCCTCCAGGTGGATCCTGGACAGGTAAAAACTAAAAATTTTTACTTTTATAGTTGGAACAAAACTTATTTAGCAAAAGTTGCTACTTTATGGATAGTATTAACTCATTTGAAGATAAATTTGAAATCGGGCTCCAGGTTCAGGTACTGCAGGCCTCCAGGTGGATCCTGGACAGGTAAAAACTAAAAATTTTAACTTTTTAAGTTAGAGCATAACTTCTTTAGCAAAAGTTGCTACTTTATGGATAGTATTAAGTTATTAACTCTTTTAAAAAAAAATCTGATTTTGGGCTCCAGCTTCAGGTACTGCAGGCCTCCAGGTGGATCCTAGATAGGTAAAAACTAAAAATTTTCACTTTTAAAGTTAGAGCATAACTTATTTAACAAAAGTTGCTACTTTTTGGATAGTATTGACCAATTTGAAGATAAATTTGAAATTGGGCTCCAGGATCAGGTACTGCAGGTCTCCAGGGGAATTCTGGACATGTAAAAATTAAAATATTTAACTAAAGAGTTAGAACTATATCTATTTAACTAATACAAAGAAAAATTTGAAATCGGGGTCAAGGTTCAATTTAAATCCAACCATTTTGTTACATTTTGAATTATATCTGCAAAAAAAAATATTAAGCATTGACTAGAATATATATAAAAAAACGTAATGTCAACAGGTCAGTCACTAAAGGAAGTTTGTGCAGAAACATGTGGTTTTATTGGCAATTCAATCTGACAATGAATAGATGATGTCTAACTTGTATCTTAGTTCTAATTGTCTATTTTAACAAAATTTGTTTGGTTTGTTTGTTACTTTTAAGTTAATTTTGTCAGAAAGTTTTCATATCCCTTTTTTTATACTTGATAGTTGAAGAAAGCCTGCAGGAAATATGCCGCTCTAATTGCTGAAAGACTGCCACAATAAGGCTTAATACCCCAAATTTGAAGCCTGCAGCTTCAATAACTTTTTTGTATCAAATTGAGGGTATTGTGTTGGATTTTGGTTGGATTTTTACCGCAGTTAGAGCAGTGTATTTCCTGCAGGCTTCCTTTAGTGACTGACCTGTTGACAGTACGTTTTTTTTTATATATATTCCAGTCAATGCTTAATATTTTTTTTGCAGATATAATTCAAAATGTAACAAAATGGTTGGATTTAACTTGAACCTTGAGCCCGATTTCAAATTTTTCTTTGTATTAGTTAAAAAGATATAGTTCTAACTCTTTAGTTAAATATTTTATTTTTTACATGTCCAGAATTCCCCTGGAGACCTGCAGTACCTGATCCTGGAGCCCAATTTCAAATTTATCTTCAAATTGGTCAATACTATCCAAAAAGTAGCAACTTTTGTTAAATAAGTTATGCTCTAACTTTAAAAGTGAAAATTTTTAGTTTTTACCTATCCAGGATCCACCTGGAGGCCTGCAGTACCTGAAGCTGGAGCCCGATTTCAGATTTTTCTTTAAATGAGTTAATACTATCCATAAAGTAGCAACTTTTGATAAATAAGTTATGCTCTAACTTAAAAAGTTAAAATTTTTAGTTTTTACCTGTCCAGGATCCACCTGGAGGCCTGCAGTACCTGATCCTGGAGCCCGATATCAAATTTTTCTTCAAATATGTTAATACTATCCATAAAGTAGCAACTTTTGCTAAAGAAGTTATGCTCTAACTTAAAAAGTTAAAATTTTTAGTTTTTACCTGTCCAGGATCCACCTGGAGGCCTGCAGTACCTGAACCTGGAGCCCGATTTCAAATTTTTCTTCAAATTAGTTCATATCATACATAAAGTAGCAACTTTTGTAAAATAAGTTTTGTTCTAACTATAAAATTAGAATTTTTCAATTTTTACCTGTCCAGAATTTACCTGGAAGCCTGCAGTACCTGATCCTGGAGCCCGATTTCAAATTTTTCTTCAAATATGTTAATACCATTCATAAAGTAGCAACTTTTGTTAAATAAGTTTTGTTCTAACTTCAAAAGTAAAAAATTTCAGTTTTTACCTGTCCAGAATTTACCTGGAGGCCTGCAGTACCTGTACCTGGAGCCCGATTTCAAATTTTTCTTCAAATTAGTTCATACCATCCATAAAGTAGCAACTTTTGTAAAATAAGTTTTGTTCTAACTATAAAATTTAAAATTTTCAGTTTTTACCTGTCCAGAATTCACCTGGAGGCCTGCAGGACCTGAACCTGGAGGCTGATTTTTATTTTTTCTTCATATATGCTCATAACATCCCAAAAGATGCATATTTGGTTTAATAAGTTGATCTCTAACTCTTCAAACAATTTTTTTTTCATTTATACCTGTCCAGAAGTGACCTTCCAGCCTGCAGCACCTGAACCTGGAGACCTATCAAATTTTTTTTTAAATATAAGGAAAATACACCCAAAAACTAAACTTTTTCCCCAAATAACCTATCCTATAACTCCTAAGACAAAGCCTATAATCCCTGTTTACGCAAAAGTGTCAGATGTGCCCCCCCCCTTGCTTTTCTATGCGGCAAATTAAATATTAGGTACAATATGGAAACAGTCATATCCCGGGCTTTTGGTTTTTAATACACATCAGTAACATAAACAATGTGTATCCTTATAATAAAGTAACAGGATGTTTGTGTGTCTGTGTGTTTGTGTGTTTGTACCGAAGGATCTCGCTAACCGCTGAACCGATCGGGTTCTCCTTAACAGGGTAGATTCTCATATGTCCCGGGAAGGTTTATAACTATTTTGGGGGAGGGTACCACCACCCTCCCTAGAGAAATTAATTTTTTTTTAAATTTCTCAATTTTAGAAAGAGAGTTCAACGAAAAACAAACATCAAACGTAATTTTTTTTTACTTTTTCTTTTAAAATCTAAAATAAGAAATTGAATTATTAAATTCGACTCTCTCCTCCTCAAGTGCCCCTAGAGGCCTCTAGGGGCGTAGCCGCTAGTAATAATCATAATGCTGTAGGTAAAATATTTGTTGTAGTTGATATTACGGGTTTCAATCTAACATTGAAAAGTAAACCCGCGACATTAGCGTAATAGGTAACATGTCGGCTTTTTGTCAGGGAGGTGTCAGGTTCGAGTCTGGAGCACAATGAGTCATACTAAAGAAGACTTTAAAAAGGTGCGTGACATCAATGGTAAGAGTAGGGGGTATGCCCTGGCCCATAACCATTCACAACTTATTACCATGCACAGTTAGGACTTCCAGGCAAATGTCTTGCAATCCAAGGAATGGTTGCCTATCGGGCGAATGGACGAATTACACCGCAATTAAGAGACTAGGAGTATGTTTCAAGGTGAGTGGCAAACCCCCTAGAGGTCATCCTCAACATTTCAAAGTATACCTGTAGCTGTGGTGCCATTATTAGAACTGTTTCCACCATTATTTTCCTCCCCCTCCTCATGTATAATTGCCAGGAAGTGTCTCTTCACAATGGACAGCAGCACGGTAGGGTCCCCAGAGGCGCGAGATAGGTGGTACGCCATTGATACTGCCAAAGCACAGAAGATAGAAAACAAAACCTATAAAAAAGATAAGTTTTTATTGATTTTTTTGCCCGAGCTGTAACCAACAAGTGAATTACCTTTTCTTGATTTTGGGGGTCAACAATTTGGACTTTTTTATCTGACCTGCATATATTATTTTAGATTATTGGCAAGACCTTAATCCTGAGCTGTTTATTACACTAATCCCCAAAGTTAACGTTTTCTTGTTCGTTGGCTTAACAACATTGGGAATTTTGATTGGTTGGTTCATTTAGTTTTAACAACTCATTCTAATCTACAGAAGAGGTAAATTAACTTTGTTTATCATCATTGGGGATGTACGTCAATTTATCTTCCATTGTCTAGCCCCTTTAGATCCCTGCTAAACACTTCTCTTCATCTTTAAATCATCAATTGTCCTTATTTGTTTTTGCTGCGCTACTTTTGGAAACATTTATCCTTGTAAATTGGCAATTAAATCGAAACAAAGACAACAAGCCCAGGGATCTAAAAGGATAAGACAATGGCCGATAAATTGACGTTCCCAACAATGATACACACAATTACCTCTTCTGTAGAATACCTGAAACGTTTGGACAATCAACTTAGTAGACCAACCAATCAAAATTCAATATAAGACTTCAAAGTTTGCAAGTCAACGAATAAAAAAAATGTTACTAAAAACTTTGGGGACTTGTGTAAAAAACAGCCCAATGTCTCCTTCTTCTCTGGAACTAACCTGTTGTGCATGGGCAGAATGGGCACCTTCAGTAAGCCCCCCATAGGCAAAACCTACCAGCACCAAACTTGCAAGGGCAGACCTAAATACATTTTTTCATCAGAAAAAATAAGCAAAAAAAATTATGCCTGGTTAAAATGTGATCTAGATACTATAGTTACAAATTTGGTAGCTGTGTTTGTTTTGTAATGTAGAAAAATTGTGAAAATCTAATAAAATTGAGTTTCGCTAAGAAAAGATAAGTTAACTATTGCTATTTTAACATTTTTATTAGTTTGATATCGATTTACCACTTATGAACGTAATAATTTTTATGGAAAACTTCAATATTTTGAGATATTCTCTCAAACCCTGATGAAATTTTTCTCCCAGCTGGTTAATATAATAAAAACCCCTCCTAGGCTCCCCCCCCTTAAGATTTTATAACATTCCTTCCCCCGTTGGAGGAACGTATTAACCAATATCAGAGGACTAAATTAGCAAAAAAATTCCCGTCACAATATCCACGTATTCTATGTCCCATTATCATAATTGTCCTATTTTTTTATGGATGTTATGTTATTATAAAGAAAATGAATTATGTATAAATACCTGCCCACGCAGTAAAAGCTTGACTGTATACAGGTAGACGCATTGCCGCCAAATATTTGCATATCAACCTTAATAATTAACATTTAATAACCACGCAGGGACAAGGGACCAGGATTATGACAAAAAAAATTCTAACCACTTCCCTTTAATTTCAACAAAAACAAGTTTTACGCCAAAAATCTAAATTTTCAGCAATTTCAAATGTAATTAATTTTCTCAATAAATAACAGCCCCTAGCCACAAGAGGTTGTAGGGGGTTTCAATCTTTAATCTCTCTACCACCCTCCAACTTGCTTCATAGCATATTCTTGGCCAATAATTCGGTAAACAAAGGACTGGACATGAACATACATACAAGAAAGCAAATAAGACATACATTCATCCAGATAATTTATCTGAAGGATAGGGTTCAATTCTCTGGGTCAATTACCTGTTCTAAAATAAACATGGCTGCCGTATTGATTTGTGGCAGAAGACCCAGGGTGAATATAAGCGGGAAGGCCAGTAGTATGATGTACATTGCATCCCTGGTCACCTCCAGGTGATAGGCGTTACCCCAGTCGATGTTGTATAAATGGATTGGCTTGATTTCACCCTGAAATAAATATGATTTATTTCTAGGTAACGATATCTCAAAAATAAAATTAACCAAAATAAAAAGAAAACTATTTGCACTTTAAAATAAGAGTTGAGATTATATTTTTTGATCACGTTTTTAAGTTATTTTGTACCTAATAAGAGTTATATAAGTACATAAAATCCACCCACATACACATCAAATTAAGAGAGGATTTACTTAAAGTACACAAACTTTATATGATCTTATATAAGATAACATATTAATTATTTTAGAAAATGTAAAATAAAATATTTACAGATTTTTCTTTTTTACTAGCGTCTGCGTCTCTAGCATATTATATAGGAATAGTGTCTTTTTATGGATCGAGTTCTTTATTATTTAATCAACGCATCGTATTGTAGACAGCTTTCCGCGGATATTAAGTGAGAAATTTTAAGATTAAAAGCAGTTATGTTAGACCCAAGGGGCAGGAGGTCCAGGCTAACAAAACTTGTATCGATTTTATGATTTTATTTCAAAACTCGCGGAAAATTGTCTTTGATATAATGTTATACATGATTTTTTAGCCTTTTAGTTAGTTCAAATCCCCCGGATATTAATCGGATTCGAAGCCATGCTCGAAAACAAATGCCTTTATCATTATATACCTACAGTTAGAAACTAAGATGTTACCAAATAAAACTAAAATATTGTTTACCTTTATAGAGTTGTCCAATATGAGAGCCAACGAACAAAATATGATGAAGTAAACAGGCCTAAATATAATAATCAAATTACATATTTTGCTAACTGAATTTAAAAAAAAATAAAAAAGCTATATAAAGATTTTGGTTATGGCATTTTTCTATCCAAATATCAAACATCCAGGAAAAAAACTATTAAGATTTACTAAAAAAAACCTTAAAGTGTTCCCCCAGCCCTTGTTTTTTTTACATTGTATAACAAGATATAGGTTACTAACGTAGGATGGATGATTATAGATTACGTTATATTTTTTGTCATTTTTTGTTAGTTCATTCCCAGGCCACGCACTGTTAGTGCACCTAGCAGAGGTTACGAATAGAGAATAAACTACACTACCCCACCCACCCATTATTTTCAATTAACTTTTTTAAAAAGGGACTTTGTGGGAGAAATCCAGCTATTTGTTGTCAAATTTATCCAACACTTCCATTTTACCTGGAATACACAGTAATAATATTGAAGCCATGAGTAGGGGAGCTGGCATCTGGCTGAACTGATTTTAACAAACTATACTGACTCGAACATAATACTACAATTTCAAAGTTTGGGTCAAAATAGTTAAAACGTTTACCAATAGGTGGTGGTATACTTTTTTTAAATTGTGTATATTATATTTTTGGTCGCAACTAATCAAAAGAACTAAGTCTAACTCTGTATCTGTTTTGTTGTAATGAATTTAATTTAGATCAATACTGTATTTTTTCATAAAAATGTGGTTTATTTGATAGGTGGAGCTCGTTAGGTACTGTCCTTTATTTTTAAAAGATTTTGAAATAAAGTAAAAAAATATTTTTCTCAAACTTTCCTAGACAGAAAAGTACCAACCAAAGATCCTTGCAGTAGCCACCTTGAATCACTAAATAAAAACAAAAATATTACAAGGCTAGTTTAATTCCTCTCAGTATTTATCTCCTAAAAAAAATAAAAAATTATAAAGCAGGTTTAATGTACAATACTAATATAGAAATGCTTAGTTCCAAGATTAAGTTTCCTACTACGAACATATGAAACTATGTAAAATGGCATTCTAATAAAAAATATCCTTATACTTAGCATCTCATTCTAAGTAAAGATTCTCACCCAAAGAACCAAGAACAGCTGTAGCAGTGGCCAGTATGACCGCCAGAATTGTGTGGATCACACTTGGATCCTGATCAAGGATATTCAACATCTGCAACCTGTCCAACCAAATCTTCATACCTTTCCGGAAACCTGCAAAAAAGTTAATATCCCTATTTGTAATATGAATGTTGAAACATAACGATATCGATAAGTAGGTAAGTAGTGAGAAATGACAACATTTATTATAAACAAAAATAGTATAGTATTGTTTTGTTTACAGCCATTCATAGATACCATTCATTTAAACCTAAGGAAAACTGTAACATTCATTAATAACTGTTTAACCCAAACAAATACCTGGCCCAAATGGTGGGGACCTTTTAGGTCTGCTAGCAAATTGCTTTCTGCTCTTTGGTAGCGACTTTACTGTATTTAAAGGCCCAATTAAAAGTCGGCAGAGAGTCCCCATCCCGTGGGGTTCAGTTATAAATAGCTATTATTATATTTTAAGATTTCATTAATAAATATGATATTATTTAGACTCTAAGTAATTCATGTCATGAAAAAATCGTGATAAATTAAATAAGTTTGCATACCTGGTAGCTTCAAAAGATGATATTTTTTAACTTTCGGGGTTGCCGAGTGCAAGCTGCCAAGGTTGCCAGAATTGGAGGTGAGGGCGCCACGTACACCTGTTCCTTCCTCGAGACGACGGGAGAGGATGGGTGAGATGTCCTGGAAGGGAAGCAGGTCAGGTACGTTGGTGTTGATGGCAGCGCCTAATAAAAATATAAATATGGACTAGGAACAATGGTAAAACAAATAGCAAATGTTTTTTTAAGTTGAAGAAAAGCTAAAACTCTTGGTCAATGTAAAAAATAAGAAAAAAATAACGGAAAAATCATCGTAATGTATGGTTTTATCAAAACAAAAAGCCATAGGTACAATACAAATACATCATTACGATACAAAATTTGTGTCTAAAATGGTCCGCTCTAAATATAAGCAACCAGTTTAACATTAAGCATTTTAAATTTGTTTAAGTCATGATAAGTACTAAACTAAACGCAGGAATCTTAGGGGATAAGACAATGAACGACAATTTTGTATACGTCCCAATGATGATTAACAAAATTACCCCTTCTGTAGATGAAAAATATTTGTTGGAAAGGTTGGACACATTTTGTAATAAGTACCCAAAGTTTTGTGCAAACGAACGTGGTTAATGTTATACATTTTTGGGTACCAGTGTATTTTACCAGTCCATTGACCCCTCCTTTCCTGATTAAACGTAATAATACCTGGTAGTCTATCAAGAAGATTTTCAGTGAAGAAAGAGAAAGGGTTGTGCCGCCTAAAGGCCTGAGCTGAGGCGTTCACATTATATCTTCCACTGTTACTTCCCTCCCTAAAAATACAAGGATGACAACATCATGATCTACACAAGCGAAGCTCTGTAACGGTAGGAAAAACGAACGTTAACTTTTGTAGTGTGTCATAACTGATTAAGCATAATATGGATGTATAAGTTTTGACAAAATTGCACATAAATTAGTTAAATAACTGTTAAAAACAGGATATAAAGGACATACTTCCATTTTTAGGACATAATTGTAGATATGCTTCGCTTATATATATATATATATATAAATATATATTGTAATTTGTTCTCCGATGAATTATTATTTCAAAAATCAGAAATATAGGATAATTACATCACATAAAAAGTTAAAAATCAACATGATTACATGAACTTACGACGAACATTACTGGTAACGATTAAAGAGTTACTACGATTTCTAAATCATACCTAACTGTTAGAGGAATCATAATGCAAAATTTGAAATTGATAAAAAAATTCTAATATGTCCTAATTACCCTTAAGAGCTAACCACGAACTAACCGTTTAGAATTATAGAAAAGCTTCGCCTAAAAATATATATTTAAAAGAAAATCTATATTATGCAAATCAATAATGCTCTCTTGTTTAAATAACCAAGAAGAACAATCATCAAAGGCCTCGAGAAAGTCTAACTAACGAAAAGTGGTTCATATGTTTTAAATTCAAGAAACCTTTACATTACAAAGACTCACGAATAAAAGACTTATAAAGCTTAAATAAAAGTATGGCGCTTCCGCTTATTTCCCATATTTGTCTATTTAATGTATAATTCATGTATGGAGATCTTAAATATATTACCTAGTGCTTTATGAACAAGCTTTTTAAAATGATAATGATATGGTGGGTAATTTATTTCCTGTGCAATTAGAGTACGCGCATATTTTTTTTAATGCATGACATTATTACAGGCCGACATGACAATTGGCATATTTGCCTCACGTGACCGTACTGATGACCGTATGATAATAAGATGCATATATTTGTAAACTAAGTTAAATATTCTTAGCCTTACGTAATCACAATAAGATTAAGTTAGGGTACCAAAAATATATTTAAAAATATAAAAATTACCTGTTGCCACTTCCAGTAGACCAGAAATTATCGCTGTTGGAGTCTTGCGACCTCTGGCGGTCAACTGATGAAGGTCTAAACACCATCGCAGGACTGTCCAAGATTACAGTGAAACCTAATTTAAGTAACAATAATCAGAAACGTAAACAAAGCGATCGTTTAGTGTCCTCTCCTTTTAGATTCAGTGTAGAATATAGATTTTTTTCATAATAGCTTAATTGAATTTTACTTTTAAACATTTAAATAGAAAAATTACTTTAATAAATCGATACTTTCATGTACTCTGGTAAAAAGATGCTCGAAGCTGGCTAAAATAAAGATACCCCTTATCATCCCCTCCTACTGGATGAAAGAACTGACCAATAAATTATGTCCATATTAGCAAGCAAACTTGACGACAAACTTTCCCCTGTCAATATATCCCGTATATCCTATACCCATTCTTTTATATCATGGTTTTAATAATAATATATATTTGAAAAGAAAATATACCTGATTCTGAACTAGATCTGGAGTTGGTGGTATAATTTGGATTACTGGAATACCCGCCCGCAACACCAGACGTAGAACCTCCCTGAATTTCAAAGATAATAAAATCTGATATTTTAAATTGAAAGATATTAAACTCTTTAGGCTAAATATACTGTGTACCTATTGAGTTATAAAATCATAAAAATATTATTTAAAAAACACTGTATTGCGCTGTTTATTACACTTGTCCCCAAAGTTTTATAGTAATATCTTCTTATTCGTTGGCTTAGCAACTTGAGGACTTGTATTGAATTTCATTGCTCGGTGTCCAAACCTCTCAACCACTAATTATAATTTACAAAAGGGTAATTTTGTGTATCATTAACGTGGATGTATTGTACATATATTTATCGACCATTGTCTTATCCCTTAAAATCCCTGGTAAAAGATATAAATAAAAAACATATCTTTAAAAGTAACACATACCTCAGATCTTGTTGTTTCTTCAGAAGCCCCGCCTCCTGTTATTGGGCGTGAAGGACGTCGTGATGAAGGGTCTGTAGAATATCCTAGATAGTGTTCATCAATTCGAAACCAAGTTATAAAGTTTTGGTGCTTTTCCTCAGTTGCCCCCCCCCCCCCTTCCCCCATCTATTTTTAAATGGGGGTGTTACTTTATTTTCTTTATGCCTAACCATGTGAAGGATGCAGGAACTTGACACACTATGCCTTAATCCTGCGGGACTACCATGTACCAAATTTAACCTAACGTATGACAAAACAATAACAAACAAAAACTACCAAAAGTCATATTTTTTATTAAAATCGTTAAATTATTAACTCTAACCTGTAAATATGCTGCGTGGAAACACGCGGGATCTTGAATTCCCCCCGGGGCCCACCCCTACTGAGGGGTTAAGTCCAGCAGCAGAACTGCTACCCACACTTCCTCCGTACTCAGCTGCTAGTTGAGTGACTGTGGCGGCTGAAGTGTCCCCGCCAAAAGTATAGGTCTGCCAGTTTCCATACTCATCCTTTTAATTAAAAATTAAATGTTAACAAAAATTAAAGTTTTCTTAATTGAAGAAAAAAACCTAAGGAGATATTTCTTGACATACAATATAATAAAAGGTCCTTTTTGATTTACTTTAGATATGAAAGAGGTGTTTGATAGCAAACTTTTAAAAAATCTATTTGAAACTTTTTCAATAGTTAAGCAACAAGTGTTTTTTTTACATAAACATGAAAAACGTAACTGGCAGTTTCCCTAAAAGTGCGTAATCGAGCACAGAATGCCTTCCTTATAATTAAAATTAAGATATAAAAGGGGAATTTTTCTCTTGTAGGCCTGCAAGTATTATAAATAATTCTTTTTATTTTCAATTTATTTAAAAAATAAAAGATGGATTTTGTGCTAGATAATACACTTTAAGGGAAAGCACCATGTTACTCTTAATATGACCTCTTGACTGAAAAAGGTCACGGGATAATGGGCTGTTTATTACACTAGTCACCAAAGTTTTTAATAACGTTTTATAATATTCGTTGTCTTATCAACTTTGAGGACTTTTAATGAAATTTGATTGGTTGATTAATTAAGTCGAGTGTCCACACGTTTAACCCAATAATTGTAATCTACAGAATAGGAAATTTAGCGTATCATCATTGGGGATGTACATCAATTTATATTTATCGGCCGTTATCATATCCCCTTAGATCCCTGTGAAAAATTGTACCTGGAAACAGTGTACAGCTCCGGTGGAGGTGTCCTCATGATTTTCCGCAAGGTGTGTCTCCGATGCCAATTTATCTCTGCATGACAGTTTTCTCCTTAACAATTTAAATTAGGTAATCCTTATGATAAAGTAACAGTATGTTTGTATGTCTGTAACAAAGGATCTCGCTAACTGCTGAACCAGTATGGTTCTCCTTTACAGGTAGTTCCTAATATGTCCTGGGAAGGTTTATAACTATTTTGGGAGAGGGTACCATCACCCTCCCAAGAGAAAATTGGGTTATCGAATACAACTCCCCCCTCCTCAAGTACCCCTGGACACCTCTAGGGGCGTAGCCGCTAGTATTTTTATATTCGAATATGAATGAAAGAATGTTCACATAGTAAAACAGGACAAACTAATCCTATGCTTATGAGAACTGTAATATAGAATGTCCATTTTTAAAGTCGCCTAACTAATTGTGACCCAATTTTTTCAATCCTCAAAAACATTTCTAGTCCGCAACTATAATAAATCAGAGTAAAAAGGTCAACATGAAAATTTGTATACCTGACTCTATTTCCTTTGATTGGATCAATTGGCATCGGAGGTTCTGGTAAAGGTTCAGACGGCGGGTACTGCTCCTCTGGTTGTGGCTCCGCCGCGTGACGCCGTTTCCGCCGTTGGGCTAAACGCCGCCGAGTTCGGTGGGGTTCTGGTTGCCGACTTCCCTCCAACATTTCTCTTTTGCTCTAAATAATTATCAAAATTACCTATTTGAATATAAAAAGTAATAAATTGAAGAAGTAACTAAAAATAGGAACTATTTTTAATACATAAGTTTAAGTTTAAATGGGCTTAGCCCTCCCCAAAAAACGACGATTGAAAGGCTGATGAATAAGGGGAGAGTGAAAATTTTGTTTGAAAGGTTTTATCTGTCATACTATGTAAAAAGTTCACCTGAATTAATTTCTTTAATTCAAGCTCTGCTTCTGGATTCTCTGTATCTGATCCATTGAGTATTTCCAGGAATAGCTTCAAGCCAGCTGCGTCCTCATGCAATGTTGTTCGTTCTGGATAGTATAATATTTTATATAGGTAAAGTTACATCTTACCAACAAAATAGCTGTTTTTGGCTTAGTATACGCTAAGTACAACGGCCTCCCAAAATCAGCTAAAATTACTAAATAAAAGTTTCGAATTTACAGCTAAATTTAATACCTGTGTGTAGACAAATAAAATTGAGAATAAATGATTATAATTAGACTATAATTTGTAATGTATTACAAAGTTCTTGGTTTTATTAAAACTGAGATAGGTATATTGCTAGGAAATCCATAAAAATCACAAAAAAATAGGTTTTAGAACTTATTACCTAACTGTTTTTAATATAAGATTATTCAATTTCTCAATAAGTTTTCAATGAAAACTATATTAATTCTCGTTTCGCTACTTTTATATACCTAGTTTTATTTCATAACAAAAATTGTATGCGAAGTTTTTTTCTTTACACCAACCTGGAAGTTCATATTCATGCAACCTTCTTGCCATCCTGTCCTCTGACCTCCTACTGCTGGAGCTACTTGCAGGCACAGGGGGTGCTGAACCTGTAGCTCTCAAGCTTCTTTTAGGGATTGCACCGCCCGCAGCCTCCAGACTGGCCTCTACTTCCTCCAGTTTGTTTAACAATGTTCTGGAAATATATTGACTTAACACATGTTATTAAGATTGTTTTTTAATATGACACTTGCTTTTTATTCATTTGTGTCCAGTAAGTTTATTTCAACAGATATGGACCTATCTATAGCTTAATTTTTATCGGTTACACATCTATCTAGGCCGGTCTTATTGATTATTAGTTGGATGTTACACCAAATTTTCGTGTTCTCTACTAATGTGAAACGCTTTTTAAATTAACGATGCTCCACATCCACCACTTCCCCTCTCCTTCTACTGGATGAGAACAAACTGACAAATAAATGAGCTCCATGTTAGCAACCCAAATTGACGATAATTTTTCCCTTTCATAATATCCACGTATATTCTTTACCCATTTGCAATAACTAACCGAACGATAAAATGTATTTTATTAGAGGGACACAATGGATAGTTTATATAATAACTATTTTACCCTTCCTCCTGCTCCCAAGGTGAAGCCACTTTCCGCCAAATCCTCCAAACTGCCTCCAAACACACTGTTCCTGCTGGCTTCATCAAAAATTCCAACCCTACCCTCCCTCAGTCTGCTAAACCCCTTATCCAGCAAAGAGACTCCTTAAGAGAAACCAACCCCCATGATCCTCAAATTCAAATCCTTAATGACCAAATCTCCTCAATAGTAAACCAACATTCCAACAAAAAATGGCAAGAAACCCTTTCCAAATCCGACCATAGAACAAATCCTTCCAAATTCTGGTCCCTCCTCAAGTCCCTTTCCGGCAAAAACAACTCCCCTCCCTCCAACCAACCCATTTCCTTCAACAACAACAAAGTCCACACCTCCCACCTCCACATTGCCGAATCCTTCACCAGTCAATTCACCTCTGTCTCCCGTCATACTTCCAACCCTTTCTCCAGAAAAATTATCCGTAAAATCCGCCGCCGCAACCACCTCAACAGAAACTTCCAACCTTTTACCCCTGCCCTTGTCCTTGAAGCAATTAAAAATTCCTCCAATTCCTCTGCACTTGGCCCCGACAACCTTAACATCCTTCACCTTAAACACCTTGGTCCAAATGGCATCTCCTACCTCACTAAACTTTTCAACCTCTCCATCTCCGCTGCCAACATCCCTGCCATTTGGAAACTATCCAAAATCATTGCCCTCCTCAAACCTGGTAAACCCCCTGACCTTTCCACCTCCTACCGCCCAATCTCCCTCCTCTGTCCTGCAGCAAAAGTCCTTGAACGCCTACTCCTCCCCTACCTTAAACAATCCCTCTCCACCCACCCCTCACAACACGGCTTTAAACCCCTCCACTCCACCACCTCCTCCCTCCTCAACCTTTCCACCACCATTGCCAATGGCTTCAATCAAAACCTCCCCCCCAGCCGCACAACTGTTGCCTCCATCGACCTTTCCAAAGCATTTGACTGCATTCCCATCCACCTCCTTCTCCAAAAAATCTCCTCCTCCAACCTTCATCCCAACATCATTAGATGGCTATCCTGCTACTTGCGTGGCAGGATGGCTTTCTGTTCCTATCAAAACACCAATGCCTCTCCTAAAATTGTCCACACTGGCGTCCCCCAAGGCTCTGTTATCTCCCCAGTCCTCTTCAACTTCTACATAGCAGATGCCCCCCACATTCCCCCTGCCCACACCTCCTCCTATGCCGATGACCTTAACTCCTTCCACTCCTCCCCTAACATCCCCCAGTCAGTTGAATCCATCAACTCCCACCTCTCCTCAATCGCTGACTGGGCCTCCACCAACGGCCTCTCCATAGCTCCCAACAAATCCACTGTCACCCTCTTCACTTCTGACCGCAAGCACCAATCCAACCTCCATCCTCAAGTCCAAATCAACGGCTCCACCCTTCCCCTTGAGAAAACCCCTAAAATCCTTGGAGTTACCTTTGACACCTTTTTCAATTTCAGTTCCCATGTCTCCACCATTTCCTCAAAAATTTCCTCCCGCCTTAGAATCCTCAAATGTCTGGCTGGCACCAAATGGGGCCACCAGAAGGAGACTCTCCTCACCACCTACAACACCCTCCTCCGCCCCATCACCACCTATGCCTGTCCTGTTTGGTTCCCTAACACCTCCAAAAACAACATTGACAAACTCCAAGTCCTCCAAAACCAAGCCCTCCGCATCTGTACTGGTTCCACTAAAAAATCTCCCATCAGCCACCTCCACCAAGAAACCAAAATCCTACCAGTACGGAACCACCTTTCCCTTCTTTGTTCCCAATACCTGGCCTCCTCCCTCCGCCCCTCCCACCCATCCTTTCACAACGTCACAACCCCCCCTGGCCCTAGATCCAAAAAATCCACCCTTCAATCCATGTTCCTTCCTACTCTCCAACCTTTTCTTTCCCCCGACAACACCCTCCTTCCCACAAACTACAAATCCACAATCTCCAGACTCCACACCTCAGCTGTCACCCAAGCCATAAATTCTTACCCCCCTAATCCTGTCCTTAATCAAGCTCCCCCTGACATCAACCCCTCCGAAATCCAACTCCCCAGGCACTACAGAACCATCCTCTCCCAATTAAGATCCAACTATTGTCCTAAACTCCAAAGCTACCTCCATTCCATCAACGCTTCTCTTACCCCCAACTGCCCATCCTGTCCTGTTAATCCTACCCCAGAAACAGTCCAGCACCTCTTTTCATACCCAAATAATCCTACAAATCTTACTCCTATGGACCTCTGGCAAAACCCCACCCATGTAGCTGCCTTCCTCTCCTCCCATCCAAGTTTCACCAGCCTTCCTCCCCTCCAACGCCCCCCTCCAGAGCCCCCACCATAAGCCCACGCCCCCCCCCTCACCCCACTGATGACTACCCGGACCGGAAACTGACTATGAGCAGCCAAAACAACCAAAACAACAACAACTACCCCAATAGTATGAGTATAACAATTCTTAGACAATAAAATGTAGCACATATCTTACTAAAATACTTATCTACTCGTTATTATTTAAAAATCTGAAAGTTGGGACAGAATAGTTTTCAATCAGATTCCTGGATATTTAAAATTATACTTTACCTGGTTTCAGTGTCAGTACCACTGGACCCGTGGCTAGAATCACGTGACTTGGTCTGCGATTTTATTGGATTCTCAACCTTTCTTGCGGTGCCTCGATTCCACTCTTCTGCTGTTGATGGTACCTTTTGAAAAAATTCATATTTAAGTGCATTTTTTTATTTACCTAAAATACGTTACATATAATTTTTTCTGAAAGAGGACTATCCACGAACCAGAGCAAGTGATTCTAACCATCTTCCAGCATTGACCCATAGTATTTTTTTAGTGAATATACTAGGTTTATGTTTAATATTTGCTTTATCGACTAAAAAGTTAGGTTTCACCATGGTTTTATATGAAAAAAACTTTGAAATGCAAAGCAATTTTTAAAGCAATATCATCAAATGCTTTGTTGAGTTAAAAGGACAAAATAAAATAACACTACAGAAAAGCATCAAATGCTGTAAATTGCATAAGTACATTAATTAAACTTTTTACAAGCTAGGTACCAAACGTTTTTCTAAATATACATTTTTAATCACAATAATATACTTTTGTGTCAAAGCTATTAAACAACAGTTTGAACTCATCAAAACATTCGATGATATTGCACCAAACAATGCTTAACATTTCAAAGTTTTTTTTCATATAAAACCATGGTGAAACCTAATCTTTTAGTCGATAAAGCAAATATTAAACATAAACCTAGTGTATTTACTAAAAAAATACTATGGGTCAATACTGGAAGATGCTTAGGATCACTTGCTCTTGTTCGTAGATAGTCCTCTTTATCCTGTCATCATAAAAACCTTATGAAAGTAGGAGTCAAATTGTGACAGCTAATTTCTTTGACTGAGATGTATCTTTTACAACTAAATTATCCCTAATTCTGCTGTATTTAAGGATTACCGGCTAATAAGGTTCGGTTGATACCACTGGTCTCTACCTAGCGGCTAGCGAGATCTTAGTAAACAAACGGACAGACAGACAATTCTAATTTTTATAACAAATGCTTAACTTTCTAAAATGCTAATATCACCAGACCTAACTGTCCATGTTATATCCTCTTATATAAAGTATTAAGCTTTTTTTGTTAGTAAGCTTTTTTTGTCTGTAGCGAAAGATCTCGATAACCGCTGAACCAAGATGGTTCTCCTTTACAGTGAATCTTGTTATAGGCCCTGGGAAGGTTTTAATTTTTTTTTCTGGAGAGGGTATTTCCACCTTCAAAATATGCCTTACTCCCAATTTTTTTTTATCTTTTGTTCTACTTAAACTTAAATTGAAAATGGGGGGTAAACTTCTTCCCCCTTCCTTTAAAGGCAACTAGAGGCTTCTAGGGGCGTAGCCGCTAGTATGTTATAATTTCATAATAAAATGTTCACCTGTTTGGGAGAATTTAGCGCGGCATCATCGGGTTCTGAATCCGAGAAGAGCCAATCAATACCAAGATTATTGAGGAAGCTTTGTGGTTGGTCAGGATCCTCTACATTTTCTAAACAGCCAATTAAAATCAAATTATTATCAAAAGTTCTGAAAATACGATTTTAAATAACAAGGAAAGAAAAAATATTTCAACTTTACAATTCGAAATAATAAGATAACCTTTGAAATTAATGATAAATTGCCACGCCGTCCTCTGGAAGGACAGTTTTCACATTTATAGATAAAATTCTAATTTTATGGAAACAAAGTTCTACATTTTTATTATTTTCCGCCCTAGGTAAAGGAGAACATTAAAATAATGACAAATTTAACCTTTTTTTAATTTATAATTTTAAGAAAGAAGTTAAGAGGAAGGGTGAGGGGGATATATCCATGTAAGAAAACAAAAACTACAAGTTCACGTACCTGGGTTTTGTTGGTCAGTAAATTGTTCATTTTCTTCCTTACTTTTTGATGACTCTTTTAGTTTCTTCTTAGATGATTCACCCTCTTCTTTAGATTTTTCTCCTGAATGAATGAAATATTCATGAGATTAACTTATAAATATTTTTAATATTTTTAGGTAAGACACAGTATAATTTTTTCGCATAATTCTGTAAAGAAGGCGTCTTAACTTTTTTTTTATAGCTAGCCGGTTCTTTTAGTAAGTAGTAGATGTAAATTTTTCCATGGAATTCAGATATGCAATCGGTTTTTTTGTAGACCTCTTATTTTTTAAGTAATTTAAGTTTAAAAAAAAAAATTAAGTCGATTTTAAGGTACTAAAATGCAACAAAAAAAAGAAAGAAAATGGCCATTATGAACAAAAATAGTAAGATCTTTAATTTGACACCTTACTTTTTCAATTCTTTCAGGTAATTATTGAAAAAAAACGATTATTTTAGACCCACGAGAATAAAAACTTTGAACTAAATTTTATCATTACCCAGGCATAAGAAATAGGCGTTATATATACTGCTAGAATGAGAAAAATATTACAAATCCATTGTAAGCAAAATTGAAATAAAAAGTTTACAATATAGTATATAAACTAAAATAAAAGGAATTATATGAAAATATTATATCATATTATACAGGCAACCATCTTATTTCTTGAAATGAGAATAAAAATGGGAAGCGGGTAAAGAGGGGGTAAATAGGGGATGAAGAAAGTGTTGCCTGTACAACAAAATATAATAGGCCATTTTTTTATTTTGTATTATTTCACTTTTTTTCAATTTTGCTTACAATGGATTTGTAATATTCTTCTGATTCTAAAGGTATATATGAACCCATATTTTTTTTACCTGTGAAATGATAAAATTAAGTTCAAAGTTTTTATTCTCGTGGGTTTAAAAAAATCAATTTTTTCAATAATTACCTGACAAAATTCAAAAAGTAAGGTGTCAAATTAAAGATCTTACTATTTTTGTTCATAATGGCCATTTTTTCCTTTTTTTTGTTGCGTTTTAGTACCTTAAAAACGACATAATTTTTTTTTAAAAAACTTAAATTACTTAAAAAATAAGAGGTCTACAAAAAAACCGATTGCATATCTGAATTCTATGAAAAATTTTACATCTACTACTTACTAAAAGAACCGGCTAGCTATAAAAAAAAGTTAAGACGCCTTCTTTGGATGCAAAGTTTTATAATAACGTTTTCTTATTCGTTGTAACTTTGAATACTTCTAGAATATTAATTGGTTAAAGAATTAAGTTGAGTGTCCAACCGTTAAGACCGATAATTATAATCTACAGAGGGGGTAATTTTGTGTATCATCATTGGGGACTGGGAGGTACACAATTTATCGGACATTGTCTTATCTCTTAAGATCCTTTTGAAATATAACATTCTATCATTTTAAAACACTTTTATATTTAATTTTGTACAGAAGTCAGGCTTACAGAATACCACAGAATACAGAGCATCATCCACGTGTAATGGGATGCGATACTCTAACACCAAAGAATATTAGATTAAGTAACATCCAACAAACAACCAACCCTTCGATTGTACGACCTTTTTCTGTGAAGTCCTAACTGTGCATGGTAATGACTGGCGCCTGTTTATGGGTCAAAGCATTCCTTCCTATTTTAACTATTTTTGTCGCGCATCTGACATAGCAGCAGTAGGAAGACAGTAGTTAAGACGCGGTGTAAAGAAGTAAGGTTATTAAAAATTCCTACCTGGAGAAATATTTTTGTCTTCATCTGAACTATCCTGTCCTTTTAGAACCTCCCACCATTTGTACACTTTTTCTAAAATAGTTATCCATTTTGTATACAATAAGGGGGGGGGGGGCGAAAGTGACACTTTTTGAAACCAAAACTAAAAGTCAAAGGAACTCAACTAAAAAAAGAGTTACAGGTCTGACATTTTGCATGGCAGTTGCTTTATAGGGGTACAATATGGAACTGTGAAGAAACGGCGGCGCAACCGCCGAAAACCGCCGAGAAAAGGCAACAAAAATTACGGCGGGAAACGGCGGTTTTCGGCGGTTGCGCAGCCGTTTCTTCACATATTCTTCCATATTGTACCCCTATAAAGCAACTGCCATGCAAAATCTCAGACCTGTAACCCTTTTTTTAGTTGAGTTCCTTTGTTGACTCTTAGTTTTGGTTTCAAAAAGTGTCACTTTCGCCCCCCCCCCCCCCTTTTAACTCAATTCTATTCTAATACAATTTCCAGTATGGCTTCGAAACCGATTCACTGGATTAGAAAAGTTTTTCAGCAATACTAAAAAATCATGATAAAGAACCGTATTACAGACGGCTTTCCGCAGATATTAAAATGAAACATTATAAAATTAATACCAATTTTGTTACCCTGGGCCTCGAGGCTAACACAGCTGGTTTTAATCTTAAATTTTTAATTTTTAAACCTGTGGAAAGCTCTCTACAATACGCTGCAATAAAAAACTATTACAATTGCCAAAACAAAAGGTGAAATAATTACACTGGTGCAAAAAGATACAATTTTTAGGACTTTAGGTAAACTTTTATAATGCCCCAAAATCACAATTATATATTAAGAAATAAATCTAGTCAAATTACAAAAGATTTATGAAAATTTAAAAAAATGAAAGACTTACGTTCTTCAATAACACTCATATCAGCAGTTTTATTGCTGGCGGCTTCTTCCATTAATTCATTCACTTTCTCCTCAATCAACTCTTTCATCTCTTTTATCTGCATCTCATCAACAGTTTCGCTACCAACCTGAATAGGAAGATGACCATAAATCTTCCAATATGAAAATTGTTGGTCATAAATATTCAGGGGTGTATATTGGGCACAAGATTAATTTTTTCCTCTGCTGCAAAATATTCGGAAGAAAGCTTTCAGTATTATTTATTTTAATCATTTTTTTCCCTTTCCCACATATATTTCCCACCAAACAGTGAAATAAAATGGAAAAAATGTTTTCAGGACTGTTTAAAATGTGGGAGGGGTAAAATAAAGATTACTGAAAACATTTTTCCATCCCCCCCCCCTCATTGGAGAAAAAGAGAGGGGAAGAATTGAGATATTTTGCAGCCAGTGACAGAATAAACTACCCCTGAAAAAGTATGAAGCATTACCTGAGCTTCCAAATCAGGGTCAACATGCTTTCCATCTTTCATTGGAGACCTTCCTGGAGGCCCAGGTAAGAACAGTATCCTACAAAAATAAAATTATTAATAAGTTGAAAAAATACTACACTGATGTGCTGTTTTTATTTCCAAAACTAAAAAATATCTTTTTTTTAAATGATACCTGTACTTGTTTGGACTCAAAGCATTAGGATCTGTCTGTATTGATATATCCTTAGAAGTTGTGGTTGTTGCATCTTTTGTTTTCTCATCCTCCTTGACTCCCTCATTGTCATTACTTTCTTCCTTAGTGGTTTCATTATTGTCATTTGTTATTGTATTGGAGCTAATTTCTCTTGATGGATTTATCTGGTTCATCTCTACGTAATCATCATCAGAATCTATATCTTTGTCATCGGTTTTAAGATCCTCTTTAGAATTTTCAATGTTGTCAATTTCATCATTATCTTTCTGGTTTATATTGTCCTGGTCTGATTTTGAGAGTTCATGATTTGGTTCAAGACTTCCTTCTTCACTTGCTTCAGATATCTGGAAAAATTTAGATATCTAGAACATGATTATACATGTATATTGTATATATTGTTTTCTCTTACCAACAGCTAAAGGATAAACTGGTTTTGATATTCACCTTTTTTTCTTTTACCCATTATTTGTTTTTCTGTTATAACTAACCACAGGTACAGAACGATTTAATTTATCGACGTTCAATTCTTCCGAAAAAAAAAATTAAAAGAAAACCACTTTGATTACACAGTCTTTGTTATTATGTTACAATTATACATAGTAATATTCACGGTTTTTCGGAATTATTTTTATATCTATAAATCAGTAAATTCTTACCTGACTTTCTTGCAGGTCCATGGCTTTCAATGCTTGGAAGGATGGTTTGCACTTCTGTCTGAACTCTGGCTGGTTCATACCTGCGTCCAGGGACACGGGGTAACTGGACATGGACATTGGAGGTCCACAGCCCATACCTAAACAAAAGAAGTTTTGCGATGCATTACCGTGCTTAGTGAAACCTAAAACCATCCATCCTCATTTATAAAATATTTTTTCTCCAAACCTAACCCAACAGGGCCTATACATGCGGTGACATAACCGTAAGGGCTACCATTTACACAATAAAACCTAACCTAAGGTAACGCTTAGCAAACAATAAAAAATACTACCTATCCCTATTTTTATTTCATTTGATTCTGTGCTCGACCAAGCACTTTTAAGGGAAACAGCCAGCTTTGCACTTAAGTAGCGCAACAACAACTAGCTAACCATAAAATTGGTGAATCAAAACCAAACAGTAAACTGTAATACAAAAGTAAAAAAATAAATTTATTATCAAGTGATAAAAAATCATACCTGCATCTAAAACACTTTTAGTTCTTCGAACATTTCTTCCATTTCTAGAATTTCCAGTTCTCAAATCCCTATAATCAAGAAAGTCAAAATTTTAGAATCGCAGCCATTCTTTGTTATGTTCTGTCTATAATTCTTTAGTCTTGATGACATGGAAAAAAAGATAAACATATAAAAAAAGTCTAGCTTTTCATAGAAAATGTTTCTTAATAAAAGGGCAAAACAGGTAATGTTTTTGGTCACTAGTACTGTCCACAATATTATCTAAGATCCTTCTATATAAATCAGGATTTGTTAATGCATCTAGGATCAAGCACATAATCCCGCTGGATTTCTTAGGATTTAAAGATTGGTTTTATTAAGACATTTCTACAGCTGCCGAGTCCTGGTCTCATCTTACATATTCAAAACAAAAATAATATCAAATTAAAATAGAATTAGCTTTATATCCTTGTTTTAGCCTACCTTAGTCTGCTTCCAAATTGAGAAAGATTTGGATCTAGAATAGCCATAATCTCTAAACTCCCTAGAAAAGTAAAAAATCTAACCTGATCTTTTTTTTGTAAGAAAATTGACACAATTTTTGCGCTACGTTCAAAATATTTCATAAAATACAGTAAATAATACCCAAATCGACACCACTTAAATAATCTCTATTAAAATATTTCAATAAAGGACACATCTTTCAGTTGCGTAGGTAAATGTTTTGATATTTATAAACTTGATTTAAAGAAATTTTTAATTCTATCATAACCCTTATTTTAAAGTTGTAATCATTAAACAAAGAAAAATATATGGATATCAAAATTAAAGTTAAAACATACATATATCGTGGAACTAGATTGAAAATGAGAGAATACCTGTGACAGGTTGCAAACTGTTGGATCCAGGTTCACTGCGCAAACTTCTGGCAAGGTTGGAAATATTAGAATATCTTCGAGTAGTCTCTCCTCCTGTCACACCTGACAAGAATACATTTCTAGTTGAGAAGCTACTCTGCATTTCTAAAGCGTTCTTAGAAAGGAGGGTTAAAAATATTATTATCTTCATTATATCAATTTAACAAGTATAACAACATACATAAGTAGCGAAGCACAAAAAATCAAGGATAAACCAAAAGACGAAAACAAAAGTGTTATAGAGCAGATGTTCTGATGTCATACAAAAGGAAAACTATGAGGGATAATATGCGTTATATCAAAGAAAAAAATCACGAAGTCTATATAAAAAAAAACATTTATGTCTTTTAACACAGTCGAAGTAGTTTATTTAATGGATGCTCATTTGTACAAAAAATCATCTAGCTATCCTAAGCCAAAAAAAAAATCACATTTCCCCCATAACATTACTGGCGGACTGACGAGACAAACAAAGTAAATAAACTATAGAGTAGCTTAGCTACTTAAATAAAAAAATTAAACTCTATCTTTAAAAAGACTAGTTGATTTATTTGACTATCTATAATTTGTAAGAAAATACCTTGCATAGTTATTTGACTGCTAGTTGTAGAAAAAGAGGCGGATACTTCGCCATTTGATGCATCAAAAGAAACTCCGCCTCCTCCGCCCCCTAGAAAAATTAAACATTTAATCTTCTCACATAATAGTTGCAAGATCTTTGTATTTTTTTGTCTGTGTACCGCAAAAACCGATATAGTTCTACTTTATAATGTAGCTTCTCACAGGTTCTGGGAGGGTTTGTAACTATATTTGGAAAAGGGTACCAACCTCCCAAGAAAAAACGCCCCTAAAAAATTACCCCCCCCCCACACACACAAAAAGGTAAGATTTTTTACTTTTTCTTTTTAAAAATAAAATTGAAAGTGCGTGGAGGGTGACTTCCCCTCCACCATAAAGTTCATCTAAAGGACTCTAGGGGCGTATCCGCTAGTTATTAATATTGTAACTAAAAAGTCAAGTTGTTAACAAAGTAGGGATTTACCAGGGTGGTCCGCAAAGCGCACCAAATAATTTATTTTGACACTCTTAATTTTCACTAAAAAACACCCACCCCTTCTGCACGCTTATGAATTTTATTAGCCAAGATGTCCAACCACATAATACAAGTCATTAGTGTAATTAAACTACCTGCTGAATGTTTGGCCTCTTCAAGAACAGTGGCCAGGGGAACAGAGGGTGGTGAATGCTGGAGGTTACCCTCGTCAACCAGAATAACTACGTCACTCTTCTCAGGTTCAATATCAATAACCTGAACAAACAGGAGTCACTGTAAATTCACAAAAAAATCGTAAATATTTGAAAGTTTATAAGTCCTTTAATTTGAAATTCCAATCTAACGGCTGTCCATTTTTAGGTCGAGCCAGAACAGAAGGTTGCTTTCAGTCTACTGCGGCAGATATTATAAATAATCGGTCTGTTATTTCTTTTTAACATTTATTCAAAAACAAAACTTTTTTCAGACCGTCTATCTATAATGTCTGCCGGCTCTTAAGAGAAATCTAGGCTGGCACTATCCAATATACAGGTAAAGCAGCCATTTCTCTTTAACCCTTACAGATCGGGCCCCAATTCCCACCTTAATAGATCGAGGGGGGGGCTCAAAGAGCCCCCCCCCTCTATCTCGGCTCCTGGTACAGATAAAGACGTAAAAAATTTTTCTGGTGGTTCATGTGTATTTTTAGAGAAAATTACTTTTTCTAGTCATAGCAGTCAGACCGCTCCTTAGCCGCTTTTTAGCGGCCAGCCGCTAAATTTTAAAACAGCTGTAGAGCGGCCAATTTTGCAGCTAGGATGACCAAATTTTAGGACGAACTTTTATTTTTCATTACAAAAAAATTACTTTTTCTGATCATCGCCGAAAAACGGCAAATAACGGAAACCGCCATTTTCGGCGGTTACGGCGGTAAAACGGCGGTTGGCGGCGCAAATTAATATTTTTATCTGTTTATTATTGCTCAAGGATTTACCAAAAAAAATTATAGGTCTCTAGCTGTAATAGAAGCCACGATATTCATGATATATTTCAGTAGTAAAAGCCGGACAAAAATCGGTCACAAAGTCGGTCAGGGAGCGGTCAAACGGTCATAACACCACTTTTCTCAGATGGTCATTGATATCTAAGTATTCACCAAAAAAATTTTAGGTTTCTACCTTATACACAAAAGTCATAATGTAGAAATTAAGATTTATTTAGAATTTTTTCTAATTTTTTTTGCTACCCAACCGACTTTGACCGGACACCACGACCGACACAGACCAGATATCCTAATAAAATCAACTCTTGCCGACGTATAATTACTAAACTTAAAAAGTCATGAAGTTACAGCTCTCCATCTTACCTGCAAAAAAAATGAGATTGAAAAAACTAGAGGGGGGGGCTCTTTGAGCCCCCCCCCCCCCCCGATCTGTAAGGGTTAATAAGAATACTGTATATCTAACCCCTCCATGTACCTAATGTAAGGGGAGGGAAAATTAAGGCTGGTAGCTAGGATAAAGATTTAGGTTTCAAATTTTGGTTCATTTATTTATATTACATTATTTTAGTTAACCAACATCAACCTGCCCCCTACTTCCACGACCTATTGCAGAAACCTATGTCCGGAAAGCCACAGTGGTAACCCCGAGACTGGAGGAATAGAGACTGGAGAGAACAGGACAAGCAGATTCGATCACCACACTGTATAACCAGCAGGTACAAAATTTATTCCAGCAAAGTGCCTAGAAGTCTTTGTGTCTGTCTGTTAACAATATCTATCAAGCCAACAACTTGACTTTGACAGATGGCAATCCGTCAAATTTTTGGATTCTTATTTTTGGCGAATTCCGGGATTCTAGCAATATTTTAAAAGGCTTAAAAAAAATACATATGTCCTAAACAATAATGTTTTTGGTGTTCTCTATAATTCACTTCTGAGAATCGAACCAGATTTTAAAAGATTTTATATATAATAATGATGATAATCTTTGCCTTCAAAAAGGGGAAGTTGAAAGAATTTTAATTTTAGCCTACCAATTAAGAATCCGAATCCGCTATTAAAAAACGGATTCCGGATTCGGATTCCAAAATTGACCAAAAATTGGGCGGATTTCGGATCCCAGATTCAGATTGCCAACCCTATGTGAAATACTTCAAGATCAAAAAGAAGAATATATAGAATCTGATTTTTTAACAAATGCATGAAAATCCACGACGCGAATACAAAAAAAACTTACCTCATCCGGTTGTACTATACTCCATCTTTCCCTGTCACTCCTACTTCCTGACCTCTCCAAATCTGATCCCTCTCTGTTCAACACAATGTTTTATATTCTAATTATAATTTTAGAGCAAGATTAGTTTTCATGTAAATTAAAGCCTTTCAAAATGGATTATTGTCCTTTTATGTAAAGAAATACATACCCCATATAACGTCTAGAAATTATTTTCTGAAATTTATTAGTTTAAAACATGAGAATCCGAAGAAAATAGTGTGCACAATTACAATTAGACTGCCAAACTTGGCATATTTACATCCAACTGCATATAACAATTGTAAAAATACAAATGACGAGAAAACATTAGATTTTATTGATGTACCGTGTAAGAAATAAAAAGTATACCTAGGTAAATATATTCATTTCCATGAAAAAAATAAATAAAATCTAAACAAAAATTACATTTGTTTCCTTAGACTGCCTTCTCCACCAGGACCAATAACACTTCCATCTATACCTGGCTTACTGTGCACATCAACTTTCAAATCTAAATTTTTAAGATTACGTAAAAAATATATTTGCTTTTAAATATCCAGGAGTGTATATTCTGCACAAGATTTATTTTTTTCCCCGGCTACAAAAATTTTAAATTCCCCCCCCCCCCCCCTAGTTTTTTCTCATCAAGTAGGGGGGGAAAATGGAAAAATACTTAAAGAAATCTATATTTTATTTATTTTATCCCTCCTACCACACATTTTTTTCGTTTTTTTTACCAAGGAGGGGGGAAATGGAAAAAATGTTTTCAGTTTTCTTAATTTTTACATTTTCCCCCCTCCAACCACTTATTTTTTATCCCCCCCCCCCCCCTGAGCCGGGGATCCCATGTAGAATATACACCCCTGTAAATATCTCAAATTTAAGAATAAACGGTTTTAGTCTTAACTCTAAAAAAAAAGTAACTCGAGACTATAGGTGTGACGTAAGGACGAACATTAGTTCTAAAAATATCCAAAATCCGTTTTTAGTTAGCAATGATAATGCGATTCTTTGGGAAACTTAGAACAATCTTAAAATTGTAACATATTCTTACCGAATCTTGAGCTATTCCCATATTCTCTGGAAGTGGAGGCCATTCCTGAGCGGGTTGTTGAGGCGCCTCCCGCCGTAGCCCCGCCTCCTGCAGACGAGCCCCCCACCCCACTACCCTCCTCATGGATGGATGGCAAACGTAGGCTTGGGACACACATCCCCATACGCCATTCGTCTGTGTACTCAGTTTTGGACATGTCCTAAAGTAAAAGGATATAAATATCATAATATATGTACGCATATGATTGATCTATGTCTTGTCTAAGTCTATTGCATAACACTTTAATATAAATCAATACTAAGTCTTTATGAGAAAGAATATACTAATTCTAAGTTTAATGTTTTCAATGCCCCAATTTTTGTATCCTGTAGTTATCTCAGTATCCTTACACATAAGTAACAGGTTGTCCTTGTGTCTATAGCTTAAAAAATGCACAAAATTTTTCTATTTCCTTTTGGAACTAAATTGAGGGCATAGACGCTAGTTAATCAAATAATCAATATCCCATTTTTAAAAATCTACAGAAAGAAGCCATAATATTTGTCTATCTATCAACTTACCCTGAGCTCAATACTGTCAGCAGCTTCGCCATGATCATCCTTACCCCCTGCTCCATCAACGTCATCATTCTCAGTCACCTCGTATACTTCCCCATTGTCAAACAGGTTGTGTAATGTTCTGTTTCGATAGATATCATGTTTCAATATTCAAAGCCAAAAGGAAAACTATATTCAAAGGTGTGTTTATTCTGCACAAGATTCATTTTTTCCCCGGTTACAAAATATCTTTGTTTTTGCCCACCGAGTTTTTAAAAAAGTTTTTATAAATGTTTATTTTATGCATTTTTTACCCCTTCCACAGATTTTGCTAGTTTTTTCCCAAATGAGGGGAAAAACATGGAAAAAAATTTCATATCTCTTTATTTTCTTATTCCCCCCCCCCCCCCATCCCACATATTTTTTATTTTCCCCCCTCTTAAGCAGGGGATCCCATTCAGAATACATACCCCTATATAGCTAGCCACAGCCACTAGGATCAGATCATGCCTCATGTTTATCACTTTACTTGGAGACTTGACCACTTATCTCATATTTGATTTTTTGGCCTTAATTTTTCAACAACAAAACAAAACATATCCATCCCTGTTCCAAAACTTAATAGTGGCAAAAACTATAAAAATAGTTGCCACATAGATCCATAGATAGTAAGATCCAGCAGGCAAATACTGAAAACAAACATTATTTAACGATGGTGAAGCTACTCTTTATGTCATTGTCTAATGCTTTATTTTATAAATACTGCATAGAATCGAAAAAGACGTAATATAAACAAAATGCACGAATATTAATGCGACGGACAATTTCAGGATATTATTAGAAAGAAAGAGCGTAAAAAAATAATAACAGAAGCAACCATGAAAAAAAAATTACACTTTTATCTATCTGAAAAAATCTCGAAGTTTGTTTACTTTAGTTCATAGGTACCTAACATAAAATATTTATAGGTAATACTTACCAGATGAATAGAAAATGGAAAGCAGAAGAAAAATAGCCAGAGGTAAAGGTGTATGGTGTTGGTAAAGATTCTGAAAATTAGTCAAACATTTAGAATCAGAAAGTACCTAGGTAAGTAACTTATATTATGTGTATAAAATGTTAAAAGTTTTAGAATCATAAGCTTTGGAAATATAAATCAAGTTTTAATTTGTCAGTTAAAAAAGATCAAATTTTTTTCCAATTCAACTTTTGTATTGCCTAGTTTTTATTCAAAAATAATACTGCATTTAAAACATTTTATACATCAATATTTTGTTTTTTTGAAGAAAAAAAAAACGAAATATCTTACTTGTGATAAGGATCATAGTACCACCCTCCAGTAAAGGAGGACCATACGCCCTGGCGTAGCTGCTGTATTATGTCCAACAAGGACCCCATCACCTGTAAAAAAATTTATTATAACAAATAATATTGTCTTCAAGAGATGAAAACGCATAGGTAGGTATCTTAAGAAGGAAATATTCTTTAGGTATTTATAAGAAATCAAAATACATCTTCTAACTTCATCTCCTTTTGATCGGCAAGTTACTTAAATGTAAACCGTAATGGCAATCCTAATCCGGGGATTTTAAGGGATAAGACAATGGCCGATAAATTGATGAAAATACCCAATAATGATACACAAAATATCCTCTTCTATAGATTACAATTCTTGGTTGAAAGGTGTGGACACTTAACTGTATGAATCAACATTAAAGTCGCCAAAGTTGTTAAACCAACGAATAAGAAACCCTTATTTAAAACTTTGTTGACTGGTGTAATAAACAGCCCATTTCCCCTTCCTTACTGATCCGAATCACTTTCGATTTAATTCGCCAAATTTTTGCCAGAAAGTACGAATCTAAATCCGAATGAGTAAAACTCTGAACTTTAGCTTAGATTCGCTCGTAATCTTAATTCGTTTCGAATGAACCCGCTTAAAGTTTAAAAATCCGATTTAGTGAATTTGCCACTTTTATAGGTATGTATTACAAAATTACATTAAAATATAATATAAGCTGGGGCGTATGTTTTACAACAAAATTGAACTTCTTTCCCCATCTATTATTGTACCAGTTTTGAAATTTTTCTCCACCCCAAACCCGAGGGGGTGTAGTAGGAGAATTATGGAGAATACATACCCCTGATGAATATTAAAGTTATCGTAAAACCAACATCAAAATAATTTAGACTTATTTAAGAATATACTGCCGTGCCCTTATTAAATAGGTCTAAAAATTGTTGATATTAATTGAATAACCTGTCTTTATTGGTCTTCCCCTAATCAAAATTATATTTACTCATTTTTTACATCTGAAAAAAAACACAAAATACAATTTTACTATTAGAGGTACAAACGTGAAAACTTTTATTTGAGTCTTAAAATTGATTGTTTCAATATTTTACAAAGTTTAGTAGGTATTTTGAATGAATAAGTTAGATATTTTCTATTAAAAGTGGATTGGAGTCAAAACGTTGGACAAAAAAAGAAACACAAAAAATGAACAAACAACTTGTCAATAATCATCATGATATTATCATGTTTTATTCAATACTAAATAATTATGATCATTTTGGTGATTTTACTGGTGGATTTATATGGGCTTGATCTTGAAGTGGAGACCGATGAGAGAGAACACCATACACTTCAGATCCTGATTAATTTTATTTGAAAGATTTATCATTATTTTCCAATAATTTTTTAAAAATATTAGTCAATTACTAGGGAAAATGCTAGATACAAAAAAAACGCATAAGACAATATATTTTGAGTAGAAACTTAATATAAATGAAAAATTTTAGAAGACAACATACCTACACAAAAAGGAATCAATTAAGTCATAAATTCAATATTCGAACTTAAAAACAAACTGTATTTTAGTTTTTTAGAGTAGTAAAAGCTCATTAAAAGGAATGGGGGGGGGGGGGGGGTAAGCGACCGATAGTCACTAAGTGAAATCACCAAATGAAAAACAATGATGAAATCCCCAAATTCCTGAACGAGGTAGTAGAAGCAACGGAGCCCATCTGGATCTCTGGACTGGTTCACATCCACCAGGCTGCCGATCTTGCTAGTCGTGAAGCTAATATGCTCGTCTCCAATTACAATCTCCAGTTCCTAAACATGGGTCCAGTTAAATAACACTAACACATAAATTCATAAAGCTAATACCCATGCGGGTGTCAAATCCTGAAATCTAAAGTTAGTAACCTAACTGAAAACGTACTCAACCAACGTAAACATAACTACCTATTTAATGATTTTTTACTAGTATCAATTATCTATTTTGCTGAATTTTCGACCCTTTGAGGTTGAAATAGACATTTTGTTAACTAATACAGTAAAATCCACCAAAAAAAGTATTTTTTTAGGGTTTGAAGCCCAATCCATATTTCTTATTGAAGTTTTAAAAGACGCATATGTCATTGTTCTCTATTCATTTCCACATCAGATTATATAATATAATAACTTTTATTGCATATCAATTAAAATCGGAGATTATAGAGCTAAAGTTTTGTAGAAGTGGCTGAGGAAGTTTTTTTTATATATTCTGACGTGGAAATGTATGGAGAACAAGGACACAAGCGTCCTTTAATTCTTAATAAAAAAAAAAAATATGGACTGCAAACGCTAAAGAATACTTTTTTATTAGTCATGGTATATATTATAATATATACTATATATATTGTATACCTGACGTCCAACCCTGTCAGGTTGTGGCCACAGGGCATCATCTTCAGCCATGATTTCACTGTCCTCCACAATTCTGCGCAGCTCGTTGATCACCTTGCTGTGCACAAATGCCTCCTTCCTAAACAACACAGAGCATTGCAACGTTTGAAATTGATGTTAGTTTGATATTATAGTAGCAATGGGTTGAGATGGATCAATAAGTTTTAAAACCCGTTTCAAAATGAAATAGATGAGGTGATTCTACTAAAAGGTTAACTCCATGGAGTATTTGACAATTTAACTTAAAAATGTCTATTTCAGTGAAGCTAGGAGTTCTACGTTAACCCTTTAAAATAGCTGATAAAAGGACAAATGGAAATTTAAGATTATACAGAAGCTTCGCTACTAAAAATGAAACAAAATAATAATTTTATTTCCCATATCGCTTCGAATTCGATTAAGATAAAAGCCAGATTTTTTTAGTCCGTGCTTTCGAAATCTCGGAAACTGGTTTTCATCTTATAATTGTACATTTCATATCCGCGGAAAGCTGTTTACAATACGAAGCGAGAAATAGTTAATTCCTAACCTGATCATTGTGTCATTCTTATAGTTGCTGTTGTTAGCATATCTCAACTTTCCATCGGGACGGAATTCGAACTCGAGGAACTCATGACCAAACTTGCCCTTGTGTCCGACGTAGTATCTTAGGTAGAAATCGTTGCTCATCTTTTTTGTCTGAAATTTTTGCGGATTATATTTGAAAACATCGACTATATTTTTGTTTTTTTTTATAGCTGTCTTTAAGCAGCTGATATTATTTACATTAGCAAAATGGTTAACATTATTAGGTAAGTACAACTAATATGTAAAAATACATGCAATAAAAAAATTTAATTATGATTATTTGCACTTCCGAGTAATAAAAAAAGCGTTTAGTTCGTATTAAGGATGGCAATCTGTCAAATTTTTGGACCGGATTTGGATTCTTACAAGAATCCGTCCAAAAAATGGCGGATTCTCGCGGATTCCGGATTCCTGTTTCTAGCAAAAGGCTTTTGTAAAAAATAAAAAATTTAAATGCTACATATGTCCTAAAATTAATATTCTTATTTTTTTTTTCTATAATTCACTTCCGAGCATTGAACCAGATTTTAAAAGATATTATATATAATAATGATAATCTTTGCCTTCAAAAAGGGGGAGTTGAAAGAAAAAACTCAAGACGCTAATTTTAGCCCACCAATTAAGAATCCGAATCCGCTATTACAAACGGATTCCGGATTCGGATTCCAAAATTGGCTAAAAATTGGGCGGATTCCAGATTCGGATTGCCAACCCTAGTAAGTATGATATGAGTTTCATTTTTTTCACACTTATTTATAACATGTAGGCAAAAATAGTATAGGTATAGAATATAGGAAATTGATAATAAATGATCACAAGGTTGTGTGAAAGAGCAGCCATGAATAAGCAAATATTTAGGTACTTTACAAGCGTATTCGTTTACATTTAGGTACATTATTCAATACAATAATAAGATAAAATAATAAAAATAATATAATAACGGTCAATAATAATACATTAAAACATTTTCTTAATTTTGAGTATGGATATATGGTATAATAACATGGTGTTTTTTAACAGTGAAGACTATTTACATAGCAAAGATATAACAAATGTTAGAACTTTAGGATAATTATGAGAATTTAAAAGAAATGTCAAAGCACTCTTTAAGAAATTACGCAAAACGACTTCTTGTCAGGGATTGCCACTGGATGAATAACCTGTTGTTGCACTTCACCCTCTTGATGTTCAATAGCCTCCGCACCCACATCTACCTCGTTATGGTCCACAACAGTGTCCTTGTTACGAACAAGGTGGGCAACATTGGTAGGACGAGTGGATGGAGTCAGCGGGACTATTTTACCACTCAAATATGACGTCATAGTGTCATCGTTTCTAAATAAAAACATATTATTAGAACGCCCTTAATACCTATACAGAAATAAATTTTTTTTTCTTGAGACATGACATATTCATCTTATACTACAGTAAGGGATTTTAAGGGTTAAGACAATGGAAGATAACTTGATTGATAAGAATTTTTAATAAGAAAACTGTGGGTACCAGTTTAATTAAAGTGAAATGCCCCCTCCCTCCCTGTATAAAGTAGTAAATTTCTAGGGATCAATAGCATATTCATATTATGTTTATTATAGGCATAAGGGCTATTCAATACAGATGGACCGACACTAATTGTAGGGAAGATACGCTATTAACAAATGCATTCTTTTGTTGAGTAACAGCGATAATAATACGACCTACCTCAAGCACCTGGGGACCTCTCTGTCCTCGTCATAGATAGACGGAGATCTAAATATTGACTTGGGTGGGGCAGTGCCCTCCTTTTTCAGCTGCTTAGCCCTGTGTAGACTCAGAGATTTTACAGAGTTTCTCGCGTGCTTTCTAAACTCTGTCTTAGTTCCCTTCTTCAGCTTGGCTTTTGAATCTGTTTTAGAATTTTATGTTAATATTTTTATATACGAAACTGCACAAAAATTCTTTATGTCTGTAAGAAACTTGGGAAAACGTTATTACGTTTTTAAAATTGTATTTGATTATAGATTAATATTTATATTGAATGTTGCTTATTTCAAACCTAATATTAATCATTATGATAAAAAATAAACATAAATTCCTGAAATTTTGGAAGCAGTTTGTACCGCCACTGGGCTAGGTTTCTGTAAATTAATACTTCGGGGGGCTAGCGGGGCCCTCTTGGACTTCCTTGACGGCGTGGTTCTAAATAAACAGCGGCTGTATTTCATTTTCCTAAAGCATTATGCTCATGGCATGGAAGCTAAAGCTATTTATAATTCATGTACTACATAATATCAACAGAAGGTGAATAGAACATTTAAAAATATACCGATTTTTTTATTATATAATGTAGCAATTTTTGTTTGTTTGTAGCTTAAGATTTCGAGTGCATTATTTTTGGGAAGCTTCATAAAGACTTGAGGTTGTTTTTAGACTAGGTATTTTATTCTTTAGATAGAAGACATAGGATGGATTTAGGTCTTTCTGCAGATACCTTCTCCATCGGATACAGAGAACCTAGATGATAGAGGCGCAGACTCTAGTACTTCTATACAGCAAATGAGAAAGGAAAGTATTAAGTTGTAATTGGTTGAAATCTTATTCATTTCTTACCTAGTAGGAGTTTGATTTTCCTTAGCTTTTCTAGGGGGGGTTTCTCTCAGTGGAGTAGAACCAGTTTCCCTTGATCTTGTACTCTAAATAAAAGACTTTAAGAAAAAAATGACTAAACAAAGAACTACCAAAAACTTTCTCATTTCCTGCAATAAAAAAAAAAGAATTATTGCTAAACATAAATTCTAAATATATAACGTGAATAAACTTTACTTTTTAAAACCATAACAACCAAAGATAGGTGCTTCAGCTTTGTATAATAATGGAAACTGCGGTGGAACCGCTTAGTAATAGTCAAAGAACTACTGCCAAAAACCGCAAACCTTTAGTGATGGTTGGATTGGATAGCTAAAGACAAACCTGTCGTAATTTAAGTTCATTTATCATAGGAGTAAGGGCAGTTGAAGAACTGGCTGTTTCTTCTAGATTCTCATTCTTTTCATTGTCAACAATTGAGTCATCTTTAGTAGCAGAACCTGCTGTAATTCCAGGACTTTCCAGGATTTTCTTTAATTTCATTGGACTTTCAGTTCTAAACATATTTTTTTAACTAAAGGTTTTTTGATATAAATAGGTAGAATATCAACAAGAAAAAATATTAGATTAAATAGAATAATCAACTGTAATACTGTAAAAATATTCATTTTTTAAAATATTCAACTATGATGGTAAGTTTAAAGTACTATTAAATATCACCATAGATCAATTCTCTGCCTCAGGCATGTTAGTGTGAATACGTGAGTGGACAGTAGATAAATTAAAGAAAAGCAAAGTTTTTATTTTATATCTAATTATATATATCACTAGCGGCTTCGCCCCTAGCCTCTAGGGGCTTTGCCCCAAGAGGTGATAAAAAAAATTAATGTGAAATTCGTAAAAGGACAAAGGAAATCTCCTGCAACAAAAAAAAGGACCAAGGAAATCTTCTGCAATAAAAAAAAATGGGGGGGAGATTTTTTTGTTTTTTTGGGGGGGTGGGGGTGTCCCACCCCCCCAAGAAATTAGCTTAAAACCATCACAGGACCAGTAGGTATAATCCCTGAAAAGTAGAGCCCAATCGGTTCAGCGGTTACTGAGATCTTAAGCTTCAGACGGACAGACATCGTTCTACTTTGTATTATAGATTTTCTTGATTTAGCTTAGCTGCGCTACTGCTTATAAAAATACCTGGAATCTTGTTTTCTTTTTCTGGGTGAAAAGTTTAACAAAGATGCGAGTGGTGATTTAGTTCTGGTTTCTTCCCGCATTTGCTCTTTCTTTGCATCTTCAGTTCTAAAAATATTATTTTATGAAAACGTCTGTAAAATGTATCAGAGGAGGAAATATCTATCACATTCACTATTATGTTGCATAAAAACTTCCATCTATTTTCCTAAAATTTATTATTAAAACTTTAAAACGTCCTACCTAAACCTGCAGGAAAGCTGTTAGGCTATTTGTAGCAGGAGGCCCGTGGGACTTTTCTTAACTTTTGTCTTACCTATTCTAAAAGAAGCAAATAAGGAGGTGGGGGGGGGGGGGGGGGTATATAAATGCTCCAATTCAATTTCTACCTTCGCATGAGCATGATCTTGCTAAGACTTTCCCGTCTCATTTTAATGATGTCTGGTTTTCTGATGGGCTCAAACTGGTTGCTTTCTCGTTTCAATGTCGCCCTATTCTTCTTCAGTTTAGCGCAAGCCTAAATCAAAAACATAAATCTTTTAAAAGGCTTACTTCTAAGATTTTATAGTTTCTATTTTTTTAATTATTTATCCCTATAAAAATCAAGTAGTCGGAATGTATTGGCCATTACACAGACCAAAGACGTACAATGAAAATATATAAAGTCTGACTTAAATGCTACACTAGTAGGTATAATCTATTTTTAAATAAATATCTTTATATCTACTGACCTCTTGAATATCTTCAACCCATGAAGATTCATCCGCATGTGTTGTGTAAAGAACTAGCGTCTCTTTTTGGCAGGTGACAGTGAACACACCTTTGCCAACAACATTCTCTACTGATGTATGTTTCAGCGGGAGCACACAACAAACCTCCAGGCAATCAGCTTTTGGTAGGTCTAGAGATTGACCGGAAAGATGGCTGTGACCTAAAAAGAAAAACTATACTTAATTCAGATATTATATGTTTATCTTGCTTCAATGAATACTAAGAATTCATATAACCTTATAGATAGGTACAAGGTGTGAAGAAGTGAAAAAGATTTGTTGTTTAATGAATTATACAGAGTATTGCTGTATTATGCTAACTAATCCCTATATAAAAGAGGCAAGATGTCTGTGTTTTTCTTTTATTTTAACATACCTTTAATTTTACAGTACATGAGCATGTCAGTACAAAGGACAAAGTATCTTGGTTGGGCGTGACCTCCAGACTTGTTCATTTTCATCAAATTCCCATGGCGGATAAGTTTTCTGTTAATAATAGTAATCATTCAATTTTTATATTTACAATTTAATTAGGTACCTACTCTACTAGTAACTTGAAACAGAAGCTTTATTTTTGCTCTTTTAGCCAAATAAGACAATTTCAAATAATTTGATAGAATAATTTTTAAGAAACTCCCCTTACATTAACACTTGAAAGTTTTTGTCGAGTATTGGCATATTTAAAAAAAAAATAAAAAAAGGTAAAAAAGTGTCAAGGTAATTACGGCGGGAGCGGCGGTTTCACATTGTACCTCATTAAAGCAACTACCATGCCTAATTTTGGTGTTAAAATTATGTTTCAAAGTCGTTGCCGCCCCCCCCCCCCCCACTTATTTTAATATTAGTAAAACCTACCTGCCCGGTTTAACAATTTTTGGTACGCCACCAACCAGACTTTTCTGTATATTGATCATCAGCTGATTATGCTCATGATCTTTGATTTGATCATTGATGTACCAGGCTATGGCGTCTATTTGTGTGCGAGCTTCTTCCAGGTTATTGCGGTCAGGATGGAAGCGAGGTGTGTTCTTGATTATGTCATCCAAAAGCAACTTGTACCTAAATAACAAAGATATAAATTAAAATAAAAATATGGATAAATACAATATTCATACCTAGAGTAGATTGATAGGTACCTAATAGGTGAAAGTTTTATTTTTTTTAAAAATATTTTTTTTAATTATAGCTGTTTGATTACCTTGGAACACGTTGTATTGGAGTAATAAGCAGAGAATTCAGCTTTTTCTGGACCTCTGGTCGAGTCTCCGCGTTTGCCACCAAGGTTCGAACCCCTTTGTGCTTCTCTTTCCATTCTTCAATCAGTTTAATGGCACTTTCAAAGTCATTAGCGTAGGTTGAGTAAAATTTAAGATATGGGGCAAGTTCTAGAAAAACTTTTCCAATTTGATCTGTGGATTGTTCCATGGCTGTTAATAGCTCTTTGTTAACTTGTCTGAAAATAAAAAAAAATGTGCTTACTAAGTTACTATCATAATTAAAAAACAAGCTAAAGTATATGCAAAATAACAGCAACACGCTAACGTTTGGTATTTAAGATATAAAAATATACAGTAACTTAAAGCTGAAATTAAATAAGTTCTTATGAGAGTGACTGACGAAAAAAATGTCCTAAAAAACGTAGCCACTGAAAAAATGCATTAAAACCACCCCACAATGATCAGATACGCATCCGTAATACACGGACAGACGTACATAAGTATCACTATCAACCCAAAGTTTAGAAAACCTAAGCCTTAGCCTTATTTACCTAATGCCAAGAATATCTCCAAAAATAGCTGCAAACACTTGACTTGGTAGCATGTCTGCTTCTTTTATGGGATTCATAAAATATTCTTCTATTATTTCAAGTTGTTTTAAATAATTCCGTTCGGAAACAATAATTTCTTCAATTGCCTGAAAAAACAAAAAGCTAATTTAAAGATAAAAAAAACTATTTTGACCAGACAAGTATATCGTGCAATTAATGGAAGTTTTTTTTATGATTTTTTAAATAGCTTTTAGTTTCCTTGTTTCTTAATTTTTCCATTTCTTTGTCTTCGGATTCTTTTGATGTTTGTGCCAAGGAAGTCAATACTCTTTTTCTTGTCCTAAAATCAAATGGATAATATAATAAATATAGTATAGGTATATATTTCCCTTATCAATATATTGAACCAATAATAGAACAATCTGGATATATTATTTGTCTTAATGTGCTGAAATTGGTAAGATAATACAGTTATCTATTTAATTTATCCATATATAAGTCAGCTTAATAGTTGAAATTCTTAGGATTGAGCTAACTTTTGGGAAATCATATCATCCAAAAATTTTAATTGGTAATTTATTTTTTAGTTGGACTGATTTTTGTACCCATCTAGGGTAATAAATCTATTAAAGTGTTTTTTATTTGCTACATTTTCTGTGGAATATTGTTTTTAACATAGGTTGTAACCATGGTAAGGTTGTAATAAAATGTCTCACCTTGAAGTTAGAAGATTCTGTCTGCTGATAACATCTTCCAATTCTCTGCTTAGACTTTTACTCCATTGTGGCGTGCAAGGACTTCCAGACGACGTACCTGCAATATCTTCACCTGTCGCCATTTTTGTATATAAATGTTTAATTTTATCTGAAAGGGAAGAAAGGCGATGATCTTAAAATGTTGTTACATTATTGCATATAATATGTTGATGATATTACATGCATTAAGATAATCATAAGAAATCACAAAAAAAATAAAAATATATATTTGTCTTTAATTAAAAACAGGACGCCATGATTCCAGCTACAGACTCTAGGTCAATCTTCTCATTGATATTCCTAGTCTTGATGATCTCCTCCTGGCTGGCAAGGTACACAACTCCATCCTCTCCTAGGCTCCAGCCGTACATATCAGTCCACTTTCTGATGGCGTTCTCGTCCACAAGGCCGAGCAACTCCCTCAAGACAGTGTCCTCAATTGTCTGATAGGTAATTGAGATGACATGGCAGACAAACTTGCGCACGGAATCCTCAAAACCTACGACCATGCCAGTTAAGGTCTGGTGATTGTTGATTTCCTTCCAAAAGGTCTTAAACTGGCACATTTCCAGGAGCTCTGACAGGTACAGGATTGTGCCAATTTTCTGGTCCTCCAAAACGTCTTGACTCAGCATGGCCTTGCACAGGACAATATCATTGTGAGGCAGATTAGTCAGAGAGAGCAGCAAAATTTGAGCCACAATGTCAAGCTTGTACATCTCAGGCATAAACTGGTACAGCTTGAGCAGAGCTAAGTTGGCCTCCAGGTCGTACCCCTTCTCTCTGGATTGCAAATTGACATAGTGTTCCAAGGTGGGCACCTTGTCAGGATTGTACCTCTCAATGCCTGTCAGCATCTCCTTGATCTCGGCTTTCATTCCCTCCATTTTTAAAAGTTACAAGCAAGATACCGCCTTGTTCTGAAATTAACAAAGATTTACATAAATTATAATACTTCTGAACTGCATATCTCAGATATATCAAAAATAAAAATAGGTTTTCGTTTATCAATTAAGATATCAATTTTATGAATAGCTTCTAAATTGTAACAACAGAATTTATTACTATACAAGATATATATCATATTATCAGAAGTAATTAAATAAAAAAATCTTTCAAAAAAAGCTTAAATACCTACCAAGATAAATTTAAAAATGAAACTTATCCTGTTATTTAAGGTAGTAAGCTTTTTTAGTTTATATTAAAGGATCTCGCTTACCACTGAACCGATATGGTTCTCCTTTACAGTAAATCTTCTTATAGCTCCAAGGACGGTTTTTAACCATTATGAGGAAGCGTATTTTCACTCTCCCAAAATAAATGAACAAAACCCCTCACCCCCCCCCCCCAAAAAAAAAAAATATTGTTTAATTTATTCTTTTTAACTCAAATTAAAACTAGAGGATCGAGGGGGGGGTAGGGCAACTTTTCCCTACCTTATAAATTCCCCTAGAGGCCTCGAGGGGCGTAGCCGCTATATAGTATATATAATGCAAACATAATATATATATAGGTATAGTCTTATACAAAAAAATTGAAAAAATACATATATAACTTTTAAAACATTTCTTTATGTAATTTTTCTCAAATACATGGATAAAATTTAAGTTTATTAAGGATTTTTCTACTACTTATTTAAATTTCTGAATCACCTTGCTTGCACATTATTTACCTTTTCAACGAATGCGGCTTGAATCAGCTGTTTGTTATTGTGTACACTCAACCAGAACGGGACAAAACTAATCACAACAAAACTTCCCACAACTCTGAATTTTGTTTAAAGTTTACTTTCTATGCCCAATGAACATAAAAAATATGTATAAATTTTAAAAAAAACTATTAGGTTTGTTTTACGTAATTTTTTTACCTATTAACATGAGAGCATTTGTTTTAATTGGGGAAAATATCTACATAGAATATCTGTCTTAAACTTTTCTTCAGCATTAGGAAACAGCGATTTCTTTTTATTGTTTGTAATTATTATTTGAAAAATCTATAGATAGAATTGTTAGACGTTTTATTATTAAAAATACGTTTTAATAAAATTAATTAAAATTTGTAATATGATGGTTTTGTATCGATGCATGCTAATAGATTCAGCGTCGATACTTGTCGAAACCAATTGCGCATGATTCAGGATCTTTTTTCCCCTTTTTAGCAAGTATTCCTCTTCTCCCTAACATTCATTTCCCCTTGTTTATGAATTTAGAAACAGACTAAACGTCGACAAATGCACTTTTTACCCCGTTATTTTCTGAAATATGAAAAATGATCATTGAATTGTTAAGTTTGGGCTAATAATTTATGTATTTTGATAAATCTTTTTTTGTCAATTATAAAATGTGAAGATAACTCATAAAAAGTCAGTTTACAAAAGTTGAACACTGCCGGACCGCCATTATTATTTTTATTCCAAAACAAAAACAAATCTCGAAATCTCGGCGGTTGTCGAAATCGCCATCAATTCCGTGATTATTGCATGATTACTATTTTGTACTTTATTATTATTTGTTTTATTTTAATGTTTACATTTTTAGAAAGATTGCGTGTTTTTATAAGTTTATGTAAAAATAAGAACAAGATAGAAAATTTATGAATTTATTTATGTTTACTAAGAATTTTAAATTTAGCGATCCATTGCATTGATAGAATCAACTTTTTTCAATTTAATATAAACTATATTTTAATTCGTTGAAATATTAAGAAATGACTTTAATTAATTAAGTATGATTTTGTTATTTTAAATTTGTACCGTCTAAAGAAGTACGTGTCCTGTCGATTTCAATCTTTTCATGATTGACTTATATAACATTGTGGTATATTTAGAAAAGCAAAGCAACTCTACAATCTCTACCAGAAAGTCCTTACGTATATAAGACATATATTGCATGATTTTTAATTCTTTTGACATTTTTTAACGTTTTTAATTACCTATCGATCCTATATATATATCTGAATTTTTTAATTCCTTTTCCAACAAGGTACACTGTTATAAGCTATGAATCTTCTATAATCAATTCATAAAAGTGAAGCACAATACTATGATAATAATAATGATTTTTAATTCTATTACAGATTAATATTATTCAAGTATATTGACTACTGTTTAAAATGTCAGGACCGCCTAGGCTTCCGCCGGGCATTTCATTGCAGCGGGCGGCCCCTGATCCGCCCCAACCACATTTGCCGCCTGGTATCAGTATTAAACGTGCAATTGACGATTCTTCCAACGATAAGCTGAGAAATTTACCCAGGTAGGTTTGACCGAACTAACATGTATAGACATTTTGCATTGTTTGTAGTCTGATATTTGATGGAATTTTTGGACACAACTGTTGAGTGTTACTCTTGTCAATGATTTGATTGATCTCTAGTTAGCAGGGTCGAAGCTACCAGAGAAAAAAAATCTTAAAAGTAAATCATAATTTTGTTTTTTTCAGTTCAATACAAATACAGAGATCAAATGAATCAACAGACGCTGGTATGAATAAACTTGCAAGTCTTGGCATCAGCGTTTCTAGATCTGAAAGGTAAGGGAGGGTTAATATTTAATTATAAGTAATAGTGACTTAATGTGACTTAAGTGAATCATGATAGATGAAGTATGTAAATAATACTCTAATATTGAAGTAGTTGGCCTTCTAATAGTACTTAAGCTTTTTATAATTTGCTTTTTAACTACCTAACGTTTTTTTTCAGTGAAAATTCAAGTTCCAACAGTGCAATGGAAAAGTTATCAGGTAACTTAGAAACAATTAGGTACTATGTATTTGATTTAAATTACTTTTAGCAAATGTACCGAGGTATTTTTACACTATTTTAAAAGGACCTCTTTTCATTAAATATTATTATTCATTTATGTAGGTCTTGGAATTAGTGTAAGTGGGGGTCCCAGCCCAGCACCAAATAAATTTCCACGGTTGCCACCTGGAGTTTCTCTAAGTGGTGGACCATCACAAATGGACAGACCAAGTCCAGAACAAAATTTACAGCAACGACTACCGCCCGGAATCTCCATCCAAGGAATGTCTGGCGGTCAACCTCCACCTCCTGCTAGATCACCTGTACAGATGACTCAACAAATTCGAGCTCAACACGAGCAGCCCATTGTCAGACCTACTCCTGATCAGCAATTTCCACCTAGGTCCTCAACAACAGAGTCTGTACCAAGGCCATTGCCTCCAATGCAAGGTCAACAACAACCAAGACAAGCCCCGCCATTCCATCCTCAAATGAGGCCACCCATTCAAAGACCTGCTCAAGCTCAAGGGATACATCCAATGCAATCTCCAGGCGCATCTGTTCAAAGGCATGGTGGACCTCCATTAGACCAATTATCAGCTCCAAGGCCACCTTACTTAGTTCCTGCGCCACAGGTACAAACTTCCCCAAGACCAATAAATAACCTAAATTTTAGCAATAGATTACCTTTCCCTCCAACTGCCATTGACATGCAACCTAGATTGGCTAACCCACCTATGAATCCAGAAATTCAAAGACCACCTATTCAAAACCTGATCAAACCAACAAACATAAATCCACAGCTTATACCTAAAGAGGTTAAACAAAGAATTCCAGCTGCAAGTAGCCCACAAATAAATACGAACACACAGGATAAATCTCAATTAGATGATAGATTAAATGCCAATGTTCAAATTACTCAACCTACAGTTAATCAAGCTATTCTTTCAAATACTAAAACAATACCAACTCCATCCCAACTAAATGACAATGAAAACAGTAATTCAAATGAAAGACTTTCTCCGCCTGAGATTAATGCCAATACAAATAATTCAATTCCAGCGGAGTTTCAGCAAAAACAAATTGAAGTGTCAAATATTCAATCTAAAGAAAACGCGGCAAATACAAGCCAGGAAGAAGAAAAAGTTATCACTGAAAATGCTCAAGCAATAATATCTACTGAAAAACCCAATGATCCAACTAATATCAACATTAAGGAGAACATTGAAAACTCCTCAGTTAATGCTACAGATGCATCACAATCCAAAGAAACGATTGAAAATCAAAATACACAGGTAAATAATTTCTTTTTATTAGGTATTATTTTCTTTTTGAAAAGAAGTTATTATCTACACTTACAAATAGGAACAAACAATATGATGGGAAAATTTCAGGTTTTTTTAAATTTATCTTTGACGGGGAGACTTAATTTGTTTTGTTTGTCGAGCACTCAATCCACCCCCTCACCACCCGTATTTTTAGTAGCGAAGCTACTCTATAATTCACTTTGTCCGTCCGTCCGTCAGTCCGTCAGTCCGTCCGTCAGTCCGTAACGCTATGGGGGAAATGGGATTTACTCAGCTCCTATAAAAGATAGAATGCTGAAATTTTTTGACAACATTCCCATCAATAAGGAGCACAATTAAGTATAAAACATCGATGGCAGTAGAACCGCTTTTTAGCAGGTTTTAGGCTATTTTTGTATTTTTGTATTTTTCACATTTTTCTCAATATCTTCTGAATTTATGGTGCGATTTTCAAAATTTTTTCAGTTAAAGATATCTAAATTAAATTTTCAGTCCTTTAAAGAAAACAACTATGACGGTCGGACTGCCTTTAAGCAGGTTTTAGGCTATTTTTGTATTTTTCACATTTTTCTCCATATCTTTGGTGTTTATGGTCTGATTTCCAAAATTTTTTTAGTTATAGATATCAAAATTAAATTTGCTGTCCTTTTAAGAAAACAACTATGACGGTCAGACTGTCTTTCAGCAGGTTTTAGGCTATTTTTTTTATTTTTCACATTTTTCTCCATATCTTTGGTGTTTATGGTACGATTTCCAAAATTTTTTCAGGTACACATATCAAAATTAAATTTCCTGTTGTTTAAAGAAAACAACCATGACGGTCAGGCTTCCTTTTTGCAGGTTTTTGGCTATTTTTAAATTTTTCCATATCTTTGATGTATATAGTCCACTTTTCCAAATTTTTTTAAGTTAAGGATTTAAAAATTAAATTTCCTGTCGTTTTAAGAAAACAAGCATGGTGGTCAGACTGCTTTTTAGCAGGTTTTTGCAATTTTTTTATGTTTTATATATTTCCTCATATCTTTGGTGTTTTTGGTCCAATTTTAAAACTTTTTTGGGATGTCAGTATCAAAATAATTTTTCCCATTGTTATGAGCATCTTTTATGTTATTTACTTTGATTGTCATCATTATACAAAATAAAACAGGGTTTCGTGTTTATTTTCTCCAATAAATCAATTAATAAATACACTTTAATTATACTTGTACGTATTACCATCCATGATTTTATTTTTTGTGCTTCGCTACTTATGGATGTTGTCATCCTTGTTAAAATAATATAGGGGTATAGTTTTTACTGATGCCTAACCCCTAGGGGGCTACCAAGTTTCCATTATAACCTAGCCTAATTGGATCTAAACTGATAAATAAACAAGGATTACAACATCCATAAGTAAAGAAGCTCAAAAATTGTAAATAGACAACTGAAAATGATCTATAGAGTGTGTAATAAAAAACTTCAATAATAAAAATCACGAAACCTTTTAAAAATGTATATTGTATAATGGTCTTTTGAAGCATTAAGCTAATAAGAAAAACGTTAAAATCTAAAATTCGATTTAGCACCCCAAAAAATAGTAAGTCTTCAAAAAACTTGGTCAAAATATGAAGAATGCTGACTTAATTATCACTAAAAAATCCAACTGTTTATCTTGAACAGGAGTTGAGAAAATGACAAAAACTTGAAAAACTTTTAATCGATCTAGCACCCTAACCAATAAAGGTATCTTAATAAAAATTATTGGAAATGTGTAGAGTGTAAACTTGTTCAATTCCTGAAAATTTCAACTGTCTATCTTGTATAGAGATTGAAAAATTCATGAAAACTTAAAAATCTAGGAATCGATCTAGCACCCCAACCAATAAAGGCATCTAAATAAAACTTAATCGGAATATGTAAAATCTAAATTTATTCAATCCCTGAAAATTCCAGCCATTTATCTTGAACAGGAATTGAGAAAATTACAAAAACGTAAAAATCTAGGAATCGATCTAGCACCCCAATTAACAGACAGACGGACAAAACAATGTATAGATTAGATGGGCATGTCATAGGAATCTTCACTAAAAATTTCAGCTGTCTATCTTAAATAGGAGCTAAGAAAATCACGTTTCCCCCATAGCGTTACGGACGGACGGACGGACAAAGTGAATTATAGAGTAGCTTCGCTACTAACAAACGAAAACAAATACCTATTTTCTATTTTTAAAAGAAATTAGGGGTTTATATGTGCTCAACAAGGCACTTTCAGGGAAAACGTTCATTTTATTGACATATTTACATATTATATTTTTGTAGGATAATGTAACAGCCAATGATAGTTCAAAATCAAATGAGCAGACAGATGATAATCAAGCCATCGAGACAGCGCAAGGCAGTGAGATAACTAATGGTAGTGATGATGGACAGTCTGGTGAAAATAGTACAGAACAGCCAAGTGAAGGTGGGGAACAATTAAATGAATGTGATAAGCAAACAGGCGATGGCAAAGTAATGACTGGTGAAAGCGATGGACAGACAGGTACAGACGAGGAACAGACAGGCGAAGGCACAGAGCAGACAGGCGAAGGCACAGAGCAGGCAGGTGAAGGAACACAGCAGGCAGGTGAAGGCGAGGATCAAACCGGTGAAGATGGAGAACAGATGGAGGAAGGAGGAGAATATGCCGAGGGCGACTACAGTGAAGAGTATTGGGGGGAAGAAGGAGAGGATGGATATGCAGAGGGGGCTGAAGAGTGGGGTGATTATGAAGAGGATTATGGTTATGAAGGTGAGGGGTATGAAGGAGAGGAAGGTTATGAAGAAGGAGAGGGTAAGTACTTGCATTTTGTAATTAAATTAGGAATACAAAATGACTGTAAAATTACTCCATCTATTTTGAAGAATATAACAATTTTAAGTCCTAATATACTCGCATAATTATTACCTGGTGATAATGGATAGATACTTCTATAATATTTTAAATTTTAGAAGTTCAATAGGTAAGTTTAAGTTAATATACAAGTTCCTCAACAAATGACCATTTTCTGTTCTTTAATGTGTTAAATTTCCCATCTTGGTTAAATCACTTTTTATTTTATTTTAATTTTTTCAGTAGGTATTTCTTTTGCCGAAATGATGTTGATAATCAAATAGGTATTTTAACATTTTAAATCTTTTAACTGTTTTATATTTTAGTTGATCAAAACACACAGGGAAGTGAAATTCCCCCCTCCGAGGGCGAAAGTACCCAGGACCAAGTTACATCTGACTCTATGGCTGTTGAGAAAGATACTCCTACTGATAATGATGAATCAAATACCACGCCTCCTAATACAACTGAAAACTCCAAAACAGATCAAGCAGTTACAAATACAAATGAAAATATAAAAACCTCAGAAAAGACAAACATTAATAATGTAAATAAAACTCCTGTTAAAAGTGGCGAAGTCAGGAATTTTCAAATGTTAAGCCAGCAAAGCCAAGGTGATGTTAGCCAGGATAGTATGGATGTATTGTCTGTCGACGAAAGCATGGATACCTCAACCCCTCCTCCAACCGAGACACATTCACAACCTGCTGCTAAAAAAGCGTCGGCAATTCCGCCTCGTCCAGTTAGCCAGTTTATTGAGGAAGATAGTCAGGGCTCAAATGCATCACATTTTAATCTTCCACCAGGTTTGCATTTCATTATCTGATCTACGCCTAACATTTCAAGCGCAGCGACTCTATAACTAGTGAACGTCCGTCTAAAAATACAGCAAAAATATGAGTAAAAAGCTATTTAATCCTATGAGGAAGTATTTAATTTTATCTTAGCTTATTCTTTCCCTTGACTAATACTAAGCTTTTCTGAAAATTGTGTAGTAATCTTTGGGGACAAAATGACACAAATATTTTAACTTAAAAAAAAAAAATATTTTTTAACTTAGCTGTAAAATTTCATTATTTAATAACTTATTTTTTCCTAGGTATTAGTATATCTTCGAGTTTGAATGAAGCCTCAAATTCATCAACAGATGGATATTTGAAATCCAACTCTCCTGCCCTACCTCCAGGAAATTTGAAATATCAACAGTTTTGAAAGCAAAGATTTCTATGCTTAGTGCTTCCTATTTTATAAAGAAGTTATATTTTTTTAGTCTGTAGATTAAGATTTTTTTATAAATACTGAACCGATTGAGTTATGCTTATAAGAGAAGCGTCACAAATGTCGCGGGATGGTTTTAGGCTATTTTTCTGCCAGTCGCTGGTATGTTTTTTAGTAGTATTTAAGTCGCAGAGAGTCTCTACATCGGATACATTAAGGTCCATGTTTTTTTTATTCAAAAGAATCGTCTAATTGTCAAGAAACTTGAATTACTTACCATTTAGTTCGATAGAAGTAAGGCTACAAACTATTCACATTTTGTTGATATCTTTTTAATAAAAAGGAATAAGCATATCTCCTTTCAAGAAGCCATCAACCCGTCCATCCGTTGATGAGGATGCTATGAGCAGTATTAGTCAGGTAAATGTATACATAATATTTATTATACTTATTTAGTAGTGCGTTACCTTGCAACAACGGCATTTTTTAGCCAAAAATGTCCTCTAAAAGAATGTTGGTGGTTTCTCTCAAAGTGAATGTTGAACACTGAAACAGTTTTTCTTTTGGTATGACAAATTTTGTTGTTATATTAGGTTGGAGAAGGTCTGCAGGGGTCAGGCAATAAATCTATGTAGGAAAGCACCAGAATATCTATTTAATTTTAAGCCTATGTCTATTTTCATCTTTTCAGGATCGAGTGAGTGATGTTTCTGACAGAGTAAGATCTCCAAGTATTGATAAGAATCCAAGAATTGGATCAGAAACAAATTGCGTTATTTGTTACATGAGGTAATATATTATGAAATACTCTTTATGTTTATTTATATAAACTAAAATCATTATGCACAGAATTTTAAATAGTAGATACCTAGAAATTTTTATAAAGAATTAGTTTACAATTTCATTAATTTTCATTTCAGGGGTGTATATTCTACATGGGATCCCCTGCTCAGGGGGGGGGGGGGATTAAAAATAAGTGGTTGGAGGGAAAAAAAATGAAAAAATTAAGAAAACTGAAAACATTTTTTCCATTTCCCTCCTACTTGGTGAAAAAAACTTTTAAAAATGTGTGGTAGGAGGGATAAAATAAATAAATCATAGAGTTCTTTAAATATTTTTCCATTTTCCCCCTACTTGTTGAGAAAAAACTAGGGGGGGAAGAAAAATAAAAAATTTTGTAGCAGGGGAAAAAAAATAAATCTTGTGCAGAATATACACCCCTGTTTCATTTACCTAAGTTTGGAAGTAAACACATATATCAAAGTACAGAAATCTAAACACATTTCTTTAATAAGCCAAACAAACAGACGTACTACGTAAGTAATAGAGAAGATGCTTATTATAGATATTGTAATTCTCAAAAAATTAATAAATATCTCATAATAACGTTAGGTAGTTATCTAATAACTTTGCTAAAAAAACTAATTTGAATTCTGATATAAGATGTGCGGACCGAAAGCCACGACTGTTAAGCTGCCTTCATTCCGCCTGTCTGGAATGCTTCCAGGGCAAGTTGACTGAGGCGAGGCGGGAGGAATCACAACAGGCGGATGAAATAACAATTGATGGCGATTCTGGACCCTTTGTACCTGAGGTTTCATTTTTTAATTACTTAATACATAAAGTTAAAATGATATTATATCAATTCTGATTATTTTTAAACAACTCAACTGTTTCGACCTTAGCTTCGAGAGGGAAGAAAAAAACATTAATTCCATTTGAGATTTAGAACCATCTCAAAACTTTATATAAGAAATGAAATAGCATTAGACCATTTCCTAATCTATTTATTTAAAAATATGTCACAAAAATGGGAATTCAGTGGTTAGCAAGATCTTAATTTGTATAATAGTTTATATTATAGGTGACTTGTCCTGTTTGTAAGAGTTCTACATCAGAATCTGAGGCTATACCAAATTATTTCACAGAGGAAACTGACCAGGATATTGGTCAAGATGAAGAAATACAGGTATGCATTTATTTTTTTTCTCAAGAAGGTTAAAATATAGGAAGCTTTTAAACAGAAATTAAATGTTAAAATGTACTTATTTTAAATTCAATGTAGATTGTAGAAATTTAGAAAATATTATATCATGTATTCGTATTATCACAAAAAAATGGATGAAGTCATGGAATTTTGTTTTCACTATTTCGGCGGTTTCTCTTATAGTGCATTATTATAGTGAAGCCCCCCCCCCCCCTCTCCTCTTCCCCATTTTTTATTTGAGAGTGCAGGGGGAAAACAGTCTATATCCACTCAGAGACATTATAAATCTTCCCTCAAAAGTTCAACGAGTATTTTCCGAGATCTTTAGCTTCAGACAAAAAAACTCATAACTCTATAGAATAGGTTAATTATTAATACTAATATTAGATGTGTGGTGGATGTGAAGAGAACCAGGCTAATGCCCGGTGTGTTGACTGTGAGGATTATTTGTGTGTGGCCTGTGTCCGGGCACATCAGAAGGTTAAAATAACCAAAAACCATCAAATAATTCAGGTATACCTATTTATTTTCATTTTGCCTTGATGAGATTGCAGGTGTATATTCTCCTCAAGATTCATTTTTCCCCCTTGCTTCAAAATATTTCATTTCCACCCCCCAACCTCTATTTTTTCTCTAAAAAAGGGAAGGAAAATTGGAAAATGTTTCCAGTACTCCTTATTTTATTCATTTTTTTACACCTCCCACATATTTTTCTAGTTTTTTTAATCAAGGGAGGCTTATTAGTGCTCAATTGGCACTTTGTGTTAATGAATCTAGTGATAAATGTAGCTATATCATGTGTTTGACATTATTAATGAAGATATCATTTACACAAAAGTACTAAAATTAGTTATTTTACAGGGGTGTATATTCTGCACAAGATTTATTTTTTTTCCCCTGCTACAAATTTTTTTATTTTTTTTCCCCCCTAGATTTTTCTTAAAAAGTAGGGGGGGAAATAGAAAAATATTTAAAGAACTCTATATTTTATTTATTTTATCCCTCCTACCACACATTTTTTTAGTTTTTTTAACCAAGGAGGGGGGCGAAATGGAAAAAATGTTTTCAGTTTTCTTAATTTTTACATTTTTTTTCCCTCCAACCACTTATTTTTTATTTTTTTTCCCCCCCCCTGAGCCGGCGATCCCATGCAGAATATACACCCCTGTTATTTTATGTTTTATGCGGAACTAATTCTCTCTTTAATGGAGTTTTATAATCTTGAAAAACATACCTAAACATTGAATAATGAACAAATATATAATTCAGATTACATCTCGGAACACTGGATCTCAAAATTACAAAATGTGCCAGCTACATCCCAACGAAAGGAAACTTATCTTATCAAACAATTTTTATGATTTTGCCTTTCTCTTTTTTTAATAAACACAATTAAAATATTTCCAATTAATTTTTGGTAAAAATAGATTAGGTATCTAGTGTTAGCGTGGGTTAGGGCTGGGTGCCAACACCATTCTTCAATTTTAAAATTGGAAGGCCTGCCTTCCCCTTTTTTTCACCTACCCTAGAAATACACCTCCTGGAAAAACTCCAGATGCTGAAAATTAAATATTATCAATTCAAACTATTAAAAATTTCATTCAAGAATTTTATTATTACATTCATGGAAAAATAATTAAAATGTAAGAAAAGATTTGTAAACTGTTTAGATTATCATTATATTGCGAATCGTGTGATCAACTTAATTGTAGAGATTGTCAACTATCTGAAAAGCACAGAAACTGTAAATACAGGTGAATATTTTTTTCTGCAGATTTAACAATTTAATATCTGTATCATTAAATGTTATCACACATCTTTTATCTTAAATATTGTTAGGGCAGTTGGTTAAATGTGGCCTCTCTCTCTGTTATTACAGTGCCATTAAAAAACATAATTGTCTTAATTTCAGGGGGTGTATAATATATTCTGCACAAGATTCATTTTTTCCTCGGCAGCAAAATGTTTTATTTTTCCCCCTCCTAGTTTTTTCCAGCAAAGAAGGGGAAAAAATGGAAACTTTTTTTCGGACTTCTTTATTGTATTCATATTATCCCCCCTCCCACATATTCCTTTAGTTTTTTTTCACCAAGGAGGGGAGGAAAATGGAAAAAAATGTTTCCTGTTTTCTTAATTTTTACATTTTTACCTCCCCCCCCCCCCCGCCAAACACATTTTTTAAATTTTTTTTAACCCCCCCCCCCCCCTCCTTTTAGAAGAGTCAAATTTGCAGAATATACACCCATGCTAATTTTGTTAAAAAAATAATCTTTTTTAATTTCAGTTATAGTCACCAGGTCGCGCCACAGATCAAAGATGATATTAGTCAAAAATCTTCCGATATTAAGTAAGTTCAAAATTTAAATAGATATATATATATATATATATACTATTGTTTTTACATTTTGTACAAATCTAAGATTTAGTGATTCATCATGACTATATTTTATAAAGACAGCAAACTGACATATTCAAAAAATGATAAGTAACATTGATTTTAGAATGAAGAAAAGCCATATAGAAGAAAGTGTGGGCATTTTAAGTACAAAGGTAATCTTTATTGATTCATACTTTTTAAATTTTTATTTTTTTTCTCTTTGGTTAGAAGATGATAACATGTTACCAGTGATAAATTTGGAGCTGCTTGATTTTGTTGTGGCTTCTTAAAAGGGTTTTAATATTTTAAAAATTAAACATTAAGTTTAATTAAGGTATAAAAAATCTTTATTTTCTATAGTTATTTTTTTAGCTACCTCCGAAGCCGCGCTTCCAGAAGCGGCTCCGGCTTCACAACAGTGCATGTCATAAACTGTTGTTTCTTTAATCTAATTTTTGAATTATAACATTTCCTTATTACTTAGATATCAGAAGTGAACATAAAGGAAAGAAGTTTACTTACTCAGCTCAAAGATGTTAAAGATTTTATTGTTAATAAGGTAAATGAATAGGGAGGGAGGGAACATTGGGCTATTTATTACACTAGTCCCCAAAGTATTATAATAATGTTTTCTTGTTCGTTGGCTTAACATCCTTGGTCACTTTTGTTAAATTTTGATTGGTCTGTTCATTATGTTCAGTGTCTAAACGTTTCAACAACTTAGTATGTACTGAAGGGGTAATTTTGTCTATCATCAATATATCGGCCATTATCTTATCCCTATAGATCCATAAAAAAAATGATCAAATGAAAATTAATAACATTTTTTCTTAATTAGATTGAGGATAGATACAGAGAACTTTCTGCAGAAGTAACCAAACGAACTAGGGACAAAAGAAAAACTTTGGAGAACAGAAAAAATAATTTAGGTAAATCTATGAGAGATGAATTCTTTGTCAAATATACTAATGAATACTACAACCCTATTTTCTTAAATATAGTACATCCTCATCTATACTTTCAGATCGTTCTTTATGGCAAATGGAGCATGCCTTGGCTTTTACGGAGCACTTGGTGAACGGGTCAGTAGAAGATACAAAATTGTTGCTGAGTAAGAGAATGGTGTCTAGGCAACTGAGAAAACTAAAACGAGTTAACCAGGCATAACTTACAAACTTGTTTAACAGTTAAATTTTTTTTGAGAAAAAAATATATAGAATTGGTATTTTTCAGGGATCTAAAGGGATAAGACTATGGCTGATAAATTGATGTACATTCCCCAATAATAATACAAAAAATACTCATTCTGTAGATTACAAATATTGGTTGAAACGTTTAGACACCTAACTGAATGTACTAACTATTCAAAAGTCTCTAAGGTTATTGACCCAACAAATAAGAAAACGTTCAGGGACTAGTGTAACATAAAGAAGTGGCTCACCTTTGCGGTATAACAGGCTTGATCACTCTGAAACAATCATCCAATTAGATCCAGTCATGCATCATCAATAAACATAAATCTGACAACATTGCATTAACGACATATTAATCTTGGCAGCTGCTGATTCTTCTTATATTGGCAGCTGGCTATAGTCTTGATAAATCTAAGCTCTTGCAGCTTATTGTCTTCATTAGATACATTATAAGGGTCATCATCTCGTCCATTAAGATCTTCTTCTTCTTAGTCTAAAAGTAGGAAGAATATAGATCTGCGTAATAAACATTCCAATGTCTTCTCCCTCGCTGGGTATTTTCCCTTTCTTTTCCTAGGTACTTCTCTAACAAGTTTGTAATATTGTTAAATGAAAGGCTGTGAATATGTCCGCACCTGAAATGGAGTTCAAACTAGATCTATACTTTCAGGAATTTTTGTGTTACATTTTTAGCAACTTTCTTTTTTGTAAAAAAGATTTTATTCATTCTAGGATCCCCCCCCCCCTTTTTACCCACCCCTCTTCAGTTACATGAAGAAAAAAAAACAAGATATACCCCTACCTGACTTCCAAAGGTGTCGTGATTTTTTGTAGAGTTGATTGTTAGGATAGCTAGGCCTGATCCATAACAATTTTAAAAAATACTCTTGTTTAACCGTAAGAATCTTTTAAAAAATGATATCCTCTTAATTGTTAAAAAAACATTTATTAAGCAAAAGTTAACTTGAAAACAATTAGAATTTCATCCATCATCAATTACGTAGGAATCAACTTTTTAAAACATATTTTTGGTTTAATTCATGTTAAATGATAGCAATAACCATTTTTAAAACTTCTAGTACCAACAGCTACCGTCTAGAACCGTTTGATAGCGTTTTGGAGTGGCAAAGAGTATTATGTGTAGATAGGTTTCGTGACTAATTTGCGTTATAGATTGCCAAAAAATGGCTAAACGGCTGAGCCGCCAACCGTTAGCCGTTACTTTTCCAACGTTTTTTTTTTCGATTTAGAGAAAATAGACCTACCAAGGATTACTCATACAAAATTTCAGATGGAAATTCGAATTCTAAGTGCCATTTGCTCACTGAATACGAAATGATTGCATTACCCCCCCCCCCCCCCCCCCTCCTTTATATAAGAAATATAACACCATTTTGTCTGCAGCATTTCCACGGACCAAATCTGCACAGTAACATTGATAGTGTTCTGAAAATGATATGTAGTGATATAAAGGTAATTAATGATTAATATATGAGAATAATAGCTGAATCTTTATTTATTGTTCAAGGACAGTTATGTCCAAAAGCAACGCAGCAATGACAAGCAAACAACTAATAAATAGTGAAAAGTAGACTTAAAAAATCAAAACATAGACAAGTTTTTTTAAACAAAAATCAATCGCGCGTTTAAAACATTGCTCTAAATTTCCTTCAGAGAAACGGTAATTTAGTTATAGAGTAGCTGCGCTCCTAAAAAAAGTTCAATAGAGCATAATATGATATATTTATTTAGGTTAGTGCCATACCCATAGTACCCCCCAAGCCACCCTCTCCACCTCCCCCTAAACCCGCTCCAGTACCTCAACAACCCATCATCAAAAATATTGCTGCTCCAGGAAAGATTCTATATTAATCATTTGTTTATATTTTTGACATTTTACCCTTCAGATATTCTGGTTCATGTATCACCGTCTAGTTTGTGACATCCTTATATAAAAATAACAGGATGTCTGTCTTTCAGTTTGTGTTTGAATATGTCTGTAGCTTAATATATTACTGTACCGATATGGTTGTCCTTATAGTGAAGCTTCTTGTACAGGGAAGATTTTAATTTATTTTGAGGAAAGTATCAAAACCCTCACAAGAGAAATCGCTTCACTCCGATGGTTATATATAACATTAAAAAATATAAGAAAATAAATAAAAGGCTTCTTAAGATTTACATTGAATCCTTTGTAACAGTACAAAATTCTGCCATGAGTCCGAGAATAGTGCATCCGCCAGTCACGCCCACCCGCAGCCCTGCCATGAACGTACGTGGGGGCGCAGTTACACCCACACGAGGCGGACATGTCCGCCAACTGGCGACTCCGACTAAATCCCCCATGCGCGTCATGCCCTCTGGAAATGCGCGAGTTTTGAGTCCAGCCGGACGGGGCGGTAATATGGCTCCCAGAGGTGGTATGATTGTAGGTGCGAGGGGTGTGATTTCAAACAGGAGAAGCCCAATGGTTCGTGGTGGTATGACACCTCAAATCCGTGGCATGCCTGCTTCCCGCAGGGGTAGAGGAAGGCCAGCTGTAGTGATGGGAACCGGAGCTCCACTGATAAAGACCCAGGGTGGTATGGGAGTTTCTGGGGTTAGGAATGTTCAAATGCCAAGCAGGGGAATGAGAGGTCGGGCCACGTTGATTCAACCAGGAAGAGTAGCACCAGGTACATGAATAGATGGTCATTTCGTTCATCTAGTAGGGGGAGAGGGGATCGTTATTTAAGCCAGCTACAAGTTTCACTTTATTTCAGTACATGATTATATGGTGTATGATCCAAATAATATCCATTTATACAAAAGTTATTTTTTAAAAGTAACTTAACTCATTAAATCTTTTTTTATGTATAAAATTGTAAAATTTATTATCAGTTCATCTGACTGTCAGCTACACTGTGACTGTTCAGGTATGATGGGTAGGGGCGCAGCACGGGGCCAAGTACGTGGTGGTATGATTGGACAAGTGAGACATCCATCACCTGTTATGCAGCCTATTAGAAGAGGAAGGGGAGCTATGAATAAGGTACAAAATACACAGCTACCTATACAAAATTTAATTTTTTCTCTCAAATTTACAGTAAAACAAGGATGACAACATCCATAAAAGCGAAACTCTGATAAGGTAGGACAAACAAACATTAATACTTGTAGATTGTCATAACTGAATAATCAGAATACATATGTATAATTTCGAAACAGAGGTGGATGGGGGAAATGTAACACGACATATCAGCAATTTTAGTTTGGGTGCTACTCCTTTAGTTTTAGAGATAATTGGGTAAAATATTTTTGGCTGTGTCAAGTTTCAAAGCTTCGCTTATATGGATATTGTCATCCTTGTAATGTAAAAGTTGTAAGAAACATTTAAACATTTTTACTGCTTTACAGGTTCCAATAAAGACTCAGAATAGTGGGATGGTGGTTAATCAATATGCAACTCAGAACCAAATGTATACTAACGCAGCGTTAGGTTAGTAAATTCATGTTTTATATTTTAGTGGATAAGTTGGTCCTCAGACAAAAGCACGAGTGACAAACGTCGAAGTTGACACTTAACTTTACTTATTTAAACCATCTTAAAGGTTTTTTTAAATGCCTAACTCCTGCGGAGGACTTATTTGTATATTCATATTTTAACCCAACCTAACCTGTATAGAAATACTCAATTAACTTAATATTTTGGACACATCTGAGTTTGTCCAATCCGACGTTTGTCCTGGAACCTTTAAGAAGTAACTTGTCAAATTCTTTGATACAATTGCTTTAGAATTATACCAAATGAAATAATCTAAATAACATACCTAGCTATTTTTAGAAAGTAGCTGCGCAAATTTGAATATCCTTAGAACAAAGTAACAGGATGCTTGTCTGTCTGTATGTACCTAAGGATCTTGCTAACCGCCGAACCGATATGGTTCTCCTTTATAGTGTAGCTTCTCATAGGTCCTTGGAATGTTTATTGCTATAGCTTATCATAGTTCCTGGGAAGGTTTATTGCTATAGCTTTTCATAGGTCCTGGAAAGGTTAATTGTTATTTTGGAGGAGGGTACCACCACCCTCCCAAGAGAAATCTCAAAAAAAACATAACTAACCCCATCTAGCGGAATTTTTTTTTTTTTGGGGGGGGGGACTGCTCATCTTAACATACAGTATGACCCTCGAAAAAGTATTTTTAAGCATCTGCAGCCCTTATTTCTCAATGAATTATTAAAAAATGCATATGTCCTTGTTCTCTATAGTATTCCACGTAAGTAGATATAAAAATATTTTTTTTACCTCCATTAACACCAGAGATTTTTTTGAGCTAAAGTTTTGAAAAAGTGACTGAGAAAAAGAATTTTTTTTGTTTCTCTTATTTTTTGGATGGTTATATTATGTTTTTTCTGGCAACTGAATAATGAGACACAAAGAAAAACAAGTTAACTAAATATTTCTTTTTTATTCCACCAAAAAATAAAAATTTTTAATGGCAAAAAATACTACTGAATGAATTGATTATTTGCAAATTTTAGGTTATTTATTAACCCTTATTTATAGAAAAGGATTAATTATGACAGTTGCTCCGCCTACTTTTCTGACATCTCAATTATTTGATAGGGGGTAAATTAAGCTTTTTAGACTAAAAAATCATTATGTTTTATTTTTATTTTCTTTATAACTTTTTTGTTATTAAAGTTAGGATTGTGAAACAAAAACAATTTTCCTGCTATATTCATAGAGATTTATTTGTTTTTTTAATCTTAAACAATTTTGCCTAATAAGTAAGTTTTTCAAAATATCATTAAACTTAAAGACTCAAAAAATATGTGTAAAAAAATGCTTTTTACTCAAAAACTAAATTTTTTATTTCATTTTTGTATAAAGTTTCTGCTAGTAACAAAAATAAAAGGATTTCTAGCTTAATTTTGCTAAAAAAGTCGTTTCATGTTAAAAGTTACTTTTTCCTCAGTCACTTTTTCAAAACTTTAGCACTAAAAATCTCCGGTGTTAATGGAGGTAAAAAAAAATATTTTTATATCTACTTACGTGGAATACTATGGAGAACAAGGACATATGCATTTTTTAATAATTCATTGAGAAATAAGGGCTGCAGATGCTTAAAAATACTTTTTCGAGGGTCATACTGTAGATTGAATAGAAAACAGTTTACATGCCATAGAGGCCTCTAGGGGGCGTAGCCGCCAATATTATATATGGTTACTAATCTTTTATCATTCTCACATTCAGGATTGGCTCCTGCGCAGCCGCCAAGCCCGCAGCCCAAACAGCGGCCAAAGATGCGAGGAATGCCAATTCAAAGTAATATGAGAACGAACAATATGAATAGTCCTATGTCTAGTCAAAATATCAATCAGGTATTTAAACAGTTTGCTGTATTTGTAATCAAGTTCCACGAAAGTCAGACAGTTTCCGTGGGTAGTATACTTACTAAAAACTAAAAGCTCCAGTTTTATTGGCCCCAAAAATACATAAATTTTCAGTATGGTTTAAAACCGGGTTTTAATCAGCGGAAACTAATCGAATTCTGCGCTTTGATGAAAAAGATTAATAAAAAATAAAGATTTTTCTGACAAAATAATGGCGTAGGACGCTATTCTATAATTTGTTATTTAGGGTCCAATCATGGTGCAATCTCGTCCCCGCCAACCAGCTCCTGTCAACATAAATATGCCACAGAACAATAGTATGGGCTCAAATAACAGGGAACTTTACATTTATATCCTTAAAGTTATTATTATTAGTATTGGTCATGTTCTTATTATGCCGTTTTTTAATATTAGGTGCAATCAAGAGTTGTACGTACATTCATATTCTATGATTAGGAATTTAGGATATAAGGGGGGGGGGGCACATCTGACACTTTTGCGTAAACAGGGATTATGGGCTTTGTCTTAGGAGTTATAGGATAGGTTATTTGGGAAAAAAGTTTAGTTTTTGGGTGTATTTTCCTTATATTTAAAAAAAATTTTGATAGGTCTCCAGGTTCAGGTGCTGCAGGCTGGAAGGTCACTTCTGGACAGGTATAAATGAAAAAAAAATTTTGTTTGAAGAGTTAGAGATCAACTTATTAAACCAAATATGCATCTTTTGGGATGTTATGAGCATATATGAAGAAAAAATAAAAATCAGCCTCCAGGTTCAGGTCCTACAGGCCTCCAGGTGAATTCTGGACAGGTAAAAACTGAAAATTTTAAATTTTATAGTTAGAACAAAACTTATTTTACAAAAGTTGCTACTTTATGGATTGTATGAACTAATTTGAAGAAAAATTTGAAATCGGGCTCCAGGTACAGGTACTGCAGGCCTCCAGGTAAATTCTGGACAGGTAAAAACTGAATTTTTTTACTTTTGAAGTTAGAACAAAACTTATTTAACAAAAGTTGCTACTTTATGGATGGTATGAACTAATTTGAAGAAAAATTTGAAATCGGGCTCCAGGTTCAGGTACTGCAGGCTTCCAGGTAAATTCTGGACAGGTAAAAATTGAAAAATTTTAATTTTATACTTAGAACAAAACTTATTTTACAAAAGTTGCTACTTTATGTATGGTATGAACTAATTTGAAGAAAAATTTGAAATCGGGCTCCAGGTTCAGGTACTGCAGGCCTCCAGGTGGATCCTGGACAGGTAAAAACTAAAAATTTTCACTTTTAAAGTTAGAGCATAACTTATTTAACAAAAGTTGCTACTTTATGGATAGTATTAACCAATTTGAAGAAAAATTTGAAATCGGGCTCCAGGTTCAGGTACTGCAGGCCTCCAGGTAAATTCTGGACAGGTAAAAACTGAAATTTTTTACTATTGAAATTAGAACAAAACTTATTTAACAAAAGTTGCTTCTTTATGGATGGTATTAACCAATTTGAAGAAAAATTTGAAATCGGGCTTCAGGTACAGGTACTGCAGGCCTCCAGGTAAATTCTGGACAGGTAAAAACTGAAATTTTTACTATTGAAGTTAGAACAAAACTTATTGAACAAAAGTTGCTACTTTTTGGATTGTATTAACCAATTTGAAGAAAAATTTGAAATCGGGCTCCAGGCACAGGTATTGCAGGCCTCCAGGTAAATTCTGGACAGGTAAAAACTGAAATTTTTTACTATTGAAGTTAGAACAAAACTTATTTAACAAAAGTTGATTCTTTATGGATGGTAGGAACTAATTTGAAGAAAATCAACGGTAGATGGGGCCATTTCTTTCAGATCTTATTCAACAAAAGTTTCTTCTTTATGGATGGTATTAACATATTTGAAATCGGGCTCCAGGTTCAGGTCCTGCAGGCCTCCAGGTAGATCCAGGACAGGTAAAAATTGAAATTTTTTACTTTATAAGTTAGAACAAAACTTATTTAACAAAAGTTGATTCTTTATGGATGGTAGGAACTAATTTGAAGAATATCAACGGTAGATGGTGCCATTTCTTTCAGATCTTATTCAACAAAGGTAACCAATAACTATTTACATAAAGTAAAAAATTTCTAAGAAGATAAAACAAATATAAATTATCCATACCCAGGTAAGAAAACAAGTTGTGGAAGGATGTTACTGAAAAAGATTAAATAAAAATAATTGGAAATTAAGAGAACAGAAGACTAACGTAAGGATTGAAGAAAAAAAAAGTAGAATGTTTACAGATAATTCAACTATTTATTGTGATAGCAATTAAGTAATGGACAGTCAGACACAGAAGGTGAGCTACACAATTGATAAATATTATTTTGTATATCAGCCAAATTTCAGATACACTTAGAAATTATTACATTTCCTGACAATTTGTATTTGATGGAAAATATTAAAACATTCTAAATTATCTTAAAGAAGAGAGTTAAAAAAGTGTATTCCAAACTAAAATCTTTATATCAAATATGTTAATACCTGGAGGCCTGCAGTACCTGTACCTGGAGGCCGATTTCAAATTTTTCTTCAAATTAGTTAATACCATCCAAAAAGAAGCAACTTTTGTTCAATAAGTTTTGTTCTAACTTCAATAGTAAAAAATTTCAGTTTTTACCTGTCCAGAATTTACCTGGAGGCCTTCAGTACCTGTACCTGGAGCCGGATTTCAAATTTTTCTTCAAATTGGTTAATACTATCCATAAAGTAGCAACTTTTGTTAAATAAGTTATGCTCTAACTTTAAAAGTGAAAATTTTTAGTTTTTACCTGTCCAGGATTTACCTGGAGGCCTGCAGTACCTGAACCTGGAGCCCGATTTCAAATTTTTCTTCAAATTAGTTCATACCATACATAAAGTAGCAACTTTTGTAAAATAAGTTTTGTTCTAACTATAAAATTAAAATTTTTCAACTTTTACCTGTCCAGAATTTACCTGGAAGCCTGCAGTACCTGAACCTGGAGCCCGATTGCAAATTTTTCTTCAAATTAGTTCATACAATCCATAAAGTAGCAACTTTTGTTCAATAAGTTTTGTTCTAACTTCAAAAGTAAAAAATTTCAGTTTTTACCTGTCCAGAATTTACCTGGAGGCCTGCAGTACCTGTACCTGGAGCCCGATTTCAAATTTTTCTTCAAATTAGTTCATACAATCCATAAAGTAGTAACTTTTGTTAAATAAGTTTTGTTCTAACTTCAAAAGTAAAAAATTTCAGTTTTTACCTGTCCAGAATTCACCTGGAGGCCTGCAAGACCTGAACCTGGAGGCTGATTTTTATTTTTTCTTCATATATGCTCATAACATCCCAAAAGATGCATATTTGGTTTAATAAGTTGATCTCTAACTCTTCAAACAAATTTTTTTTTTCATTTATACCTGTCCAGAAGTGACCTTCCAGCCTGCAGCACCTGAACCTGGAGACCTATCAAAATTTTTTTTAAATATAAGGAAAATACACCCAAAAACTAAACTTTTATCCCAAATAACCTATCCTATAACTCCTAAGACAAAGCCCATAATCCCTGTTTACGCAAAAGTGTCAGATGTGCCCCCCCCCCCTTGTTGTTTATATTTAATGTCAGACTCAGAACATTAATAAAAATCACAGTTTCTAAAAGTTTTTATAAAAAGCATGCATGTTCTCTTTAGGGTTGGGCCGGATACTTTTTTGGCCGGATACCGGATATCCGGCTGATTTCAAACGCCGGATATAGCCGGATATTCGGCAAATATCCGGTTATCCGGCCAAATTACCGGATATCCGGCCGGATAACCGGCCAAATTACCTGATATTAAGGTAGCAAAATAATTTTTTTTTCAGAAATCTTATATAAATTTACATAAAGTTAAACTTATTCAGAAAAATGTTCTTCTAGCTTCAATAATAAGAAAATTATAGCCATTTAAAATTTTAAAAAGCAGAGATTTTTGGTGTAAAGTATAAAAAATTATAGATCCGGATATCCGGCCGGATAGTTTCAATATCCGGTATCCGGCCGGATATTGAAAATGACCGGATATCCGGCCGGATATCCGGCCACACCGGATATACGGCCCAACTCTAGTTCTCTTACTCACCTATCAATTCTAGAGTTAAATCAAGCTCTGAAGGGAACTTAGACTATATTTTAAACGAACAACGAAATGTTTATTAAGTTCTGCTAATCGTTTGTTTCAAAACTTCGGATTTTTAGTTTTTCATGATTGGGTTGCTCTAACTAACTTTTCCAACAATGATTTTACTCCTAACTTCTCAAGATTCCTGAGATATAAGGATATAATGTATATAACAAAAACAGTATGAACTCATCTGGGAGTAGCAGCGTGTCCCTTTCTTCCTGGCATACTCCAACCCAGGCAGCTGATAGACCGGTCTCTCCACCAAGGGCAAAGGTAAAAGAAATAGCAATGACCCCAAGAAGTAGAAATGTGATTTTTAGACATGAGGTTTTATCCCTCTTATTGTTTAATTGACCCTCCTTTTCTAATGTTTTTTTGTGAGAATCTCTATCCTTTCCATTTCTCATCAAATTAAATTTCTTTGTCGAAATTATTAGAAAATAAGTTCCTGATGTTCTATATGAGTTGTGCAGGAAACGAAAATGATCTTTTTTCTACATTTCAAACAGTTAAAATTTTCTATGACAATAAAATATTTAAAATTTTAGGACAACAATTTCAAAATCATGTTGCCAAAAATGGGAGGTAACAATTCAGTTGTCGACATAATGGGCAACTCAATCATTCAACCTAGTGCACCCACCAACAATCTATCCAACCCGCCAAACCTAACTATTCCTTCCGCCAACATCCAGCAATCTTCGAGTCCCGCCGTGTCGGTGAATCCAGCTCCTATGCCTGTGCACCACATGACCATGCCAGCAATGCAACGTGGACCACAGGGGGTGGGAGGAGGTGTGAAGAAAGAGAAAGCTCCTGAGATAATTGCCATTGATATCGACGATGATGATGACGAACCAGAGATGAAAAAGGTAAACAAATTGATGGCTTGGGGTATGGTCGGACCTCCACGTGGTCCAAGCCGGGAACATCCATCCGGATGGCTAACCGACCAGGAGGCCAGAGGAGACAAAACTGTAATGTACAGGGCAACCTGGAACCTGCAGCCGTCTTTTTTGGCAACGGAGGGGGAGATCAGTAGCCGAGTTCTCTCTCTCCTTAAAAACATGTAGGCCAGACACTGTTAGTGCAAACGCACGAGCAGTAGGCAGTGTACTATCGGTACAGAACGCCCTAGAAGAAGAAGAAGAAGTAAACAAATTGATATGTTAACAATGATGAATTAGTTTATAAGTAGCGCAACAATAACAACATTAATAGGTAAAGAAGGTCGATGAAGGTCAGATTTGTCCTATAATTTTTTAAAATCTGTCAATGAAGTTGAAAGCTTCAGTCCTTAATGTTAACAAACTTAAAAGCCGTTCTAGTTTTCTTTTTTTTTTAACAACGCAGCTAGGTAGGCAATATTTTTGTCTTATAATGTCGTTTCTCCAATTTTAGTTTCCACATTCTTCCTTTATTTCAATTAATTCAAATTTTTATTTTTTGCTGAGCTACAAAGGTATGTATAATTTAAAATCAACTGCATTTGTTTGATTTTAGCCTACAATGTTGAGTAGTCGTGGAAGTGTGGCAAGTAACAGCAGTAGTGGAGGTGGTAGTGCAGTTGGAATGGATCCACTTGCCATAGGCACATTTCATATTTATATTTCTATCATAAAAATGTCAATTCAAAGACATTCTAAATAACGAACTAAGCATATAACAAGCGGCTTAAAACTAGAAGCTGTAAACGGCTGGAACTTTCAGAGATGTCTTTGTTCACCAAATAAATACTTGCATTTGAAATATCACGGTATATTTAATTTATGTATTTTAGACCTCATCAAAGCATTTGATCCGATTTTAAGCGTTAATTCGAAATCTTATTAGTTGAAGTTGAAATATGATTTGTAAGTAGGTCGACCTAACCATCCTTCCCCATCTATATCCAAGACAGAGTTCACCCCCATAGTTGACCCGTTGGCAGCAGACCCTCTCGCCACAAGTACAATCACACTGGAACCTATAAAAAAATCTAAGGTAAATTAGTTTAATATATGTGAAATATCCAATTCAGGAATTGGTTTGTTTTTTAGTTGATACAAAAGTTTTTAAAACAGTCAAATTGGCCATTTGTTGAAATTCATACATCAATTGCAAATTATTACAAATGGTCCATAAAAACCTACATGCCTCTTTGTCTGTATTTCTGCGAAGCTTTCATTCAAAAATATTAGTTCACCTAGAAAAATTTTAATTTTTAGGGCTCAGCAGGCAACGGTCCTCCAATGGTCGCTATAAATGGTGGTAACCTGGATCTGAAACCTGACAATGTGAAGCTGGAAAAACAGCAGCAACAGCAAGCCGGTAGAATTGAACCATTGAAGGTAGGAGCTATTGGGTGCTTTTACACAAAGTACATTGTTGAGGACTGAAACCGACCTCTTATTTAAAAAAATAAAACAAGGGGGGGTAGTTTTTCGTTTGTTTATTACTTCAGGTTAAGTTAATTTATATCGGTTCATTGTAAAAAAAAAAACTAGCCTACCCCGACCTCCTCCCCCCCCCCCCCCTTACTTTCAATTTATTTAAAAATAAGGGGTGATTTTGTCAGTGCTCAACAAGCACTTTGTGTGAAAGTACCAGTTACTGATTTCTTTAGTTTCTTCTTTTGTTCTGTCCTTCTTTTCTAGTTTAATCTCGTAGATTTTTATCTCAATTTTTCACGTAACTTTTTAGTTTTTTTTCTTATAAATATTTTCACTGTGTTTGTTTTTTGTTTTGTTTATAATGCATGATTTTTTGTTTATGTTGTATCAAAATATGATTGTTTTAATATTGATTAACCCTTACGAGCTTCTCCCTTTAAAAATTACTAAAAACAAAGATAAGTACCATTAGCTTTGTTTATTAGGATGCCCTTGTTATCAAGAGAAAAATATATCCAGAAGACACTCATAACCATAAGAAATCTAAACCTGATCATACCATTGAAATTCAATGTTCAATGGATGACATTGAAAGCTTTGATGATGATATTGACAGCTCAAGAGGTGAATTAGACGAACTTGATAAGATATTAGAAGAGTTTCTTTATGATGACCCTATTGAATCTCTAACTGCAGAACAAAAAGCTTTTGCTATTATTAATGAAATTCTTAATGAGAAAAGTAGTAATTCTCAACATAAAGCTACTAAACCACATGAAGAATTAAACGTTTCTGGAAATTTAACAGCCATTAATGTTAGAGATACTACAGAAAAATCAGGAATAGATGAAAATGAAGTATCTACTACGAAACTACTGAATCATACAGCGGGCAAACATATGAATATTAATGAAATAGCTCCAAATAATTTCAATATTTTTAGTGATAACAAAGAACTTGCCAAAATAAGTGTTAAAGATTTTAACAAAAGAACTGTCTGCTTGACGTCACAGCAGAAAAAGTTGTTAGTAGCAAAACGACGGTTGATAAAAAATCGAAAATATGCAGAAAAATCACGAATCTTTTTAGATATTGACATTCAGAATAGAAAAGAAATTTTAAGCAATATCAATCGCAGAAATAGTATATTGGAAAAGACAATTGAAAATTACAAAGAAAATATGAAAAACCTACAAGAAATAATATATCAAATAAAGAAATACTTCTACTAATAGGGAACTAACTACTAATTAGGGATACAGGAAAAGACAATGCACTATAAATTAATCTTTTCATCTCTGCTTTTTGTGTATGAAATTCTTTCTTTGATAGCCTGCAAATATTGTTAACAAGAAATAAAGATTGATTCAGGCTCCATTGTCGATTTCCTTCCTGACTTTGTATTTGTCTTATTTGTTTGTAATGGGTATAAAAATAAAAGAATTATATTGAAGATAAATAGATTAATGGGTAAATTTTAAAAATTCCAATCAGAGATTCATTGTCTTTTATGATTCCTTATGAAAATTTACATGTGTGTACTATAGTGGGTTTATTTTATATAGAAGACTTTAACAATCTCTGGCGACTGAGCTGTATCTTTCAATTTTACAATTTTTTTTTATTCACGGGATTGGTTCATTAACTTACCTTCCTTCAACCTTTAATTTTTTCAATTTAGTTCTTTTTTCTTAATTTTCTATCAATCAAATCGTCTATAACCTTGTTACAATGGTCCTTAGATATCATCTCTGTACACTTTTCATGTTCATGGATGCACTTTTTGGACCAAGAGTATATATTCTGACTTTCTGATGACTTGGAGTCTTTAAGACCTTGCTCCAGGACAGATACGAAGTCTACATTTGATTTTAGAAGTAGGGCAGTTACTTTAATTTATAGGTACTTTCCATAAAACACCTATTTGAGCACTGATTTTTACATAAATTTTAGTAGCTGACCTCTTTAAGTACTTATGGACTGAATTTTATTGGTATAACTAGCTGTATTGTTTTATTAAAATTTAAATCTAAGATTTTATTTTCACAAATAATGTCTTTTTCAGATAAAGCTGTCAGCTTTACCTGGATCTGTGAGCAATACCTCTGTCAGCCAGCAGCGCCAGCCTCAGCAGCTGGATAGACCAGGACAGGATCAGGGAGAGTGGTGTGCTGTCTGCCATGATGGAGGTGATACACTCTACTGTTGTGATAGGTAATGATTTTGATTTCTTTTCTTTTTTAAAAGACAAGTATTAGGTAGGTATACAATTAGTCTGTTTATTAATGCTTATTGTCGAATTTAGTGAAGTCTATTATGATTAAAATTGGGGTTGGCAATCTGCCCAATTTTTGGGATTACAAAATTCCGCCCAAAAAAAGCGGATTAATCTGTGGATTGCGGAGGAGGTGGAGGGTGAATTCGATTACCTAATATTTTTTAGATTTAAAAAAAAGGTGAAAAAAAATCAAAATGGGTTGATTTTTTGGGGGGGTTAATATTTTTTCTAGAGGCGATTTGTCTTGGGAGGGTGGTGGTACCCTCCCCTAAAAAAGTTATAAACGTTCCCAGGACCTATGAGAAGCTATCCTGTAAAGGAGAACCATATCGGTTCTACGGTCAGCGAGATCCTTTGGTACAAGTATACAGATAGACAAACAGACATCCTGTTACTTTATTATAAGGATTTATATCACTCACATTCCTTTGAAATATATAGGTATTTTTAATACAATAAAGTGATTTAATCTTTCATAATACTTGTATTTAGATGTCCTAAAGTGTACCATTTGTACTGTTACATCCCATCCATGGACTCTGAACCTGCAGATGATTGGACCTGTCTTATGTGCGAGAATAAAGAGGGCATTTTCAAGGTATCTTCCTTTTTTTTTATTTTTCTTGTGTAAAAGTCAATCTAGAATCTTTTGTACAACTTGATCTTTCCAAGGATTTTTTTTTGTCTCAAATTATTGTAAATATTTAATATTCGTTTAAATTTCATTGTGTTTTAGTTGTCAAGCAAGGTGAAGAAGGGTTGCAACCTCACTGAGCAGGATTCTGCACTATGCAGACGATTACTGCTGGAGATGTACAATAAGTGGCCGGAATCTGTACCTTTCAGGTAACAAATTTTACTTGTAGGTTCTTCATACCCGATTTCAAGTCAGAAAGTGTTGCTAAAAGTGAAAAGCAAATGACAAAGATATATGTTTTGTTAAAAGTTATTTTAGTTGCGAGATATGCATTTAAACTTGAATTTAGTGAACTGCATATTTTTTCCGCTTCAATGTTTTAAATAACATTTATAGGGCATATATTTATTTTTTATATTTTAATATCAAGACTTGAAAATCGTATTCTTTTGAAATATGCAATTTATATAGCTGGCTTATTTTCACAAAAAAAACTGCATGACTACTAACTTAGTGATATCTAATGTTTGATATTTATTGTAATACAAAATTATAATTTTTGATGGTATACTTGTAACTTATGTTTGAAATCATTTTTTCTGAAATGCACTTCATGCAACTATCCCTTTGCGAAAATTTTTATCTCACCTTATGAAATATTTTGCATAGATTTTTTATATAAAGGCCTTTTTATTGAATCATTTCTAGATCCTTGTCAGATCTATTTAGAAAATAAACGCATATTCTGAAATACTCATTTACTGCGTCTCGGACTAGACAAAGTTTTAATTTTGAAAATATTGCAGGGATTGTGCTGACCTAAACTTTGACGAGTACCTGGCCAAGATAAGTGATCCAATAGCTCTGGATGTTATCAAGGAAAGATTGAGTGAGGATTCTCCTAATCAGTATTCCTCTGTCAAAATGTTTTTGGCGGATCTTAGAAAAATGTTTAGGTATGTTGCGTATTTTGCTCAATAATAAAACAAAACTAGTACCTACCCAGGTCATTGAAACTTCTTTTAAAATTGCAATTTTTATGGATAGCATATAAATTTGTTACTATTATTTATATTAAGTCGTAAATTGCATCGTAAATATGCATGTCATGAAAGATCTCTCAAAGGGCTGCAACGATCATTACATAGCCTTTAATGAAGTTTGATAACGGTCCAAGGGTGTTTTAAGGTTGCAATGTATTGTAGAAAGATCCCCCTTAAATTTGTTTCAACTTTTAATGTTGGGAAGACCATTCCCAAATTTCCCAGATATCTCCTCCCCCCCCCCCCCCCTCACACCGAAGAACAAAATCTCTAACAATTTATATTTTAGGAATGCATTTATATTCAATACGAAGGAGTCAGAAATCTACAAGCACGCCAAGAGTATGGAGGATAAATTAGACAGTCTGCTCACACATTGGGCTCCACAGTTTGCCAATGACCCGCTATTAGACGTCGGTCCACAAACACCCGGCACTTCTGGTGTAAAGCGCAAGAACACGTCGCCTGATGGGTTATCGACTAGAGGCGGTGGAGGGGCGAAGCGCGGGCGCAAGGTCAAGCGTCCCCAGAGTCGCGCGTCTGATAGTGTTGAAGAAATTGATGACTTAGACGAAGGTTAGATCCTCAAATCATATTTTTTTTTGGGGGGGGGGTAAAAATCACCAGATCTTCTTTTTATGCCTGATAGATAATAACTTAGGGCCAGACTTTTAAGTAGTTCCAGAGGCACATTGATTGCGCGACATTTATTTTTTCAAGCCAAAGTGGGAAGTTTCGCCAAAGCTTAAGATCAACTAAATGGTAATGAGTTGTGCCTGTTTTGTGCCAAGGCATTCCCCTTACTCTTACTATGAATGTTAAGCATCTAAAATAGCAGTAGTAGAAACAGCTTTTAACGTCTACGCTATGAAGCGGTTTGGGCAGAGATTAAACCCAACACCTCCCCAATGACTAGCGGATGCGCTACGTGTTATTCTAGTTTTAATTTACTTAATATGTTTGCAGATGATCGAGAACAACACGAGTATTTGAGGGCATTACAAAATTCTATTGAGGTAAATTAATTTTTTATTCACTTTTCCTTAAGTTTTGCTGATTTTTTATGAACATTTTACATACCTAAGAAGAGTAGGGATTGCATATATTGAAATGGGTACTATGAATTAACAAACAATAGTGAGTGATGTTAAGCACCTTTCAGCAGTGATGTTGGCTTAAAAACTTTGGGTACTTTCATTTAGATTTGATTGTTAGTGTTAAACAAGGTTAAAACCATGTATATTTGGAAATGCGTGCTAGGTAAGTTATGGAGTAACTACGCAACCTATGTCTGTCATTTTCTAGGCATTGTGACATACTGAAATATTGTAAACATAATTTAAAACCTCCATCCTAAATCTGTAATGATGGACAACATGATAAGAATAGATTAAAACACAGAACCAAGCTGCATCTTATTTTATTGACATAGACAAGATATAAACATGAATATAGAATAATCATTATAATAAAATAAGCTGCGGATAACTGGAGAGTAGGACAATTGATGAGCAGGCAAACATCCTGTAATAAACATAAGTTTAATATTACTTATGCTTTGTCTCTTACTTGTGTTTCCTTTTCTCTTTCTTGGCCTTCCTTCTCTCTTTCTTTGACAAGCGCAGCGCCTCCAACTCTTCCTTCAGCTGGAGATTTTCATGATGAAGTCCGTCTTTGACACGGAACAGTTTATCGTAGGCTGACTGCTCCCAGGACGCGGCTTCACGGAGTTTTCTGACCTCTAGCTTAAGATGATTGATCTCAGCCTCCCTTTCAGTGTCCCTACTTTCCTTGAGGAGGTCCATTTCCAATTTGAGCGACTCAAAGTCGATACTCAAACGCGTCAGGTCAGTGCACTTTTGCTGATACATTCCAGCAATGCGGCTCGTTACTCTCTCCGCCTCGCGCTCACGGACAAAGTCCTGCTGTCTCCCCTTGTTGCTTCCCTTCGACACTCTCTGCAACAATCTCTCTAGGAGTCCTAGGGAGTTTGGGCTACGGGCTCCGTTGGGTCTGGCGCCACTCACAAGGCTCTCACTGCGCTCCCTACTGATTGTACGGTGCGACGATCTCCTCAGTGGTGCTTTCCTCGACGTGCTGCGTGCGCGCCTGCTATGAAACATCCCCCTGCTCTTGAGAACGCTGACCATGAAGGGGTCATTGGCGTATTCTCTAGTCATAGAGACAGGGAGTGGTAGCGGCAGCGGCGCCAACACCTTCTGCTTCGGCCTCCTCGGGTGTTGATACGCATGGATGTGGTGCCTCTGTATCCAGTCCAGCAGGATCTGCTCGGCCATCTCTGTCGGCTTCCTCCCCAACGACTTCTTGGTGTGGAACTCGGCATAGGCGGCTGCGAACGTGGCTAGGGCGCCGTCCTGGACGGTGAGAAAGCATTTGTGCAGAGACAGGGATTGCTCACCTGTCTCTTGCGTCACACGCCTTATCTCATTGTTCAGGTCGCCAAGACTAGCCCAATGACGTTCGAAATCTGCACAGAATCTCCCTGTAGAGAAGGTGACTCTGTGCCGGCCCGATGCGACAGCTACCTCGGTTAGCGCCTTCACGGCGTTCACCAGGTTCTCCTCTGACTCCTCCATGAAGAAGTTGGTTATGACGTCATACGTGACGTACATGGGCCGCTCCTCGGACTCAAGCATGTCAATGTTGGCCTCCAGGAATTGTTCCAACGTCTCTTCGCCGGTCTGCTTGAAGACGATGTCGACCTTCGTGGTGAAGGGCTCCAGCAGATAATCCGCCACATGAAGATGGATGGGCTTCGCGGCCTCCTCCTCCAGGCTCTTCCTCTTCTCCCCCCGGGCGGTCTCAATGGCGTCACGGGCGAGGCTATCAGCTCTTTGCGACATTCTAAAATTTGGAAAAAAATTAGTTTATCTTTGTTTGTAAATATAAACTTATTTGTCGTTTCGGGAAAAAAAACGTTACATATTATTTTTTTTTTGGAGAAATTTGGAAATCTCTTAGTTTACTGTTTGATTTTTACACATTTGAAAACTATTATATAGAAGGAAAAAGGAAAATTCGTATGCATTTTTAAGTTATTTTTGATAAATTGTCGGCGAAAGAGCTTTGGAAAGCAAGAGGTTGTCTGTTAAGTCAACGCTTTTAATTAATTTTTATGTTTGAATACACTATGTACATATAAAAAACATATTTATAACTAGATTTATAAAACATATGTAAATATATCGATTTTCTGAAACTAAATTGAGAACAAAAATGCGCGGTTTTGGAAATAAAATATTCGGCAAATCGCATTTTTTTTATAAAATATTTGGATAAAATATCTACCTTGAAAGTCTTGAAAACAAGCTTAAATTATCAGGTGGGCGTGTGCAGGATGAGATATCCGAGACAGATGCTTTTATTTGATTTAAGCACATATCTTATCACTTTTTACCCACAAAAAATTACCAATAGGGTTTTTACACATACGTTCAGTTCCGTTTCCTCGAGATGACTACGGCCATGCGCGAAAAAGCGGGGAATGCCGCTGATTGTGTTTTTCTTGTGGGGTTGCGTAGTCGTTACTGTTTGTTGTGAACCTTTTAGCTCAACTTCCGGTAAAATGTGTCTACTACTCGACTTCTAGACGTAGTAATTGGATATGTGAAGTCGTCTTTGTTTTTAATAAATACATTTGGAGTAAGGATTTTTGGGAATAATGAATTTTTATACTTTAGATTGGAAATTTTTAAGAATTAAACCGAAATTATATCTTTCTCATGAAATATTTAATATATTTTTGAAAAGAAAGTGTGTGTTTTATAAATTTGGGTATTTTTTTTATTTGTAAAAGACAGAAAACAGAAATAAATGAATGATAAAAAAATTGTTTGTAAAGAAATGTTTGGAAAAATTTTGTTTGTAAAGACAAACAATTATTTGAAAATTTTAGCAAATTTTCTTGATAGCCCTGATATATTCAGGGCTGATTTTTCCTGTTTGTAAAATGACCATGATCTTGCTTGGGTTCACGCCCTTCTTGGTAAGGACGTCTGCGGCTTGTAGCTCTCCTGGAACCCAGACTAGCTCTTCTATCTCCTTGTCTTTCAGCCATTGTTTGACCATTCCAATCTCTCTTCTTAGTCTTCTCTCTCCTACATCTGTGGCACTGTGAATTGCTACATTAGCGTCTTGGTTGTCAATGATGGCAGTGATTGGAAAGTTGTATTTGTTTCCTAGAATCTCTTGTAGAAACCATCTGGTGGCTATGGCTGCATCGATACCTGTTGTAAGGCTCATGGTTTCTGCTGCTAGAGTAGAGTTGGTAACTCTTTGGATCTTGTTAGATTTCCACTCAATTGGAGCACAATCTCCTGTTTTTGTGTTGACAATGAACATTATGTAACCTTGTGCACTGTCAACTCCATTGTTGAGGTTACCAAAGCTTGCATCGGTGAAAATCCATATTTCTGCCTCTTTCAGATCCTTGATGTCTGCTATTCTGACTCTTGACACATCCTTCATCTTTATCAGAGTTTTCCTTGCAGCTTTCAAATCAGCAACCGTGCCTCCTTGCATCTTTGTGGATGCTTCAATTAGCTCAAAAGCTAAGTCAGGTCTTGTTGCCCTTACTGTCCAATTTATGGCTCCAGTCATTTGTCTGATCAGTGTCAGCTCTTCTGATGTCATGCTTTCAGAGGTTTGACTGAGACGCTTTGCTTCAATCTTTGGTACAGTTACCCCTTCCACATACTTTTCTTGATCCAAGGTAATACCCCTATCATCTTGTTTCAGCATGAAACCAGTGTACATGAAAGAATCACTTTCTGATTTTCCAATCTGGAAAGCACTCAATACTTTGTTGAGTATCACATCATTGAAGTATTCTGTTCCACAGTGAATAAAATCATCCACGTGAATTCCAATCAGTCCTTCTAGTCCTCCACTACTATTTTGCAGAAAGAAAAGACCTGAATCATATATTGATTTCTTGAATCCCAGTTTTTCCAGGTTGTTCTTTACTTTCTCATACCACTTCTTGCTTGCATCTCTGAGTCCATAGAGACATTTCTTTAGTCTCCATAGTTTCTTTGCCAGTTTTGCTTCCTTTGGAGGCTTCACCAGTACAATTCTGTCTAGTTCATTGCCTTGTAAGAAGGCAGATTTCACATCACTGGCACTGATCTTCCATTTGTTTGCTGCTGCAATTGCAAGAATGATTCTCAAGGTGTGTTTGTGCATAGTGGGAGATTCCTTCGGTACATCTTGTAGTTCTTGAAATCCTTTTGCTGTGAGCCTTGCTCTTAGCTCTTCACCTTTCTTGGTTACCACCCACAATGTGGTGATGTACTCTTGACCTTCATCATCAATAATTTCATAAGTGTCAAACTCTTGAAGTTTATCCAGTTCCTTCTGTTTTGCTTCAAGTGCTTCTGGAGTGTTGGTTTCATCTTTTGCAACTAGAACTGCTAGGATCTCTTCATGTAGATTCTTGGCTGAGTTGTCTTCATTTTCTTGTCTCTCAACTCTTGCTTCTTCTACTTTTCTCAGCTCTATGTTCTCAACATCATCGCTTATTATTTGTCCATTCTCTAGAGCAAAGTTGTACCAGTTTGGGTACTTTCCTGTTCTTTTACCACTGCTTATCACCGTTGCGTTGTGCCATACCCCATCCATTTTTATTTGCACTTTTTCAGCTCTTTTCAGAATAGCAATTTGTTTGTTATTGGTTTTCTTAGCTGGTCTACCTGCTTTCTTCTTGTTGTTCTGAGGTTCAGGTATGTTCTCTTCTTCTGTTTCTTCAGTGCTCTCCTCCTGTGCAATTTCATCCTCATTGTTTGTTTGAGTATTGTCTTGTGGGGCTTGGTTTGTGATAATGGTAGTTTCTGTGACTTTTGTTGTTTGCTCATTATCTTGAGCTTTCTGATTGTTGCTTTTGTTGACACTTTCAGTCTCGGCACTTTCAGCCTTGTCAGTTTCAGCTTCGGCACTTTCAGCCTCAGTATCTTCGGATTTTATCTTCTCAGCCAGTTCTGGTTTAACTGGATGTAGTCTGTTTGCATGAACTTGACCAAAGTATCTTCCATGCCTTACACAGATTACCTTGCCGTCTTGATAGACAACCTTTGCTGGTCCTAGCCATTTATCATCTTTCTCTCTTCTGTAATATACATAATCTCCAGGATTGTAGTTGTGCTGTGCTGTTCTCATTTTTGTTCTGAGAGCTTGTTTGATCTTTTCACAGTTCTGTGACTTGATGAATGCTGTCCTGCATTCATGCATTGCTTTCAGTTGATCCTCAAGCGCTTTGCTGTGAGATTTGATCTCAATCACATTTGGTGGTTCATCAATGATGTTGGGGATGCTAGGTATTCTACCATACACTAGCTGAAAGGGTGAGAATCCATATACTGTTGATAAGGAGTTCTTTGCCACACAGGCCCAGGCTAGTGCTGTCTCCAAGTCCATGTCTGGAAAGTCCACCAGAATTCTCAGCAGTATGTTGTCCACTAGGTAGTGGTTTCTCTCACATAACCCATTACTCCATGGGCTATAGGCTGCTGTGGTATGGCATATTATATCCAGTTTGCTCATGGCTTCCATCATGATTGATCCAGTGAATTCATTTCCTTGATCTGTTATGATCTCACTTGGTTTTTGGAAATATCTTACCCAATGAGTCATAAAAGCTCTGACTACTTCTTCTGGCGTTTTGGCTTTGATAAATGTAGCTACTGTATATCTTGTAAAACAGTCAATCATATAAAGAATGGGTTTTCCTTTCCATATCTTTAAATCCATTGCTACACATTTGTTGAAATCATTAGCCAATGGCATTGCTACAGAAGGTCTGTCTGGTGATCTCTTTTTGAGTATACATCCTTCGCAACCATCAATGATTTTATCAATCATTTCATCAAAATGGTCATGCCATTTTTCTGCTCCCTTCAACAAATCTACAAATTTGGATTTGCTTCCATGACCAAATTGTCGGTGAAGCTTTTCCAACATTTGGTATTGTTGTCTGATCGTTGCTTGGTTAAGATCAATGAGCATGATTTGTTCCATTACTATAGAATCTTCATGGTCATCTTGCCCAAGTAGATTAATGATATAATGTCCGGCGCTGGTTGTGTGTAGCTTGATGGGTTTTCCATTAGCTGTTGCCGTGTCATTAATCAGATTGATTGCTATGCCCAGTTGTTTCATGTGCTCTTTGGACATAAGCAGTGGGATGTCTGAATCTATTATATCAATGCTTAGTTCATGTAGTTCATTGGCAATAATAACTGGAAGTTTGTAAATTCCCATTGAAACTAGTGATTGTTGGTTGCCGAATGTGAATGTCGTCTTACTCATGTGAGGGCCTGAGAGTAAGTGCTTGATGTGTTTGGGAATGGCTTGCATGTATATTTTAAGCCATTTCATGCCTGCTACACTGCTAGAACAGCATGTATCTAGTGCAGCGGCGTTTAACGCTTCGGCTGTGAATTTGGATAATTCATTTTTATCTTGAGTAAAGAAAATGTGTTTTTGGTTATTATCATTTTCTGTAATTTCAGCCTTTTCTATCTCTTTGAGAATGTGTTCCGGAATGTCGTCTTCCGTGTCTGAATTTTGTCCTTCAATGACGAACGCTTGTCTAAACCTGTTTTGATTTTGGATATTAGGCCTGTTGCCTTGGTTATACGGACATTGTCTTTGTAAATGTTTAATGGACATGCAGTTTCTGCATTGTAAAATACGCCCCCTCTTATCTTTAGGGTTAGTTCCATCCTCTGATTTTTGGCTATAATTAGTAGCCCCATTTGTACTGTTGTTTGGATAATTATTCTGTTTGTAGCTGTTATTAGTTGCGCTATTATTGCGACCGTTGTTTGGGTTAAAGCTGCTTTTATTATTTTGGAAATTTTTCTTTTTGGACCATGCTACAAACAGTTCTTCATGCTGTGCTAAAAATGCATCTGAGAGTTTTTCTGAGCTATTTTCATTTTTAAGCCCAAATACATTTGTTAGCATGTCGAACATTTTTGATTTGACGTTTTTGTACAAATTTTCGTCATCTGATAGATCAACTACTGAGTTGAGTAGTTCTATCTGTTGTACCGAGAGATTCGCGTTGTTCATTAAAAATCCGGCTTTAATGTCGCTTGATAGGGTTTTAAGCCCTGCATTTTCTGCTTTGGAAACAAGATATTCGAATTGTTTTGCATATTCCGAAAATTCTTGCCCTGCAGTTCTTTTATATTCTACTATCTCTCTTAGACATTGAAATTTTAAATGCTTGGACGGCTTACCTATGTGTGAGTCTAAGAACTCTATGATTAGATTTACGCTGTTTTCGTTTGCGGCTATTTCCGTCGGCCTATATTTTTGAAACAATTGGCGTTGGATGTTATCTCCAAAGCTGCTGTGTTCATTTTTAATACCGGCTAATAGTAACGCACCTCTTTTTGTCTTTGGGATGTCTGTTATCATATCCCATAGAATTACATTGTCTTTGTAATCTGAGTATAATGTAAAGTCCGACAGTTTTGGAGCTTCTGTCGTCACTTTTACCTCCGCCATTTTTGAGATTTCGGACGAGGTTTCGTGATTTTTGGAAAAGTTTTTATTTGAAAACGAGGTTTCGTGATTTTTGGAAAAATTTTTGTTTGAAAATTCAAATAATTCCTGAGCGTTTGTTACCTTTTTGTTTTTAAGGTTGAAGTTAAAAGCTGTGTTTAAAAACTTGCTTTTGCTTTTGGTATGACGGGGTTTGGTTATACCCATTAATTTTTGGAAATTTGCGCTACTTTTGTATATCTTTGTCCCTGCGGGATCTTATCTTGGTTTTTGGAAAAAAAAATGCTACTTTTGGATATCTTTGTTCTTTATTTCCGTACGGGAGAAAAAAAACACACATTGATTTAATATAATAATATATCTTTTTATTTTTTAAGATATTACTACAACAAAATAATAAATATTTGATAACACCAGCTACTACGAGCTTATACAGACAAGTTTTGAAAAAAAAAAACTTGATTTAATTTTGAAAATTACACCAGCCAACTACGGGCTTAAACAGAATATTTGGATATTTATATTTCACCAGCCTACTACGGGCTTAAACATATTATAAATATAATTCACCAGCCTACTACGGGCTTAAACATTTTATTATGTAATTATTTCAGTATGCCTTTCCTTGCTTTGAAAAGCTTGTTACACCGATCTCTACGGATCTAATTTTGAATATACTAATTAACAGAGTAAGGTTTAGTTTTTCCATAACTTTCCGTAGATCTTTTCTTTGAAAAAAAAACTAGCTACTGCTACTATTGTTAAACAAGGTTAAAACCATGTATATTTGGAAATGCGTGCTAGGTAAGTTATGGAGTAACTACGCAACCTATGTCTGTCATTTTCTAGGCATTGTGACATACTGAAATATTGTAAACATAATTTAAAACCTCCATCCTAAATCTGTAATGATGGACAACATGATAAGAATAGATTAAAACACAGAACCAAGCTGCATCTTATTTTATTGACATAGACAAGATATAAACATGAATATAGAATAATCATTATAATAAAATAAGCTGCGGATAACTGGAGAGTAGGACAATTGATGAGCAGGCAAACATCCTGTAATAAACATAAGTTTAATAGTTAGGTTCCAAAATATTAGCTTGGAAATCTTTCAACCAATAATTTTAATTAACAGAAGGCAGAATTTGTGTGTTATTATTGTCTTATCCCTTAAGATTCCTGGTTTATTAAGTAGGTATGTATTTAAATTATTAAAAAATATGATTTTTTTAAGGATCAAGATCCGTCTGATACAGATTTTACTCCATCTGGTGGATCAAAAAGAGGTCGTGGTAGAGGGAGGGGAAGGGGTAGAAAGTCATAAGGATTAGGCCTTTTATTACAAGCAAGAATTTTAAGGATTAAACTTTAAAAATATAGAAGATGCAAAAGTTTTATTTTGATAACATATAATTAAAAAGAAAATTACCTTTATTTTTTACCTTAACTGAAAAATAGCTCTTGATTTTCATATTTACAGTATTCTTAAGTAATTTTTTTTTATTTTCACTAGCTACCGCATTTTAATTTTGATCATGTATGTATGTAATATAATATTATATTCATTGTGATTTTTGTTTGTATTTTAATGTTCATAATTTACAAAATATGTTTATTTGCTTGTTTAATTCATTTGAGCTTATTTTCAAATTTAAATTTTGTTAGTTTCTTTATTAGCTCAAACTGATTTATATTACCTAATGTAACTGGTTTTTTTTATTACCTCGCCTAATACTGACATGTACAAACTACAATAACACAATATTTTATGTTCTTTCATTTTTATGCACATTTTTTGTTATGATGTAAAAACCAGTTTACCTGAAAAATAAATTGGTAGAAATTTTCAATGTGAAGGAAAGGGAATTTGACATCACTTCTTTTTAAAAAAATAGGTACTATTTTAGTTCGTGTATTATAATAAAACACACAATTTCACACGCAATTTTTATTTATTGATTTGAAGAATTACAAGAAAATACCATGGAATTAAGGAATTTTTTTTCATTATGTGTTGTCATCATTCATCCATAGTTTCTGTACAATTTTCTTCTCTTTTTAGAAGAAAATTACTGTTTATACAAATACATTACATTATCATACAAATGTTAAATAAATGTTTATTGATCTCATACTTTGTGCCTATTTTCTACTGTATATTTCAGATTAACAATGATTTAAAAAGTCAAACCTGACCAAGCTTATTGGCTTGAAATACTTCACTCAGAGGTTTAGTATCAAAATGAAAAGTAATATTGAGAAAGGTTCATGTGAAGATAAAATGGCTTCTTGTGAAGCAGAAAATGGCAATAATGTGGACGATAAGGCAATCATAAATCGTATTGAGAAAGTGCATTAAAAATCTAGGGATAGGTTTATGTAGGAAAATTATGATAAATGATAGAAATCAATAGATTTTTTAGGTCATAGTGCAATTTACAGGTCCAAAGATGCTTTACATAGGTCCAAGGTTGGTTATTGGCTAGTTTTCTGCTCCCTTTTTGGGCACTTTGAATACAGTGCCCCTAGATGCTACTAGTAAATCACAACGACTTATGTTTGGCAGGGTACTGAGAAGACTGAAGACAATAAAGCATCAAAACCATGCAAACAAGTACAACCAACGAGCAATATCAACATCATCACTGAAACCATAACAGGGCTTCCCCAGCACAATAGAGACAAATTTAAAAAGTTCTCAAGCACTGGCATTTTAAACCATTATGGGCCAACTTTTAGAAATATTAAGAAGGATCTAGAAAGACTGAATATCAGACAGGAAGTTTTGTCTGTTGATATTTCTACAGAAACTGCTAAATTAAGGCAAGGTTGCATTAAATTGGTAATCAAATAGTATGATTATTTAGGGTTAGAACCACTAAATGGGCTTAGGCTTAGTTAATGGCTAATATCCCATGGGGTGAAATTCTGGGGGAGAATGCCAATTGAATTCTGAAAATTTATGTTACAGCTTTTGATTTTGGTTACTTTCTGACAATATTATTAATAGACATTCGAACACGTCGAGCGTTTTTTGATGTATTTGCCTTGCCCTCAAACCTCTTTTTAACTCTGTAATGCTTTTGAAATGAGTTTTTTTTTAGTTTAATAGGTAGGTATAAAAATAATAGTTGGTTAAAAGAGGGGGGGGGGGTGCGGATGTGCCACTTTTTAAAACCAAAAGTAAAACGGGCATGAACTCAGCCCATAAAAGAGTCACAGCAGTTTTTTGTGTAGAGAACAATATGAAACTGTGAAGAAACGGCGGCGGAACCGCCGCTCCCGCCGAATTCAAAAAAATTTCCATTATATTTTTAGTTGACACTTGAAATTGTTTTTCAATATTGACATGTTTGAAATATTAAAGAGTCACTTGAAAATATAAGGGAAATTTTTATGAGAGAAAATATTTTATCTCAGATGTTTGAGAACTGTCTAATTTGGCGAAAAAAGGCAAACAAGATTTCGGCAGGAAACAGCGGTTTTCGGTGGGAGCGGCGGTTCCGCCTCCATTTCTTTACAGTTCCATATGGTTCTCCACAAAAGCAACTGCTGTGCCTAATTTTAGAGCTGTAACTCTTTTATGGACTGAGATCATGCGCGTTTCACTTTTGGTTTCAAAAAGTGGCACACCCTCCTCCCCCCTTTTTTATCTTCAAATTGTAGTTTTTAATTTTCATGCAACATTGAAATGGTAAGGCAAGCCAACGCCCACGTGAGCTTGGAAGAAATGATTTCTGTGACCAACTTTTACAAGGATAAGTTGGTTTCCCTCAAGTGTTCTATGGGTCAACTTTCTGAAAGGGAGGTTCTACGATTTAGTTGGCGGTTTTCCTCATATTACATTTTTACCATCATAATTTTTTTTTTTTTGGAAAAGACGTTTATTTGTTGCTTATTGTTAGGTTTAGTACCCCGTAAGTTTAGGACCCTGCATGGGTTAGAAATGAGTTTTTTTCAAAGATTTAAAATAAAGGGGCGGGGGGCATTGAGTGAAAGCACAACTTTGGTGTACAATAATATCTTGTAATTCAAGCGGCCAAAAAATTAATGAAGTAATATCCTCTGTTATTACATTAATGCTTTAAGACTCTTATTTCCAAAACGCTAAATCGTAGACTATCTACATTACAGAACTTTAAAATTACGAGAACGAGCTTGCAAACTGCAAGAACTTAAACAATCAGAAGCTTTAGAAAAGGAGGCTAAACGGGCCCAACAATTGGCCAGAGAAAAGGCTCTCATTGCTAAAAATGATTCTTAATTGTTTTACTATAATAATAGAATATTTTTGCAAGTGATTTCAAGCACCTCCCAGCAGGGATCTCATGCTGTTATTATTCAATAATCAATATACTAAGTGAACGAAATATTTAAGTTTTACTACGGTCCTATGAAAAAATTATCAAATATAAAAGGTTTAGGCTCTATATTACCAAATGGTTTGACACAAAAGCAAACGTTTGTGATATAATGTCATACATTTTTCAAAATGGATTTAAATTGGTAATTTGTTAGAGATTAATGTACTTCTGCCTTTTATGGCATTTGATGCCATTTTTACCGTGATTTTTATGCACTTTGAACACAACAAAAATCATTTTTTTATAATTTCTGGAAGTTGCTTAACATCACTTGCAATTGTGTTTAGTTAGCTTCACCAAAGAAAGTGTAACAAGTTTAAAATAATCTTGTATATACCTACCTAAAATAGATACAGAAAGTTTTAGTTTTCAAAGAAAATTATCCCCATAATATACTTAAAGTTACAATAAATATATGATGAATTATGTCTAAAAAGTAAATAAAAGATATTTCTTATACTTACAGATTAAGTAAAACATTAATGAGGCTAGTCAACTGTTAAATTTATTAATTCAGATTAGATTATTTTTCATTGCCTGTAAACTAATATTGTTCATTTTTTACTTTGTTATTTTAGTTTGATTATTTAGGTAATTAATATAACTATGCATTTTAATTGTGATATACTTTTTCAACGAGCTTTGTTATTTTCATCTCTAAAGTTTGGTTATTTATTGTTATTATATTAAACTTAAAATACACTTAATATATGAAATTCTAGAAATACCTACCTATGCAAAAAATGTTTCAGAATATTAAGAATGCCACTTGGGTCTTCAGCTGGTGTGGGGGCTGGTGTTGATTTAAAGGTTAAAAATGAAAGCTTCATTTATTTGTTATCATTGCTATCAATACTTTTATAGAGCTTGTTAAAAAGAGCATCATTTCCTAGGTAAAAAAACCTATGTGGTCTATTAATATATTTTATTTTTTGAAGTGTAAATGAAGTGATCAAGTAATCCATATAGTAATCATATTTTCTGCACTAGATTTTTCACTGGCGGCAAAATATTTCATTTTTTCATCTGTCCCCCCACCACTCCCACATATTTTTATATTCCCCCCTTCCCCGTTTAGAACGGATTTATAATATATACCTCTGACTTCATTATTTAAATAATACTTATCTATTTTATTTGTTAGGAAGAAGGGGAAGTAAAAGAATACGTTGAAAATTTAGGGATAGAATATAGGTAGGTACCTATAAAAAATCTAATATAATGTACCTAAATAAAATCTGATAGAATATAGGTAGGTACCTAAATAAAATCTGTTAGAATATAGGCAGGTACCTAAATAAAAAATGATAGAATATAGGTGGGTACCTTAATAAAATCTGTTAGAATATAGATAGGTACCTAAATAAAATCTGTTAGAATATAGATAGGTACCTAAATTAAATCTGTTAGAATATAGGTAGGTACGTAAATAAAATCTGATAGAATATAGGTAGGTACCTATATAAAATCAAATAGAATGTACCTAAATAAAATCTGATAGAATATAGGTAGGAACCTAAATAAAATCTGTTAGAATATAGGCAGGTACCTAAATAAGAAATGTTAGAATATAGGTAGGTATCTAAATAAAAACTAATAGAATGTACCTAAATAAAATCTGATAAAATATAGGTAGGAACCTAAATAACATCTGCTAGAATATAGGCAGGTATTTAAATAAAATACGATAGAAAATAGGTAGGTATCTAAATAATATATGATAGAATATACATAGGTATCTAAATAAAATCTAATAGGTAGAATATAGGTAGGTACCTAAATAAGGTTATGACATAATATATGTAGGTATTAAATAAAACCTGATAGAATATAGGTACCTAAATTAAATCTTGATAGAATATAGGTAGGTATTATAAGGTAGGTAAAATATTATATATTGCCAGTCAAAAAATTTAGCATTGTAATACTTCATAACATGATTCAAATTAATAAAGTTTGTTCTAAATATTTACCAGCTAGATACCTACCAACTTTTAAAATTTCAAATTATAAATGATCCTTACTATTTCCATCAATTATAATGTATTTATGCTATTTGAAAACCCAGAATTTTCTTAACCACAACTACCAAATTAAGGATTACATATAAGTAGCAAAACTTGTTACTTAACTTTAAGTGGAATAATGAAGAATGAACTTTTTTAGATTTGGTTGTTATCACGAAAAGAACCCAAAATCTTGTCATTTACTCGGAGATTTTTGGGAAGGAATTAAAAAAGACTTTTCAAAGGAAATCACTTTTTCATTAATCGTAAGGTAAAATTGTGCATTATGAAGAGTCTTAGAGGTTACGCCCAAAAAAGAAATAGAGGGGTTAAGTGGCCCCTAACCCTCCCATTTCCAATTTAAGTTTTTTAAAAATAGTGTAGGTAATGGATTTTGTTTTTTTTATGTGATGTCATTTTATGGGGAGGGTGGAGAACTTTCCTCCAAAATAAACAAATGACCATAAAAGCTTTGTATCTTAAATATAAAAGGTTTCTTTCATCAAAAGCTAATCTAAAAATATTTTTAAGTTAAGCATTGAAAAAAAGTGATTTTTAAGGCTTATAAAACTTATGAAACAAATTGTATTGATTATGAACATGGACACTCTTGTCATAAGGTAAATTTATCTGCTAACTATATGAATAAAATATTTTTATATCAAATAGGTTTCTTATGTAGATAGAATTACAATACATTGTGCTTATAATAACCTTGTAATATTTGTATATCTTAGCATTAGAATTAAAACAACTTAAAGATTATTCATATTGTTTTAGGCAGGAGGTTATAGATATTTTGGTAAAGGTTGTACTAAAAATGGTGATTTAGCCTATGATTTTTATAGAAGGGTAAGTTAATCATAATACTTTTGTATCTTAAAAATCCATTAAAAAGTAAAATAAGAAAATCTTTAAATTTAGCTTATCTTGACCATTTTTCATCGTTTTTTTTTACTTAAAGTATCACTTTCAATTAAATAATTTTTTGACGTGTTGTTGTGTTTACATGATAAACCCAAAAGTTTTCATGAAAATTAATCTTGTTTAAGTAAAGAATTGAAGATTAAAATTATGAATTTCTGTTAGCCTAAAATTTTGCAGGGATGTGACCTTGGGTACCATTCTTCTTGCCTTTCAGCCGCTTTATTGGACTTTGCCAATCCAAAATCTGAGGTAATATCCGTTGTATCAGTGTATGTACAAATTATTCGTTCTCTGACAAACCTCCTAAGGGGACAAACCTAAAGGACTAAGGGACAAAGGTCCTAAATAGAGGAAATATTCTGATATATGTAACGTTACAGTGTATTTGATTTGATTTTAAAAGTTTTGTTAAACACATTAGGTAGAGTTTCACAAACCATATCGTAATATTAAAACTAAAAGTAAACATTTATTTTAGGGTTATTCTAGAACAACTGCCCCAGACCCGAAAGAGGGACTCAATTTAATGAAGTAAGACAATGCATTTTTTCTCTGTAGGATGGCAAAAAAAATAAAGATAAACAGGTCTTTTCACACAAATTACTGGGTTGAGCATTGAGTAGCCCCTCCCGGGCTCCCCCCTCTTATTTTCGAAATAAATTGAAAATTATTGGGGTTGTGGTTAGTTTTCCATTTTTCAAATGAATTAGGTTGGTTTTCAGTGCTCAACCAGTACTTTGTGTGAGAGCACTGATGTACTGGAAATATTCATCAGCTTAAACCTTGGAGGCCGGACAATGAATCCAAGAAACTCAGGGAGGTAGGGGACATTGGGCTGTTTATTACACTAGTCCCCAAAGTTTTTTTGATAACTTTTTCTTGTTGGCTCAACACTTTTTAGTGTCTAAAAGTTTCGACCACTTGTAATATAAAGAAGGGGTAATTTTGATCATCAATTGGATGTACATCTCATCTCAATACATGTTAAACTTGTAGCTTGCTAAAATAACGATCCCCCTAACCCCTCCCCTCCTGGATAAACGAAATGACCAATAAGTAATGTTCATGTTATCAACCTAAATTGACCACAATTTTTCCCCTGTTATAATATCCACACAAATTCTATATAATTATCCATTATTATATTTACTATCTAGAAAAGCTTGTGATGAAGGAGGAATAGCCGAAGCTTGTTATAGATATGGAGCTTCTTTTATTAGGTGAGCTTATATTGTTTCATAATAAAATACATTACCTAAAGTTTTTATTGTTAATAACATTTTTACAAGCACTGAAAAGTTTTAGCAATTTCCATGAAGAACACTTTGAAGTTAGGAATGAAAACATCCAAAATTTTAATGCTAATCTATCTAGTGCTACTACGTATTTTTATTTATTTTTTTTTTAAATGCGTATTTTTTTATGTTTATTAAAACTTTTGGATATAATAGTCCCTTTCGTGGCAACGCCTATTTTCTTCGTATGTTTAAAGTAGCTTTTCTCTTATTTATAGCACTTGCGGGGGGCTCTAACCCTGCGGGGCAATCACCTAACCTAACCTAAAATAACCTATCAAAAGCCATTTTCAAAATACGACGAATCGCCCCTTAAGGCGCGTTGCCACAAAAGGGACTATACCCAAACTTTTTAGGGGTGTACCCAATGCTTGTGTAAAAGATATGGATGAAGCCTTCAAATATTGTTTAAAGGTTGGTACTTATAAATTTTAATTATATAAAGAAATTAGTCTTTTTTCCTACCTATTGTACAAAAGAATAAAAGTGCATGAAATTTGTTTGGCATACCTATTCAGTAAAATCTTTAAAACTTTATAATTTATGATAAAATCTCCAAAGATAAGTGGAAAAGTGGTAAAAAATAAAAGCGGCTTTAAAGCAGCTCTAAAGTTGTCGGACTGCTATTGATGGTATAAACTTAAATATGCCCCATAATAATGGGATTGTTGACTAGAAAAATCAGAGGTCTAGTTTTAATAGCAGTTGATGAGTAATTGCATTTTCTCCATAGCATTACGGACAGATAGACATAGTGATTTATAGAGTAGCTTCGCTTCGTTTATAAATATTTCTATTACAGGCCTGTGAAGGGGGTAATTTGGGTGGATGCACTAATATAACAGTAATGTACAGGTATTCCTTTTTTTATACCTAATTAACTGATAGTTAAATTACTTTTTAATGTAATTCGCCTTTTGTATAAAAAATCAAGATATTTGCAAGTCTTTTCAGTTTTCCTTGTTGCCTTAAAGATGATAAATTTTGATCGTTATAAAGGAGGTCATTTTTTACTTATTTTCCGTAGATGTATGTGTAACAGTTAAGTCAAATGCGCCTATTAAGTCAAACTGTTCTTAACTATGTCCATTTCAAATATATACATTTGGTCATGATTAAGAACAGTTTGACTTAATAAGCGCATTTGATTAAACGGTTGCACACACCTTTACGAAAAATGTAGAAAAGGAGATGGTTGTGAAAAGAACGAGGAGGCAGCTGCTCAATATGCTGATATTGTTAAAGAAATGATGGGACAATTGAGGTAACTATTTATTTAATAGCAGCGTTTCGGAGCCGGAAGCCGTGGAGCCGCCATATTTTGCTGGAGTCGGAGCCGTAATTTTTGTTAAAAAACGGCTCCGGCTCCGGAATAAATAAATAAAGAGATTTTTTATAAATTTTAATTTGTTGACTCTGTTTTGTCATGTGCAAATGCCCCTATTAAGTTTTTCAAGTCCATTTTTATCAAAAATTGAACAATAACCCTCAAACGTCAAAAATAGACGTGCGAAAAAAATATGTCGAGTTTTTTCTTGATTTAAGGTCAGAGCCGGAGCCGCACCAAAATCAAACGGCTCCGCCACGCTGTTTAATAGCTTAGATACTCTATAAAAGTCAGGAATCTAAAGAGGTATAAGACAATGGCCGACAAATTGATGTACATCCCCAATGATAATACACAAAATTATCTCTTCTGTAGATTAAAATTAGTGGTTGAAACGTTCGAGCACTCAAATTAATGAATGGACCAATCAAAATTCGTTAAAAGCCCCAAATTTGATGAGCTAACGAATAAGAAAACGTTATTATAAAACCTTGGGGACCAGTGAATAAACAGCCCATTGTCCCCTCTCTCTCTCTGTATAAAAGTAGTATTTCGCATGAGTTCGCTAGTAAATGATTTTCCAGTTTGGCTTTGAAACCGATTAATATCCGCTGGATGAGAACCAGTTCTTGGCCATACTAAAATATGTATAGCCCAGTATTACAAACAATTTTCCACGAATATTAAAATAAAAATTATAATTCTAATTATTATTAATGATCTATCTAATTTTTCAGGGAAGCTCAAGCATCTTGGAAATCTGGTCAGGGAATTGATGATTAATGACAATAAGAATAATAATAATTAGAGGATTTACAAATGCAGATACATTCAGTATTTACAATTAAGTTGTAAATAAAATAGTCCATTATATTGTTATATCATTTTATAAATAAAAAAAAGTCAACTTACTGCAGATTTATTGACTTGGCAGAAAGTTTACAAAAATGTTGGTTACTATTAATTTACACATAAATACTTGTGTTTTAGTAAATTTTAGATTTCATCAATAAGCATTCAATTGTATTTTATTTACTATTGTTAATTTTTTATATGAAATATTATTGAATAGAAATTTCAGATCTGGAAAAATGCCAAAGTACACGGCTGCTCAAAAGGTGAAGCAGTTTGTTGGATTAGCAGCTGCCGGCAGCCTAACATTTAGGAAGGCGCTAAAGTTATTTGAAAAAATTTGCTTTAATTTCTTAAATTCTGCGCTTTAAAAAGTGTTAAGAAACCGTTCTAATCCGTGTATGAAAATTGTGTATTGCATTGTTATTATCTGCTAAATATTCTTGAAAAAATTCGCAAAATTCTGTAAATTTGGGAGTAAGATTCCAGTCAAACTGTTTTTAAATATGCGTTTGATTATACTATGCGTTTGGTCAACATTAAGAATAGTTAGACTTAATAAGCGCATTTGACTGGAAGCTTGCTCACAATATTACGGAATATTGCGAAAGCTACTATTCCCTTTGTATGAGCAGAAAATTTAAAATAGAGAAAACTTTAATACCAAGTAACTTGTAGTGGAATATGTACATACAAACAGGATGAAACATTCTTCAGGCAAAACTCATTTTTATTTTTTACAGATAAAAGATTATTGTAGTATCATTTTTACTTTGTAAAGCTAGGTATTTTTAGAAAGAAAAACTACAGTTACGGACGTTTTTACCCTTGGGTTTAACATTTTCAATGTTTTTGTTAGTAGTTGAAACATTAATATTTTTACAAGCACTAGAAATATTTAGCGATTCCCATGAAGATTAGATTTTCAATGTTTTTTCTCTAAATATTTTGAGATTTCAATGTTCTCAAAAACATTGAGAGAGAATAGTTATTTCTTGCATAGTATTATAAACAGCTTTCCGCGGATATAAAATGTACAGTTATAAGATTAAAACCATTTTTTAGCCGCGAGATGCCGGAGGCCAGACATAGTTTTTTCGTGTGGATGAGAACCGGTTCTAATCCACTGGATAATCCACTGCTAGAATAGTTTTTTCGTATGGATGATAACCGGTTCTAATCCACCGGATATTAATCGGTTTCGAATGAAAAAATATTCAAATTGAGAAGCATTAAGAGAAAAAAAAAATACTCCAATAAAAACATATAGTTTAAACTGTTTTTAAACTATTTTTGAATGGGGGGTCAAAAATATACTAGGACACCTATAGAATCAGACTGCAGAGCCCAAATTTGAATTAAGTCCCCAATAAACTTTTTTTGGGGAAGTTAAAAATTAATTTTTACTGTTGCTCTGGTCATTTTAAACAGATCAAAAGGTCTTTTTTTACTTCGTTTAATATTGTAACTTAGTGAACAATTTTATATAATTCACTTTATACTGATACAATAAAAAAACATTACTCTGTTCAATGGAAATATTTTTTTTTTCTAAAACAATAAATTTCATTGAAAAATGTGACATAATACAATAATAAACATAATGCTGAATTTAAACCAATAAGAAATCTTCTTTCATTTCAATTTTTTATAATTTCTGAAAGAGTGTTTTCACAAAGTGACTTATTTCAAACGTAGTTAAATAATTTTATTTAATAAAAATGAAAAGAATGAAAACCCTACTCATAAAAGATACATACTTTTTAAAAATATTTTTAAAAATATGTTTGAATAATCTTATTTTATATCATATTTGTATATGTGACAAAAAAAATTTGTTGTATTGCATAAACATTTGTTGTCATCTTAATTTATTTAACCCTTTACAGCCAATTTTTATGTGTTTTAATGTATAATAGACATGAAACATTTTATGTTAATTCATTGATATATTGTAAAGGATTATTTTTTAATTAGTATTGATAGATAAAATCAAAAGACCTAACTTTACTGTATACTAGCATACAATATTTACGAAGCAAGACACTAAAAGCTGAGTATTTTACCTACAAAGGGAAGAAACATCACGATTCAGTAAAAATTATTTCATCCATAGTAAAAAATAAACTTTAAAATCCTAATAAAAATTGATGTGGGCAATTGTTCTCATTTTTGGCTTTGCAGTATGATTCTACAGGTGTCGATATACCTTTTAAAAATAGTTTAAAAAGGGTTCAATGCTAATCTTTCTAAGTGCTCTGTATAAAAATGATTTTTTTCTCACTAGAGGACTTATGAGAAGTTTACATGTTATTGACCCGGAACAAGCACATCAAATATCAGTATTTCTTCTCTCTAAACGAATTAATCCCAGGTAGATTTTTAAAAGCGAAGCTTTTCTATAATTATGGTCGGTCCGTATGTCCGTAAAGGATAGTTCTTATCGTTAATTTAGGCATGTTACAATTATCCTATCGATTTCAAACTTGGCATGATGATTCCTATAGTAGTTAGGTACGATTTAGGAAGCGTAGCAACTCTATATTCGTCACCAGAATGTCCATACGCCCACTTTAAACATATGGATTCTTTTTGACAACAAATTTCAATATGATAAAGTTAATCTATTCAGCTAATTATTTAATGACAGTTATCTGTTGATATTAAAATAGATGGGTACATACATAATAAGTGAAAATTTTTGTATAAAATATAATAATGTAAGGTATTTTTATTTTTTAGATGTCAACTAGAAGAATCAGAAATTTTAAAATCTAAAGTTTTCGGCAGGAATGAAACTAAAAATTAAAAGCATAAATAATAAAAAAATACTTTTCAGAATAAAGGACAATTTCCACTAAAAGTACTTTAGTTCTAGAAGACGACCATATTTTTGATGTGTAAAAATCAAAAGTACATTTGTACAGTACATTTCCTATTCATAATATTCTCTTTTGTATAAATTAGTAATGTTGAGGGTTGAAGCCATATATTTTGTTTTTAGCTTTCTTTGCTTTCATAAATCATTCCACGTCCCAATCTAATAGGCATTTTCCTTAGATACGAAGTAGAACAATTCCTGTCCTTCTATCCGTTGAAGCTTAAGATCTCGATATTCGCTGAACCAACAAAGCTGTGCTTCTTAGAAAATATACATACTGGGCATGTGGTGGTTAGAGTTGAGCTGGATTCTTGGTGTGTGGGACACCCCCCAATTAAAAAAAAAAAAAATACCCCACCACCATTTGGGGCGGAGCCCCCATCAGAAGAAATGACTACTCCCTGAATTTTTTTGTCTTTTAAAAGTTATCGCTAATCTCACTTATAACTAAAACACGATTTCTAAATAAAAAAATGGATCCTATCACCTAGATTATGATACAATGCTGTTGGTTTCAAAAATATAATGTTTAGAGAGTTTTCTAATCCAGTTGGTATAGCTGCAGGATTTGATAAACATGGTGAAGCTGTGCTCGGACTTCAAGATATTGGCTTTGGATTTGTTGAGGTCAGAAAATATTTTTTTATTTAAAAAAAAGTATCATTGCAAAAAAACAAATCAACAATATTTTTCGTTTTTAAGTCTAAATTTTTGAAAACCTATTTGTAATTTTTACTTTTTAAGACTTGAAATATATACCCTGTTATACCCTGGATATAACTTAATATGTCTCTAGTATAATTATATGTGAATCAAGTAATATTATATTATTAGCAGCTAAAGGGTCATTAGTTAAGTAAGGGGGAGTGAACGGTTCGTATGTGTTTTTATGGAAAAAGGATTGTATACATTGATTGTTTTTTCGTTTATTGTATTTTAGTGTCAGACAGACGGACTAACTATATTCAAAGAAAAGTTGTGCTAGTGAAAATCTTCACCACTTCTTACCCTTATGAAATGATACATCATATTTTAGGTTGGTTCAGTAACTCCGTTGCCTCAGGATGGAAATCCCAAGCCTAGAGTTTTTAGATTGAGGTATTTTTGATAATTTTTTCTTAATATATTAAGACTTTTCTCTTCTGTAAGTTATGCAATGCATGCATGTTTAATTTAAGAGCATTGTTGACTTTATATGAAACCTAAACGGGTATAAAAAGACGTCCTGGTTATTTTATTCCAAGTTCCAGAACCCCTCCCCTACCTCCAAACCTACGCTTATTTTGGAATCAATTTTTAAAGGGGAGGGGGGGGGGGGGGTTAGATTAGTTTAGGTTATATTGTGTACTGAACAGTAAAAAACAAACATTTCCCCTTAACTTTTATTTTGTTTTAAAAAAAGGGAGGATTTCTGTGCTCGATAAGGTCTTTGAGGAAAATCACCGACTTTTTCAATATACATATCAGGAAACCACCTTCCCCTGTTGTGTTGCTAAAATAACTAAAAATCAAATTGATATTAACAGTAACCAGTATTGTATATTCTTTTAGTGAGGATGAAGGAGTTATTAACAGATATGGCTTTAATAGTGATGGGCATCAGGTATTAAATTATTATTTGATTAGAAGGTCATTTTTCAATTTTTTGGTTCGATTACTAGAGCAATACACTAGAGGGAGAAAGGTTAAATAAATGTTTCTTCCCCATCGCAACCGCCTTGTGCAACCTTTCTATTGGGTCATTGAAAATCAACCAATGGCGTCGCTTATATTAACACAGCCAAGTAGCAGAAAATAATTTAGAAGCAGACGAAAGAGGTCTTTGAAAAAGGAAGGGAGGTAGTTGTCTGTATGTATAGACATCTATACTATAGATCTGTGGATCGATTCAATCCAACAAGAGGCGTATTTATAAAAAAAATGCTGAAGGCATTTTGTAACAGATGATCAAATAGACACACTGGATTAATAGAGTAACTCTACTAGTAAAATCAAGTATTTTATATATTTAAGGAAGTTTATGACAGACTGCGGCAACTGCGGGACACCACACAGTTGAAAACTGTGCTCGGCATAAATCTTGGCAAGAACAAAACTTCTGTGGATGCTATTGGCGATTATGTTCTGGGTGTACAGAAATTTGGTGCCCTGGCAGATTATTTGGTCATCAATGTTTCCAGTCCTAATACACCAGGTCAATATAAACTTTTTCAAAAATAACACGATGTCTGTCTTTATGTTAAGATCTTTACCGTTAAGCTTCTTAAAGGCTTAGGAAAGGTTTGTAACTATTTGAGAAAGGGGTAACTACTAGGGATCTAAAGGGATAAGACTATGGCCGATAAATTGATGCAAATTTCCTCCCCAATGAATACACACAAAATTGCATCTTCTGTAGATTATAATTAGTGTTTGAAACGTTTGGACACTCAACTTAATGGACCAACCAATCAAAATTCAATAAAAGTTCCCAAAGTTGTTGAGCCAACGAATAAGAAAACGTTTCTTTAAAACTTTGGGGACCAGTTTAATTAACAGCTTAAAGTCCCCTCCCTCTCTGGGTAACTACCCCATCCTTGGAGAAATCGCCTCTGGATAAATGTTTGTTAAATATTTTCTTTCAGGTTTAAGAAGTTTGCAAAGCAAGGAAGAATTAAGCAATTTAATTCAAGAAGTTATAAGGTATTTAGAATTATACTGTTATAAGAGCGAAGTTTCTCTATAGTTAGGTTTTCAAAAGTAAGTATGACCATATGAATCATCCTTAATTTTTGTATTTCTATAATTTTGGGTTAGAAATTTACCTACGGAATTTTCGTTCACATTTCTAAATAATGTTGAACATTAAATGTCATAGTTTTGTTAAAGTTTGTTGGTTTGACCATATGATTTATTGTGCTTTTATGGATGTTATTTTCGTTAGTTCTTGTTTAAAATCAAAATAGTCACACGTAAATAGTGACACACATTCATTGGGTGGTATTAAAATATTTTTAATGTTTTTAATTTAATTTGTTTTGTATAAAGTTTATAAGAACCAGCGACTCTGCCGTCATCTGTAGGCGAACCGAGGAATAATGTAAATAATAGATTACTATTCTCAGGCACAGAGATAAACATTGTCCGGATGTTCCTTTATTAGTCAAAATTGCCCCGGACCTTTCAAGGTATACATTTTTCTATTATATTATATATTTTTGTTAGTAATATATATTCTCGCAACGTATTATAGACGGTTTTTCGCTTTACGATACAATACATGCTTTTTCATACTGGAGATAAAATTCAGCAGCATTGTAAATTCATGTAAAATGTTTTGTTCTAGTTCCATAAAGTTTGGACACTTTTAGTTTGGAAACAACCAAATCAATTCAATAAAAGCAAAGAAAGTTTTTGTGCTAACAGATAAGAAAACGTGATTATAAAACTTTGAGTACCAGTGTAATTACAATTCAACGTCCCCTGTCTTTGGATGAAAAAAACACCCTGGATACAAATACATATGTACCTGCCTTTGAGAAATATTACTGAACTTTATTTCTTTTTAGTCAAGATAAAGAAGACATTGCTATGACTGTTTTAGATCCAATTTCCAGGTGAAAATTTAATTTATATGACAGTGTGTGTGTGTGGGGGGGGGGGGGTCTGGCATTCTTATATGACTTTAAGAAACAAATCTTTTGAAATCGTTTAAGAATGAAAAAATGATATAGGCTCAGAAAAAGTTCTAAAACCATAGACTTATTGGTATCTTTTGATAAACTTTTCTATTAGGGTTGATGGACTAATAGTATCAAATACAACAATATCAAGAGAAGGATTAAAAAGTGAACATGCTAAAGAAACCGGAGGCCTCAGTGGGAAACCTTTAAGGTAATATTTGTTGTTCAATACACATTGATTATGGCAGTTTGGGGTTGGGAGTGATGGTCCTAGGACAAACGTCGTAGTGGACAGTGGACACTCAACCTAACCTTACCTATTTTATAGGTTTTTTAAATGCCTATCCATATTTATATCCTAACCTGTAATTAAATACTTACCTAATTAAATTATATAACTTAATATTGTAGACACTCCTGCGTTTGATTACTCCGAAATTTGTCACTCTTGCGTGTTTCTGTCACCATATTTCTTACACATATACTAAAGATTACAATTACATATTTTTTCCTCCAAATGTTCTTACTATATCATAATCAATATCTAAATTATAAATAGGGTACCTTTTCAATAACATTGTAGAAACTGTACAAACAGGCAACTGTTTTTTATTAAGATTTATTGCCAGTTTTGTTACGTTACTTAGTACCTTCCTATGAACCTAATCTTTTTTGTTAATAAAACTGATAATTTTAGAGAAAAATCAACTCAAGCTATTTTTGACATGTACAAGTTAACTGAAGGAAAAGTTCCTATAATAGGTAAGAAAACTTTTTAGAAACGTATAAATAGAAATTTTAAGCATACAAATTGTGTTTAAAATGAGATTTACTGTATAGTGTATATTTGCTTCTCTTGATTTTCACACAATGAAAATAAAATGAGAAGTTAAAAAGGGGAAATAAATGTACTTATCCAATGAAAACAAGGAACAACATTGGAGGAGAAATTAGAAGTAAATTAAGAATTAATAAAAGACAGAAATATGTGTGTCATCCATATGATAGAATAGAAGGACCTCTGTGTGTGTGTGTATTTGTGTTTGTTTGTCTGTACCCAAGAATCTCGTTAACCGCTGAACCGATTTGTTTCACCTTAAATGAAGCTTCATACCTATAGGTCCTGGAAGGGTTGTAACTATTTTTTTTATGGGTACCTCCATCCTCCAAAGAGAAATCGCCACTAGAAAAAATAACACCCCACCAAATATTTACTTTTTCTTTAATGTAGGTTGGAGTGACTACTTCCCCCCCGCACCCCCCCCCCCCACCATCTGTAATTCTCCTAGAGGCCGTATATATTGTCCTGCGTCCAAAACTTTTTTTATATGATTATAATTACAGGTGTAGGAGGTGTAAGTAGTGGACAGGACGCGTATGAAAAGATTTGTGCTGGAGCCTCTTTGTATATGATTATGATTACAGGTGTAGGTGGTGTAAGTAGTGGACAGGACGCGTATGAAAAGATTTGTGCTGGAGCCTCTTTGTATATGATTATGATTACAGGTGTAGGTGGTGTAAGTAGTGGACAGGACGCGTATGAAAAGATTTGTGCTGGAGCCTCTTTGGTTCAACTATACTCTGCTCTTGTTTTCCAGGTCGGTATTTTCTCTGTTTAAAAAAATGAGGGGGGGGGGGGGGGTTAGGGATACATTAAGGGTGGGAGGGTACATCAAGCTGTTTATTATTTTAGTCTCCAAAGGATCCCTCAAGTCATGAGCATATAAGACGATTATAATTTAGGGGCCACCTGTTGTAACAAAAATCAGAAGAGAGCTGAAGGAAGTCCTAGAAAAGGAAGGAATCAAAAATATTTCACAGGTATAATATTTTCTCAAAAATGAGCTGGAAGTCTAAACCTGACCCAAATATTGCAATCCTTTTTTTCAAAAAAATTTCAAAGCATCCAAACGGGTTTAATTTTGAGGCTTAGGTGAGGCTGTCCATTAGCAAAATGCGTTTTCGGATTTAACTCCCCCTTTTTCAAGTGCTCCTAGAGACCTCCTGGGGCGTATCTGCTAGTATTTATAGGAAGAAATGATGATTTATATTATATTATTTGCCATTCATAGCATTGACTTATTTTTTGGAGTGAATTTTTCATACACTTTGAACTAATCAAAACATTTGATAACATTTCGACAAAAAAAAATCATTCCCCAAAAAATGTTAACATCACCTGGATTTCTTTAAAACTTTCTATTTAATTAATTTAATGACATAGCTTTTATTAAGGCTGTTGGATCTGCGCACAGATGAAAAGAAATACACCAAAACCTATGTTTAACGAAACTTGGCTGTGCTATGGGCAATTCTCATTATTTTTGTACGGTTAGACTCATGTAAATGCTCAACTTATTACACATATTTTATTTATTTATTGCATACTTTCAGATATGTAAAATGATCTTATGATATTTAAAAGATATTAAAATTAAAAATGGAGGTTGTTGGATTATATTTTATTTTTCTGATTTTTAGTTTTGTGAGGTAACATTTTACATTATTTGAGTTATTTTTTTGTTTTAAGTAAGTAATCCCTATAATAAAGTAATAGAATGTCTCTGTCTGTCTGTTTGTACCGAAGGATCTCGCTGAATATATATGGTTCTCCTTAACAGGGTAGCTTTTCATAGGTCCTGGGAATGTTTAAAACAACCACCCTCCCAATACAAAATAGCATCTACTAAAAAATTACCCCCCCCCCCCCCTCATAAAAAAGCCGCTAGTCAACTAAAATTATGCTAGCGTTTGTCAGCTTCGTAATTTATTCATAGAAAGGGGATTACTCTGGCTTTTTAATGAAAGCACTACTGACAAAGTCACGCAACAAATAATATTATTTCTTGTAAGTTAATTTCATATTTTGTAAAATGTTCCTGGTAACGATTATCTCCAAAATCTCTGAAGTTTGAAGGCTGATAACAGACCCGCAAATCGTTTAAGTGAAATATTAAGACCTATATATGATATGGAATAGTCAAGATCCAATGATGCACAGGGAAAGCTTCACTGAAGAAAAACGCTTTAAAAAAGTCTTTTTTGCGAATTTTTGTGCTCTGCGAGATAATTGTGCATTGTTGAGTAACGACTATTCAATATTATTTGTTAGCTTTTTTTCAGATAAAATTTTGTGCGAGCATAATTTAATCATTCCACCGTTTATCCCTTTAAAGTCTATAGATTTTTGGAAAGAATCGTTACCAGGAACATTTCACCGTTAACTGCACACGATTTCATATTTTTATCATAGGTGTGAGACATTTGAAGAAGAGAAGTATGGTGTTAAATTTGCATCAGATTGCGAAGTTTGTAAAATATTTACACAAGAATTTGAGGCTAAACTGCAAGAATCTGCCAAAAAGCATGAGGTATGGTTTTGTTTTAGTCAAAAGTATATATAATAGACTGAATTAGTAGGAGATAAAAACTATATAAAAAATACTTCCATTTAATATATATTAAATCTTATGTCAAGTTTCTAATGATCACAGTACAAGTTTGTTTCCTAGAATGCTAAAAACCATTAAAGTCGACTTAGAAATATAAGTTTTTTTACTATCATGTTAAGACCGTATTTTTTGATATATTTGTTGAATTTAGGACACAACTTCATAAGTATAACTGCAACTTTTTTCATATTTTTTTTCTAATTTTACGAATTAAGGTTGTAGAAACTGGTTACAGTCATACTAAAGAAAAGAAGAAAACAAAGGTATGTTTCAAACTTTAAATACGTATTTCATGTGAAATATATCAAATAGAAGTCTAGATTTAAAGATTTACAGTTTATAGGTAGGTAGTATACAAGAAATGTTTAGTTTTGGACCCCCAAAAAATCACATTAGACCTTTGCATAAATGTCAAAATAAAGAAGTTTAGCAAAGGGGGGAGGCGGATGTGCCACTTTTTGAAACCAAAACTAAAAGACAACAAAGGAACTCGACTAAAAAAAGAGTTACAGGTCTGAGATTTTGCATTGCAGTTGCTTTATAGGGGTACAATATGGAACTGTGAAGAAACGGCGGCGCAACCGCCGAAAACCGCCGTTTCCCGCTGATTTTTTTTGCAATTTCTCGGTGGTTTTCGGCGGTTGCACCGCCGTTTCTTCACTGTTCCATATTGTAACCCTATAAAGCAACTGCCATGCAAAATCTCAGACCTGTAACTCTTTTTTTAGTTGAGTTCCTTTGACTTTTAGTTTTGGTTTCAAAAAGTGGCACATCCGCCTCCCCCCTTTACATAGAACATACTTTATTTTTTGGATAGACAGACTAACATAGCTTAATTATAGAGTATTTTTTTTAATGAAATTCTTTTTTTTAAAGAAAATTAAAGATTTAAAATAATTTTAGTATGTAAAATCAGAGCTTAGATTGATTGAGACTTTGGATGGAATTTGTGAAACAATGTTGAGATATAATATTCATAAGGTATTTTTGTATTAATGTTAGGAGCTTAACTTCTATATTCCTGTGCTTGTAAGACTGTCCGACGCTTGAAGATTGTTCCAAATCAGTAATAAGCTATAGCCAATAAGCCACATAAATCTGATGTAATATTTTGGGGGCAAGTAAAAAGGTCGTCTTTACTACAAAGCTATGCCCCCCAAAATCGCGAAAAATCACAGATGAAATTATGCTTAAAAATAACCTATTTAATGAATTGTGTGAAATATTTTCTTCTTGTTTAGGAGAGAACAGACTCAACTAGATTTGCCAAAGGACAAAGTCAAACTTTTAAGTAAGTGTATTTTTTATTTTAAAGTGTTCATGTTAACCCTAAATATTTATTGAAAATTAAGGACAAATTTTGCTACAAAAAATGTGTGTTGAGTATTCAAACGTTTCAACCACTAATTGTTATATACACTTGTGTAAAAGTTATGTATCATCACTGGGGATGTAGATCTGTTTAGCTCGTGTCTGTGGCTCAGGAAATTAAACACTTTATATCCGTTGTTCTGTGGCTCAACACGTAGCGCATCCGCTCGTCGTCGGGAAGGTGACAGGTTCGAATCTCGGTCCAACACCGCGTCATAACTAAAGACATTAAAAATTGTTCCTACTGCTGCTATGTCAGATGCGCGACATAAATAGTTAGAGTAGGGGGAATGCCTTGGCCCAAAACAGGCGCAACTCACTACCATGCACAGTTAGGACTTCTCAGACAAAGGTCGTGCAATCAAAGGGTTGGTTGTCTGATGGCAAATGGACGCTTTACACCGCAATCATAGGGCTTAGGGCTGACAACCCTATCCCATATCCATAAGCCACATTGTTACAGAAACACTGACGAATTGTCAGCGGCCTATGCTCCCCCCTGTGGAGTGAAAAGGGCTTGTTACTGTTTTTTGTTATATCCGTTGTTCTTAGGTGTCTTAATTCTTCTTTTAATTTTTATGTATATTTTTTAACATTTTTGATTTTGAAGCATCAAAGTTCTATTCGTGGTCGTTTTTTTTTTATCGTATCGTAATATATACAGCTTTCCACGGATATTAAAATGAAACGTTAGAAGATTAAAACTGGTATATTGATATTATGATTTAAATTTTTTATATTCGTAGAAAAATGGCTATAGTACGATACGATGTATGGTATTTAAGCATGACTTAGTACCGGTTCATAATAGGATAATGTTCAATTATTTTTTAGAACATTGGAAGGTTTAGTGAGTAAAGGTGTAAAAGTTGACCTGGGTATACCCCACGAGTTATGGGACAAACCCAGTGCTGAGATTACCCAGCTGAAAACTCAGTGCGAGGCTCTGCTGGAAAATTACGAAGAGGATATTGAGGATTGGTATTTCAATAATCAGGTAAAACTACAACAGATAAATCCTGCAGCATTAGCGTAGATGATAGCGTGCCTGCTTGCTGTCGTGGAGGTGTCGGGTTTGAGTCTGGTCCACACCGCGACATACTAAAGACGTTAATATAAAACAGGATGATGCTATGTCTGGCTCATGACAACAAAAATGGGAGTAGTTGGAAAGCCTTGGCCCATAAACAGGCGTAACTCATTACCATGCACAGTTAGAACTTTCAGGCAAAGGTCGTGTATTTAAAAAAGTTTGTCTGTTGGATGTTACTTAACCTAATATCCTTTACTATAAAAATTCACTAGTGGCTGCGCCCCTGACATCTAGTGGGTATACATACATTATACATTTGAATGCGAGGGAAGTGCGACATATAGCTTAAAACCATCCAAAGACTTAAATCTAATAAAAAATACACTAAAATGACTCCTTGGTCTTTGTTAAGCTTCTCTAAAAGGGATAACTTGCTACTTAAATGCTTGCTACTTTATTAAACAGGATATAACTTTTATGTTCTTATTATTTTAGGAAGAAAGATTTGCGGATTTTCTGTGTAGAAAACGTGTTTTAAAATCTAAAAAAGATGCAAAATGTCTGACAGAAAGTGAAAAGAAAAAGAAGAAAAAATCAAAAGGAGAAACAGACATTCCACTTCCAAAGAATAAAAAAGTGGAATTGTAAATTACACATTGAATTCATTTATATACAATTTTGTCAAAGCTCTATTTTATCTTCCACTCAATTTTTTCAGGATATCTCGTTTTATACTCAGTGCAATTATTATTTATCATTGTGGTTAATTTTTCACCAATCTAGGATAATTGATTAAACTACTGGAGAAAAACTTGTCTTCCTCTTACTTTCCACTATTCGAAAAATAGATTTGCTATCATTAAAAAAAGGAATAGGTGGTACAGAAAATTTCAAACAGTTTGCTATCTATGTTTTAGTTAAGATTCTTAGAAAAAATACCCAAATTTGTAATTTGCAGGGAAAAGGGAATGTGATTCTGACAAAAAATTCTAAAGTAAAATTTCTCTACAACTCCTTCCCCTTTTCCTCCCCTCCTTACCCACCCCTCTTCAATTACATGAAAAAGCAAAATATACTTCTACCTTACTTTAAAGGTTTCGTGATTTTTTGTAGAATTGATTGTTAGAATAGCTACCCCTGGTAATTTGTCCCTGTCCGAAATTAAACTACTTACCCAATACAATATTATGACTTTATTTTAGCTGGCAACAAAGCTGGAAGCAAAAATTCTTTCTTGTGGTATAATATCCCTATCCTTGCACTAATCATATCAGGGATATAAAGTGATAAGACAATGGCCCTACTAATGTTGATACACAAATTTACCCCTTCTGTAGATTACATTTGGTGGTTGACATGTTTGGACACCCAGCATAATGAAGAAACCTATCAAAATTTCCAAATTTGTTGAGCCAACGAATAAGTAAATGCTATTATAAAACTTTGGGGACTAGCTTAATAAACAGCCCATTGTCCTCTTCCTTCCTGAATCATATAATGTAAAGACTCGTCTTGTGATATTTAAAAGTTTTGTTAACTTTCTTAATAGTAAAATAAATAAACTTAGAAAATATTTTCTTTTTATTTAAAACATTAAGATATTCTACAATCAAATACTAAATTATTATTACTTTTTTTAGATCACATAATGAGTAGTTATAATAATAAAAGTTTATCTTAAAGGGGAGTATCATAGAACTAGAACTGATGTGAAAAGCGATTTACAATATAGCGATCCAAAGTTATTTTATCTATAATACAAAGTAAAATGATGTCTGTCCGTCCGTCCGTTCTAAAGTTTTAAAAGATTCTAAAAAAATATTTTAAAATCTCCCTGGAATTTGTTGGAAAAAGGCCACTAGAGGCTAGGTGCGAAGTCGCTAGTCCCATAATATAAAGTAGTAAACTTTTTTTGTCTGTAGCTAAGGATCTCGCTGAACCGATATGGTTCTCCCTTACAGTGAAGCTTCCTGAGATGGTTGAAAGTTATTTTATTTTTTATTGATTAAATTTCGGTATGGTTTTTGGCTATTTTTCTGTCCTTCCATATCCCTTAAAATATGGAGCCCCAAGATTTTAGGAGCGCAATCGCCAGTGGTATATATTAGATTACTTGCTCTTGTTCGTGCATAGTCCCCTTTAAGTTTTGTATTATTGTAAATCCTATTAGTAGCGAAGCCTATGATTTGTATGTCAGTCCGTAATTCTATACTATGGGAGAAATGGGATTTTCTCGGCTGCTTTTACAGATAGACAGCTGAAATTTTTAGTGAATATTCCTATGACATGTGCATCTAGTCTAAACATTGTTTTGTCTGTCTGTTTGTCGGTGATGCATCAAAAAGACATAAACCTACCTACCTTATTTTTAAAAGTTTTCGTGATTTTTTGAGTTTTTGATATTTTTTTTGTTAGTACAAATAGGTATACATTGTTCACAAACTCATTTTGCCCGTTTTTACATTCCATTATTTATTCATGCTTCGCTTCTGATGGATGTGATGTATCTTATGTCTTTCCTTTCAGTAGTAATTGACTATTTTATATTTTACATAAATGAGATATTAAACAATCTAATAAGATTTTAATCAATTAAATAGTAATGTGTACGTGCATATCTAAAATGAGTAAGTGAAATAAATACACAAAAGTATACATTAATAAACTCGAATAATCACATGTGTGTCCTGTATAATATGACGGGGAGTTTTCTCGTATCTACTACTTTATTAAAAGGTATTCCCTGTGCTTTGTATCTTTGAAGCTTAGAACTCCTTGTTGGGACAAGAATTTTTTTTAATCGGGGGAGGGGTGGGGTGATGTTTGATGTTCTTTGAAGGTTACAATTTCATGCTACATTTCATTAATGATTAAGACTAGTTTGTTGCAGAAAAGGATGTTTTAGCAATTGTTCAGCTGTTGGTCGTTTCATCGGGTCTGGTTCTAACATCTCCTGAAAAGTAATAAAATAGGAGGAACTTTTTAAAAAGAATAGCCTCTTACATTTTTGGTAATTGGCATGATGATTCCTACAATAGTTAGGTACAATTTAGAAAGCGTTTCAACCTAACAAGTAAGTTAGTTTTTGTGAAAGATAGACAGTTAATTTTAGTTTTTCAATATTTTCAGGGGATTTTGAAAAATTTACAAATTATTCTGAAAAAAAATCATTTAACATAAAGAATATTTATCACTATCTTTTGTTACCTTAATAAAATTCATAAGAGAAGGTGTCACTTGGTTACACTCGGGTCTCAATATCTCACCATCTCTGTAAAAAATATATTCTATCCTTATAAAATTAATAAGTATGTCTGTCTGTTTGTACCGAAGGATTACCCTAATCCCTGAACCAATATGGTTTTCCTTTACAATGACACTTGTGTTAGGTCCTTTGATAGTTTTAGACTATTTTTCATCCCTTCCCTTTGAATATACAGCCCCTAGATGCTAGGGGTGCAACTGCTAGTTTTATTAAAGTACACTATTTTTTCCTTAAGTTTGAAACTAGGTTTATAAGTAAATTCTGATAAGGTTTTACAAACTAACAGTTTTCAAACTATTCAATAAATTACTTCAAAGATACCAGATTTAGTCTAATATCCCAACCCCCCAGAAAATAGCTTAAAACCATTGCTGTACTAGTAGCCACATTTCCCTCAAGAGTAGAACGGTTCAGCGTTTACCAAGACCTTAATCTTCAGAGACAGAAGGACAGACGCTGTTCTACTTTGTATTTCAGATACCTACCTGATTTTTTTCATGGCCACCAGAGGACTCTGGTTAAAATTTGGAGGTTCCCTGTCAATCATTTCTATCACAGTCACACCTAGAGACCATATATCAACCTGGAATAAGAATAATTATTTTTTTTCATATAATGTTTATAGTATTCGTTTTAGTATTTTACCCTGGGTTTGGTTAGGTTAAATTGGGTATAGTGTCAAGGACTTCATAGAGAGGGTAAAGGTGTGTTTACAAATTTTAGAAATACATCGCAATATCCCCCCCCCCCCCCACCAAAAAAAAATCATTTGAAAACCCTCATTTTATCACCACCCTCCCAATAAATAATTTAAAGCCTGGACGTCCTTGTAAAGGTTAGCTTCGCAGGGATGGACTAAAAGAAAACCTGGCATTATCTATCGATTAAGTTTACGTTAACTTTAAATAAGGTGTAAAAAGTACCCACACCCATTTTTCTGGTAATATTCTTTGTCTTACAAAAACAAACCTCCCAAATAAATTTTTGTTTATTTCAGGAAGGAAGAATCACAAGATTAAAAAAAAAAATTATTACCTGTTGATCATATTTATCTCCTTTTAAAATCTCTGGACTCATCCAATAAGGTGTTCCAACCTAAAGTTAAGAACAAACCTTATATAAAAATAACAGGATGTCTGCCTGTCTGTAGCTAGAGATCTCACTTACGGCAGGACCGATATGGTTATCCTTTATACTTGGTAAATATATTTACAAATCAAGGCAAGGTTTTACACAATTTTTGAGTTAGAGTACCTCCCTCCACCCTCCCAAGAGAAATCGCCTCTGGCAAAAAAAACCTCGTTGCCATTGTTTGACAGGATGATGCTTCTTGCTAGAACAACTAGACTGTGAATTTTAAAAAGCCAGCTGCTGATTGTTAAGCATGTATTGACAGTTTTTCTGTTCCTGTACTTGAACTATTTGCCAAGTAAAAAACATGTTTATATTGAAAATTAATTGCTGGTGGGTTGTTTTTACCTATTTAGGGTTATGTCTTACCAATCAGGGATCTAAAGGGAAAAGACAATAGCCGATAAACACTCCCAATAACAATAAACAAAATTACCACTTCTATAGATTACAGTATAACTATTGGTTGAATCGTTTGAACACAACTCAATAAACGAACCAATCAAAATTCAATAAGTCCCCAAAGTTGTTAAGCCAACAAATAAGAAACTTTGGGGTCAAGTATAATAAACAGCCCAATTTCCCCTCCCTCCCTACTTACCAGTGAAGATCTCTGTCCACCTTCCAGTTCCACAGTGAATCCAAATCCTGCCAGCTTTGCTATGCCATCATTCAACTGGATCTGGTCAGATTTTATATCCCTAATAAATACAGTTATTATTTCAAGATCATACATTTATATAATTTTCGGCAGGGATCTAAAGGGATAAGGCAATGAATGTAACATGACCCCTCTCAATTATGATAAACAAAATAAATCTGTATATTTAAATTACTTACGCTATTTTTACCATCCAATGAAGATTTTTTTTAAAAGTTTGTAAAAGTTATTTCTCGCATCATATTATAAACAGCTTTCCGTGGTGGTTATAAAAAATACAAAAACTGGTTTTAATGTTAGGATTAAACATTTTTATATTCCTAGGAAACTGGATATAGTAATATGCTAGACATTTAAAAATGGATGAGAACCGGTTCTAATACACCGGATATTAATCGGTTTCGAAGCAATACGGGAAAAAAAATTCAGTCAAATTCCAGGATTAAGACATCTGGACAAAATTTAAGCCACCCGTAACATACCCAAAATGAAATATCCAAAGTTGTAACTCACAAAAGGAATTATTTATAGTTGTACCTGTGCACATAACCCTGACCATGAAGGAATGCCAAGGCCTGTAGAATATCTGCGGATATTCTTCCTATTTCATATTCACTTAATCTTCGCTGTTCTAATAATTCTAAAATTGTATTTTTAGTATGTAATTTTGTTTGTAAAATAAATCACATTACACCAATTGGGTTTGATTGACGGACAAGCTTTGCTTCTGAAAAGAATGTGAGTTAGGGATAGTGTAAGTAAAATATAGAAAATCACAAAACCTTTACAAATAAATAAATATTTTTATTGTATATAGCATAACAAACAAACCGAAAGACTACGTAAGATAAGTCCTGGATGCTCTTTAATAAGGGGTTATTTTCAAAAAAAGAATACAATCTTTTAATAAATAGAAGGGGCGAAAATCACTATATAGTACAAAGCACGGCTCGGCAGCCGCCTGTACTGGAAGCCTTAGGGAAATCAACCTTATACAATATTAAAAATCAGCAAATACGGCAATAGTACCACTTAAAAAATTTAAAGCATCCAGACGGGTTTAAATTTGAGGCTTTGTGGATGCTGCCGAACCCTGGTTAAAATGATATAAATCAGGGAGGAAGGGAGGGGACAATGGATCTAAAATTCATATTTCTGACAGTCTTGGACTTTGAGTACCAGAACACATGCAACTTTTATTATTTTGGCAAATTTCAAAGACTTTGGGTACCGTCACAAAGAATGCCGCTAAAACAATTATTCCCAAAGCAGACGACTCTTACCGATCTAACAAATACAAATACTAGCAGACTATTTGAAAAAAATTCAAAACAAGTTTAATTTGGTTTTTAAACAAAATAGTTTTATTCTAAGAATGGGTGGGATAAACCAGAAATTCTACTGTGATACTTCTGTAACTATCCATTCTAATCAACCCCGGCCCTTGTTAAATATGAAAACAAACCCAAATTCTGGTATTATTTTGTAAGAAACTGCAAGTACTAAGTTCATACCTTTTATGATAAATTACAGACTATTCACAGGAAAATAAGACAGGATAATCTAATGTTAAATACTTTTCTTTCAGTGTTTAATTATTTCTTATTATACAAATCTAATAAAGATTGCTATATCTAAATTTTTGGAATTTTCCAGATATATCTGGTTTTGAAGATATTGAGTTAGAACTCTAAAATTGAATTAATTGCCCATTGTCCCCTCCCTTACACCCTGGATATATTCACCTGTCAATAAGCCATGTTTCATATGTTCTGTAACTATCCATAAAGTATCCTAAAGATAAACATATTAAAATTATAAGTCAAATCCCTCAGGAATAAGGTATAACCAACAAGCAAAATAAATCTAAAATATTATTTGGGGGGCAAATGGATAGGTAGTCAGTTTTACGTTGTGTTTCCCCCCAACGACAGCTGAAAAAACACGTACAGGTTTCGTGATTTTATCCAAATTAATTTCATTGTTGGTAGAAGCTGCAAATTAATATATCTAAAATCATATCTTAGGAGTTTTAGGCCTTACCCACGGACATTCATATTCCAAAAATCAATTCAAGAGAAATTTTTTTTTCATTTCAAATATTTATAAGAAAAATTGCTTACATTTTTCAGGTATAGCTCATGTAATTGTAGAATATTTCTGAAATAGAATAATAGTTAGGTAACCCCTAAAATGGGGGGTCCACGTATTACGTGCATGACAAATATCTCGAGTTTTTTCCGTCTTAATTTCTAACGACTTTTTATACAGTTTTGTATTGTGGGAGGCGTAGTTAGACAAATTAGTCGGGGGGGAAAGTACAAAGTTTATACTGTGTTAAACTGTTTTTAACCTATTTTTAAAACGTATATAAAAAATATACTATGACACCAGTAGAATCAGACTGCAGAGCCTAAATTTGAATAAAATCCCCAATAAACTTTTCTGGGGGGATTTAAATATTAATTTTTACTGTTGCCGTGATCATTTTGACCGAAGCAAAAGGTTTTTATTTTATTTGGGTAAAATTCGTAGCTTTTAGAGTGTTTTGCTTCATAAATATTGTATTCTGGTATAGAGTAAAATTAGGCCTTATGATTTTACTATAAAAATTCACTAAAAAGTTAATTCTTTATAATATATCAAAGAATTAACATTAACATGTTTGTGTTCTCTCACTTATTTTAAAAACATAAAAAATGGCTGTAAAGGGTTAAATGACAACAAATGTTTATGCAATACAACAAATTTATTTTTGTCACATATACAAATGCGTTATAAAATAAGATTATTCAAACTTATTTTTTAAAATAATTTTAAAAAGAATGTATCTTTTATGTGTATGCTTTTCATTCTTTTCATTTTAATTAAATAAAAATTATTTAACTACATTGGAAATAAGTCACTTTGTGAAAACACTTTTTATATTGGTTAGATTTCAGAATTATTTGTTTTATTGTAAATGTTAGATTTTTCAATGAAATTAATTGTTTTGGAAAAAAAAATTATTTCTAATGAACAGAGTAATGTTTTTTTTTATTGTATCAATATAAAGTGAATTATATAAAAATGTTCTGTAAGCCACAATATTACCGGAAGTAAAAAAAAAGCTTTTGCTCCGGTCAATATGATTACAGCAACACTAAAAATTAATTTTTAAATCCCCCAAAAAAAGTTTATTGGGGACTTAATTCAAATTTGGGCTCTGCAGTCTGATTCTATAGGTGTCCTAGTATATTTTTGACCCCCCATTCAAAAATAGGTTAAAAACAGTTTAACACTTTAAGGACAATAGGGATGAAAAGTAGAAAATGTTACTAATGAAATAAACAAATTATATTTCATCGCATTGTATTATATACAGCTTTCCTCGGATATTTAAAGAGTAAAACCAGTTTTGTTAGCATTGAGGACCCAACATCACGGGCTAACAAAAATTATATTGTTTTTTTTTATTTTATTATTCGTGGAAAATACTCTAACACGATGCTATACTTGATTTTAACTTCTTAAGTATAGCTGAGAATCGGTTCGAATCCATCAGATATTAATCGGTTACGAATCCATAGTGGAAATATCATTCAAAATCGTTTAAATTTCATTTTGAATTTTCAAAGTTTAAGACTGATGTACATCTTCCATATTAGCAGTGACATGAACCAGTCTACCTATAGATGCTTTAGGTTGACTGAATTTTTAAGATATTTGTGAGTTGTACTTGTTTAGGTTGATCTACAGAAAAATCAATCGACCTTTAAAAGTTATTTGTGAACTGGGCACGAGTTTTACGCCAACATTACGTCAATAAAATATCCAAATTGTCAGCAATTTCAAATGGAATTAACTTGCTGAATCACGGCCCCTGCATATGAAAAATGTTTTAAAAAGCTGTAATAGTAAAAATTACTTACCTATGTGGATGTTCAAGCATAATCATAATATCTGTGAACATATACTCCAACCATGTCTAAAATAATAGTTAATGGGATAAATCTTAATAGATTTTTTGGATAGACTATGAGTTAGGGTTTCATTAGCCTTGAATAGATGTAAAGAATATGTAAGACTTAGGAAGTTAAGTGGTAGCCTAAGAAACTTTACAGAATTTTAAAATACAAGGAAAAATTTGTTCATATGAATCGCAGTAAATATGAAAAAAAAAACAAGGATGACAACATCCATAAAATTGAAGCTCTGAAATGGTATCACAAACAAGCATAAAAAATTGTAGAGAGTCAGAACTGTATAAGCAGAAGATTAATGTATATAAGTCTAAACAAAGTTGTAAGTAAATTTGTTGAAAAACTTCGTAAATAAAGGATACAAACATACATACATTTTTGAACTTGATTATAATAAAGCTTCTCTTATAACATTGCACCTTGTGGTAATAGGAATCAGTATTCCAAAAAATAGATGAAAAGAATAATTATAACATACAAAAATTTATTGTCAAAAAAGTAAAACAATTTGCATGTTTTAAAAGGACGTACGGACTTTCTGGTAACGATTATAGAGTTGCTACATTCCTCAATCGTACCTTATTTCTCTAGGAATCATTATGCAAAGTTTAAAATTCTAACCTGTTTAAATTAACGAAAAGAGCTAACCGAAGTAAAGAAAAGTTTTGCTTTTAATAAAGATTAGGATAAGATTTAAACCTTAGTAATGATGCATAACTAGATAAAATACAACAGTAATTATGTTTGCTTTATAATAAATTTCCTTTCTCTTTGATTGTTTTTTTTAACAAAAGCACAACTGAACCTTTAAAGTATAATTAAAATTAAATTTTAATAATGGTAAAGTAATTAAATGATCGCTTAACCATAAATTGTTTGAATAATGTCAATTATTCTCTTAACTAGAGCATTTATTATAAAAGGAAAGTCATCCATTTTAATATATTAAACCTTGCATAACAAAGGAATAAACATAAATTTTATTAGTTTATGTTCTGAAAAGGTTTGCCTAATCAAGTGTTTCAACATGGTTTGAATCCACAAATAAGGAAAAAATTCAGTCAAGAAAATTTAGATAATTTGTTAGACTATTGATTTATATTGATACTAGCGGTTTACCGACCCCCCCCCCCCCCCCTAGAAGCCTCTAGGGGCATTTAAAGTGGGAGGGGAAAAGTCGAATGCACCCATTTTCAATTTTAGTTTTCAAAAGAAAAAGTAAAAAATCTTCTTTGGGAGGGTGAAGAATAAGATACCCTCCCCCAAAATAATTAAAAAAAACCTCCCAAGACCTGTAAGAAGCTGCACTGCAAAGGAGAACCTTATCGGTTCAGCTGTTAGCGAGATCCTTAGCTACATACAAAAAAATCTTAATACTTTATATGATAGGATGTAACATCTTTTTTAAAGTTAAGCTTTTCTATAATTAGGGTCTGTACGTCCGTCCGACGTAACGGTTAAATCTTGTAAATATAGGCATGTTAGAAATTCCAAACTTTGGGGGATGGTTCCTGTAACAATAAGTTACGACTTGTAAAGCAACTCTATGATAGTTACCAGAAAGTCTGTACGTCCATTTAAAACATACTGATTTTCAACTTAATTGACAATAAATTTTTATTTGGTAAAATTATTCCATTCTTCTGATTTTTAGAACAATGATTCCTTGGACAACAAGGTAAATACGTATAACAAAGCCTCTCTATAATCAAGTTCTAAAACGTTAGTATGTCCTTAAACAGAATCCAACATTTGAGCAAATTTGCAACAAGTTTATACTTTTTATACTTTTAGTTTAAATTGATATTCTGCTTCATAAGTTTTGACACTCTTTAATTCTTTTTTACCGTTTGAGTTTAAAGCTTCGCTTTTATGGATATTGAGATCCTTGTTATACTTGAACTTTTTACTCAATTGGTAGAGCCATTATGATAAGGGAAAGAATATTAACAAACATTGGCCTAACTTTGATCTTAAAAATTTGTGTATGTGTTAGCTTTGAACGAGAGACGATTACCATGGTTGATGATTCAGAGTAAATTACAATTTAATTATTGTAATTAAGTTCATTCTGCACATGTAATGTGACACTATGAAGGAACAGTTTTTAGAACCGTCCTAAAATTTTCTGGGAAGTAGGAGACAATTGACTTTAATTACACCAGTACTCAATGTTTTTTGTCACGTTTTCTTATCTGTTAGCTCAAAACCTTGGGTACTTGAATTGTGATTGCTTGGTTCCAAACTATATGTAAGTATCTAAACTTTTCAACAGATAATTTTATCATAAAGAAGAGGTTATGGTGTTTGGGGATGTACATAAATGTTATCATCCATTGTCTTGTCCCTTAAGATTCCTGATAATTTAGCTGGTGAGTAAGTAGGACTTAGTGCACTATTTTGTCAAGCATCAATGACCAGCAGCCACTGTGGTCGATAGTGCTCAAACAAATTAGCTAAAATGAAGGAGAAAACTTGTTATAAATATTTTATTTGTTTAAATATATACTAACAAGGATGACAACATCCATAGAAGCGAAGCTCTGAAACAGTAGGACAAAAGAACATTAATTCTCATAGAGTGTCAGAACTGAATAATCAGAATAAAATATATAATAGTCGAAACAAAATTGTAAGTAAATTTGTTGAAAAACTACTTAAATACAGGATATTGTTTCAGGACATACTTACATTTTTAGGATTTGATTATAGAGATGCTTCGCTTATAACATTGAACTTGGCTTTTAAAAAGGGGTAAATTATAAGATAGAATTAATTTTTATTCATTTAAAAAAGGCTCGGCACTAGTTGTAGTACATAGCATATTCAGATATGTTTGCAAAGGCATAAGTATCTCAATACTAAAGCAAAGGTATAAAATATTTGTTACATTGTATAAATAAGAGTGTGGTCTCTGTCAAATTTCGCGGTAATCACTAAAGTATACAATTATACATAGGATAAACTTCAAGAGTAATTACTACAAGAGTTTACAAGGCACTGCTATTAAAGCTTCCTTTTTGACATAATGAAGTGTAATGCATAGTCATTTTGAGAATTTTTTGCACACATGGTTATAAGTCTATCACCTTTAAACCTTTCCTTATGTAGCTTGTGATATGTAGGGGGTTATAGATTGGTAATCAAATTTGTCTTTGCAATTTGAGGTTGAAATTATAAATATGTAAGTGTATCTACTAAGTTCTAAATGAATTAAAAGAATACTGCAAATTTGCTACAAATTATATGTGTAATGTATTCTTGTTTGGCTATTACAAAGGACAAAGAATAGAAAACTGAGAAATTGCCCTTCAAATTTAGTTTGAGGAAATACCTAAACCATTCTAAAAAATGTGACTTGTCAATGATCAAATATTTAACAAATTCATTGAAGCATTTAATACAAGGATAATATTTTTTTTTTGTCAAAATGAGAGAGATATCAAAATCTTTTAAGTTAAAGAAATTTGCTTAACTGAAGTAAGAAATTATATGTCTATATTGATCTTTTTTCCCTAAATATATAAAATTTAAAAAGGAAAAAAGGATGGAGAAAAAGTAAATTTTCCTTGTCTTTCAAGTTTGAAATGATGATTTAAAAAATTATTTCTTAGGTCTGAAAAATCATCTGAATAAAGCTACTTACCCATGATTGATTCAAAAGATCAATTTTCTTAACTGTAACTTTGGTTTTCAATGCGGGACTATAAGCTACATATTTCTGGCCTGAGGGGTCCTCACCTAAATTATTAACATATTTACAAACAGCTATGAACTAAGCCTCTAGAAACATTTACAAAAGAATATGGTTGTACTAAAAAGAAAGTTTTTTTCAATATACAATATATTTTGGTGGGGAGTGTTTTTATTTTTACAATAATTTTTAGTAAAATAACCTCAATCTGGCTACAAGCAACGCAATGTTCCCTGGAATTAGTCCACTTGTTTACTTTACAATTCTTATAATACATAACATGTACAAATACTTTATATGGATTATCTTGCAGAAGATGTATTTTTAATCCATTCTACTACTTTTAGGAGCAAAAATAATTTTAAAAAACATTTAGGAGACTTTAACTTTTCCTTTTCTAAAAAAGTTTATTTACATTTTATATATATCAAGTTATTACCTTGAAGAACCATATTTTCAAAAACATCCTTTGGATCCTTGGGTTCTGATATTTTCCTAAATGAAGAATAATTGAGTGGTAAAACCATACATTTGAAACATCATGCTGTGTAATCAGGTTCAATTACAGAAATAATGCATTTAACAAGCAGTCTTTATAAACTTTTAGGAAAATAATTAATGAGAATTATTTAAGCATATAGCAGTGGAGCAATAACATCATTGATGAGAAACGAACAGTAGAGAAAAATGCTAAAGGGATATTGATTTTTATGGACTATAAATGTTTAGATCTTTTAAATACAGCAATAAAATTTTTTTTCTTTCCTTCCAGAATTGGCTTTTTCTGCATGTAATAAAGCCAGTTCTATTAATTGATAAAAAGTCATTATTATTAGAAATTATTATGAACAACGCGGCCCAGTAAAGAATCATTATAACCTTAGAGTATCAATAAGTAGATCATAATTTTCTTCAATTGTTTCCTCTTCATTCTTTTCTTCTTCCTAATAGTTGATTTTTTTATTATTACTTTATAATAATCTATGTATGTACATGTATAAATCAATAAGAGCAGAATAATTTTTTCAAATATCCTCTTATTTACTATTATCATTTTATACAATACCTAAAATAAGCTTAATTAAAAATAGCTTAATGCTTTTACATGTCAATATTTATTATAGAATTTATTTTTTTTTTTAAAGGACTGAGGGTACCCTTTGATTAAAATTTTTTCAAAAATAATATTGGGTCGTACTGCCTCTAAATGCTTATAAAATATCCAACTAAAAAGAACCAATTAAGATTTCCTCCTGTAAATTGTAAGAATTTAGATATTATTAAATGGATCTTACAACAGATTTTCATGTTCTCTAATAAGGTAAAAAACTTGCAGCTGAAATAACGATTCCCTCTTTCAACCCCCTTTACCCAATCCCCTCCCTTCCTATTGAATGAACGAACTGAGTACCAGTAAACGAGTTTTATGTTAGCAAATTGACTGTCATAATATCCACGTTATACTCTACATCCATATATTACTATTAGTTTTTTTAGGTTAATTAAATCGATGTAGATTTAACAGATTTTCTTGTATGGCTTTGAAATCGATATATATCCGATGAATTATAATGGGTTCACAACCATACTAAAAAATCATGAATAGCATAGTATTACAGACAATTATTTACGATCATTAAAATGAAAATCATAAAATCAATACCTACCAGTTTTGTTGGCCCTGAAGGACCAAAGGTCATGGCTAACAAAACAGGCTTTAAACTTACAATTTTTTATTTTCATATCCGCGGAAAGCTGCCTATTATACGATGCGATGAACAACTATTAATACCTGACTTGAATATTCCGAAGATTCCTTGTGTTTTTGGCTCTCCCTTTTTTCATCCTTCATTTCATCTTACAAAATTTTAATTATTTAAATTTACATTTCAGGTGTAGATTAAAAATGAATAAGGATAACTATGTTCATTAAAGCAAAGCAATAACTATTTAATAATTTTAAAACAAAGTAAATACAAAACTTTACTGAATATACTGATTTACTTTAGTTATGGAGAAGCTATGCTCCTTAAGGAAAAACAGTACCTGGTTTTGGACTAGACTTCTGTACGTTGACATTAATGTCTATATTATTCTCAATCGAATCGAAATCAACTGAAATAGAATTAAATATTTAAATCTAAAAATGCAATATTTTTTTTTATTAAAAAGATGGCGCTTGTACAGGATTTGCGAGAGTAGCATATAAATCAACTCCCCCCCCCCCCCCCCCTCCTTAGTGAGCTTTATTAAGTAAAAGTGCCCAACAGGACAAATGTCTTGTATTTTGAGTGCAACAAACCCCTAACAGAACCTGCCTATGTTATCTGTAAATTCAATTAAATAAAAAAAATTAGATACTGACCAATTGGTCTAGCCATTATATAGATTTTGAGTAACATTTTGCCAGCCAAAACAAAATAGTATAAAGAGTCATGATTACCTGAACCTTCCATCCTGGAAGAGTTTGTGCTCTCATCTCCACTGATAGTGATGACTGTTGTTAATTTCGAGGTTTGCTGGATTCTGCCAAATTAAAGACAATAATATTTGGATGAGTGTATTTGAACTTTTTGGGGAAAAAAGATAGTTTTAATGCTCATTTTTAGGTTGGGTATGTAAAGTTTAAAAGGATATTTATTTTTCTTAAGAAAATTAGTAAAAAGGTGAAGAGGGTTGGAGGATCCATGTTCTTAAAGTTGGTTAGAATGAAAGCAGCATTAAGAAAGAAGTTTGCACATTACTTGGAGTGGAGGCATTTGTCTAACCAGTTCTCTATGATCACAAGATAGTGTAAATCCTACCCATTAAAAAATTAAAGTTATTATTGATTTGTGTTTTTTATGAAACAGCGTAAAGTGACTCCAAAAAAATGACGTCATACAATAAAATGGCCAATGATAGGCCTGTATACATTGTAATTGACCAATAGTAAAATTTATACTGGCCCCTCATTGGTCATTTTATTGTATGACGTCATTTTTTTGGCGGCACTTTACGCTGTCTCGTTTTTTTTATACCTAGGATCATTAGAAGGAGAATCAGCCTGCTGGTTGAAATCTTCAGCTTTTAACAGTTTCTTGTTTAGAGGAGATGGATATTTAGGCGGTAAATCTGAACCGTTTTCAACATAAATTATTTGGAAAAAAAACCTTTTGTTATTTGCTTTTTAGCTGATAATTATAATAATAAGAAATTTTAAGTTTGATCTAAAAGTTGAGGCATTGTAAATTAATGCTAAGCTACGGTTTGTATTAAAATTTAATAAAAGGAAAAAAACAAAAATATGATTCTTTTGGCTGGTAACCATGAAAATCTAAAGCAAGGAACAAAAAATCATGGATGGAAATACGGACAAGGTGATTTAAATTCATGACAAATTTAAAAGGGAAATATCACGAAGCAGCCGTTTATCTCGAATAGATGAATAGAAAATAACATTGCCCCCTTGGCGTTACGAACTGACTGACGGACGGGCGGACATGGTGAATTATAGAGTATCTTCTCTACTATCACATGTAATGTTAAAATTCCTGCAATTTTAGCATGAAGGTGCTGAGGCAAGTTGACATTACGTAAATTCTCGTTAGATACAGATCTGGCGGGTATTACTCCTTGCACACCAACTCCTAAAATAATTATTCTTTTAGGGCATGGGCGAGCAACCCCCCCCCCTGTTTTTTTTTCTTTTTTCAAGAGAGAATAGAAAAATTAACACCACTTAAAAGATAATTTTGTTAAAAAAAAGCCGCTAAACTCTGGCTTTCACCTACCTCCCCCCCCCCCCCCCTCCACTATTTGAGTGACACCTCCTAAACACCCAAAAAAAATGCTAGAGATGAGTTACCAACACCCTCTTAAGTTCTACAAGAGTAAGTGGCCTATCTCTTTATTTGTTTTGTGACTGCTAGTTTTAGAAAAGCTGCGCTACTTGAAATTTCTTCTTTGTATTTACCTTGTGATCCAACAATAATTCTTGTTGCCTTGAAGTGATCATTTAATCTTGAACTATGCAATACTTTCTTTATTCATAATTTAGCTTAAACTTGTTAACTTTGTTCAGAATTCTAAGAAGTTTAGCCAAATTTTGTAACGAAGTTGTAAATCTTAGAATATAAATAATAATATGCATTTTAAAAGCGAAGCTTTTCCATGATTAGTATCAGTCCGTATGACCTTCCGTACGTAACTGCTAACTCTCTTCGTTAATTTAGACATTTTATAATTGTCCTATCGATTTCATATTTGCATCATAATTCCTATAACAGTACGATTTTGGAAGTGTGGTAACTCTATAATCGTTACCAGAAATTTTGTAAAACTGTAAAACATGCTGATTTTTTAAAAACAACTTTTTGTATGCTACAATTGTCCTATTCATCTGATTTTTGGAAAAACTATTCCTTAGACAACAAGGTATAATATTATAAGCGAGGCTTCTCTATAATCAAATTTTAAAATTAAAGTATGTTCTTTTACTGTGCAATTTTGCAATAGTTTATGTTCAATTTTGTTCTGCTTATTAAGTTCTGACACTCTTCAAGAGTTATTGTTTGTTTGTCCTTCCTTCTGATTGTAGAGCTTTTATGGTGTTGTCATCCTTGTTTCTACGTAAATGAAAATAAAGAAAATTTTCCTGTCGGTGGTTAGATCCATTGCAGATTTTGCAGCCTATAAGAAAACAATATCATTAATGGTGAAATAGTTTTTAAATTTTATAATCTCATTGGAACCAGTGATATTTACGGGTTATCTTTAAATTAAAATTTGAAATGTTTGAACAATGCTATTTTAAAAAAAAATGAAAATAAAAATCTTCCTTTAATTTATGTGGCATTGGTGTGACCTGTCCAGAACCTGGAACCATATTGTTCCTCTGAGCGGCCATCCATCTCTCATCCTGCTGAGACCAAAACCTGTTAGAAGTAAATTTTCCACATTATTAGGTTACTTTCCAATGATTAGAATGATTAAACGTTAATATAATTTTGATTTCGATTATTTTGATAGGCTCAAAAGTCGGGTTTTTTTTATTCTAATTAATACAGAGTTGCTATATTTCTCTATTATTCAAGGAATAAAATGGATAGGACGATTCATGGTAACATGATAACATGGTAGAGTAATTGATGTAAATAACCAATGATAATACACAAAATACCCCTTACTTATTGGTTGAAACGTTTAGACACCCAACTTAACTAACCATCCAATCAAAATTAAGTCCCAAAAGTTATTAAGCCAACGAATATGAAAATATTATTTGACTTTGGGGACTAGTTTAATAAACAGCCCAATTTCCCCTCCCTCCCTGCTAAAAAAACTACACGTTTGACAACCTTACCTTTGTTGTTGCAACAGCCTATTTGAAGTTTGTTGTTGTAACAGCTTTTGTTGTTGCTGATAATGCGAGGCCAACATCTGCTCCACATCAAATATTTGCTGAGGTGTCCAAGGTTTGGACGCCATCTCAGCTGTGTATGGTTTGCCATGCCCTTGGGTTGGGCCCCCATTATTTGGTTGGGTAGGTTTGGTGTGGAGTGGAAATTTAATTGAGTCTGAGTTGGGTTTGGGAAGGACTCTTAACTTTTCTAACCTAAAAAAATGGTAGATTTAAAAACTCTTTTCATCCCCCCCCCCCTCCCTCTTTATCAAATAATTAAAAATATGAAAAAGGGATAGCTTTATATCTATGCCTAACCCCTGCGGAGGCTCTATATACGTTGCTACTCATACCTAATATAACCTAACCTAACAAAACAAACAAGCAAAACTACATCTCGCCTTATTTTCAATTTATTTTTATAAAAGAGGGAGGGGCTAATCAGTGTTCAACAAAGAACTTTAAGTGAAAGCGCGTCAATTTTTTATTTTGATTAGGATAGGTTAGTGGAAAATACATTATTTAATCATCCACACGTAAATTTATGGAATTAGTATCTTTTAACATGACATTTACCTGGTTGTGCTTATGAAACTCAAATAAATATTATTTACCTGGATAGAATTAAATTTCTATAGTTATTATTTCCATTTGATTTCTTAGATTCCTGAAAATATTTGACATTTCTCAATAAGGGACATTTAATTGTATTTGCCGCCAAAACGATCTAATCATGTTTTCTTCTCAATGTGAACAAACATCCAATAATATGCTGGTTTTTTGAGAGGGAGAAACGTCATTGGGCAATTTAAGCGGCGAATATGTCACTTTGAAGTTACCATTTGTTTTCATACTTCTTGGGTTATTCAGATTCCCTAAGTATTTTGAAATAACTTTTTTTCTCAGTATTGCTTCAATTAATAACCGCTTGATTTGAACCGGTTGAAAGCCATACAAAAAAGTCTTTTTATCTTAACGTATCATTGGCAATTTTTTACGAATAGTTAAATACAAATAATAATATCCACACCAGTTTTGTGAGGCTAACAAAACTAGAATCAAATTCAGGCCAGTATGACGTAATTTTTTTTATAGGCATTATAAATAGCATCTCAACTTTATGTAACACATTTTAACCACGTTTTGCAACTCATCATATGAGCTTATTTCTTAAAGTTCAGTTTCGAAGCAGCTTATAGTGTCTTCAAAACAGTGGACTAATGTTGGCCGAAATATACCGATTGACGTCATATTCCCCTTCTACCATGATAATAATCGCTATTATTCATCCTTTATTTTTGGATACAATACACAGTTTCACACAAATATTAACACATTCAATGACCCATATGAAGTAAAAAAAAAAGTTACCTGCGCTTTTCTGAGAGCACTTGCTCTGGCCAGGTTTCTGGCTCGTACTTTCTCCAGGTCATATCCAGGGTCTTCATCTAGAAACAATCCTATTATATAAAGTAGTAAGCGTTTTTTGTCTGTCCGAAGGATCTCGCTAACCTCTATACATTATACCTGCATAATGTAATGTAAGGGGAATTAGGGCTTTATAGAAAACTCTTCACATGAAAAAATCTTTAAAATTATTTTTGTACCTGAAGACAGTTTTGTTTCAGAAGAATTATTAATACTGTATTTTTCATGCATTCCGCCATTGGTGGGTTTGTAAATATCTCTGTTTTAAATTTTAGAATCAAAACACACAGATCTTTGATTTCATTAGGAAAAAGGTCACAGTTAAATTCTTTTCTCGATTTTATGTCACATCTCTTACACACTAATAGTTTTATTTTTTTTTGTAGGAAGCACTGAACAATTGGGCGTGTATTCCCTCGAAGGAATATTTTACAGGGACTTAATGGGTGATAAATTGATTTACATCCCCAATGATTATACACGAATCTAACCTTTCTGTATAGTAGAATACAATTAGTGGTTAAAACTTTTGGACTCTCAAATAAACCAGCCAATTCAAAGTTGAAGACAACACTCCTCGTCGAAACAGTTGCACGACTATTATCAATAAACAGTACAAAAATGAAAAAATAATAATAGAGGAGTTGATACTAGAACAATCCTGTGTTGACTTGGTTCTTCTCTTGTATGAACAGGTTTTACAGCGTTGTAATCAACACACCTAAAAATATTGGCTTTAGAATTTAATTTGTAATTTCCTTGATGTTGGCAAAGTATTTGATTTTTATTGCTTTTATCAGGGTATTCTAATGCCTAGTGGATTGAAAATGCCTTAAAATTTTTTTAAGACCAATATCATTGAAGTATTCTTTTTAAACATAGCCAATAATTTCTTGATTCAATTAAGATTAGTATATCTTTCGTGTCTGTATGATAACCAAACATTGTAGATAATGGACTGTTTATTACACTAGTCTACAAAGTTTTATAATAACATTTTCTTATTTGTTTGCTTAACAACTTTGGGGACTTTTCGACTTAGTGAACTTCTATAGGTTGATTCCATAAAGTGAATGTTCAAACATTTCAACCACTAATTCTAATCTCCATAAGGGGTGTTTGTGCATCATCATTGGTGATGTCTTATCCCTTTATATTCCTTACTGAAAAGAATGGCATATGTATTAATCTCTCTATCTTCTAATCCTCCTGCTACTAAACCTGTAAAGACCAATATTAGAGGAGTGCACATGAACTAATCTCACTACTAAACCTGTAATGACCAATATTAGATGCGTGCACATGAACTAATCTCACTACTAAACCTGTAATGACCAATATTAGAGGCGTGCACATGAACTAATCTCACTACTAAACCTGTAATGACCAATATTAGATGCGTGCACATGAACTAATCTCACTACTAGACCTGTAATGACCAATATTAAAGGCGTGCACATGAACTAATCTCACTACTAAACCTGTAATGACCAATATTAGATGCGTGCACATGAACTAATCTCACTACTAAGCCTGTAATGACCAATATTAGAGGCGTGCACATGAACTAATCTCACTACTAAACCTGTAATGACCAATATTAGAGGAGTGCACATGAACTAACTTCACTACTAAACCTGTAATGACCAATATTAGATGCGTGCACATGAACTAATCTCACTACTAAATCTGTAATGACCAATATTAAAGGCGTGCACATGAACTAACTTCACTACTAAACCTGTAATGACCAATATTAGATGCGTGCACATGAACTAATCTCACTACTAAACCTGTAATGACCAATATTAGATGCGTGCACATGAACTAATCTCACTACTAAACCTGTAATGACCAATATTAGAGGCGTGCACATGAACTAATCTCACTACTAAACCTGTAATGACCAATATTAGATGCGTGCACATGAACTAATCTCACTACTAAACCTGTAATGACCAATATTAGATGCGTGCACATGAACTAATCTCACTACTAAACCTGTAATGACCAATATCTGAGGCGTGCACATGAACTAACTTCACTACTAAACCTGTAATGACCAATATAAGAGGTGTGCACATGAACTAATCTCACTACTAAACCTGTAATGACCAATATAAGAGGTGTGCACATGAACTAATCTCACTACTAAACCTGTAATGACCAATATTAGATGCGTGCACATGAACTAATCTCACTACTAAACCTGTAATGACCAATATTAGATGCGTGCACATGAACTAATCTCACTACTAGACCTGTAATGACCAATATTAGAGGCGTGCACATGAACTAATCTCACTACTAAACCTGTAATGACCAATATTAGATGCGTGCACATGAACTAATCTCACTACTAAACCTGTAATGACCAATATTAGATGCGTGCACATGAACTAATCTCACTACTAAGCCTGTAATGACCAATATTAGAGGCGTGCACATGAACTAATCTCACTACTAAACCTGTAATGACCAATATTAGATGCGTGCACATGAACTAATCTCACTACTAAACCTGTAATGACCAATATTAGAGGCGTGCACATGAACTAATCTCACTACTAAACCTGTAATGGCCAATATTAGAGGCGTGCACATGAACTTATCTCACTACTAAACCTGTAATGACCAATATTAGAGGCGTGCACATGAACTAATCTCACTACTAAACCTGTAATGACCAATATTAGATGCGTGCACATGAACTAATCTCACTACTAAACCTGTAATGACCAATATTAGATGCGTGCACATGAACTGCAGGAGCACTGCTTGTCGAAAATTTTCTCTCTAAATTTAACCTCTCAAATCCCTAAAACAAAATTAAGCATATTAAGTATTAATAGTTATTTATCGCATCGTTTTATAGACAGCTTTTTACGGATATTAAAATTATAGGATTATAACCAGTTTCCTAAGGAGCCGAAGGCTCAAGCTAATAAAACTGGAATTAAATTCATGATTTTTAAAATTAATCTGTAATACAATGCTACTCATAATTTTTTAGAACCAGTTCTAACCTAGCGGATGATAATCGGTTTCGAAGCCATATTGGAAACATTTTTACTCTTGTTAATTTATCTAAAATTTCAAATTAACTTCATGTGGATGTTCTTTCTGACAAACTCTCAGAGAGATGGGACAATGAGCTGTTTATTAAACTAGTCCCCAAAGTTTTATAATAACGTTTTCTTATTTAATTGCTTAACAATTTTTGGGACTTTAGTAAATATTGCTAATTTTGTGTAACATCATTGGGGATGTACATTAATTTATTGTGTTATCCCTTTAAAAAACTGCATACTCTACATCTAGAGTAGATACGCTAGTAAAGAGACTGTACCTTAAGTTCTAGGTCAATTCCCGGATAGTACTTTCTTGATTGTTGTATTATGTCTTCTCTGCGGCTAATCTTCTTTCCCAGACAATCAGTCTAAAACAAGGATAACAACATCCATAAGTAGCGAAGCACAATATATATTATGAAATAGACAAACAGACAAAGTGAGTTAATAAAGCAGATTATCTGTTAACATAATAAAGCAAAGAAAGATAGAGAATATACAAAACCTTAGAATCATGAAACCTTTAAAAAAAAAATTATATGTCTTTGAAAGACATAAAAATAAAATCAGTCAGACTACCATAGATTTTTTTATACCTAATTATGGTGAATATTAAAGGGAATATTGGCAAGAAGTTTCAGCCGTCTATCTTTTATAGGAGCCGAGAAAATCATGTTTTCCCCAAAACATTTCGGACATACATACGAATATACGGACAGACGGACATTTCAAATTAAAGAGTAGCCTCGCTACTAAAAATGTTATATTAATGGATGTAGAATATACGTGCATATTATGACAAGAGAAAAATTGTCGTCAATTTAGCTTGTTATTTTCCCTGTCATTTATTGGTCGGGCCATCCATCCAGTAGGAGTTGGTTTAAGGTGAGGATAGCGTTATTTTAGCACGCTGGAAGGTTCATTTTATCAGAGAATATGAAAATCTGGTTTAAGATCCAATTAATAATAAATCCAATGTTTTATTTTAAGTTTTAGATGTGTGTACTGTGTAGCATCTATATCAGCAACCACTTTTCTGACTGACTGACTCCATCCCACAGAAACCCTGTATGGCATATTATGATAAATTCTGTTACAGTGCCTTTATCGTCTATTATATTTTTTATTTTAACTTTATATTTTTTACAATCTAATAAAAGGTAGAATAAAGTAGGTATTTTTTTGTCACTATCATTAAAAATATTTTAAGTCGAGTTTTCTAAGATATAATCTAATAGACGATAAGGGCACTAAAATAGCATTCAATATAAATTGTTATATTTGATCAATTTTTCTATTCTTCATATTTAAACAAAAACACAAAAAGAAAAATTTGATCAATTTATCTCACTATTATTTTGATATTTGTTAAATCTTATATAAAACTTCATCAGACTGATTTACTAGTTGCGGATTTTATAAATCGCTAAGTTTATTCGGAACCGAAGTAAAAAGCAGTTGTTTAACTTTTAAAGGTTCTTACAGTTCACCTTTAAATTTGTTTACTTAGATTTGGTGGTGAATTAAATAGCTAAATTTAGGTATAATATAATTCTAAGTTTAGAAAATTCATTGTAATTATTAATTAAAAAGCTTTTCTAGAAAGCCCTTTTTCAGTCTTGTGATGGATTTAAATATACTTTAGGCGAGTTTCTAATGAATTATATTTACACAAAGAAAAAAATTGCATTACAATTTTCAGGTCAAATTGTCCCCACCCCCATTATTTAAATTTAGTAGCAGAAAAAAAGTTAAGAGCGAAAGAGAGGCAAAATCTTGTTCTTTTCTACAATGTGTTTAAAATTCTAGTCTTCATTATCTCTTTCCTGTTATTTTCTAATTAATAAAGTTTATATATTATCACTAATTTCACCAATTGCGTGACTTAGGTCTGATTTCAAATCATAATTTATTATGTTAAAGTTCAGTTTTTATTCAAATTTTTGTGGTTTTTCTTTTGTCTAACAATTAACTATCAGTAAACTATGAAAATTATAGTTCTCTTTTCAATGGTGATTAGTTCCGAAATAATTATCTCAATAACATAAAAGATGTTTATGTGGAAATTTGCCATTTGTAATTTAATATTATTGGTGTTTTTAATCAAATTTTATAAACTTTTTACTTAACTTGAATTAAAATAAGCATTTAAAATACAATATTTTAAGTTCGTTTTGGGTCTGGTTGAATTATTAGGAAATGATTAGACTTATTATGAAGTTAAGATCTAATTATAATAGCTAGTGCAATAATCTAGTCTAATATCTTCTAATATTGAAAGGGTGCAAATTTCACAACATACAGTCAATAATTATAGCTATAAAATTTTCATTTTTTATCCATAAAATATAAGTTAGGTGCCTCTAGGCAATGTTCTAATACAGGAATCTATTAATTCAAATTCAAAATTCAAATATTTTTTACAAAATGATTTTCTAATAGCCAATCAGATGTAAATTCTAACTCAATTAATAAACACACAAAGTTTTTAAGTGAAATAATTTTAAAAACTAGGCAAAAAAGCCCATTGAGTTGGAACCTGATGTCGTGGTGTAAATATTTCTACATTCAATGATTATGTGTGGCAGTTCATGGAAATTAAATCGTAAGAATTTAAAATCCTGTTTATGTAAATGTAAAAGGTCCAGGAAAGGTTTACATCCAGATATAGTTTATACCTTTTAGAAATAAACTTCTTCACCACAAGCTTTTTTGTTTTTTTCTTTTGAAATTCAAAGTGGAGGGTAGACCCTTATTCCCTAGATGCCTCTAGGAACCCGCCTTTCAAAAATAAAGAAAGTGTATAGAAAGGCTATTATTTCCTTTCCTTTTTCTTACAAATTATCAGTAAGGAAGGTGACTTATATTCACTATCTTTGAAATTCTCCCTAGTTCTTACAAATTCTTCCTTTCCTGATCCAAAATTTTTATTCTTATGCTTTACATTTATATCGATCAGGCTATTTCAATATAAGATATTGTTTAATGGAATGGTTTTGTAATTATATCATATTACTTTATAAAAAAAATCTATTTAGAAATCATTCATTTTTTTGTATTGTTCTGTTGATTATAAGACAATGAATAAGCTCACCTGTAAAATAGAGTTCCATTGTTTGGGTAGACCAATTAACTGTCCATCAACTCGGTCAAAATCTGCATGAACCTAAAATGTCATAAGACTTGATTTATTTTTGATATTTTTAGATTGAATTAGGTTCAAACAAAACATTGTACTAATTTTGCCTAGTTGGTTAAAGAGTCAAATAAATAAGTAACACATCTAAGTTCTTAGTCAATAATAAATTAGTGTCATCTCAACGTAGTCTAAACAATTTCTAATTGGGCACTTAAAGTTACACATACATCAGATGTAATCAGTGGCGTGCACAAATTTTTGCACCTAAGTTAATTTTGACACACCAATAAAACCAAAATCGAGGGAGGTGTAAGTAGGTGTAAGCTTAAGGGGGTGTAAAACTGACATCAGTATATTTAGGGGGTGGATACCCCCTCTAAATATACAATCAACTTCAACATACTCAAAGGTCTAAAAAGCGTCCTAAAGTTGGTAATTTGTAATTTTAATTTAAAACCTCCCTTTGCTATGGCTGTAGTAGGGAAGTGTAGACCATTGACAAGTTTGATGAATACACTCTCCTTTGCACGCCTCTGGGTGTAATCCGAAAAAATTGCGTAAATCAAGTCATTGTGCCTTTAAATATTTAGTCTAAAGGCTTGACTAACAATTGTTTATGGGCCAAGGCTCTCCCTACTATTTATGTCGCGCATCTGACATAGCAGCACTAGGAACCATTTTTGACGTCTTTAGTTTTGACACGGTGTCGGGTCGAGATTGGAACATATCACCTCTATGTTCTACGTGTTGAGCCACGGTTGCGGGTAATAAAAAATTACCTTATGAACAAAATTCGATGGAAAAGAGATATCCTTTTTCTTTGGTTTTGTTGGAGACATTTTATTTGTCTGGAATTAGCGCGGCTGTGATTCAGTAAATTAATTTCATTTGAAATTGCTAAAAATTTGGATAGTTGAGTGTAAGCGTAAAATTTATTTTAATAAAGCGCAGCTACACTATGACTTCCTCGGTAATATTATTTTTTTGGCAGTAAAGTTAATTACAGGCTTGAAGAATTTGTAGACAAAGTCTTAGAACTCACCAATTGAAATATAATAATTTGTTTTAAAATAATGTGGGCTGGGTTTATTACTCCACCTTGAAAAATGGGATTCTACCAAAGTTGTCCTTGTTTAGTACATCCATAATCCTCTAAATTCTAAGTCTTCATTCTGTTTTTAAAAGCAAGGTTGACAACATCCATAAAATCAGAGCTTTGAAACGGTAGGACAATAGAACGTTAACACTTGTATGAATAATTAGAATATAAATGTATGAAAGTGGAAACAAACTTTAAGTGAATTTGTTGAAAAACTGCTTAAATAAAGAAAAAAGACATACTTACATTTTTAGGGCTTGATTATAGAGATGCTTCGCTTATAACATTGTTATTTGTTGTCCTCAAAATAAATATGTTTAAAATGGACATTTGGACATTCTTTTAACGATAATAGAATTGCTATGCTTTTTAAATTGTACCTAACTACTACAGAAATCACCAAAGTTTGAAATCGATAGGACAATTATAACATGCTTAAATTACCTCTACGGACGGACGGACAAACTGACGAACATACCACCATAATTATAGAAAAGCTTCGCTTTTAAAAACAAAGTTGACAACAAAGCCAAGACTAAATTTATTCCATTGTTCAGCTGTTGCTGAAACAATCCCTATTTAAAGAAAACAGTAAAAGTGTCGAACTATGACGTCAGAAAAAATTAACAATTAACCAATAAGAAGCCAGTATTCACTGTGATAAAATATATAGCGGCCTCTCATTGGTTAATTGTTATTTTTTTCTGACGTCATAGTCAGACACTTTTACTGTTTTCCTATTTAAATATTGAGAAAAAACTTTTTGTGTCTCAGTCAGAAATTATTTGTTCCTTTTATTAACGGAGTTACTCTGTAATTCACTTTGTCAGCCAGTCCATAACGCTATGGGGAAATATTATTTTCTCGGCTGCTATTTAGGATTGACGACTGATTTTTTGTGAAGATTCCTATGCTAACTAGCAGTATGTAATTTACTTTGTCCCTCGGTCTGTCTTAAGTTTCAAATTAAAATGATAATTCTATCATGTCACATCTTTCATGATTCTATTATTAATAAGTAACAACAGTATACATAGCATCATATTGTAAACATTGATGACAACATCCATGTGTAGCGAAGCACAAGAAATCGTGGATGGGAAACGTACAAGTAGATTTAAAGTTTATTTATTAAAATCAAGAATAGATTAATTAGAGAAAATAACCACAAAATCTTGTTTTATTTTGCATTATGACGACGGTCACAGTAAATTACATAAAAGATGCTCATAACAATGGGAAAAATTATTTTGATACTGATATCCAAAAAAAAGTTTGAAAATTGGACCAATAACACCAATGATATGGGGAAATATGTAAAACATATAAAAATAACCAAAAACCTGGTAAAATGCAGTCTGACCGCCATGTTTGTTTTCTTTAAACGACAGGATATTTAATTTTGATATCTCTAACAGAATTTTTTTGTTGAAAATATCCAAAAAAAGTTTGAAAATTGGACCAATAACACCAATGATATGGAGAAAAATGTGAAAAATATAAAAATAGCCTAAAACCTGTTAAAAAGCGGTTCGACCGCCATTGATGTTTTATAGTTAAATGTGCTCCTTAATAAAGGGAATGTTGTCAAAGAAAGTTTCAGCATTCTATCTATTATAGGAGCTGAATAAATCCTATTTCCCCCATAGCGAATAGACTAGGTGAATTATAGAGTAGCTTCGCTACTAAAAAGTTTCGCTGTTAAAAAAAGAGAAAACAATGTAGGGGAATAATTATGAAGTCTGAGAGTATAATTTTGAGACATTTATTATCATTTTTTAAAAGCGAAGCTTTTCTATAATTAGGGTCGGTCCGTCTGTCCGGAACAGATAGCTCTTTTCGTTAATTTCTGCATGTTAGAGTTTTCCTATCTATTTCAAACTTTGCATGGTTATTCCTGTAGTAGTTAGGTAAAATTTCTAAAACTCTATAATCATTATTAGAATGTCCGTACGTCCATTTTTAACATGTTGATTTTCAACCGATTAATCTGATTTTTTGAATGCTGATTCCTAGGACAACTAAGCACAATGTTATAAGCGAAGAATCTTTATAATCAAGTCTTATATACTTTGATTTGTCATCCTTGTTTTATATCATATCAACTGTAACAAATATTTTTATTTTATCAGAGAGATTTAATTAAAGGGGCAATTTTACTTTTCTTTTTATTTTACTTCAGGAAATTTTAATGTTTCAATTCAAATAATCTAGTTACAAAGTGGTTGCGCTACCGAAAATAATATGAAATCTGAAGAAGATAATTACACAGAAACAAAAAAAAATTATTGACATTTTCCCTTCTTTGCTGACTTGATACCTCGGCCCGGCAGGGAAAAGAAAAAGGGCCTTATACCTATAATTTTTGTTATACGTATCCGCGGACTAAAGTCTATGAAACTATATAAAACATTTTTAATTATTTGATTTTGCCAAATGTATAATACGCTCACTATATTTTTATAATTTTTCACTAATTTGGATATTTTTACGAGTTACTAACTGTAGTATTTTTCACCTAATCTTATGTAAGATTATTATTATTAAAGTATGGCTTCGAAACCGCTGGACTAGAACCGTTTATCAGCCATACTAAAAAATCATGTATAGCATCGTATTACAGATAATTTTCCACGAATATTAATATGAATTAAAAATTAATACCAGTTTGTTAGACTGGCACTTCGTTCCACTGGTTTCAATCTTATAATTTTTTTTTACTTCCGCGCAGATCTGTCTATAATACGATGCATTAAATAACTATTGTCACTAGTTTGTGAACTGTCCCTTAATCAGCGTCCATGACTTGAAGTGCAGAGCGCGTGTGCCACAAAATAACATTTATACACATTTAATTACAGGGTGCTCCACTAAATTTTAAAGTTTATTTCATTCAAAACTTTGATTATCCGAATTTGGCTATATATACGAAAATCTGATATTAATAATACAGTTTTGTCAAATTTTAAAATGATATATTCATTTCTGCATGATATAAAACTTAAAAATAGATTTTTGAAGAAAAAAAATTTTTGTTTTGAATTTTTGTAGATAGAAGGTTGTAACTATAGAAATTTATACTATTATAATTTTATTCTTAAGTTTAGAATTTAAACAATGAACCTATTTTATTTCTATCTTTGAACAAATTTATTTAACCATTTAGTCATGAAAATAAATCTTAATTGGAAATATTTACTGTGTTCACCCTGTAATATGTATATAAGATTATAATAAATTTTACATTTTTATCATGGCAAAATGTATATAACCATATTTTTTACCTAAAAATATAATTGAAAATAATAACTTTATTCACCCTGCAATTAATTGTACTATTTAAGATAAAATAGTTTGTCTATGCCTGCATTTATGAAATATTTTCATCTTTGAAAAAAATTATTTAACCCTTTCATTCACCAAAGCAAATATTAATTGGAAATATTTACAGTATTTACCCTGTAATTAAATCATAAATGTATTTAAGATAATAAAAGTATAACTATCCTTTGATTTTTAAAATAGTTTTATCTTTAAACAAATTTGTTTGATAAATTTTTTCACCAAAACAAATATTAATTGGAAATATTTACTGTGTTCACCCTGTAATTAGGTTTATACAATATTATAATAGTTTGACTACTATGTATTTTATTTTCTAAATCGTTCTATTTTTAAACAAATTTTAACCAATTTTTCACAAAAAGAAATATTAAATCATAAATGGAACTATTTACTGTGTTCACCCTGTAATTAATTGTATTTAAGATTATAATAGTTTGACTATCCTTGTCTGATTTCATTTGTAAACTATCATGCTTCAATAATTCTCTTCATCTCTTAATCTCATTCCATACACACCGGAGCTAGCCAGGGATACAAGGAGAGGGTAAAGGGCTATTAAATAACAATTCTCATGAAATATAATTCACAAAATGAAGTCTTTGGAAGCCTGACTTTTTTTGTGAGTGATAGTCAATGAATAGGATGTAATTCTTTAATTCAAAATTTTTTTAACAATGCGATAAACATACAAAGACTTATTTTGATTAAAATTGATATATCCCTGCATCTCTGGGGACAAGCTAAAACCTTTGGATAAAATAGAATTTCTGATAGATTGATTTTAGAAATAATTAAATAATTGCTTAAATATATATTTGTCGTATTGTTGTCAACAAATAATAAAATGAAAATAATATGTTATGACTAATCAGTTTCGAAGCTTTGTTTTAAAAAAGTTTTTGAATAAATTGTGAAATTAGTGAAAAAATTGAGTGTAGGCCTTATAAAATATTAGCAGAAAAATTTATTGAATATGATAAGACATTTTGTTTGCAAATTTTTCATATTGGAGTGAAGCACTCTAGTTATCTAAATCTAATGGAAGGAGGTAATCGACGGAGTAAGGTAAATGAAGGGGAAAGTTATTTGTAAAGGGGTCATATTTTGCGATGTTAATTTAGTTTTTATCATATTTTATTTTCTTTCATTCAATCTAATAATATTTGCATGGATTAAAAAAAACTTTATATCATCTATAATATAAAGTAGAATGATGATTGTCCGTCTGTCCGTCCGTCCATCCGTCTGAAGCATAAGATCTCGGTAACCGCTGCACCGATGATTCTACTCTTTAGGAAATATATTTCTTGTGGTTGTTTTAAACTATTTTCTTGAGGGTTGGGACTCTCCCAACCCCACAAAACAACGCCTTCCCCCCAATTTTTGTATTGTTTAGGCAGGTACCAAATTTATTTATTTTTTTTTTTAGGCAGGCACCTAATTTTTTTTAAATTACCTCTTTTGCAAAGCTAGGGGCGAAGCCGCTAGTATCATATAAAGTAGCACCTAAGGTTTTTTGATTGTTTGAAGCGTAAGATATTGTTTTAATAATGACTGACCTGATTAAATCTATATTGTTTTAGGAATTTAGTTTTTGGATAGTTTTAGGCTATTTTTAACTACATAAAAGGTGTGCAAAAAATCTTACCTCTTTGTATAATAGGTTATATTTAAAGTGATTTTTAGTTAGTATTGAGAATGTTTATAAAATCTCACACTGCACTGATTTTGTTTTATTTGAATTTCATGGCCATTTTGTCTCAACCACACTTAAATTAAAGGGACAGTCAATTGTCTTAGAATATGAGAAGGAAGTAATTTATTATCTATTTTTTCTATTATTGAATAATTAAAAAATATTTCTATAAATTCATGGTACCCATAAACTACAATTTCATAATTGATATATATTTTTAATTATTATTTCCTTATAGCCTAGAGGAATTAGGTTTAAGTCATATATCATAAAATAGATAAAAACTTTTGATGGTTTATCAGAAGCTTCACTTTGAAGAAAAGCCTTGTCGATGATATATTTAATTTAAACACACAGACATCTTTTGTCTTTTAGGACTATCAAAAGTATTAAAATTATCTTAATTAGTTGATCGAATTTTTACTTTTTATTGATTTTAAAAAAAATTATACAATTTTAATATGCAAATGCTTTGTTGTCATTGTGATACTCATGTAAGTTTATATAGTTGTCCTATGTTTCTACAAAGCTTAGTGTCCCTTTCCAATGAAATTATAGGATTCATTCGGGTGATGAAAATATCATCCTCACCAAAACCTTTGACAATTTCCTAAAAGTGTAATCTAGACCAAATCCTCCCCCTCTAATACCAAATTAATGCCCTTAATTGATACATTAAACAAGGATAACAACATCCATAAGCAGCGAAGCTCAAAAATTATGATTGTATATCAGGAAAAAATACTATAAAGCAGTGTCATATAATAAATATCGACATTAATAAAATAGGGAATTCTTTAAAATCACGCAACCTTATAATCATGAAAACTTAAAAATCTAGGAATAGATCTAGCACCGCAATTAATAGACAAATCTTAATGAAACTTGATGGGAATATGTAGAACATGAGCATAGTCAATCACTGATCATTTCAACCGTCAATCCTGAATAGGAATTGAGAAAACCATGGAAACCTACAAAATCTAGGAATCGATCTAGCACCCCAATCAATAAAAAAATATTAATAAAACTTTATGAAATATGTAGAATATAAAATTAATAAATCCCTGAAAATTTCAGCCCTTTATCTTGAAAAGGAGTTGAGAAAATCACGAAAACGTAAAACGTCACGGACGGACGGACATTCGGAATAATAGAGTAGCTTCGCTACTAAAAATAATAATAACGATTCCTGGAAAAATGTGCAGTCAACAATTATCAAATTTAAGTTTGGAATAGTTAATTTCTGCATCGCATTACAGACAGCTTTCCACGGATGTTAAAATATAAAACTGGTATTAAATTTATGATTTTTATTTTATTATTCGTGGAAATTTGTTTGTAATACAGTGCTGTACATGCTTTTTTAGTATGACTGAAAACCGGTTCTAATCCAGTCGGTATTAATCGGTTTTGAATCAATACTGTAAATTACTTACATTGATGAAGTGACGAACGTAGTCGTACACACGCTTTTAAGCAGCTAGCTGTGCATTTCAGGACATAGCCGATGTCAAGACTTTGAATTTCCTATTTTGTAATTTGCAGCTAAAATTATTTGCAACTAAAAGACATCCAATAATTTAACAATGAAACGCTTGATTGGTTCATTTTGAATGTAATTTTGGAAATTCAAAAATAAGTTAGCCACCTTTAAAAAGATCATTGCCTAATACTATGTCTTAATATTCAAGTATATATATGATTGAAGTACATTGAAGTGTTATTGTAGGTTACGGATCACTGGTTTTATACTTATGAATATAGAGAGAATTTTCCTTCATTTTGATTCATACTATCAAATTTTTCTAGAGGCTTTGCCCCTAGCCTCTAGGGGCTTTACCCCAAGAGGTTTGATCAACCTAATTTTTCGTATTTTAGATTTAAAAGAAAAATGAAAAAAAAAAAATATTTTTTTTTGCGGGGGGGGGGGTAATTTTTTTTCGGGGAGGGGGGTGAGTCGACCGCACTAATTTAATTTTAGTTTTAAAAAGAATTTTTTTTGTAAGGGAGGATTTTTCATTTTTTGGGGGGGATAACTATAAACCTTCCCAGGACCTATGGGAGCTACCCTATAAAGGACAACCCAATCGGTTCAGCGGTTTGCTAGATCTTTTGGTACAAACAGATAGACAGACAGACAGACATCGTTCTACTTTGTATCATAGATTAATCTAATTAATAAAAAGAAAAAAAATATTAAAAATACAGCATATTTAATACAGGAATTATGTTAAAAAGTTTTAGGCGAAAAGGCGATTCTTATAAGCATAAATTTACTCCCCAACTATCTGGCCCCTGTCTTAGGGACCTTTTCATCTGCTAGCAAATTGCTTTCTGCTCTTTTGTAGAGACTTGGCTGTGATAATACTTACGATGCTATTGGCTATTATTCAAAGACTCAATTGAAAGAAGTCACAGGGTCCACAGGGTGGGGGCATACAGTTATATAACCCCTTACCCTCTATTATTTTACTTTTATTCTGGGAACGAATAAGAGATTTATTTTTCACAAAATATATAACTGATTTCTTTATCTATTAAAAAAAGTCTTTAAATTGATGTATGTCCCCAATGATGTTACGCAAAATTACCCCTCCTGTAGATTAAGTTAGCGGTTGAAACGTTTGGACACTCAACTTAATGAAAGATCAATTAGATTTAATAAAGTCCCAAAATTTTTAAGGCAACGAAAAAGTTAACATTATTAAACTTTTGGGACTAGACACTAGTGTAATGAACAGCCCAATGTCCTGAACCCCCTGTCTGATTGATTATATTTACTTGAAATATTATGCTCCGCTACGATTGGATATTTTAATCATTGTTTTATAAGATAGTCCTATTAATAACTGCTTGTCACTTTTTTGCATCATAATATTTGGTTTAATTTGATACAAGTTAAACATAATCATATACCATACAACTATTAAAATGATTTACGATATTTATTGTAAAAAGTTATAAAAACATTGATATATAAAAAAGTATATAATTTACGGCTGTTTTTGCTATTATATTTTTTTTTTAAGCGAAGCTTTTTCTATATTTAGGGTCGGTCCGTCAACCCGTCCGTCTGTCAGCCCGTAACGGTTAGCTCTTTTCGTTAATTTAGGCATGTTAGAATTGTCCTATCAACTTAAAACTTAAAATTTTGCATGGTGATTCCTGTTGTAGTTAGGTAGGATTTATAAAGCTTAGCAACTCTATAATCGTTACCAGAATGTCCGTACGTCCATTTTAAACACATTTATTTTTAATTTTTTAATAGCAAATTTTTATGTGATTATAATTATTCGATTGATCGATTTTTGGCATGCTGATTCCCAGGACTAACAAAATACAACGTTATAAGCGGAGCATCTCAATAATTAAGTCCTAAAAATGTAAGTATGTCCTTAAACATTATCCTGTATTTAAGCAGTTTTTTAACCAATTTACTTAAAATTCCAATTATTCCGTTCTGACACTCTACATGTGTTAATGTTCGTTTGTCCTACCATTTCAGAGCTTCGCTTTTATGGATGTTGTCATCCTTGTTTATATAGCAACTATGTTAAAGTTAGCAGAAAAATAGCCTAGAGCCAAGATGCAAAAGTATGAAACATAAACATTAAAATAATTTAAAAGAATAACACAATTGTCATTTTTAATCTTTCTTGGGATGGTTTTACTGCCCTGAATGCTTTTTAGTGCAGCCGCTAGTTGTATATATTTGGTGGTATAGGTTCGTTATGAATATAAATTAACTATAACTAACACTAAAAACGCCCTTGCAAAAAAAGACTTGGCGGTAAAATTCCTAGTACGGATACTGGATAGTAACACTCAACCCCTAACCCCCTAAGATTTAATCACTAAACAATAATTAATTAATTGAGATCAACATCAAATTTTGTTCATTGCAATCAAGGGCGTCCATTCTTTTTCATTTCTTTTTTTTTTTGGGGGGGGGGATGTAAAAATTCAAAATTCAGATTTTTTTGGGGGGGTGGGGAAATCTTTACATCATATAGGCAAGGACGTCCAAGCTTTTCATTTTTTTTGGTGGGGGGGGGGTAACGAATTATACACGAATTTATACCTTTTGTAGATTACAATTATTGGTTGAAACTTTTAGACACTCAACAAGTCTCCATGCTTATTAAGCCAGCGAATAAGAAAACGTTATCATAAGACTTTGGGGACTAGTGTAATAAAGAGCCCAATGTCCCCTCTCTCCCTGATGATAATGATATCATTACTATTTAAGTTTACATATTAACTAAACATAACTTTTAACAAAATTAAAAACAATGGGAGGGGGGGGGGGGCTGATTAAATTATTCACTGGTACATATAATGGATTTTACCAACCTCACTTTAAAAATTAATTTAGCTGAACGCCTAGTTTGCATAACAGAATAGAGATAATTCAGAACGGAAATGTTGTGTAACAGGAAATAAATAAACACACATACTAAACTCTACTCACTAAAGTAAATAGTGTTCATACAATAATACATGCAATAGGAAATAGATAAACACACATACTAAACTCTACTCACTAAAATAGCTAGTGTTCATACAATAATACATGTAACAGGAAATAGATAAACACACATACTACACTTTACTCACTAAAGTAGCTAGTGTTCATATGAAAATACAAATAAATGGAAATAAATAAACACACATACTAAACTCTACTCACTAAAATAGCTAGTGTTCATACAATAATACATGTAACAGGAAATAAATAAACACAAATACTAAACTTTACTCACTAAAGTAACTGGTGTTCATACAATAATACATTTAACTGGAAATAAATAAACACACATACTAAACTTTACTTACTAAAGTAACTGGTGTTCATACAATAATACATGTAACTGGAAATAAATAAACACACATACTAAACTTTACTCACTAAAGTAACTGGTGTTCATACAATAATACATGTAACAGGAAATAAATAAACACACATACTAAACTCTACTCACTAAATTAGCTAGTGTTCATACAATAATACATGTAACTGGAAATAGATAAACACACATACTAAACTCTACTCACTGAAATAGCTAGTGTTCATATGAAAATACATGTAACAGGAAATATATAAACACACATACTAAACTCTACTCACTAAAATAACTGGTGTCCATACAATAATACATGTAACAGGAAATAGATAAACACACATACCAAACTCTACTCACTAAAATAGCTAGTGTTCATATGAAATTACATGTAAATGGAAATAGACAAACACACATACTAAAATAGCTAGTGTCCATACAAAAATACATGCAATAAACACACATTCTAATCGCTACTTACCAAAGTAACTGTGTCCATACAAAAATACATATAACTGTAATTTAGATCGCAAAAACTAAATTCTTCGTACTAAAATAGCTAGTGTTCATACAAAAATGCATGAAATAAACACACATGCTAAACTCTACTCACTAAAGTAACTAGTGTCCATACAATAATACATGTAACAGGAAATAAATAAACACACATTCTAAACTCTACTCAGTAAAATAGCTAGTGTTCATACAATAATACATATAACAGGAAATATATAAACACACATACTAAACTCTACTCACTAAAATAGCTAGTGTTTATACAATAATACATGTAACTGGAAATAGATAAACACACATACTAAACTTTACTCACTAAAATAGCTAGTGTTCATACAATAATACATGTAAATGGAAATAGATAAACACACATACTAAAACTCTACTCACTAAAATAGCTAGTGTTCATACAATAATACATGTAACTGGAAATAAATAAACACACATACTAAACTCTACTCACTGAAATAGCTAGTGATCATACAATAATACATGTAACAGGAAATAGATAAACACTCTACTTACTAAAATAGCTAGTGTTCATACGAAAATACATGTAACTGGAAATAGATAAACACACATACTAAACTCTACTCACTAAAATAGCTAGTGTTCATACAATAATACATGTAACAGGAAAGAGATAAACACACATACTAAACTCTACTCACTATAGTAACTGGTGTCCATACGAAAATACATGTAAATGGAAATAAATAAACACACATACTAAACTCTACTTACAGCTAGTGTTCATACGAAAATACAAGCAACTGGAAATGAATAAACACACATAAAAAAACTTACTAAAACCTACTAAAGTAACAGTTGTCCATACATCATAGAAAATAGGTAAAATTTTCAATTTGTAAAATTTCTTAATTTTAAATCCTGTAATTTGAAGTCGCGTTTGTAATTACTTTTTAGTGGGCCAATTGATAAATTTATGCTGTTATGACATTAATGACAATTTAAGAAGGACAAAAATTCTCTTTTATTTTGTTTTGTTGTTTTGTGTGACAACCCGAGTATCCTGTATTGACGAGATGATAAGCTATATTTCTACATGAACAATACATCAGGGAGAAAGGGTACATTGGACTATAGGTAAATAATAATCAAGTATCCAAAGTTTTAATAACATAAGTTGGCTTCAACACTTTGGGTACTTTGATAATTGAATCTTTTTTGGGTTGTTTAAACTAGCAACCTTTTCAACAAATTATTTTAATCTTTAGAAAAGGTGATTTAGTTTAGCAGAATTTGGATGTTCATTAATTTATAGTCCATTGTCTTTTCCCTTAAGATCCCTGCCAATACATGCACTATTATTCATAGGGTTTCGCTAAAAATATTACTTGCTACAACGAAAGAAGAAAAATTATGTTGTTATTTTGTGATAATTATTTTTATCAAAAATGCTGATTGTTAAAACATTGTACTTGTTTTGATAGTAGCAAAGATACTCTAAAAATCTATTTGTCTGGCCGTCAATCCTTAACGCTCTGGGAAAAGTGATTTTCTCAGCTTCTTTTTAAGATAGACAGCTTACATTTTGTGTAATGACTCCCTGTACCAATTAGCATCCAGTATATAATTCACTTGATTTGTCTGTATGTCGGTCAGGCTTTTCTAGACATAGATACTTATTTTTATAAAGGTTTCGTGATGTTTATAATTGTTTCACGTATCTCTTTCTCACTCACTTTAACCGTGTGTCCATCTAGATATTTATCTGCTTCGCCACTTTTGGCTATTGTCATACATGTCTGTATAATGGGAGGCCAGAAAAAAGTTGATAGGTGTTAATGTGCGTTGCAGTTTGATCAAATACAATAGAAATTATTATTTGATTGCTTTAAAAGAAAGATATAGGGTATCATTACCTATGTCCTACATGTAATTAATAGAAACATATTTAGAAAGTCAAACTTGAATACACAATGATACAAAGCAATATAAAATAATTTGATGGTCATTATTTTTCAGTTTATGACAAGAAGACCTTTTATAGGATATCAGAAGATTTTAGAAAAGATGGAAGTTGGCTGTAGATGATATATAAATTAGTTGCCATCTGCTTGCTATTTTTATTTAATCATTAGTACATGTGGTTATTAAAAACTCCGACATTCTATGAAATTCTATTGCTAATATACAACACTTAATCAGGATATTACGGATTAAATATATCAGAATACACTTTTATACTTTTAATCAGTGTCATTGTATACCTTTTTTTTTACATTAAAAAAACATTCATTATATGGGCTTTTTTATCCATAAGTGTCCACGCAATTAAAATCTAACAAAATTAATATAGAATATACAATGGAAATTACGACAGGGGAAAATTAGTGTTAATTTATCTTGCTAACATGGAACTCTTTTGTTGGTCAGTCTGTTCATCCAGTAAAAAGGGAGGGGATGGGGTTATGGGGATGGAAGGGAAGGAATAGTGGTTTTAGCTTATCAGAGTACATGAAAATCTGGTGTTGGATCCAAGTAATAATATATCCATTTCTAATAATATTAACAAGAGTCTCGGAGCCGGCTCTTTATTCAGGTTGTTCTTGTTTTTGAGATGAAATAATTCCTGGCAGGAGTTGTAATAAATCACTTTTTTCAGTATGGCTTCGAAACCATTAAATATCTGCTAGATTAAACTGTTTCTTAGCCATGCTGAAAAATCATGTTTAGCAACGTTTTACTAACAAGGATTAAAACCATTTTTTTCATGTAACAGAGCTGGTTTTAATCTTAAATTTTTTTATTCTAATATCCCCAGAAAGCTGTCTTTAATACGATACAATAAATAACTATTAGATATTAGAAGATCTACATTATTTTTTTAAAATTTGTTAACAACCAAACATGTTCCTGTTAATTCATGTTAAAGGGTGTGAAAAAAATGCGGAGACATTTTTAAAATTAGAATTGCCTGACTTGCGAGTATATTACTAAATATTAGAGAATAGGGTGAGCAAAAATAAAAAAAAACATGTTATCGGTATCATAGACGTCCAAGGGGGGGGGGGGGGGATAATGAGGCGATTACCCCCCCCAAACGATTTTGGGGGTGCCCCCAAAAATTTTTTCATTTTACCCCCCCCCCCCATTTAAAATTTACCCCTACCCTGGGGGTGCCGTAGTCACCCCCAACCATTTAGGAGGGGGTATTTACCCCCCCCAAACAATTTTTGGGGGGTAAATACCCCCCCCAAAATAAAAAATCTCTAATAAAAAAAATTTTGCGCGCTACGAGCGCATTTTTAATACTATATATTTAATAAAATTTAAATTACCCCCCCCAAAAATTTTACCCCGGGGGTAAATTTTGGGGGGAGTAAACTAAATTTACCCCTGCCAACAGATTTCAGGGGGGGTAATTACCCCCCCCCCCAAGCAAATTTTACCCCTGGGGTAAAAATTTTTGGGGGGGTATAAAAAATTTGCGGCGCGCTTCGCGCGCCATTTTACCCCCCCCCCAAAACGAATTACCCCCCCCAAAATAAAAAACTTGGACGCCCCTGATCGGTATGCGCTACACTTTTTTTACTACTAACACAAGCCGCGCATTTTTTTATTTTAAAGAGGTCTGCATAGTTTTTTGCACACCCTTTAGTTACTGTGATTGACAGATATACAGACATACACAGGTCATAAAGTAGCTCCCCAATATAAATTTAGAACACCAAATTCTTCTGTTATTATGTATTTATTAATTCAAAGTCATCAAACTACAAAACCTAATTTGAGACAGGTATCCAATTTTAATACAATGAAAATTAACAACACATACAATATTAAATCAATAACAATTAATAATATATCACAGATGTTAAAATATTTAAAATCCCTTCGCCATATTTATTTTTTCATTCCAATTTGGCGTAATTCTTTTAAAGAATTAAAAAAGGGGCATATATAATAACTATATTTGAATCATATAGTGCAGAATATGTTAAAAATTTATATAATTATACACAGTTACACATTACATGTTTAAGAATGGAATATTTTGAAATAGTTTAGATTCAAGTTTGTCTTGTTTTAACTGGTTCATCTCCATGTCTAGGAGTTCACGACGAAGTTTTCTTCCAGAGATGGAATTGACGGGCAGGGCAGTACTCGTCTCAACTAAACACAATACAAATTTCAGTACTATATCTAGATCTTTAATGGATACTTGAGGGAGGGGGTATCCACCAGACCTTTCCATTTCCATTTTAGTTTTTAAAAAAAACTTTATGTGGGGGGGATATTTTTATCTGGGGTGATTTCTCTTTTTGGGGGGTGAAGGTACCCTCCCCAAATAGCTATAAACCTTCCCATGACCTTACGAGAAGCTACACTTTAAAGGAAAACCATTTTGGTCGAGCGGTTAACAAGATCCTTCAGTACAAACAAACAGCCAGATATATTGTTACTTTAATATAGAGATATTATACAACAGGAAGATTGCATGACAGTGTAGAAATATTTATTTAAAAAAATGAAAAATCATTGAATCTTTAAAAATTATGTCAACAATTTTTGTCTTAATTAATGACTAAGAAGAAGAATTCATTGGATTTATGGTTAACAAAAAAATTATCACTAAAAATTGGCCTGGTGATTCCACTATACAAGAAAGGCGACAGAAACAATGCTAACAACTACAGAGGAGTTTGCCTGTTGGCCATGGGTTCCAGGATTCTTGCCAGAATCATGGCAAGCAGACTAAGAGTGTGGTCAGAGAAAATGAACCTACTGGACGACGACCAAGCCGGTTTTAGAAAAAACAGATCAACAGCAGATGTTACGCAAATCATGTTTAGGATACAAGAGGACACCAGAGACTTACTTAACAGAGCAACAGCTGCAGGAACTTACATAGACGAAGGAGAAATGCCAGGAGCCCGTCTGTTAGATCTGAAGAAAGCTTACCCAAGAGTAAATAAACCAACACTATGGAAAATTTTAAAGAAATACGGAATTGGAGAGAAAGCTTTGAGAGTTATTTCTGACTTGCATGAGACTACAATGTACAAAATCAAGAGCAGAGAAGGAACAAGCGAGAGTTGGACACCACAGAGGGGACTGAGAGAAGGCCTATTCAACATTTTTCACCAAGTAGTGATGAGAATAGGAGCTAAAGCAAGGAAGAGAAAGGCAGACGAGACAGATATGGAGGTAGGCATCAGCTTCAAGTGGATCCCAGGTAGTGCCTTTCCAAGCACTGGAACATGGGAGAAACCCAATAATTCAGAAGCTAAGAGAATTAAGATTGACAAAGGACTGTTTGCTGACGACACAACAATTGCTGGAAAGAAAAAAGAGCTAAATCAGGGTGTTGACGAGACAAAGAAGGTCATGAACATGTTTGAGAGAAATAATGATGACAAGGAGGAGACACTAAATTTCGGTAGGGAGGATAGTGAGAAGATCAGAATGCTTGGATGTTACATGGGTGAGAGTGAAGACACCAAACAGAGAAAGAAGAGGGCTGGAGCCACCTGGCTTAAGGTAAAAAAACAGGTTAAAAGGCACTGTCAGACTAGGACATGGCACCTGAGCGAAATCAAGCAACTCCAGAGCACAATGGACAAAAAATATAGGTGGCTGTGGAGTAAGAAAATCAAACCCCCACTTATCCAGATGCAAGAGGACGGCTATAACATGCAAGATGTCAGAAATGAATTGGACGTGAAGAGTGTAAGATGGAAAATTGAAAAACGAGTAATGGAACGGATTGGACATGTTTTCAGAATGGATGACGATAGAATGACGAAAGCAGTAGTATTAGGCTGGATGGAAGATTTGGAGTCATTTGACAAAGTTCCAGGAAAGAAGAGAAAAACCATACTGTACTGGAAGAGGCTACTGAGGGAGGCCAGTATAGATTACACACAGATCGGACAGCTGACAGAGGACAGGAAAGTGTGGAAGGCAACAGTCCAGGAAAGGATGAAGTACCTGGAGTCCTGGGAAAGACGGAAAGGAAAGAGAATCCCGGAAGAAAGCGGCCCTAGAAATCCGGTAGACGACATTGATGACAACTTTATTTGCACCTACGAAAACTGTGGTATTGTTTGCGAAAACAAGACAGGTCTCATTAACCACAGAAAGAGAGTCCACGAGAAATCTAGTCAAAAAATGAAATTTACATGTGATTTATGTGGAGAAATTTTTGACTACAAGTCAAATCTAACAACACACATGAAGAGCTGTACAGGATCATACATTGATGCAGACAGAAAGAAATGTGATAAATGTGAGAAGATAGTCAGCAAGTCTAACTTTGCCAGGCACAAGAAGAAGTGCAATCCTGACGCAGAGAATGAGGGGCAAGCTCCGAGGTCCAGAAGAGCCCCATGTGAACACTGTGGTCTACAGTACACAGTACAAAATTTAGCCAGACATAGAAGGAAGTGTAGAGATGGGCGGTAGTGTCTTACGAGACAGAATACCTTTCAAGTCAAGTCAAGTCAAGTTAACAAAAAAATTACCTTCGATTGTTGTATCAGTAACTCCTGGACAAATACACAATCCTTCTGTTGTTGTTGTACCTGTAATCAAAACAATTACTTTAAAAATAGATCAGTTTTACGCTTCTAACATCTATGGAAGGGCAAAAAATTACTTAAAACCATACCCAGATTTATCTTAAAAATTAAAATAGCCTAAAACCATCTTAGGACCCATAAGAAGTTTTGCTGTAAATGAGAACCATATCAGTTCAGCGGTTAGCGAGATCCTTCGCTACAGAAAAAAAGAGCTTACTACTAAAAGGTGATACAGCTAAAAAATTACTTTCTTGCCTGATAAATATTTATTTCAACAAATTATGAATTCAAAGAGATGGATAATTAAGTCTCTGATTAACTTACCTTGAATAAAGGTTGTTGTAGTAGTTGAACTCCCATCTGTTGTTGTGGTTGTGGATGTTGAAGGACAGATACAAACTGTTGTGGAAGCTGGAGTAGTAGTTGTTGTTGTTGTTGTTGATTCAACAGCTTGTCTCTTCATTCTTATCCTGTGTTTCAAAATTATTGTAGTTGAATTTAAAAAAAAAATAGGTAAAATGTTAATTGATAATAAATCTATTTATATAGATGTATAACCCCCTGTTGAGGCCCTTTTTGTCTACTAGAAAATTGCTTTCTGCTCTTTTGTAGCGACTTTGCTGTGTTAATGTTCCTAACGCTATCGGTTGATTTAAATAGACCTAATTGAAAGTCAGATCAGGGTCCTCAAGGTGGGGACATATAGTTATTTAACCCATTTCTATTGTTTTACTCTAATAAATTGATAGATCTCAATAGAAAAGCCTGATGAGATAAGGTTAATTGCCATTCAGCAAGGTGGAAAGAACCATGCAGGATTATAAAGTTTAACCTCTTGCACTTTAAAAATACTACAGCTGCGCTCTTACCATCTAGTGGCTCTGTATTTGAAGAGCTGGGAAATGGCAAAAAATTGCAAAAAAACTTCACAAGACTTATATCTGGAAAGGAAATATGTAAAGCTTCACTGAAAAAGAGAACTCAATTGGTACAGCAGCTATCAAAATCATAAGCTACAGACAATATACCTTAATACTTTATATTATAGAGTAACAAAAGTTTGTAAGATAAAATTAGTTTATGATGAATCTTCAAGCAAGATGATACAAGTTAGAATATAATACCTGTAAAAATTATCACTTGTACACTTGTATTGTCCTTTAAAGTATGCATTTACCTGGGAGTATTATCACTGTTTTCATCTTCTATTAGTATGGCAACATCCTCAGGGTAAACTATGCGTTTTCTTGTCCTGGGATGTTGGCCTTTGGAGGGGGAAACCATTGTGGCTTCATCATCTAGATAAATTATTACTTGGATGTCGCACCAGATTTTTATTTACTATAATAAAGTTATGCTTTCAGTTGGTTAAAATAACGATACCCCAATCCACCCCCTTTACACAATACCCTCTCTTTTACTGGATGAACGAGCTGACCAATAAATGAGTTCCCTATTAGCAAGCTAAATTGACGACAAATTTTCCCCTGTCAATATATTCACGTATATCCTATATCCATTTCTAGGTATAAATATATTGGATGAAAGATTCCCAATACATATTATAATCATCTTTGTCATTTTTACACAATAAGTAATAAAATTCTAGTGTTAATTAATAAGAAGTATTTAATCGTTTTACCTTGTGGGTCTTCAAGATGTATTATAGTGCTTTCCATATTTATGTTGTAGTGGTGTTGATTCTTGAGCAGCTGTTCTTGCTCACTAAAAGTATTGTTTATTGTGAAACCTATCCTTAGAATAAAGTAACAGGATCTCTGTGAGTCTGTGTGTGTGTCTGAACCAAAGGAACAGCTGAGCCGATATGGTTTTTCTTTACAATTAAGCTTCTCGTAGGTTCTAGGAAGGTTTATAACTATTTTATGGGAGGGTACCACCCCTCTCCCAAGAAAAATCGCAGCTAGAAAAAAGCAGTTTCCCTCAATATGCATAGACAGCACAGAAACCCCCAATCATTAAAAAATCTAAACAAGGGGAGGTGTATTTTTTCATGTGTTGATTGATTTCAACCTTAGGTTAGGTTATATTTGGTAGAGGGTAGCACCGGTAGGATGTTTTAGGTTCTTAAAGCACCATCAAAATAAGATTTTAATTACCTGGTGCAAGTTGCAAAGGGTATTGTGGCGAAAACAGTGCAGAATATTAGGAAGTTTACCAGTAAGGAGTTCTTCCTAGGTGACTAAATAAAAATTAATATAAATCTTTTAATTTATTTATTTAGAGAGAAAATTCCACTTTCTGACAGTGGGAGCGGGGACAATGGGCTGTTTATAACACTAGTTCCCAAAGTTTTATAAAACGTTTTCTTATTTGTTGGCTTAACAACTTTTGTGAAGTTTAATTGGTTGGCTCCTTAAGTTTTGTGTTCAAACGTTTCAACCACTAATTTCAATCTAGAGAAGGAGTAATTTTGTGTATTATCATTGGGGATGTGCTATATTTTAACGGCCATTGGCTTATCCCTTTAGATCCTTGACTTTCTTTTTGGGTTCGTTATGGAATTCCTTCATATCTTGAATGATTTATCATGAAAACTGAACCTAGTAAAAGTGTCTGACTCTGATTATGACTGAAAAAAATTAGCCAATGAAAGGCCAGTATACACTGTAATTGACAAATGGTAAAATTTATAGTGGCCTCTCATTGGCCAATTTTTTACGTCATAATCAGAGTCAGACACTTTTACTAGGTTCATGAAAAATGGGAGAAGGTAGGTAGAGTTCAATTTGTTGACATAGGTACTAAATAAAAACTTTTTCTTAACATCAATCCTTTACATTTATTATCATTAATAGTGAGAATCACAAACGAAGATAAGTGTCCCTAATGGTATTTTCTTATGTCAGGCTTATGTAAGCTTTTAGTTAAGTATACCTTTGGAGTTTCTTAGTTATTGTTAAGTATTCCTAAATGTAGTAATGTCAAGTAAGACTTAGGAAAGGTTTAAGGTACCTTATAAAGTTTACTAGGAGTTCCTATTTTGTTCTTAGTTACATTAAGCTATGTCAAGAAAAAGCAGGTTTGATGATATACGAGTACCTTTTGGGTTATGTCTTAAAACAGCCAATTGTTTTTCTAACTAAAATTTTGGAAAAATATTCCTATCTTTTTAAAGTTTTTGAGCACGGTTCCTTGTAAATTCCGCCACATACATACTATCTGTGTTATAAATAATAGCAAGTAACCATCTAAGGCCTCTTTAAAGATATTTTTGATTTTTCTAATTATAAAGAATGGTTACTTAAAAATATTTTTATAGGGTGATTTTTTAATAGAAAATATGGTAAATTAACCTCCCCCAATATATATAAAAAACACAAATCATATTCAAATATTGGAAATGGGCAGGTGTCCTAAACATTTGCAAATTATTTTTTTCGTTAAAACGAATGAACAACAAAATATATGTGATCATTTCATTCTACATTTAAAGAGGCATAATTCAAAATTTATTACAATGAGTACACTTTTAGTTATCTATAATATTTCTTTTTTTCTATTTATGTAGACGAAAAAACTTTGCTCTAATTAAGACTTGTCTTTCATATTTTTTAAAATTTTATTTCTTAATTATTTAATTAGGGTTACATAAAATTACTTAGGTATACTTAAAATATAAAAGGTATCTTATCTAGTTAAGTCAGGTAGAAAGCAAGTACACATTCTCATTCAATCCAGGAAGGGAGGGGTCATTGGGCTTTCTAAAATATTACATTAGTCCCCAAAGTTTTATTATAACGTTTTCTTATTCAATAGCTTAATAACTGTTGGGACTTTTTTCAAAATTTTAAGTGGTATGTTTATTAATCTTAATATCCAACCGTTTCAATAACTAATTGTACAGGACAATGACGTCCAAGCTTTTTTATGTTGGGGGGGGGGGAGGGGTGTAAAAATTAAAATGCAAAAATTTTGCCTAGGCATCCCCAAATTCAATTTGGACGGAATATCAATCTATCTACTATTGTCTTATCCCTTTAGATCCCTGATTTCCTCTACTTACAAATGAAAGATATGTTCATAGATGTTCCTTAATATACGCCAAAATTTAAAAATAAAGTAAAGTGTAAAAAATTCAAGGGCCATTAAAAAGAGATATAATAAAGGGTGTCTAAAATATCTCGCTAGCTTCTGGAATAAATCAGTTTCTTTTCATGGAAGCTTCTTATATTTGTTATATTTGTAAAAAAAGGAAACTGTTATTCTTGCTTTAAAAAAACTTTTTAAAATAAAACACACAGTTCTTAGTCCAGACACACACAGACATACATTCTATCTTTCGGCTCTAAAGATACATAAACCCCTCTAAAGATAGTAGATTTATAAGAATTGCTTCAAAATATTTTGTAAAGGATAATTTTTTTATTCGCAATTTGCTTAGCATGGTCCGAATCATGAATTATAATCAAATGGGCAGATGCTAAACATTTAAAAAACCTTTTTGGTTAAAATGTATAAACAACAAAAAAGATTATTAATATTAAATTTTACAAAGAGACATATAAAAAAACTTATTACAATGAGTATAATACTATTAATTCATGATCTTTCTTAAATCATTTTTTTTTACTTTAGTAAACTTGAAAAATCTTTGGTCCATAAAACATTAATTTTATGATTTTTATTTTAATTTTAATTTACTTTATAAGGCTTACCTAAATTTTACATTGAGAAAGGCTACATACACTTTAGTTAAACTTAGCCATAAGAGTTAAGACTCTAGGGGGCTAGGTGTCGCTTCGGGTACTAGGTAACTAGACCTCTCTCCACGCACCTTGAAACATACATACAATACTTATGATTGCGGTGTAAAGCGTCCATTCACCCATCAGACAACCAACTCTCTGAGATGCACGACCTTTGTCTGAGAAGTCCCAACTGTGCATGGTAGCAAGTTGCGCCTGTTTTGGGCCAAGGCATTCCCACCAAAAATCTCTGCTTTTTAAAATCTTAAATGGCTATAATTTTCTTATTATTGAAGCTAGAAGAACATTTTTTCTGAATAAGTTTAACTTTATGTAAATTTATATAAGATTTTACTACTTTAATATCTGGTAATTTGGTCGGTTATCCGGCCGGATATCCGGTAATTTGGCCGGATAACCGGATATTTGCCGGATATCCGGCGTTACCGGATATCCGGCATTTGAAATCAGCCGGATATCCGGTATCCGGTATCCGGCCAAAAAAGTATCCGGCCCAACCCTAAAAAATACACCTACTGTAAATTAAAATTGAGTGTTGAAACGTTTGAACACTCAACTTAATGAAACAACCAATCAAATTTTCAAAATGTTGTTATTCCAACAAATAAGAAATTGTTATTTTGAAATGTTGGGGACAAATGTAATAAAGCTGAAAACCATGTTTGTAATTTAAAAAAAAATAATTTCATTATTGGTATAAGCTAGTAATAAATAGCCCATTGTCCCCTCTTTCTCTATTAAAATAAAACATGTGATGTTTTATTAGCGATTTTCTTAGCATAGTAAAAAAAGTTTTCAGTGTTCTTTTCCCTAAATCAACACTTAATAATAGATAGGCGTAGCATTGCCAAAAAATACTTTAATCAAAAATAAGTCATTTAAAGCTGTCATTCAAGTTTTGAAGAAATAAAGGAACACCAATAAAGAAATTATCGAGTAAGAATTATTAAAAGGTATAATATAGATACATACTCCCAAATTCAGCCAATAGGAATACAGGGGAGGATCAATCTGCCATATATTGGTTAGAAAGTAAACAGAATTTGGTTAGAAAGAGCAATTATCCTTTCATATCATTCGCAAAATGAATCAGCTATAAATAGTCTTTCTTAGGATAAGCCTTTGCTTAGTTTAATCATATGGTTAAAAAATTTCTTCCCTCACATGATGTAAAGCATACAACATAACATATATAAGAAATCATCTTTAAATAGTTAACTTTTTTTGGGATAAAGATAACTCTTTGGAAATTCCTTATTAAGTTGGGCCCGATTTACCATCTAGATCTACTATATCTATTGGTTCATTATACTATACTTTTGTACTTTCTCTGTAGAATATTTTTTTAAAGGTTATTATCTAAAACAGCTAATTGTTCTTTTAGCTTAAAAATAAAAAAAAAGTATTATAGCCTTCATTAGTTTTTAAGAAGTCCCACACACACAGACACACATCCTGTTTTTGTTATACATGATAGCTACAACCCCTCTAATATTTAAAGATGTTAGATTTTTAAGTTAGGTTAAAAAACGTTTTTTAAAATCGAAGCTTTTCTATAATTAGGGTCGGTCCGTCCGTACGTTCGTCACAGAGAGTTAGCTCTTTTTGTTAGTTTAAACAGGTTAGAATTGTCCTATAGATTCCAAACTTTGCATGATGATTCCTGAAGGTACAATTTAGAAACTCTATAATCAATACCAGAATGTCCGTACGTCCATTTGAAACATGTCGATTTTTAACTTTTTTGACAACAAATTTTTGTATATTAAAATTATCCGATTCTTCAGATTTTTTTGAAAACTGATTTCTTATGCAACAAGGTAAATTGTTATAAGTAAAGCATCTCTATAAACAAGTCCCAAAAATGTTAGTATGTCCTTAAACAGTATCATCCATTTAGGCAGTTTGCAACAAATTTACTTACAATATTCTTTGTACTGATGCATTAATATTCTGCTAATTAAGTTCTGACAATCTACAAGTGTTAAAGTTTGTTTGTCCTTCCATTTCAGAGCTTCGCTTTTATGGATGTTGTCATCCTTGTTATATAGTGATTTCTTACCTTGGTATAGACACCATGTGAAATATAGGTAAAACACATGACACATAATCAAATATTAGAAATAAGCAAGTGTGGAATCTATGTACTTTTTTGTTAAAATGAATGAACATCTATATAGATGTTAAAATTAAAATCTACAAAGAGTCACATATTATCAAATTTGATATGTTTATTACAAAGAGTAGCTTTTATTTCTATAAGATCTTGCCTTATAATTTTTTTCTATTGTAGTAAAATTAAAAATAATCCACACAAAGTCGACATCAAATTGTCTGCAAATGAAAGAATTTTAATTCTTATTATTTTAAAATTAATTAAGGTAACCTTTATTTTTCATAAGTAAGGCTTGGAGAAGTGGATCAAAAGGGTTGATATATGAGTTAGGGGCATTGAAAAGGGGGAGGGGAGTAGACTAGCTTTACATAAAGAGTTAGGTATAGCTAAAGGGTACTTAATTGGAAAGAAAGCAGGTAGAGGAGAGAAGAGAGGGGAAGGGGGGGGGTTGATAAAGGTTACTTAGGAAACTTATGTAAGGTTTTTAGTAAAACTTTAAGGTAGGCTTACATTAAAAGTTAGGGACACCTAAATAAATTAAGGTATTCTTAAAGGTATGAGAAAGCAGGTAATTTTTCTTTCTTCTCTAACTTGTTTTAAAACACCTTTGACAACCAATGAATAGATATTTAAGATCTAGATGGTCTATCTGGCATCAAATTCTGTTATACATATAAAGCGGTTCCTATAAGACAAACCCCTTTGTTAATTTTTCAACTTTTTTATTTCATGGGTGGGTGATCTCCAACACCACCTTAAATTTAAAAAAAAATACTTTTATTTTATATTTTTGGGGGGTTGAGTACCCTCCCTAACCCCCTTAAATTAAAAAAAAATTAACTTCCATTTTCGAACCCAGTAATAGTGTCGGACTGATTATGACGTAACAAAAAAAATTAGCCAATGAGAGGAAATTATTGACCAAAATGGTAAAATTCATAGTGGCCTCTCATTAGCTATTTTTTTTTGTTACGTCATAATCAGTCCGACACTAATACTGGGTTCCCATTTTCAATTCTTTAATTTTTTTCTTTTATTTTTGAATTTTTTTGGGGGTGAGGTGACCTCTCACACCCCCGTAAAAAAATTTTATCTAAAATTTTTTTATCTTCCATTTTAAAATTTTTCTTCCATGAAATGGGGTGACTTCCCACACCCCCGGGTACAAATATTTTTTTCTTCCACTTTTAATTTTTCTGGGGATGGGGTGACCCTCTTAAAAAATGTTTTGTCTTCAATTTCAAATTATTTTTTTTTTGGAAAAGGGGTGACCTTCCACACTCACTAAAAAGATTTTTCTTGTCAAAGGGGGAAAAAATGGCGTGCGAAGCGTGCCGCAAATTTTTTTTAACCTCCATAAAATTTTTACCCTGGGGGTAAAATTTGCTCGGGGGGGTAATTACCCCAACTGAAATCTGTTTGCAGGGGTAAATTTTGTTTACCCCCCCCCCCAAATTTACTCCTGGGGTAAAATTTTTTGGGGGGTAATTTAAATTTCATTAAATATTTAGTACTAAAAATGCACTGGAAGCGCGCCAAAAATTTTTTTGTTAGAGATTTTTTATTTGGGGGGGGGGGGGGTATTTATCCCTCCTCAAATTGTTTGAGGGGGTTAATCCCCACTTCACCCCCTCTTTGGACATCTATGCCTGGAGGATCAGGACCTTCAGAATTATACATGGAACCTGTGTTGGAATGATTTTTCTTGTATTCCCTGGCAAGTTCGAACCCATTAATTCCCTTTTCCTTACACCAGAGAATGAGTGTGTTACGCGGCATTCCTAACTATCTCCGCGCTTCGCTTGTAAACAAACAAAGGCGCGCACATTTTTTCCTTGTTGATTCCCATGTGAAGAGCTACGTGAATAAAAATAATGTATTGGATGGATATACATGCGCTCTAATCCGTGGAAGATCTCAAATAAGCCTTCCTGCTTAGTTTGACATCATAATGTGGTAAGAATTTATCTTAATTCTTAATAATAAGTGTAGTATGGTATATTTTTACGAAGAAATTTAAAACATTAATTTTTCAACAAATAGACCATTTAACTGCTAACTTTTGACATACGAATATTTTCCTTAATTTTATTGATCATTTGAATCTAAAATTATCAATTTCTGATGCCATTTAATATGTTTCGTGCCAATTTAAAGTTTTTTAGAAATTTTATGTTTTTAATTAAATTGAAATCACGCAACCTCGATATACAAAAATAATAAACCATTAATGCTATGTAATTAATCTTTATATTTTTGTTTTAGATTCACCGTTTTCATGGTAATAAATACACATTTGTAAACATTCACATGTTGGTCATTCGGAGGGCTTGGAGATTAAGATTTCGTGTACGGCAAGGCATGCGTACCGAAACAATGAAAACGAGACAGAACAGATGCGGCTAAGAAAATATCTGTGAAGTTTTGTGAATGTGTTGGTTGTGATACCTTACCACACACTATTATAATCGTAATCAGTACAGTTAATTATTGTGACAATCATGGGTCCTAAAAAGAATAAAGGCGCTCAACTGGGACTACGGCTGCGCCCAGCTGTCGAGGCCCTAACCAGTGAACTAGATAAAGTGATGAAGTTGGTCAGTGAATCTTCAGAGCTTGATGTTAGACATTTCACTAAGGAGTCAATCCTTGTCCATGACAAGTTCGAGACATTCGATAGCATTATGGTCGGTTTTAGCAAGCTTGGTGTGAGAATCCAAGAGCTTGAGGAGTTTAGTGACATTTATTCTAATATAATTACTGTGCAAAAAGATTATAACGCTCTGAAAGATGCTCTAGATGCTATGGAGGAGCTTAGTGACATTCAAAGTGTTGTTGATTTAGTTGGTGATAATTTGCCTGACCATAAGGCTGAACTATATGATCGTTGCTTAAAGATTGTGAAGGTTATTAAAGGGTCATACTTTCCCTTACCAGAACCAATTATAAACACTTTGTCTGCTTTGATGAAACGGCTGGCCGAGGTTAAGCTTGAACCTGTGAAGCCGCCTACAACGACGGCGGGTGCTTCGACAGCATCGCCATTTGTGTCGCCGTTTGGCACACCACAGTTCGGCACCGGTTCTATGTTCACGCCAGGATATATGAATCGTGTCGACGAACGTCTTCTTCCAAGCTTTGACGGCTCAGAGTCAGCCTACGTAAGTTTCAAGGACAATTTTAAAAAGCTTACCGTAGGACAGGACCCGTCATATTTACAGTTATTGTTGAGCAGTGAAAAGGTCTGCAAAAATAAAGAGTTAAGACTTCAGTTAATTCAGATTCAATCACATGAATCTCAATGGGCTTACCTCGACGCACGTTTTAAGTCCAAAACACGTCAGATGCTCTGCCTTTTCAACCAATGGGAGAAGAAGCCTAAACCGTCGGACTCCAACCAGATTGTGACAGTCTTAGCAGAGTTTGGTGGTGCAGTTAGCCAGCTCGAGCAGCTGACTAAAGATGATGATGATGAGGAAGTCACCACAAGCCAGTGGTTGACCATTATTCTTTTGGAAATGTTATCCAAAAAGTTGCCACGTGATTTCCAGGACAAGCTCAATCTGGCGTTGGGCTCGATGGATACCCCAAATATTCCTAAGCTGTTGAAGATTATAGAGGAACAGCGTGGCGCCATTTTGATGAGGTGTTCAATCGATGTAGACACCCCCTCCAAGAAGAAAGGTAATCCTGCGGCCGCAGCTACAGCCGTTGGTAAACCTGGGTCTCCAGCTAAGACCAAGAAGAAACAGCCTTGCCCGTCGGAAGGTTGTAACTCTGATCACCTGTTGTTTAAGTGCTCCAAGTTTAGGGATATGTCTGTTCCTGAACGCAAAGTCTTCATCAAGAAGATAGGCGCCTGTTTGCTCTGCTTACAAAAAGGGCATCGGGTGGCCGATTGTCCCAGAGCCGATAAGCTTGGCAGCTGTACCATTGACAGTTGCAACCAGCCTCATAATTCATTATTACATGAATCAGTTGCTAGTGGACAAGTTGCGGCAGTGTATGAATCACAATTGTTTAGCAAGAACAATTTTATGCTGATGTTGCAGCAGGTCCCGGCGTTGGCGGCTGACAAACGTCAAGTCACCGTCAATGCCATGTGGGACAGTGGAGCAAATTTGACGTTGATTTCTAGAAGTATTGCCAAGAAGTTAGAGTTGCCATCAACTGGTCGCACAGCTACTATTTCTCTGGCAGATGGAAAGAGCCAAGCATGTCCTACAGTCAAGATTTGTTTGGTTGACCGCAACCGGAATTCACATATTCTGGAGGCGGCGGTAGTGCCCAGCATTGGTACTGAAGAAGGGTTGCGTTCTATTGATCCTACAGCCGCCGCCGACATTTTCAACATGAAGCCTGATAATTTTTCTATGGTCGACGGCAAGATTGATGTTTTAATCGGCCATTTAACACCAGCTATGTTCCCGTGTGCAGATAAAATGGTTGGTGATTCTAGACTGTACAGAAGCTTATTTGGTACAGGTTATTTAGTTGTGTCTGCAGATGGCAGGACTGTTGCTAATCCTGTCGCCTGTAAAGCTGTGAAGTTGGAGGTCAGCAAGATGGAGTTCCTGAGTACTGAGAGTTTGGGAATACAGCCGCCATCAATGTGCAGCGGTTGTAAGAACTGCCGTCATTGCGCTGCCATAGCCGCCGGGCAGTCCGCCTTGGAGGTGCGTAAGCGGCAGCTGATTGAAGAAGGTCTGACATTAGATCTTGAGAACCATGTTTGGACGGCTTCATATCCCTACAAGCAGCCGCCAAGTGTGTTATTTGACAATTCAGAGCAGGCCTATAAGATCTGCTTACGTGACCGGCAGAGAATGATTAAAAAAGGTGAATACAGCACCTTCTGCCAAGTGTTTCAAGAAGCTGTGTCTCGTGGAGTGTATCAGAAAGCTTCGCCAGAAGACCTAGCTTATACTAAGCCCGTGTATTATTCGAGCCTAGTCTGCGCATATAAAGAGTCTATTTCCACGCCCTTAAGGATATGCGCCAATTCTAGCCTCTGCTGCAAGGGGCTAAGCCTCAATAGTATTATGATGGACGGCCCAGTTCCATTATATACTCTGATGCACAATCTTATCCGGTTCAGAAGTTATAAGTGTGCATTCGTGGCTGATATTCAGAAGTTCTATAATTCATTATTAGCTACCTATGAAGATTCTCAGCTGAAACGTGTTTTTTTTGCTGATACAGTTGATGGAGAGCCAGAGGTCTACCTTACCAAAACCATCAACTTTGGTGAGGCCTTGGCTGGAGATATGGCCGTGACCGCCCTCAGACTCACTGGTTGTATTTTTGGTGGACGTTCCCAGCAGGATGTTCAAGATGTTTATGGATCTGAGAAGATTAGAGGTTGTGACGTTGTAGCCCAGCAGGATGTGTGGAGAGATGTTCAGCAACCACTCAGTTCCGAATTTATTTTGTATCAAGATCCTCCATCGGTCAAATTGGAGACTTGTACTTACGTGGATGACTGTTTGAGCGGTCATAACAGCAAACCTGAAGCTGTCCAGCTGGTCCAAGAGCTGGAGGATATGATTGCACCTGGCAATTTCAAGTTTAAATCTGTTGTTTATTCTGGAGATGATGTTGACAGTGTAAAAGTTCTGGGCCTTGTATGGGACCCTAAACAGGATAAGTTGTTCCTACCTGTCAGAGCCAACCACGGCGAGAAGATTAAGGGTAGAAAATTACTGGAGGATCTGGATCTGGAGGACCTCTGGAGAAGTCTACCTGAGTTGATAACTAAACGTGAAGTTTGGAGAATTGTGCAACAACTTTATGACCCAATGGGTCTAGCAGCGCCATTGCTGCTTAAATCCAAGCTTTGTCTACGCTCAGTTTGCATACATGGATGCAACTGGGATGATGTTATACCTGGAGAGTTGAGGTCGGAGCTCGTGTCCAGCCTCCAGGACCGTTCGGCACTTGGAAATGTGTCGTTTAGACGTTCGATGGTTCCTGATAAGCCGTTGGGGCTTCCAATGCTTGTTGGTTTCTGCGATGCATCTAACCAGGCCTATGCAGCCATCACCTACCTGAGATGGCCAGTTCCTGGAGGATATGATGTAGTTTTGTGTTGCGCCAAGTCACGTGTCGCACCAGTGAAGATTGAGTCTATACCAAGGTTAGAAATGCTTAGTTGTCTAATTTTGGCAAGGCTTGTGGATACTGTTGCCAGAGCCCTACCTTTCAACATTTCTGGCAAAGTGTTTTTTAGTGATAGCAGCTGCGCCCTAGCTCAGCTATCCAGTGACAGTGTTATGTTAAATGTTTTTAACAGTCATCGTGTTTCCGAGATACAACAGTTGACGAGCCCTGAAGATTGGAGATGGGTTCCAACCCAGCACAACATTGCCGATCTGGCAACGCGTGGTTTGTGTACGATTGAGGATGTACAACCTGGATCTACATACCAGGAAGGTCCAAGCTGGTTGCGCCTGGAACAGGACCAGTGGCCCGTTAAGACGGCGGGTGAGGTAAATGCATCCATTCCCGAGAGCGAGCTAAATCCCAAGATGGCGAAGCTCAAGGTAATGTTCACACAGGTAGTGGACAATGATTTTTGGAGGTCTCTGGCAAGAAGGACCTACAGGCAGGCAAGGAGGACTGTGGCCGCAGTTCTTAAGGCTGCCAACTGCTTTAAAACGCTGCTTATCAAGAAACGTGGCGTTGCAGCAAATGAGGATGGTGTTAGCAACAATGATAGTTCTAAGTATCATGAGAACTATACTTTCACAAATACATACATGGATTCTGTTTGTGACCTGTTTTTGACTTCCTTCAACCAAGAGGAGGAGATGACCATGGACGCCGAGGGGAAATTTGACTCCCTTCAACCGTATCATCACAAGGTCCAGGTTTGTTGGCCCATTGTGGGTCATGATGGATGTTATCCTCTTAGGACATTTACAATATTGAAAATGTCCGGGAGAGGAGATGAGGCTCTTGAGGCCGCTGCTGGAGGCCCCAGGAAGATTATGAAGGACAGCCCAGGTGTTGTCTTGCTCAGCCGCCACAACAGGCTGGCGCGGCTCATCCTTCAACAGTCCCACGATGAGTTGGGGCATGGAGGCCATCGTAAGACGTTGGCGCAAAGCCGCAGGTATGCATGGATCACACATGGCCGCATGGAGGCTATGAAAGTGGTCAAGAGTTGTGCTGCATGTTCCATTGAATATGCCAAGCGTTCGAGTCCCGCAATTGCTAATATTCTGCCAGATCGTGTCGAGCCCTCTGTGCCCTTCAAGGAGGTGCATATGGACCTTGCGGGGCCGATCGAAGTTACGAAGCCTGGCGTTGGTACCAGGAGTTCCAAGACCAAGTACAAAGTTTGGTTGTTGATTGTGGCCTGTAGATTTACACAGGCTGTGTTTGTTGATGTGTTGACTGATTATTCAACTGAAGCCGTGCTGGTCGGCTTGAGAAAACTTCAGGCGTTTTACAATATGCCTAGAAGGGTAACCACAGACAGAGGCACCAATATGGCCGGTGCCAAGCGAATTATGGATGAACTTTTGAAGGATACCCGAATGCATTTTGAATGGCATCTGGTGCCCACCGCAGCACACTCGTTCGTGGGTACTGTGGAGAGGCAGGTTGGGCTGGTCAAGCGTGTGTTGAACAAGAAGTTGGCTGGTGCTACTGTAACCTTCAATGATTTATTGGTATTGTGTGCTGAGACTGCAAAAGTCTTGAATTCTAAGCCATTGACCTATGCCACCCAAGGAGATGACGTCAATTGCTGGAGAATAATTTCACCTGCTGATCTGTTAGGCGGCAGGACCAACGATGCAATCTGCACCTTTGAGACAGGTTGTAAAGAGCCCATCACCAGGAGGCTGGAGAACTTGGAGGAGTTGACCCGTCAGTTCCATCAGGTGTACAAGGAGCAGCTCATGCCTGAGCTACTCAAGTCCGTCAAGTGGCGCAGCAACAAGGTGCTGCTCGAGCCGGGAGACGTGGTGCTGATCGACGATAGCACAAATTTGATGAAGAAGTTCAGATTGGGGCGTGTGGAAGAAGTGCGCCCAGGTGGGAGGACCGTGGTTTGCAAGTTCAAATTATCAGATGACGCAGCCGCCACGAGTAACGAGACTTCCGCAAGACGTCTACTCAAGATCAATCTACCCAAAGTTTAGTATAAGTATCGTTCTTGTTTAACTTTGAATTTTATTTACGGTAGATTTATCAGATATTTTTTTCGAAAGACAAAAAACGCAAATTTTGACTCAATTTCGTTTAAACTTTCAAATCGACGCAAGATTTTTTTCATTTGAAATGCAAACTTAAGTTATTTATACGTTCACACAAGTTTTTTCAATGATTTAAGTCTTTCCGGGACCAGGGATTTTTTTTGCGGAAATTTTCCTAGGTACCTACGCAATACGAACATTTTTATCCTTGTTTAATTGAAATTCGATATGATAAAAAGTAACACAATGAAATTTTTTACATCATACAAATATTCTTTAAGATTTATTATAATCACATAGATAATTTAATATTACATATATATTAAAATTATTTCTATTTACCTTTTAACCGATGTACCAAAAGAAAAATGCAGATTTTTTTCGTCTTGAATTAAGTAGATTCTTTGAGTTCGAAGATTTAAGCTTAATAAGACCGCTCTATAGTGTATCTTAGCTCTGTTACCTCGGCCAGACATACTACAGAACGGCAAAACTAAAGCATAAGATAATTTTATTTTGATTGCTTTGATTGATGATTCTAAAGTTTCTTGAATTATTCATGATTCCTTTAATTTTTGATTTGATTTAAACATCACTAATTATGTTTATTTTCAGTTGATGGAGCCCTGCGCCAGAAATCCTGTCGGAAATTATGCAGTATCAAAAAATTGTGATGGAAAGACATAACGTCCGTCAGGATAGCTGGAACATGGCATTATTAATATTTGAAAGATTGGTTAGTTTGTATCTTGAGGGGTTCATTCTAACTGAGGCCCCAAATTGCCTTAATTTTGACTGTATGAATATGTACAAGTTGCTTTCTTCTTAAAACAGAGAGAAATTGCAAACTCAGCATTTAGAGAAGTTCTTTTCTTATAATTGAGCTTTTGTTTTATTTTGGTAATTTAATTTGCATATTTCAATTGCAATTTTATTTTACGCAAATTTGATTCACGAAGATTTAAAATTATGAGATTTTAATTTTCCGATGTTTGATGATTTTTTTCACAGTCATATTTTATTTAGATTTAAGTATCTATTTTATTAAACATGTTAGATTTAAGGATTTACCTATTTTATCTAAGAATGTCTAGATGTAAGCCCGAGTATTTTTCCGCTGGAGAAAATGCTTAATTTTGAGAAGTTTTTTATGAAAATTCTATTTTTCTTTTCTAGCAAAAAGATTTAGTAGAAAAAATGTCATTATTTAATCTTTCTTTCTTTTGATTAAAAGTTTGAGTTGATTATTTAATTATTGATGCGATTTTTAATATAAAAATCATTTGCCTATTATTATGTAGGTACCTAATCAAAGTTTAGGTACTATTGATTATTAATTCATGTATTCGCAATTACATGGTCTGTAATTCTAACTTTAATTGAGATTATGAGGCCATGATTAATGAGATGTGTGAGTGGTAAATGTGCATTTCATGAATGTTGAATGCTTTTCCCATTCCTTATTCCTATCCTTATGTGGTAGTGGAGTCGGTTTGAGTTATTGTGGTGTTCGTAAGTTACCATAATTAATTTTAGGCCTGATGGCCATGCCATTTTAAACTCTTGTAATTTATGCGTTATGAGATTGTGATTTGTGGACACTGTCTGCACGCATGATGTTAAGATGAGTTATTGTGTTCGATTCCCAGTGACTAGACGGGTGTGTGTTGGAATGATTTTTCTTGTATTCCCTGGCAAGTTCGAACCCATTAATTCCCTTTTCCTTACACCAGAGAATGAGTGTGTTACGCGGCATTCCTAACTATCTCCGCGCTTCGCTTGTAAACAAACAAAGGCGCGCACATTTTTTCCTTGTTGATTCCCATGTGAAGAGCTACGTGAATAAAAATAATGTATTGGATGGATATACATGCGCTCTAATCCGTGGAAGATCTCAAATAAGCCTTCCTGCTTAGTTTGACATCATAATGTGGTAAGAATTTATCTTAATTCTTAATAATAAGTGTAGTATGGTATATTTTTACGAAGAAATTTAAAACATTAATTTTTCAACAAATAGACCATTTAACTGCTAACTTTTGACATACGAATATTTTCCTTAATTTTATTGATCATTTGAATCTAAAATTATCAATTTCTGATGCCATTTAATATGTTTCGTGCCAATTTAAAGTTTTTTAGAAATTTTATGTTTTTAATTAAATTGAAATCACGCAACCTCGATATACAAAAATAATAAACCATTAATGCTATGTAATTAATCTTTATATTTTTGTTTTAGATTCACCGTTTTCATGGTAATAAATACACATTTGTAAACATTCACATGTTGGTCATTCGGAGGGCTTGGAGATTAAGATTTCGTGTACGGCAAGGCATGCGTACCGAAACAGAACCTGAAATTGACTTGTATACCTATATTTCTTACTAGCCGCTATGCCCCTAGAGGCCTCTAGGGGCACTTGAGGAGGGGGAGTCAAATTTGATTACCCAATATCTTATTTTAGATTTTATAAGAAAAAGTAAAAAAAAATTTTGTTGGGTAGAAAAATTTTTTTTTTGGGGGGGTTGCCTAGATATACCACACTTTTCTGGGATCTTGCTGTGTCAAGTATCAACTGTTGGGAATATCAAAGGATGACTCCATGCAAAATTTGAGCCGGATCCGGCCAAAACCGGCCGTGAATTTTATGAAAAACCGGTTTTTTCCCGGTTTTTAGTGGATATCTGTAAATCGATTCAGCTGGAGCAAAACCGGTTGGAGGTACAAAAAATTTTACTTCACGTGAAATTTAGCCAATGCAATTGCCTACAAAAATGTACTTCATCATCAACTTGATTGGACAACTCTTTCTCCTCCTAAATGTCCATTAAAACCTCGGAAACGGCAAAAATCGCCAAAAATCACGCCTTCGGCGGCAAATACCGGCTAAACGGTCAGCCGGAGGCGAATGAAACATAAATAAAGAAATGTCCGCCTCAAAAAGTTGTTCAACATCAAAAAGATGCTTGAAGTCTCTAAAACGACTCCTTCCCCTCCTTTAAGGGGAAAAACTGAAAAAACGTGATTTTCAAAAGTATGCCACCTCGGGGGTGTGGGGGCACTGAACCCATCACCCCAGGGTCACCAAATATAAAGTCTAGGCGGCCCACAATGCTGAATTTTCACCAAGTGAAAGTCTTGTGTCATTATCTCTTATGAGAAAAAAGTTATTAATTAATTAAAATTTCAAATTGTGATTTTTTGATGGATTTCTTTGATGAAATGACAGGCTGGTCAATTTTTAGGCCATATTTTGCGGTTTTTGGGCTGTCACGCCCAAACGGTTTGAGATAATCTCACAGGACCTTTTGCCCAACCTATGTCTGGTTATTTGTGAGGTCTGAGAAAAAAAATCAGACTTACGCAAAAGATTATAATTATAATCTTTACACAGAAAAATGGCACGAGGTGAGGGTTTGAGGGGCCAAAATGAGCTGACCAGCGATTTTAGACGGCGCGCAGTGACGTTGTGCTTCATCCAATCCGGGATTTTTTTTTTCTTAGGCCTGTGAGATTATCTCAAACCGTTTGGGCGTGACAGCCCAAAAACCGCAAAATATGGCCTAAAAATTGACCAGCCTGTCATTTCATCAAAGAAATCCATCAAAAAATCACAATTTGAAATTTTAATTAATTAATAACTTTTTTCTCATAATTTTTAGGCCATATTTTGCGGTTTTTGGGCTGTCACGTCCTATCCTATATTTGTTATACATAATTGCGGCTACTTTTCTAAACTTTAAAGATGTAAGATTTATAAAGAAAGATTTTAATTTTTTTTTTGTACAGAGTGATTTCTTTGCTTGGTATACAGGCACTACATGAAATATAGATAAATCACATGACTCATAATCAAATACATATTTGAAATGGAAAAAGTGCTGAATCTTTGATCCTTTTTTGTTAAATTAAATGAACAACTATGGCGACGTGATAATTAAATTCTACAAAGAGTTATATTTAAAACTTATTACAAAGAGTATGCTTTTAGCTCTATATGAATCTATAAGATTTTTTTCTATTGCATTAAAGTTTAATTTAATCCACAAAATTTTTTGTTAAAAAAATATATCAAATTGTTAATCTAAGAAACAATTTTATTCATTATTTTTTTTTAATAAATTAACGACACCCTTAGGTAACCCTAGGTGGAGAATTATATGAAAAGGGAGGATTTATAAGGCTGGGGCATCATAAAGGGAGAGGGGTTTATGATAGGGATTCCTAAATCTTTTACTTAAAAGATAGGAAGAGTTTTTATTAATCAGCTAAAAAATCTCTTAATTAGTAAAAACAAGATTAAGATTAAGGGAAAAAATGTAGAAAACTTAAAATAGAATATACAGCCTCATTCATGATAATTCTTAAAGCCTCTAAGTCTAATGAAACTTTTCTTATATAACCCCAATTGAAAGAACACTAAGGGACGGGGGGGGGGGGGGAGGGGAATGGTGAGTGTTATGGCGGCAGCTATTCATTGGGGGGGAATCGTTTGAAAAGGGTAGATGTGGAGGGGGGGGGGCTGGCAAAGGAAGACAACTTAGAGTACCTTATATTGATATGATAGGTTTATGTAAGGCTAAAGTATTCCTATCAAAATCTTTACCTAAGCTTGACATTACTAAATTTAAGGGTAGACTATCTCCCTTAAACTAAAGTAAGGCTAAAGATACCCTTATTTTTAAGGGGTCCCTAATAAACCATTTGTGATTAGCTTTAATATCTTAGAGGAATAAGGTATAGCCAACTAGGAAAATAAATTTAAAATATGTAGGGGTAGAGAGTCACTGAAAAATAATACACGTGACGTCATAAAAATGAGGAATTATCCATCTCTTTTTTAGGGGTTTTCTTTCCCAATTCTCCTCTCATCTCCCTCATTTTTATGACGTCTCGTGGATGATTTTTTAGTGACTGTCTTCCCATACGTTGGTATAAGGTAGATATTTTACCTTAGTGATAAGATGTGCAATTGGCCAAGATTGTGATATGGTGAAGGATAAGGAAAGGGAAAAGGGGAGGGAGAGAGAAATATTCTTAGTTCCAATGCTAGGCCATAATGTCCGCTTTCGTTCCTGAAAATATATTTTAGAATAATAACATTGTTTGTATGATGACTGAAATTCCACATAATTTAATTTAATAATAATTCATAAATTGATCAGTTAATTTAATAGGTTTGGTATTTTTTACAAGATGTTTTTAGATGAATTTATTCCTTATTATATAAGTGCCCCTAGAGGCCTCTAGGAGGCACTTGAGAAGAAGGGAGTTAAATCCCAAAACCCATTTTTAAAGATTTGATTTTAAAAAAGTAACCCCAGTTTTTTTTAGTTCTAGAAAGAATTATTTTTTATTCGTGGGAAAAATTTTTTCTAGGGACGATTTCTCTTAGGAGTTTGGTGGTACCCTCCTACAAAATAGCTATAAACCTTCCCGGAACATATGAGAAGCTACCCTGTTAATGAGAACCTTAGCGAGATCCTTCGGAACAAACAAATAGACATACAGACATCGTTCTACTTTGTATTATAATTGTAAATCTCAATAAAAAGAAATGTAATTTAAACTTTTAAAGTAAAATATAATTGGAAAATGCATTAGAAATTTAAATAAAAATTTTTAATTGAATTTTTAAAAGAAAGCTTTACCTTGGTCATATCCTTAGGGTGACTGGACTTGATTGGGACTGGGGCTGGAACTAAACCAGCGCCAGCCCAACATTTCCAGTCTAATCCCTAAAATTAAACAAGGATGATAACAACGTCCATAAGTAGCAAAGCATTAAAAATAATGGATTTAAATAAGGACTAAGTGATTTAAATAAGGACTATGTGATATAAAAAGCAATTTTTTTTTATATGTTTCACCAAAAATTTTATCTGTTTTCGAGAAAATTATAATTCCCTCATAGCATTACGGACTAATGGACAGACAAAGTGAATTATATAGTAACTTAGCTAATAATAACCAATAAATAGTTAAATATAAAAGCACTAAAAAATCATATGCATTAACACAGCAACAAAATCTATCAAAACTTTACATACATACATAACATACAAACAGACAGACCATTAGAAACTAAGTCTTTTAGAATAAAAATTGGAAGTTAAAAAAAACCTAAAAATATAAGTTCGTATGATAAGATAAGTATAGGTTAATAATAAAGTTCTTACCTTAGAGTTAGTTTAAATATTGTGCCTGTGGATGGTATAGGCATACTCTGATACAATACTAAACTATTCACCTCATTTAAGACGGGTAAAACAATGCACAGGTTGTTTAGAAAATAGAAGTACTACAATAGATTATCAAGAAATAGGGCCATTGTGGCAAGCTTTTATTGTACCTTTTATAAAGCAAAGTTTTTTTTTGCCGATGACTGAAATCTTTTTAAGAGCGAAGCTTTTCTATAATTAGGGTGGTCCGTCTGTCCGTTGGTTACATTTAGCTCTTTTCGTTAATTTCAACAAGTTAGAATTATCCTATCGATTTCAAACTTTGTATGCTGATTCCTGACTCTATAATTGCTACCAGAAAGTCCGTACGTCCATTTAAAACAAGCTGATTTTTTTTACTTTTTTTACAACAAATTATCAATTTATCCTATTTATCTGATTCTTTGAATTCTGATTCTTATTACAACAAGGTACAATGTAATAAGCGATGCATCTCTATAATCAAGTCCTAAAAACTCCAGTATGTCCTTAATCAGTATCATGTATTCAATCAGTTTTGCAACTTTACTTAAAATTTTGTAAAGACATATGCATTAATATTCAGTTAATTCAGTTCTGACAATCAATAAGTGTTAATGATCGTTTGTCCTTCCACTTCAGAGCTTCGCTTTTATGGATGTTGTCATCCTTGTTTTAACTGTTTTTTAGTATTACTCCAATTTATTTATATCTATAGGTTTTATTAAGGTCAAGGGGCAGTACTAAAGTTTTTTTTATCACACAGAGTAAATGCATTATTTCACCCCAAAATCAATCAGAAAGGAAAATTAGTACCATTGTTCATAACCAACAACTTAATTAATTTGAACAAATTATTTGTTATGGTTTCGTTACAGCAATTGTTTTTGTTGGGCCTTCCTAAGTAGTTTCTTTTTTATGTGATCCCTATAGCTATTACAAATTATTATTATACATATAAATGGGTATACTCATTTTGTTCATTAAAAATTGTATGCTTAATTATTGGAAATAAAAATATATAAGGATTGTATTTAGGTTAGGTTATTATATATTTCTAGTGCGCAGATGGTAGTCGAAATACTTCAGGGATATAGGGCTGGATAAGTGTTGGATAAACTAAATTTTCCACTAGTTAGGACTCAATGGATCAATGGATGTATTATTACTTGGATCTTACGACAGATTTTCATGTTCTATGATAAAGTGAACACTGTAGCGGGCTATAATAACGATCTTCCCAATCACCCTCTTCTCCCTTAACCCATCCTCTTCCTCCTACTTGATACTTTTACAACCCAAATTGACGACAATTTTCTCCTGTTACATTGTCCACGTATATTCTACATCCATTACAGGGCCCCACTTTCTCATTAATGGGAACTAGGGAATTTTAATTCGTGTATTTTGAATAATATTATATGATATCGATTGCGCCCCTAGCATTTAAAGAATAGGTATTCGAGGGGTAGGGAAGTAAAGAAAAAAAGCTAAAAAACATTCAATAACTCATATCTAGAAATATAATAGCTAAAAACCATTCCAGGATTGATAAAAAGCGTCCCTAAAATGGATAACTCAATTGGTTAATTCAGTAATCATTTAAATCTTACTTTGTACAGTAGAATTATGATTTTAAATAGTAAATGCCTTCTTGACTTATCCCATAATTGCTGAAATATATAGAAAATAAATACATATGTATATATTTAACACATTTCTAATGCTTTTCTTTTCATTTTATTTCATTGTTTTTAAACAAAAGAATTTTTATTTAACACTTGTCTAAATTCTTTTTAATATTGCTAACAACATGTTTTTGTGCATTAAGAATAAGGAATAATAAAATTTAAGTATATGCAATTATTTCAAAAAGATAATAAAAATAATGTATTTTAGAATATCTTTTTTATCATTTGAGAACAAAAAATACTTTTTTTACTCTATAAAATGTACACAAATATCGGATTTAAATGAAATAAAAGGTATGATATAAATCAGACGACATTTTGTAAGAAATTTATTTTTTAAAGCAGGGATCTCAAGGGATAAGACAATGTACTATAAATTGATATACAACAACACAAGAGAACTTGTTTATAAAACTCATTAAATTACCTCCTATCTCTAATTTGAAGTGAAAAATAACATATTTGATTCTGGAATTGTAATCTAATAACTTTTTCTCATCATTTTATTACCTCATAAGCCCTAACAATGAAAGGTAATCAATATTAAAAAAAACAATTAAAAAATATTTGTTAGAAATATGTTGTCACAGTTGAAACCATTTTCCTTGGAAAGAATATTTTGCAAAAACCTTCTTTTCTGCATAAAAAGAGTAATAAATGTCAGATATGCTTATTTACGAAGACAGTTCTTTCTCACAAACTATTCAACTTTTACAAGAGAGGGAACATTTAATTTCATTTTTCCTACTAATATCTGTTTAAATTCTATAATTGTAAATTTTAGTTTGTCAAAATTGTCCTACCAAGTTGTAATCTTTAAGTAGGATTCGTGTAACTAGGAAAATGCAATCTTAAAATCATAACCTTTGTCAAAAAGTATGTACAGGCTTAACAACTTTTAATTCATTAAGTTGAGTTTTCAAACGTTTCAACCAATAATTATAATCTACAGGAGGGTTAATTTTGTGTATCATCATTTGGGTTGTACAATAATTTATCGGCAATTGCCTTATCCCTTAACATCCCTGCTGTACAGTACCTTCACATAAAACATATTAATTTTTAACTATCTTCTTACAAAATTTAGACATTTATTAATCATTTGTTCCGTTTACTCAAAGACTGATACTCTGTATAATTAATGTTCTTTTATCTAACTCTCTGATTTGTTATAAATATAACACTTTATTCTTTCCAACTATTCAGGACCATTACAAAACTTCCTTAAAGTCTATATTATTCATTTACAATTTTAATTCCTGTCGTTTGTAGGATAGATACCCTATACTCAATCTGTCACCCTATCTAATAAAGTAAATTAAACGACTGTATTTCTGTGGAAAATAAGGATTAAATGACAAATTGCTTTAATTTAAACGACACTTCTTAAAGCAGTTTCATATTGTTTTATCAAATAATAGGAAATTACTTGGTTAAATTACTTCAATTGTTTTCAAGTTAGTTATTGTTCTAATTTTTTTCTTCAAATACTTTCCGGTTATTGCTTTTCAACACAATCAAATCTAATACGTGGATATTTTGAAAATTGTTTTCAATTTTGCTTGCTAACCTTCAATTCGTTTATTGGTCAGTTCGTTCATCCATTAAGAGGGGAGGAGATGGGGTTAAAGGGGAAATCGTTATTTTAACCTGCTGCAAGTTTCACTTTATCAGAGAACATGAAAATCTGGTGTAAGATCCAATATATCCATTTATGTTATACTGGCTTTATTTGACTTTTTTATTCTTTTAATATTGTTCCTTCAATAAAACACTTTAACGATGTCAAAAATACAGTAAATGCAATTTATTTAAATTTAAATATATTTGTCAAAAGCGAATACTGAAATTAACGTTAGGAACATATCATCCACAAAAGCGAAGCTCAGTGAATTGATGTCCATAGTGAAGATGACCATGGAAATATTTTTGAAAAATTTCATCCAAATTTAAAAGCAACGTAAAAACCACCTTTTCAAGTAAAATTTTTTATTTTTTCAATCATATCATTACAGAAAAATTAAATCAAAAACATTTCCTTCAAAAATTTTCTTCAGAGCATTTAAAACAGTAAACTTAATGTCGTAAGAATCTTTACAGCCATCTATAACAACCCTTTAAAACAGGCGTAAAGACAAAATAAAAACTGAGAAGCTTCACTAGGGGACATAAAAAAGTTATGTGTATTCCTTAAATAGCATGAAAGGTTTAGTTGGAAAAGGAATAGGATGTTTAGAGGAAGAAGGGACAAATAAATCAAAGTTTATACAAAAGTATGCAAAATTCAAAATTCAAAGACTTTAATTGTGAATGCAATTTAATATAAAATTTTATATAACAACTAAACTTTTGCTATTTTCAAAACCAAATATTGTCCAATTATATATTTTTTTTTAAATGGTGAATCCTATGACGATTATGTAATGAACTAGCGGCTACGCCCCTAGAGGTTACTTGAAGGAAGGGGAGGAGGAGTCTACTTTACATTTTAGTTTGATTTTTTTGGGTGGAGTGGGGGGGGAGGGATATTTTATTTCAAGTAAATTTCTATTGGGATGGTAAAGGTATCTTCTCCTAAAATAGTTATGAACCTTCCCTTGAAGGATCACCATATCGACACAAACACACAGACATTCTTTTTACTTTTATATAACGTCATTGTTTCGGTATGTTTTTCTTGTATTCCCTGGCAAGTTCGAACCCATTAATCCCTGTTTCCTTACACCAAATTTCCTAGAGAATGAGTGTGTTACGCGGCATTCCTAACTATCTCCGCGCGGCGCGTGGCTTGTAAACGGACAAAAGAAACGTGCACTTTTCCTTTGATTAGTCCCACGTGAGGAGCTAAGTGAATAAAAATAATGTATTGCTTTAATGTACATGTGCTCTGATGTGTGGAATATCTCAAATAAGCCTTCTGCTTAGTTTGACATCATAATGTGGTAAGAATTTATCTTCAATTCTTAATAATAAGTGTAGTATGGTATATTTTTACGAAGAAATTTAAAACATTAATTTTTCAACAAATAGACCATTTAACTGCTAACTTTTGACATACGAATATTTTCCTTAATTTTATTGATCATTTGAATCTAAAATTATCAATTTCTGATGCTATTTAATATGTTTCGTGCCAATTTAAAGTTTTTTAGAAATTTTAAATTTTTAATTAAATTGAAATCACGCAACCTCGATCTACAAAAATAATAAACCATTAATATTATGTAATTAATTTTTATTTTTTTGTTTTAGATTCACTGTTTTCATGGTAATAAATACACATTTGTAAACTTCACATGTTGGTCATTCGGAGGGCTTGAGATTAAGATTTCGAGAACGGCTAGGATAGCGTTCCGAAACAATGAAAACAAGACAGAACAGATGCAGCTAAGAACATTCTGTGAAGTTTTGTGAATGTGTTGGTTGTGATACCTTACCACACATTATTATTATAGTCATAATCAGTACAGTTAACTTTAGTGACAATTATGGGTCCTAAAAAGAATAAAGGTGAACAATTGAGTAAGCGGCTGCGTCCAGCCGTTGATGCCCTAACCAGTGAGCTAAATAGAGTGATGAAGTTGGTCAGTGATACTTCAGAACTTAATGTTAGACATCTCACTAAGGAATCAATCCTTGTCCATGACAAGTTCGAGACATTTGACAGCATCATGGTCGGTTTTAGCAAGCTTGGTTTGAGAATCCAAGAGCTTGATGAGTTTAGTGACATTTATTCTGATATAGTTACTGTACAAAAAGACTATAGTTCTTTGAAAGATGCTCTTGATGCTATAGAAGAGCTTAGTGACATTCAAAGTGTTGTTGATGTTGTTGGTGATAATTTGCCTAACCATCAGGCTGAACTTTATGATCGATGTTTGAAGATTGTGAAAGTTATTAAAGGGCCATACTTTCCCTTGCCTGATGCAATTATAAACACTTTGTCTGCTTTGATGAAACGTCTGGCTGAGGTTAAGCTTGAACCTGTGAAGCCACCCACGACGACGGCGGGTGCCTCGACAGCATCGCCATTTGTGTCACCGTTTGGCACACCACAGTTCGTCGCCGGTTCTATGTTCACGCCAGGATATATGAATCGTGTCGACGAACGTCTTCTTCCATCTTTCGACGGCCTGGAAGCTTCCTATGTAAGTTTCAAAGACACTTTTAAAAAGCTTACTGTAGGACAAGACCCGTCGTATTTACAGTTATTGTTAAGCAGTGAAAAGGTCTGTAAAAATAAAGAGCTGAGACTCCAGTTAATTCAGATTCAATCGCATGAATCTCAGTGGGCCTACCTTGACGCACGTTTTAAGTCCAAAACACGTCAGATGCTCTGCCTTTTCAACCAATGGGAGAAGAAGTCTAAACCGTCGGACTCCAACCAGATTGTGACTGTGTTAGCAGAGTTTGGCGGAGCAGTTAGCCAGCTGGAGCAGCTGACTAAAGATGATGAAGATGATGAGGTCACCACCAGCCAGTGGTTGACCGTGATACTTCTTGAGATGTTATCCAAGAAGTTGCCACGTGATTTTCAAGATAAGCTCAATTTATCATTGGGCTCGATGGATGTCCCAAACGTCCCAAAGCTGTTAAAGATTATTGAAGAACAGCGTGGCGCCATTTTAATGAGGTGTTCGACTGATATGGACACCCCCTCTAAGAAGAAAGGTAACCCTGCGACAGCCGCTACCGCCGTAGGTAAACCTGGTAAATCTAAGATGAAGCAGTCATGTTTTGTTAATGGCTGTGATGACATGCACTTACTTTACAAGTGCCCAAAATTTCATGACCTGTCAGTGTCAGACAGGAAGAGTATTGTGGAGAGTGCTGGATGCTGTTGGATTTGTTTGCAAAAAGGGCATAAATCTGTGGATTGCCCGAAGGCAGATGTAATAGGCGGCTGCAAAGTGGACAATTGTGGTCAGGCCCATAACAACCTTTTGCATGAGAGTGTTGATATGGCTGCCGCCGTCTATGAAGTACATACTTCCCCTGAGGCGAACCTAATGTTAATGTTACAACAATTAGACGTCGTTGACATTAATCGCCAGAAGGTCCCAGTGAACGCTATGTGGGACACTGGTTTAACTACTTCAATGGTAACCCAGTCACTTGTTAATAAACTTCAGTTACCCTTTACTGGACGTTCAGCAAGAATTTCTCTAGCTGACGGTGAAGTTAAATGTCTCCCGACGGTCAAGCTAGGTTTAGTTGATCGACACAAGAATTATCACATGTTAGAACCTGTGGTAGTGCCTCTCATTGGTCCTCAAGAGGCGATCTGCTCCATAAATCCTGTGGAGGCAGCTGTTTTGTTTGATATGAAACCTGAAGATTTTACTTTGGTTGATGGGCAGGTTGATTTGCTCGTAGGGCACCTGCACCCATCGATGTTTCCCTACTCTGAACGTTCAGTAGGAGAAACCATGCTTTACTCCAGCCTGTTTGGATCTGGATATTTTGCTTTTAGTGCTAATGGTTTAGCAAAGAGTAGGTATGTTGTCTGCTCAGATGTTCAGCCGCAGCCGACTGTTAGTGCTGCTTGTGATGCTATTATTGAACCTGTTGGTTCTGCTTTTAACGCGGCTGATGAACCTTTTGGTTCTGCTAGTGCCGCAGCCGTTGACAACATGGCTACGGCGGGTGTTGCCGTGGCTAATATTGATAATGATGTTAGTTGTGCTGCAGTTATTCCTGATGATATTGGCAACGATACTGTAGTCGTTGATAACTTTGTTACGGCGGGTGTTGAGCCGCTGAATGATTCGGTTCCAGCCGGACAAGAGCCGACGGGAGTTTCGGTTCCGGCTGGACAAGAGCCGATCAGAGTTTTGGTTCCAGCTGGACAAGAGCCGACGGGAGTTTCGGTTCCAGCTGGGCAAGAGCCGATAAGAAATTCGGTCTCGGCCGGACAAGAGCCGACGGGAGTTTCGGTTCCAGCCGGACAAAAGCTAGTAGATGATTCTAAGTTTTATGACAGCCACACTTTTATTACGTGCCCTGGTGGTGTTATGAATCAAGAATCGACTTGGTTGCTGCCAAGCTGGCCGCCCGACGCAGGGTAAGAGGCCTGCAAATGGCGGTTGGAAATATGGCGGGTGTTGCCGCCAGAAAGTCATTGAAAATATTCAAACCACACATATCTAATCTACAACATAAACTATTTATGTGAAAATGATCTTTAAAGAAAAAATATTACAAGTTATATATTAGGCTTGTGAAGGGAACCAAAATGGGTTCTGTAAAGAATAAGTATTCATTATTCAACTAGTTTTATTATTCATATCTAAGCACAAAAATTCTACAAAACTGTTTAGACTTTTAAAGCAGATTTAAAAAGATTTTGTTTCTTAAGTATGATTTGAAAAGCAAAGGTTTGTGTGTATCAAATACCAAATGATTTGCAGATTTAAATTGAGAAAAATAGATTTACAAATTATTTTTCTAGTTTTTTTTTATGGTTCACGTTTACTTAAAAAATGTTATTTCTTAGATTCTCATATGAAATAATGCATTAAAGTAAAGAACACAACATGTAATATTATTATGATAATGTTTAAAATATTCCTCATTATTATTTTAAAAGATTATCGCAAAAATCAAGATATTTGTTTAAATTTGTAAGCAAATTAAAGATTTTCTTTCATTCCGGAGGCAGAGATTCTTAACAATTCATGTACAAAAGTTTTCGTTCACTCCGGAAGCTGGGTTTCCTATTAATCCACGCGTAAAGATTTTTTTTTTCATTCCGAGAGCAGAGATTCGTAGTAATATACGTACCTAGCGGTTTCGGACAATTTTAAACCTTGAGAAAATACTTTAGCAATTATTTTCCTAAGTATATATATTTTTCGTTCATGTTTAAGCATTTATAATAACGAACGCGATGTATGGTATTATTAAAATATTGATTATTATTTTATCTGAATGCCACAGAATTAATTTAAGATAAACTATGCATATTTTAAATTAACTCTACCTTCATTTTTATCGTATATATTAAAATACTGCTTCAATGTATTTATTTTTTGTAAAAAGAAATTAACCATTTCTTAAGATTTATAAGTAACGCAAATTTTGATACAATTTCGTTTAAACTTTCAGATCGATGCAAGATTTTTTTTCATTTGAAATGCAAACTTAAGTTTTTTATACGTTTACGCAAGTTTTTTCAATGATTTAAGTCTTTTCGGGACCAGGGATTTTTTTTCGCGAAAAATTTCCTAGGTACCTGCACAGATATAAACATTTTTATCCTTGTTGGATTGAAATTTGATATGATAAGAAATTAACAAAATGAGAGTTTTACATCATTTAAATATTTCTTTATGATTTATTATAATCACATAAATAATTTAATATAACATGCATATTAAAATTATTACTATTTACCTTTGAACTGATGTACCTAAAGAGAAATTGCAGATTCAGCATTTTAAAGTTCTTTTCTTATATTGAGCTTTTGTTTTATTTTGGTAATTTAATTTGCATATTTCAATTGCAATTTTATTTTACGCAATTTTGATTCACGAAGATTTAAAATTATGAAATTTTAATTTTCCGATGTTTGATGATTTTTATGGTCATATTTATTTAGATTTAAGTATCTATTTTATTAAAACATGTTAGATTTAAGGATCTTACCTATCTTATCTTAAAAATGTTTAGATGTAAGCCCGAGTATTTTTCCGCTGGAAACAATGCTAATTATTGAGAAGTTTTTTATGAAATTCTACTTTTCTTTTCTAGCAAAAAGATTTAGTAGAAAAAATGTCATTATTTAATCTTTCTTTCTTTTGATGAAAAAAGTTTGAGTTGATTATTTAATTATCGATGCGATTTTTAGTATAAAAATCATTTACCTATTTTATTATGTAGGTGCCTAATTGAAGTTTAGGTACTATTGATTATTAATTCATGTATTCGCAATTACATGGTCTGTAATTCTAGTTTTATTGAGATTATGAGGCCATGATATAATGAGATGTGTGAGTGGTAAATGTGCAATTCATGTATATTGAATGTTTTTCCCATTCCTTATTCCTATCCTTATGTGGTAGTGGACTCGGTTTGAGTTATTGTGGTATTCGCAAGTTACCATAATTAATTTTAGGCCTTATGGCCATAACATTTTAAACTCTTGTGGTTTATGTGTTGTGAGATTGTAATTTAGTGGACACTGTCTGCACGCATATTGCAAAGATGAGGTATTGTGTTCGATTCCCAGTGAATAGACGGGTGTGTTTCGGTATGTTTTTCTTGTATTCCCTGGCAAGTTCGAACCCATTAATCCCTGTTTCCTTACACCAAATTTCCTAGAGAATGAGTGTGTTACACGGCATTCCTAACTATCTCCGCGCGGCGCGTGGCTTGTAAACGGACAAAAGAAACATGCACTTTTCCTTTGATTAGTCCCACGTGAGGAGCTAAGTGAATAAAAATAATGTATTGCTTTAATGTACATGTGCTCTGATGTGTGGAATATCTCAAATAAGCCTTCTGCTTAGTTTGACATCATAATGTGGTAAGAATTTATCTTCAATTCTTAATAATAAGTGTAGTATGGTATATTTTTACGAAGAAATTTAAAACATTAATTTTTCAACAAATAGACCATTTAACTGCTAACTTTTGACATACGAATATTTTCCTTAATTTTATTGATCATTTGAATCTAAAATTATCAATTTCTGATGCTATTTAATATGTTTCGTGCCAATTTAAAGTTTTTTAGAAATTTTAAATTTTTAATTAAATTGAAATCACGCAACCTCGATCTACAAAAATAATAAACCATTAATATTATGTAATTAATTTTTATATTTTTGTTTTAGATTCACTGTTTTCATGGTAATAAATACACATTTGTAAACTTCACATGTTGGTCATTCGGAGGGCTTGAGATTAAGATTTCGAGAACGGCTAGGATAGCGTTCCGAAACAGTCATAACATTAATCAATCAAGCATTTCGCTTTTAAAACGACAGATTTACATCTGTTTTAAGATATTTCAAATTAATGTTATTGTGCAATCAGTAATGTTAAATTGTCCGACAGTCTGATTTTTTTGAGCTTTATTTAAATTTGCTACTGATCTAAACACTTTGATGCACAAGTACTGTTGAAGAATAAGAATTGTCCAGGCATCAAATTTGTTGACATTGCCCCTGCACAAGCGTGCACAGAATTTTATACAAATAAATCATACCATGCACTATTGCTAGGTACATGGCATACTAGAACATTTGTGTACATAGGCTGCTCAGCAATAATTTCTTTTTTTTGACAAGTGATCAGATGGACACACTATACAACTCTTATATGAGATGCTGATGAATCAAGGGAACATTATCAAGAAATTTCATATGGCAGATACAATTTTATTAATACAGATTTAATTGATCAGAGGAATATTCACAAAAAATTTTGCAAAAAATCTAAACCAAAGAAAATATTTTTACTTAATGTAATCTTATTCCTTATGTACCAGATAAGATACTGTATACTCCACTCCACATAGACAGTTGGATACGTGTAGAAGCATTATATTGGTCTTTTAAGAATAAAATAATTTTCTAAATTCGATTAAACTGATTTTTCATTCTACTCATGAGTGTACCTATCTCTTAAACAGGAATGCTACATATAAGTATAAAAGGCTAAATAAATAGAAATCTAAATTAATATAAAGGTTAGGAAGTATTTTACTGAAAAGATCTATTTTCTATGTCCAATATATCTTTCTACAAGATTTTTACATTATAAAAACACATCTCTTATGTTTTGTACCTTTTGTCATTATATTGGTCACAATTCACAGTTAACTTGAAGGAACTTTGAGGGAAATTTTTAGAAAAAACTTACTTATTTATATTTTTTTTTTTCACAAACGGAGAAAAAAAGAGATATTTTTTCACACTATTTAACTTTTTTCGTTTATTCGATGGAACTTACTTTTTTATTACTCCTTTTAAAAATCTGAGGTGGATACTTTTAAAAAATTTGTCTCACTAAAATCAGTTTGCCTCACTAAAATCAGTGAGGCTCACTAAAAATTTAGAGGGGATAATTTTGCCTCACTAAAATTTTAGTGGTGCAAACTGATTTTAGTGAGGCAAAAGTATTTTTAAGAATTCACCTCTGTTAGTTTGCTTTAGATAAATTTTTCTTCTTCTAAATTACAGAATTATAGAAAGTTCTCTTTAACCCTCTCTTTATATTAACAAATGATTTAATTAGTTCAATAATAAATCTTAAAATCTAATTTACGATTTCACTTAATTCTTTTGTCAGAATTTCTATTAGACAAGAATGTTATATTTACATAAATAGCTTAAAACCACAGCAGAACTAATAGCTATGATTCCTGAAAAGTAGAGCCATATTGGTTCAACGGTTACCATAGGGATTGATGTAAATTACCTGTATGAAAAGTGGGTACTTTCCCTCAAAGAGAAAATAAATAGAAAAAAAACAAATCCCTCTTTTTAAACAATAAATTGAAAACAAGGGGTAAGGGTTCTTTATGCCTAACCCCTGTAAAAGTCCTAACCATGCGGAGCTACCTTTTACCTAATACATCCCGCTTACTTTAAATTTATTTATTTTCAAATATGAATATCATATTTACTTTCAAGTCTCTCCAGCATCATGATATGAAATTCCCAGTAGCTATGTTCCCTGAAAAGTAGAGCCATATTGGTTCAGCAATTACCATGTTAAGGTAAAACACTAACACATTAAAAAGTATCTCTCGCTTATTTTCAAGTTATTTATTTTCTGATATTAATATTATATTTACTTTCAAGTCTCTCCAGCATCCTCCTGGCGTGAAATTGAGTGGCATATTTTTGTTTCATCTCTCCGTACAAATTTTCCAATATCAAAATTTAAAATTATTTTCTTTCAGATACACGTGTAAAATTTACTTTTTTAAAATTAAAGAATATTTTATAATGTTTTAAGTACCCTAAAGAGATTTCATACTTTTTGTAAAAGCCCTCGTTGTTAATTATTTAAAATGTACCCTTAAAATTTTCAAGAGAAGACATACCACTGAGTTGTCAAATGCTTTATTTAGGTCTAAAGAACATTAAATTTTTATGATTTGACGTTTCAATGTTAGTAACTTAGGATCAACGTTTTTAGGTAAATAATGACATCATATTTCTATATAAATGATTTTTGTTTGTTTGAATAGCTAAAATGTTTTTAAAGGATTTGATAAACAATGTGTAAAAATTGTATTTACTCTATGGTTGTTCAGGATTATATATAGAACTGGGCAGGCTTACTATACCCTTTTTCGATCCCTGACAAAACTCTGTGCACAAAAATGATTTATTTTCTTAAATGATTTTTTTAATGAATATCGCAGTTGATAGTCTAACAAATATTTTATGATTATATTGAAATAATACATTTATTATGAGTAAAATATTATTTACGTTAGATCATTATTGTACTTGGTTGCTTGTGTGTGTGTGTATCTACCAGACTGTAGGGAAGAATGAACCAGCCCATGTAATTTACTTTTTACAGACGTACGCACAAATCCAATTTATACAGTAGCTGCACTATTTAAAAATATTTACAGTTTCAAAAGAATAAACATACATTAAGACAAGTGTATCTAAACAATACTAAAGTATTCCAGGGTCATTTGTATAATATCTATTCTATAGTTTACATTAACCTTTTTTTGTTCTAATATAAATAATTTACGTAAGCGTCTACGCTAATAGAGGCCTCGAGGGGCACTTAAATAAAGGGGGGATGGGGAAGTCCCTTCAACACTTTACTTTTTATTTTAGTTTTAAACAGAAGAAGTAAATTTCTAGGGGTGATTTCCATTGGAGGGTGAAGAAGGTACCCTCTCTCAAAATATATCTTCTCCCTGGACATTATAAGAAGCTTCATGGTAAAGGAGAACAACATAAGTTTGTATCAAACAGATAGAAATCCTGAATCTTTATATAAGGAAAATATAATTTCTGATCTAAGACTCTAAATTTTGTGAAAAATATGATATCCTTCAAACATCTGTGTTTGCCCTAATAATGAAATGAATTTTAAATAAAGAAAGGGAGCAATTTTAATTTCTACTTGTCAGGTGAATTTAGGTTATAAAGGGTTTAGGGTAGCCCCGCAAGATTAGAGCCCCTGTTTGGTTAGCTAAAGGAAAAAAATGCACTTATTTTGTTTTCAATTTATTCTGAAATTCAAAGTGGTTTTGAGCTCGTTATGATCTTTGAAGGAAAGAACCAAAACTTTCTTATAGATAATGATTAAAACTTACTTTCCTATAAACCCTAATTGCATAAACCAAGTTGCGCCATTTCTTATTGTAATTGTCCTTGTTCCTAATCCATTTTGCACTTGGTAAATCTAATATTTGCTCAATAAATTGTATGCAAATCTTCTTAAAAGAACACTCTGTCTTTTTAACTTATTTTATTTCAATAAAATAAATAAATAAATAATGATGATTGTGCGTATGTTTAACAAAAGATCTAGCCAACTGATTGTGGTTTCATTATGAATGACATAGGATGTTTTTTAGATAATTGTAGTAAATTGAGTCATTGGACACAAAGTAACCTTGGAGAACTGATATCCCCCCTTTTTAAAAAATAACTTATAAATAATGGGGGGGGGGGGGCATTTGTTTGTTCATTACTGGGTAGCATTGCAGGGGTTAGGCGTAGGAAATTCTATAAATAAATCAATTCAAATAAGAGAGGGGGGGGGTTGCCATAATTCATTAACTGTTAATAGAAATAAAGAAATCGAACAGTTCCATAAGAAGTCTTGAAGACGACTTTACAGGACTTCTATCAATACAGCTGATCATTATCCTATTACAGTGCTACAACTGTTTGGATCAACAATATTAAAGGCGAAACCACTAGTGTCATGAAAAGTAACAAAAGTTGTTAAATATATTGTGAGATAAGCTAAGCTATTTGTGTTATTCAATAAGTGGTAACAAGAACTAGAGTTCTTATAGCAGCGCACCTTTGTAGTGGACAATATGAGCATATTTTTAAGATACTTAGATAAGGTTTATTATCTTTTTTTTAGTGGAAGTGAGGAAAGAAGGGATTTAAAGAATAGATGGGACATGAGCTATATGTAACTCTACCCGCTGGCCGGGGACCCTGTATTGAGTCTTTGAAATCAGCTAAAAGCGTCAGAATAGAACAGAGAGCAATTTGCTAGCAGACAAAAAGGATCTAAACTACTTGGGCCTGGTAGGTATCTGAATTATACATCTATACTCATACATTTATTAGGATATAGGGAATAATTTTAATAATGGGGATTATTCCAGTTATCTCTTCACTTCCCCGACAATTTTTTTTTCAAGCCAAGGGACATCCTAAGACCACATTGTTGTAAAAATTTATAGAAATAAAGAGTGTCCTTTTAAAGAAAGGAAAGAAAGAAAATATTGTGAAGAGAAAGAGAATGTTGAGTACAATAGAAAGAGGAGAAATTGTCTTTATACAGAAGAACTTGAAAATGTTTCAGGAAAACTGTAAAAATTCATTAATAGTTATTTATAGCATTATAGATAGCTTTTTCGCGGGTATTAAATTGAACAACAATGAGGCTAAAACCAGTTTTGTTAGCCCCTAGGGGCTGAAGTACCGGGCCAACAAAAATGGGACTAATTTTAAGATTTTTATTTTAACATTCATAGAAATTTGTTAATCTGTTTCGAAGCCATACTGGAAAAAATTTATCGACCAGCTTGATTGGGTTCTGCTTTTTGAATAAAGTTTCTTGTTTGAGATATTTAACCCTCCGCCCAAAATAAAAACCTTGGTCAACCTTGCTCATTCCTTCAAAAAAAGATATAAATTACTATGAAAATGTTCATCAGCGTGATTTCCAATTTCTAAATGATATTTTGATTTAATTTAAAAAAATTAAAAAATATATTTATTTGCAGTTTTATCTAAACAGTATTCTAAAGTTTTATGCAATTACCTACATTTAACTAGATGTAAAATATTTCAAGTGAAATATTTTTAACAAAATTTCCTAGAAAAATCCAATTATAGAAAATAGTTTAATAATCTAATTAACGATTTCTTTCTCATACTGCGATCTAAAGGGATAAGACAATGACCGATAAATTGATCCACCATAATGATATACAAATTTACCCCTTCTGTAGATTAAAATAAGTAGTTGAAACTTTTGAAGACACAATTAAATAACCAATTATGTAATAAACAGCCCATTGCCCCCCCTCTCCCTTGGAACTGGTCAGCTGTAAACCTACAGAAAGATCTAAAACCAAGATTAAGTGTTCCTTTGACTTTAACAATGCTTTTGATTAAAAATAAGACTTAACAATAAGACTTTACCTCCAAGAAATCGTTTTCATGGTTTTGATGTGTTAAAAAACTTAACGCCTGGCTTTTTTGTTTTGGCTTTTCCAACCTTACCTAACCTTGATAAGCATATTTTATGAAATGCATGGAATTTGTTTGCTGAAACCTTTACTTCTTAAAAGTATGGATATCCTGTAAATACAGAGTTTTGTAGATCTATGGGCTGGTAAAAGTCCTCTTCACTTAAGACCATCAAAGGGCGCAGCCGCTAGTTTAACTAAGAAAGCAAAATTGAAATGAATTGTGTGTTTCTTTTTTAATCAATCTTCTCTATATGGTATTTGATTGCAAAATATTTTGTCACGTATTGCTGACGGTTCCCATAAACATTTGATGTACTCGGATAACATAAAGTATCTAGATATATAAGTGTGTTAATTTTCTGTTAATTTATTGTTTTGCATGACTTTAGTACCTCGTGTAATACTGTACAATCTGCAAGGTTGCAGCAAAACACGAAAACATGATAACTTTGAAATTATGACAGTATGGTGAAAATAATTTAATGGTCTTTCTTCGATGAATTATTGTTTAAAACTTTTTAATATAACTTTATGAATAAAGCCCTTAATTTGACATTATCTCTTTTATTGGAGGGGCCTTTTTTCTCATTTGACAAGTTTGTATAGTAGCTATAAAAGGATTTAGCAATTTTTAACTCTTAATGCTCCATCTCCCCCAACCCCATTAATTTTAACTAAAGGGTTGATACACAACTCCTCTGCACTCTTCTGACTGGAGTCTTATAGAAACTTTTGTAAATGGAAAAAGTCACTAAAATATAAAAAAATGAGTGATCTTAGGGGTTTTCTTTCCCACTTCTTCTCTCATCTCCCACATTTTTATGACGTCACATGTCTGATTTATGAGTGACTTACTCCATTTACAAAACTTTACAAATGTTTCTTTTAACATGAAGGATAATTATTACACCTGGTTGATTTTTCCTACTACTGTATTATTCCAAGAATGAAAGATATGAACCTTCTCTTAATCAATATCTATATCTGTGAGAAAATAAATTACAAGATCACACTACTCAAATGAAAGGACAAGTATCTTGAAAATAGATACATAAATATACATAGATGTATAAGATGTTGAAGACCTTTTTGGTCTGCTAGCAAATTGCTTTCTGCTTTTTTGTTGCTACTTGGCTGTGTTAATATTTCCGACGCTATAGGCTGATACCCAATTGAGAGTCGGCACAGAGTCCACGGGGTGGTGGACTACCATTTAACACATCCCCCCCTATTGTTTTACTCTAATGATTGGGTACTGATACTGCCATGAATTTGTCTGTAGAAGAAATATTCCTTCCCAACCAGAAAATGAATGATCAAAATATTTTTTTAACGTAGAATTAGTTTCTTTTATCAAAAATTGATTAAAACAACAACATTTCATTTCGTATTACGATAATAATATTGAAATGGATAGGATATGACAAACGCAATAAAAATGACTGAATAATAATGATAAAAGTAAATAAAAATTAAGATTAATGATAAAAAAACAATAAAGTAAATGCAGAAAAACGGACAAAGTAGAAATTCATTAGCCAGAATAACCTACGATAAAGTTAAGTCAACTATCTTAAATAAAAACCGAGAAAATACATTCCCTGCAGAAAAAATTGTTGTTCTAATGTCGAATACTTAAGTAAAAGTATGTTGAAAGGACATGAACCTAACATTACTAGTGTGCCTTTAATTAAACTAAAAAAAATAAATTCTTAATTTTTAAACTCTTAAAAGGTTTCTTATGTTTAGTGTATTCTTAAGAAAATCAGCTATAAAAAATCCACACAGTGGTGTGTACAGGGTTTTGCCAGGGATGAAAATTTTGACACCACCCTAAACCAATATCAAGGGGGTAAATTTTTGTGTTTTGGGGATGATACACCACCCAAGGTGTCCAATTGCTCAGTAAAAGGTAAAAGGTGTTTCATAATTATTGATAAATTAACGCGCGAAGCATGCATATTTTGTTTAACTGCATATAACTATCTCATTTTCTGTGTGAGAAAGATAAAGAGCCCAAACTGCGTGACTTTTAAGTATGGGTATGACACATAACTGAGAGTTTGAATTTTTTGAATATCTCCATCACGGCGGGCACAGGATGCCAGCAAACCTGGCAGGGTAATCCAGGTAAAGAGCAAATATTTTTTTGACTTAAACAAAGCATTTTGTCTTACCAAAATACTAAAATATCCTATAGTAGTACATCCTCATATTAAATACAGGTGTTCAAGTACCAATTTCAGGTACCAGGTATGATCCTCCAGGTCTCCAGAAATCTTTAAATATCTCCTGTGGCCGCAATTTTTTACTTAGAGACTTCAAATTTTAAACTTAAGCTTTTCTTACATGTCTACACAACGTATTAAAATTTCATAAAGATCCGCCACCGTTTTCCCGCCGACTGCGGCGGCTGGCAGCAGCCAAGTACAGCTGCGGCCTCTGAAATTTATATTTTGGTGTTTCTAATGTAAAATTTACATAAAGATAAAATTTCTTCTAGCTTCAAAAAAAAAGAAAATCAAAGCCGTTTAAAATTTTAAAAGTAAAAACAAAGGTTTTAAATAAAAGGGTGAAGGAAGCGATAATTGACTTTGACTTACTTAAATTCGGAAATTCATTTTGAAACAGGGAACTTGCACAAAATCTTTTAGCCCTCTAGCTTTAATAGAAACTGAGATAATAGGGGGGGGGGGGGGGCGTTGAACGCCTCCCCCGACCGATTAAGGTGCGGCAAGGGGCCCGACTGTTAAGGGTTAAATTCAAGGATCATTATTTTCTTCTGTATTTTGCTATAAAAAGAAAACTATTTTTTAGTTGAATTGTTGAACCAACTATTTTAAAACCAAATTTGAAAGTTAAAATTGCATTCCAATGACCTTCAATTTTAAATGCCTGCCCAACTTTCAAAATCAGGGCTCGGCAGTAGTTTCGGGGGGAGGGGAGGATTTAATTGTACATGCCCTTTTTACACTAATATGATAATATGTTTTAAAACTTGGTCACTTTTTGTTTGCTATGTTTTACTTACGTTTCAATTTTATAAGCTAATAAAATGATACAACTTATAAAATGACAAGGATGACAACATCCATAAAAGCGAAGCTCTGAAACGAACGTTAACACTTGTAGAGTGTCAGAACTGAATGATAGAAGTATAAATATATAAAAGTTGAAACAAAATTGTAAGTAAATCTGCTGAAAAACTGCTTAAATACCAGATAAAGGACAAACTTACATTTTAAAATTTATTTATGGAGATGCTTTTTTAATGCTATTTTAATTACTAGCGGCTTCGCCCCTAGCCTCTAGGGGCTTTGCCCCAATAGGGTTGATCAAACCAATTTTTCGTATTTTAGATTTAAAAGAAAAATGGAAAAAAAATTTCTTTGAGGGGGGATTTTTTTTTATTTTTGGCGGGGGGGGGGGCTAGTCGACCCTACTATTCTAATTTTAGTTTTAAAAAGAATTTTTTTTTTTGGGGGGGGGGGGGTATTTATAATTTTTTTGGGGGGTTTGGGGTGTCCAACCCCCCAAGAAAATAGTTATAAACCTTCCCGGGACCTATGAGAAACTACCCTGTAAAGGAGAACCCGATCGGTTCAGCGGTTAGCGAGATACGTCGCTACAAACAAACAGACAGACAAGCAAACATCGTTCTACTTTGTATTATAGATAGAGATGCTTCGCTTTTAACATTGTACTCTGTTGCCCTAGGAATCACATAAAAATTTGTTATTAAAAATGGCAAAAATCATCATGTTTAAAATAGACGTATGGATATTCATGTAACGAGTTGGTACGCTTTCTAAATCGGACCGACTCTTATTAAAGAAAAACATCGCTTTTAAAACTAAATATTGTATTGTCCTATGAGAACTGTCAGAACTGTAACTTGTATGTTGTTGTAGAGAAGATAAAATTAAACATCAAGTGCAATGAGCCAGGTTTCCTTAAATAAGATTAATTTATCAAGGAGTTTACAAAATTAAAAATTCTATTATATATAGTAGTAAGCTGTTTATGTCTGTAGCGAAAGATCTAACTAACTGATGATTCAGTAAGCTTCATACAGCCCGGTTGAGATAGTTTTAGGCAATTATATTTTTATAGATAAGTCTGGGTATGGTTCTAAGCTATTTTCAAATTCCTTCCAATATAGAGCCCATAGATGTTAGGGGCGCAGCCGCTAAAATCATTAATATTAATAGGTTTTGTAGTAGCCCAGCTCCTCTATAAGCATGCTGTATTCGGCCGTATGTTTGATAAGTTTACTAAACGGCAAAACCTTTTCTGCAGATTTATTTTAAAATTTAATATGCTGCCTAAAATTGACAATATTGTTTATCATCATTTATCAAATTTCCCCCTTTCAATATATCCATGTGTATTCTATATCCGTTGTTTTCAAATAAGGATAAAGAAAACATATCCAATTTTACATATAAGGGATGATCAAAATTTAGTGGCTTTTTGTTAATTCTAATTAGAACATTTTTAATAACTTTTTAGTATGGGACATTTTAAAATCCGTGAATAATTATCGCATCGTATTATAGACAGCTTTCCGCATATAATGAATGAAAAAATATATGATTTAAATCGGCTCTGAAGCCATATTGGAAATTTAAAAAAAATAATGAAAAAAAGTGTTCTTTTGTCCATTCTAAAAACTGCATGTAATTACTCTATGTTAGTTGGAACTTAACTTTATGTTAAGAGGAAATCTAGCTTTTCATAGCTACTTCATGTGACACACACACACACACACACACAAATACACACACCCAAACTCACACACACACAAATACACACACCTAAACTCACACACACACACATAACTGTTGTTATACTTTTGTTGTGCATGGCTACTCTACAATTATAATTATGCCCAATAGTGTTTTGTATAGGTAATCCAGGTAAATATTTAAAAATTAAAATCTACAGGGAGGGAGGGGACATTGGTCTGTAAATTATGCTTGTCTCAATAGTTATATAAAAGTAATCTCTCATTTGACATCTTAATTGGGTACTACAAACTTCCATAAATAATAATTAAATAACCTTCAATTTCACAATGAGAGATCTACATCAATTTTTCGTCCATTGTCTTATCTATTGATACCCTTAGTAATATCTCAATTTGATTTAGGTCGTAAGATCTTAAAGTGATAAATAATTGTCGATAAGAACATTTTAATTTCGTATATGATTTTTAAAAAAATTCACTAAACCTTATAATTTATTCTACAACAGAATGACAGCACCTATAAAAGCAAGCTCAACAAATCAAACTTACAAACAACCATTGCTTAACATATAATAAATTGCTTTTTATATAAAAAAGTTATTATTATTTCAAAATGATGGTAATGTTCCAACTTACCTAGATTGACGATCAGATAATTATAGAAAAGTTATAATTCTGTTGACCTTGTTATGGATATGATTGTTCTTGTCAAGTTATTGCAAAGAAAAAGTATAAACTCTTTGCTTCATTTCAGAGCATTCTTGATACCATTTTATACTTTCTCAGGAATTAAGGAAAGAATATAACATTTTTATAAGCTCTAGAGAGTTTTGGCAATTCTCAAGCAGATTATGTTTTTTTTTCAATGTTTTTGATGTTTAAAATAAAAAAAAATATAGGTAGGTATTTCTTAATGTTTTTTGAAAATCTATATTGAGAATTTGTAAAAATAAAAACATAAACAAAAATCTTCGCCTGTTAGTTTTTTTGGATAATGAAGAAGATGATTAAAGTCCCTCCACAGATTATGACGTCATACGATAGAATAGTCAGTGAGAGGCCAGCATAAATTTTACTATTGGTCAATTACAGTGTATATTGGCCTCTCATTGGCTATTCTATCGTATGACGTCATAATCTGTGGAGTGACTTTAATCATCTTGAATCTATTAATCTCTAAATGTTGTAGATGAGCGGAGTAAAGTTTTAAAAAAACGTGTTTTGACAGGTAATGTCGGTACTAAACATAATGATGATCACCTACCGCTTTTTAGAATTTTTACATTTTAAACTATTTTGGGAATAAAAATATCTTTTTATTCCTGCATTTAGTAGTTATTACTTTTTTCTAAGATATAATTGCAAAAAAAATACTGCTCCTTTATCATGATGTTAAAACGATTTTAGGTTTGTATGCACTTGTGGGTACGCCCTCTAGAGGCCTCTAGGGGCACTTAAGGGAAAGGCAGGAAGGCTAGTCCCCATCTCCCATTTTTTTAAATGATTTTTTCTTGATACGATTTCCCTCTCTTCTGTAAGAAAAAACTTTGTAAATGAGAAGCGCATCAATCTAGAGGTGAATAAATTAAGAGCTCAAATTAATTCTTTAACATAAACGTTTTTAAATTTTCCACAATTACATGTCAAATATCATGTTTAAGTCAGCCTAATCATATATTTCATTTTTTATGTTTTTCTAATACTATAATCACTTATGAGACTAGGCCTTATCTGAACACAATCAAATGTTTTTTTTATGCTAGAATAGAAGCCAATAGTACAAAGTTTGATTACTCTTGATTGAAGATTAGTTACTACTTACTGAAAAGTTTAGGAAAAGAAGAATAGATTATAGACATCTTTTCGCGGATATTAAAAATTAAAACCTGTATTGTTATCCCCGAGGAGCCAAAGACCCGATCTAACAAAACTGGTATTAATTTTATGATCTTTGTTTTAATATTTGTGGAAAATTGTCTGTGATACGATGCTGTACAAAAATTTTCCGTAAGGCTGAAAACCGGTTCCAATACAGAGGTTATTAATCGGTTTCGAAGCCATTCTGGAAACAATATTTCCATGTATCATAACAAGAATGACAGCGTCTATTAAAACGAAGATCAATAAAAGACAGTTGAATAAACCAAAAGTAACGATTGAGGATTCTCGTATTTATTCGAATCCGGTGGATTAGAACTGGTTTAAATCCAAACGAAAAAACTATGCCTTCGGCACCTCGGGGCTTAAAAATCTAGTTTTAATCTTATAATTGTACATTTTATATCCGCGGAAAGCTGTTCATAATACTAGAAATAATTATTCTTCAACCTTTAATTTTTCTCACCATGATGGCCCTTGATGGTGGATGATTGTAAGTAAATAGGATTACTGAAAATGAGCTCCAGACTTAATCATCTAATCTCTCCCACTTAAGACTTTACCAAGGTTATAAAGAAGGTAAAAAATATTACTATTGAAATAGTAAAAATCTAATAGTGGAAGTATTTTATAAAAGTTGACGCAATTTGGAGTGCCTTTTGATTGCTTTTTAAAATTACATCATGGAGTAAAGTGATTCCTCTGCGTCTATTTAAGATAGGTGTATTTATTTTTTTATGAAGTTTCACTATACCAATGATCATCTATTTATGATTATTTTGCTTTGAAATTAATGCTAAAAATAATTGAACATCTTCTTATGCAAATATTTGTCCTTTGTTTAGAAGAAACTAAACCTTAGTTTATTATCTTGCATATGTAAGTATCATATTAGGCTAAATAGTTTTTGTTCATTGTAGATACTATTCTTATACAAGATTATAAAAACAGTTTCACTTTTCTGTCTGTCTTTAAAACTAGACTATTTAATAGTATTTTTTTCTCAACAAATTCTATAATTTGAAATAGTAATTTATGTGAGTGTAATGTGAATGTCCAGAAAGATCTCATGGACGGATATTATGATCTTTACAAAATTTTTACGAAAAAAATCCAATTGTTCTGAAATATCAAATCCACCCATTTTAAGAGCTTGATTAACCATCCCTCCAAATTTTTAATTCATCAAACAGGAATTTTTAGTTAGCAAAACAATATTTTCCCCAATTCATACAGTTACTACAAAACCCGTTTCTTAACCCTTACAGATCGGGGGGAGGGGGGCTCCAAGAGCCCCCCCCTCTAGTTTTTTCAATCTCATTTTTTTTGTAGGTAAGATGGAGAGCTGTAACTTCATGACTTTTTAAGTTTAGTAATTATACGTCGGCAAGAGTTGATTTTATTAGGATATCTGGTCTGTGTCGGTCGTGGTGTCCGGTCAAAGTCGGTTGGGTAGAAGAAAAAGAAATAGAAAAAATCTAAATAAATCTTAATTTCTACATTATGACTTTTGTGTATAAGGTAGAAACCTAATTTTTTTTTGGTGAATACTTAGATATCAATTACCTTCTGAGAAAAGTGGTGTTATGACCGTTTGACCGCTCCCTGACCGACTTTATGACCGATTTTTGTCCGGCTTTTACTACAGACATGTATCATAAATATCGTGGCTTCTATTACAGCTAGAGACCTATAATTTTTATTGGTAAATCCTTGAGCAAAAATAAACAGATAAAAATATTATTTTGCTCCGCCAACCGCCGTTTTACCGCTGTAACCGCCTAAAATGGCGGTTTCCATTATTTGCCGTTTTTTTGGCGATGATCAGAAAAGGTAATTTTTTTGTTATGAAAAATAAAAGTTCGTCCTAAAATTTGGTCATCCTAGCTGCAAAATTGGCCGCTCTACAGCTGTTTAAAAATTTAGCGTCTGGCCGCTAAAAAGCGGCTAAGGAGCGGTCTGACTGCTATGACTAGAAAAATAATTTTCTCTAAAAATACACATGAACCATCAGAAAAAAATTTTATGTCTTTATCTGTACCAGGAGCCGAGATAGAGGGGGGGGCTCTTGGAGCCCCCCCCCCTCCGATCTATTATGGTGGGAATTAGGGCCCGATCTGTAAGGGTTAAAAAAAAAACCCAAGTCCGTTGGTAATAGGGGTTTTACCCAGGTTTTAGGGGTTTCATTGGGGTATATCTCTTCCCGAGCCCATGACAATGGCAAAATCAAGCACAAGCAGTGAAAGCAGCAAAGGTACAGAGGGTGGTGTTGTGGATGAAGTCCTATCTGATGATGATGATATTGACAATGAACTTCTAGGGCCAGAAGACCAAGAGAAGTGAAAGATCTATTTCGGTGAAAACACTTGGTTTCTCATTAACATCCACGTATATGCCAGTGTGGAATGGGAGAAATGAAGATGAAATAGAAAGAGCAAGGGAAAATCTGAAAGAACATGCAGAATGGGCAAAGAAGGACGACATACTGATTATTGGGGGAGATTTCAACGCACATATTGGTAGAAACGAGGACCGGGAGGGCATATGTGGCATTTTTGGGATAAGGACAACCAACCATCAAGGACTAGACTTATTGGGATGGCTAGAAGACAACAACTTGTGCTATGTGAATAGCTACTACAACCATAAAAGAAGAGGGACATGGCTCAACAACGCCCTTGGAAGATGGTATGAGCTGGACGGATTCATAATGAAAAACGTACAAAGACATAAACTAGTCAGAAAGGTGCATACAGTGATGGAAGCATCACTGTCGGATCATAAACCAAAGAAGATGAAAATAGAGCTTAAGGACAAACCAAAGATTCCCAGGAGACAGGAGAAGAAGGTTCCAAGAGTGCAATGGGAAAAACTAAGAATAGCTGAACATGCTACAACATACAGACAAAAAGTGGAAGAGAAGCTGGAAAATATGGAGATCAATGAGAGAAGAAGGACTGAAGGACTAGGGTGGGAAGAAATAGCCAGAGTTACTACAGAGGCAGCAGCAGAAACTTGTGGAACAGAAGAAAAAAGAGTAGAGAATCCATGGATGATTGGCAGAGATGAAGAGATTGAGAGAATGAGACAAAGAATTACAAGAGCAGTTCAGAGAAGAAATCAACTGACGTCCGACATAAGAGCAGCAACAACTAGAAGAGAAAAAGAAAGAATAGAATTAGCAAGACAGCCAGTGAGAGAAGAACTTAAAGAAGCCAGAAAGGACTTGAAACAGAAAACAGCTAGATGGGAGAAAGAGTGGTGGGAAGAGATACTAAATGACTGCAGAGATGCTGGAGAGAGAGGAGATCAAGGAACAGTCTATAAACATCTTAAAAAACTAGGCTCAAGAGGTATCACCAGAGCGCCAGAGACTACAAACATCACAACAGAGGAATTTAAAACACATTTCCAAGCTATCTCAAAGGACAGATTCGAAAACAATCCAGAGGATATAGAGGACATAATAAATCTTATTGACGACATCAGTAACACAGAGGAAGCCAGAGAATATGCTGAATTACTAAACACAACACCACCAAGAGAAGAGATACTGAAACAAATGAAAGAGATGAGTGAATCAGCACCAGGAAAAGACGGAGTCAGACTGATATACCTGTTAAATGGAGGACCAGAGCTTATAGATAAACTAGTCACAATGATTCAGGACATGTGGGAGAAGGGACAGGAGGAATGGGACGACTCACTAAAGATTGGACAAGTGATTCCACTGTTCAAGAAGGGTGACAAAAACAACGTCAACAACTACAGAGGAGTATGCTTACTAGCAATGGGATCCAGAATAATCGCCAGAATAGCTGCTAGCAGATTAAGGATATGGGCTGAAGAAATGAAATTGTTAGATGACGACCAGGCAGGATTCAGAAAGAAAAGATCTACAGCGGACGTGACACAGATCATGGTAAGGATTCAGGAGGACACCAGAGACCTGTTCAAGCGAGCAGAGAAGGCAGGAGAAACTATACCTGAAGGTGAGAGACCTGCTGCCAGACTTTTGGACCTCCGGAAAGCTTACCCCAGGGTTAACAAGCCAGCACTCTGGCAAATCCTGAAAAAGTATGGAATTGGAGAGAGATTTTTGAGAATTTTACAAGACCTACATGAGTGTACAGAGTACAGAATCAAGAGCAGATCAGGTGAAAGTGAACCGTGGGTGCCAGAAAGAGGACTAAGGGAAGGGTGCCCCTCTTCACCGCCACTTTTCAACATTTTTCACCAAGCAGTGATGAGACTGGCGGCTAAGTCCAGGAAACGCAAAGCAGAGGAGACAGACATGGACTACGGGTTAAACTTTAAATTTGTACCTGGAAGCTGCTTCCCAGGAACAAGCCGATGGGAAAAACCTAACTCAGAAGCCAAACGTATCAAAATTGATAAAGGACTATTTGCGGATGATACGACGATAGTTGGCAGGAAGAATGAACTACAACAAGGAGTAGATGAAACAAAACGAATAATGGCAAAATTTGAAGAGAGAAACAATGATGACAAAGAAGAACATCTAGACTTCGGAACAGAGGAGAGTGAGAAAATTAGAATGTTGGGAAGTTGGATGGGTGAAAAAAATGACACAAGCCAGAGAATGAAAAGGGGAGGAGCAGCTTGGATGAAAGTGAAAAACAGACTAAAAGGTAGCAAGTTGTCCAAGAGGAGTCAAGCTAAGATTGTGGAAGCATGTGTGGAGAGCACAGTCCTGTTTGACTGCCAAGCAAGAACCTGGCATGGAGGAGAGATCAAGAAGCTACAGAGTATGATGGACAAGAAGTACAGACAGATATGGAGCAGAAGGACAGGCCCCCCCCTAATTCAGATGCAACAGGAGGGTAAAAACATGTTTGATGTAAGGAAAGACCTTGGAGTGAAATCTTTGAGATGGAAGATAGAAAAAAGAGTGCTGGAGAGGATAGGTCATGTTATGAGACTCAAAGATGACAGAACAGTAAAAGCAGTTGTGCTAGGTTGGATGGAAGACCTAGAGACCAGAGAGAAAGTTCCAGGAAAGAAGAGAAAGACTATCTTGTACTGGAAAAACATCTTAAGAGAGGCACAGATTGACTGGACCAATATTGGAACACTAACCAAGGACAGAAAAGGATGGAAAGCCATTGTCAAGGCCAGGATGGACCACCTGGAGAAGTGGGAAAACAGCAGAGGTAAGACATGGACAGATGGTAGAATGGAGAGAAACCCGAGACCAGAAGAACCTGATGAAATGCCAGGTTTTACATGCGAGTTTGAAGGCTGTGAAAAGATCTGCAAGAGCAAAGCTGGACTTATTACACACAGAAGACGACTACATGAAAGATTGGAGAACAAGGTTACATTCAAATGTCAATTATGTAATCAGGAGTTTGAAGCAGAAGGAAATTTGAAAAACCACCAGAAAAGTTGCTCGGGAGAAGCCTCACAGGATCCGAACAGGAGGAGATGTGGAGACTGTGGAAGGGAGACCACAACCAGCAACTTTGCAAGGCACAGGAGAACATGCGGGGGGCAGAACCCCCCACCACCGGGACCAAGACCTCCATCAAGAAGATCCCGATGTGACATCTGTGGGATGATGATCACAGTAGCAAACCTGGCCAGACACAAGACGTTAAAGCACGAGCAGTAGGCAGTGTACTATTGGTACAGAACGCCTCAGAAGAAGAAGAAGAAGATGTGGATCTAAATGCTATTGAGTAATGTCAGTGTGAGTAATGAGTCTATTCATTTGTGAAATACATGCATGGGGTGAATGAAAACTTTTTTATATAAATAATGAAAAATGAAAAATAAACTTATTTTTAAAACAATTTTTGCTTTCTTTTTAAAAACCTAAAACCCCTTGGTTTTTTTAGGTGGATTACAGGGCAAAAAATTTGAAAAGTTTACATGTTTTCTGACAATCTTTTTTAATAGATTTAACTAAATGAAAAAATATTCAGCGAGTATTTTTATTATAAAAACACGTAAGTTCGGATAATTTTTTTTATTGGTTCGTAATTCACTTAAGGACTTTAAACTTCCTTTGAGAATTTTTTTTTCTTTTAATAAAGATAGATGCCTGGTTTCTAAAGAAGGTTCTGATAATCAGCATAGATTATATCTTCGTTGGGCACCACTTAATAGCCAGTTCTTTCATCTAGGATGGGGTAAAAGGGGGTGGATCATTATTTTAGCCTGCTGCGTGTTTCACTTTATTAGAGAACATGAAAATGTGGTGTAAGATCCATATGATAATATATCCATTTATCCATGAACTGGTGACGGACCAGGCGATAAAAATATCACAAATACTATGACCTCTAATATGGTAAGCTTTACAGTTTTTCTACGGATCAAGTCGAATATATTTGGTCTATCCGACCGTCCGTATGTATAGTATATATTCCAGAACATAAAAGTAATTTATAAGCTTGAAAGAAATTGTCATTATCATAGCATTTTTAATAGAAGTTTAAATTTATTGCCCTTGATTTGTTAGCCTGCGGTGCAAAAAGCTTTTAATATCCGCAGAAAACTGTTTATATTACGATGCGATAAAAAAAATTCTTTTTAGGCTTGTTGCATTGTTTATTATATGTGAACAATAGTTGTTTATGTAGAAATATTATTCCATATTCTTTTTTAATTTAAAGACTTGGTACCAGGTAGTCCATTTAAGAATTACAAAAAAACTAACCACTAGAATAAAATGTACTGTACAAAATTGGCCTGTAACTGATATGGTATTTTTGACTTGATTTTTTATGTGCAAAAGTGAACATTTTTCCATTTCTTTTCCTCAATGTGATTTTCCTTTTCACAGATGAAATCTAATCTTTTACATATTGCACAAAAAAAGGATAATTACTTTTAATAGGAGCGAAGCCGTTTGAAATTGTAAATTAAACATTAAGCAAACAATAGGAGATCATGAAAAAGAAAAAAGAAATAAAAAGAGAAATCTTTAAATCTGTTTTACCATCATAATCCGGTTCACATTATATAAGTTATTATCGCATTCTATGGGTTTTTTTATTATCATTTACTTATATCGAAAGTGCCAAACATTGTACCCCAACTTATTCATTTAATAAAAAACGAAGCGTGATATCAATAAGTGATTCACTAAGCAGAGTGTAGCTATCAGCTCACTTTGATTAAGGAATCCCGCACAATTTTTTCCTTTTAAAAAATGTTTATAAGTTAAAGGGATTGATAATTAAGGGAAAGGGAAAGGTAACGTAAAGAGGAGTGCATTGGCATTGATGGGAAAGTGAAGGAGAGAAGATAATCTGCAATTATATCTAAAATCAGATAATCTCAGCATTACCGACAGAAGGAAAGACATACAGACATAGACAAATGAAAATTATCTTTCATATAAAAAACTATGTAAAGATTGTAACAAAATCACCTGTAAAATGAATCAAATTTACTGAAATGAATTTAATATTTCTTGGAACTTACAACAGATAATCATTTACTCTGTTAAAGTAAAACTTGTGGCTGGCTAGAATAACGATCCCCACATCCAGCCCCTTTACCTCATCCCCTCCCCTTTTACTGGATTAACGAACTGGCCTATAAGTGATGTCCATGTTAGCAACTTAAATTGACAACTTTTCCACTGTCATAATGATCACGTATGTATATTCTATACCCATGTATACTTCATTTTTTTTGGGGGGGATGGGATAGACAATTAATTAATCCCAAAAAGAAATGTAACTATAATAACTTTTATAGAAAAGCTTCACAGAAACTATACATTAAATTTTATGTTCACTTAATAAAATAAATTGCAAAGAAGTTGTACATTCTAACATTAAGAGAATCATTATATCTACCTTAATTAGAATTAGCAAATATTTGTTTTTTATGTCAAGCTTTAATAAGATTTTAGTAGCTTGTCTACTCTATAATTATGGAAATTTTATGCTTCTTTTCTGATTATATTGATTAACGTACCTCTATGTTTTTTTTCTTTCCCAGGGCTGCATTATTTGGGCCAGGTTTAGACTTCAAGCTGATTTTAAAATTGTAAAAGATTGCTTTCCCTAAGACTCACAGGCAGCTGACGCGCGGCAGCTAAGTCCAGATGTGGAATCTAAAAAAAAAAATTAGGCTCGCTGATTAGGCAAAATTATTTCAGGAAAAATCCTCCAAAATCGCATAAAAAATCTACAAAAATGAAATAAAACCATAAAAGGGCTATTAACAAAAGATTTTGTTTAATTTTTGTAGATTTTAAATCTGATTTTGGAGGATTTTTCACAAAAATAATTTTGCCTCACCAGCGAGTAGCGAGCCTATTTAAAAAAAATCCACCTCTGTTTTTTTCTCTTTGCCTTTTTTCCTTAGCTCTTTTATCATGTTGTTTTTCAACTGTTAAAATCTTAAAAAGTCTCATTCTTTTTTATCTGATATTTTACAATGATACTTTATTCATACCCCTTTACTTTATACATCAAAATATAAAAATAAAACCTCGAGAATAAAACAAATTGACTGAAGGCTACATAAATCCCCTTTTAACAATGGGCTTAGACACAACTTTTAACAAATATTTTTTCCTTCTTTAGTTTTACTAAGTTATATCAAAATGATTTTTTTGTGTTTATGTTGTTTTTTTGCGGAATTTTTTCTTATCAAATCATTTGATTTTTATAATAATGATTTCTAGGACAACAAGGTACAATGAGCTATAAGCGAACCATTTCATGTATGTCTTTAAATTGTATCTTCTATTTTCAAATTTTGTTAAGACTTATAACTGGATATGCAGCTTTAAGTTCTGACTTTCTACAAGTGTTAATATTCGTTTGTCCTACCGTCTAGTTAAGGGGTAGTTTGAGTATCATTATTGGGGATGTACATGAATTTATCGACCATTGTCTTATCCCTTTATATCCCTGATAGTATAGTAGAGTGACATAATAATTTGGTAAAGCCTACTTGTGTGTGTGTGTATGTGTGTGTACTTAGTCAAAATTTGACATGATGTATAATGTTTACCTACAACTCAAGGTTTCTGGAATATAAACAGGGCTCGGCAGCTGCGCATCAGCAGCATGTAAGTCTCAGGTAAATTAACCTTTTAGAAATCAGCTGGAAGTTTAAACCTGACCAAAATTTGGCAATCCCTAATTAAAAAAAAAACCATACAAACGTGTTAAAATTTGAGACCTAGTTGAGACTAGGCGCTTCTGCCGAGCCCTGAATATAAATGATAAATTCAAGTGCTAACTAGAGAAATTTGGTTTATTACTACCTCCTTCGACTTTTTAAAGGACGCCTGCAAGAAATACCACGCTTTAACTGCTGAAAGACTTCCACAAGAAGACCCAATATCCCAAATTTAAAGCCTTCAGCTTCAATAACAAAAAAGTTCTAGGCATTTCAAAATAGCATTTTATGTACAATGAAATTTTTGAAAGATTTCCAATGCTCATAAAAGAAAAAACAATATTAAATTACGTCGTCTAGACACAAAATCATAACCTTATCTTTGTCAGAAACTTAGATTGCCGGTAACTGATAACATTTTACAATAAAAACACCACATTTATAGTCAAAATCTATAAAAAAAAATCGATTTAAATTGCATTTTTAAACGAAAATCATAGCGGAAACAAAGGGGGAAACTAATACAAGCTCAGCTGTGATTGGTTGTTAAGCTGATTCAGCCTTCTGATTGGCTACAGTACACTCGGTATAACGCAAGTTAAACTTAATTTTTTTTAATGATTTTGACTATAAAAATGGGTATTTTTATTGTAAAAATATAATTAGTTACTGGAAACCTAAATTTATGACAAAAATAAGCTTATAATTTTGTTTCTAGGCCACGTAGTTTAATTTCAAAGTTTTCAACATGAGCATTACAATTCTTTCAAAATTTTCATTGTACATAAAATGTCATTTTAAAATGTCTAGAACTTTTTTTGTTATAGAAGCTGAAGGCTTCAAATTTTGGGTATTTTAGGTATGCGATAATTTAAGTATATTAGGTTACGTAACATATTACAGACCTGTTGCGCCTGTTTTTGGGCCAAGGCATTCCCCCTTAATGTCGCCTACCTAACATAGCATCAGAAGCTACCATTTTTAACGACTTTAGTTATGCTGCCGTGTAGGGTAGAAATTCGAACCTATCACCTCCCTGACGTCGGGCGGGTGCGCTACGTGTTGAGCAACGGTCGCAGAGTTTTTAATTCTAATTTTCTCACAGAAAGTCATCATTCTATATTTATTAAATTCTTCAAAAACATTTCAAATTAACTAAGCAAATGCGTTGTATAAAATAGGTAAACTTTCCTTCTTTAAAATATTATTATAGATTAATCAATAATTGTATACTGGCAACTAAAAAATTAATGCATTAAAAGACTTGTTTTATTTTCTTTCGTGTTACATATTCTTGGGGATGGTTTATGTCAGTTTTATGTCATATATTATCTTATCACTTACCAATCAGAAGCAATATATGAAATGATCATATTGATTATTTCTTTTACATCAGTGAAAAAATAATATACATAGGTATACAATACATATATCTTTTTTCATTTGGGGGGGGGGGGGGGTGGATTTGAGACTTTTTTTGCTCTATGGCTTGGGGTTCTTGAGCTACACCAACACCAACAACCTATTACTTATACAAAGCTTTTCTGAAACTTTGGGAAATTTTGGCGTTATCGAGATTTAGATATAACTTATTACTATGCATTAGGGAAAGCATTAAGATTTCTACTCGAACTCAGTAATACTTATCCGTCCTTGCTTGTAATCTTTTATGACTTTACTACTTACATTAATAATTGTCCTTGTTCTTAACTTACACAATCATAACTTTTTATACCCAGAAACAAGCCTGTGGTCTGGAGGCAAACATTTATTTGAAAATTTGTACAGCACTGTTCTTATTTTATAAAGTAGTAAGTTTTTTTTTTGTCTGAAGCTTACGATCTTTATAACTACTGAACCGATTGGGTTTTATATTTTAGGTAAGCTTTAAAAAGACCCAGTGATAGTTTTAAGCTAGATTTTCAGATTTAAGGATGATTTAAAGCTATTTTTCTAGCCCATAGATGCAAGGGGCGTAGCCCTCTATTAAGTTATTATTCTAAAATCCATGAATGTTTACAAATCCTTGAAATAAGAAAATAAACAAAGGTGGACAAAGTGAACTATAGAGAAGATGTTCAGTTTAGTGATCAAAGGTAAAATATTTTCATTTTGAAAATCGTGAAATCTTTCCGTTATTTAATACATATTTTTGTAGCACAACTGACAGACTAACAGACCAATCAAATTGTATACTGGATGCTCATTGGTAAAGAAAATCTTCCCAAAAAATGTATCCATCTCTCTTGAATAGCAGCAGAGAAAAAGGTGGTAAAGTTCATAATAGAAGACAAGGGAAGAATATTGATGTCATACAAATATTGAAAATAATTTATGATGTCCAAGTCTGTAGTTGAAAGCTGAAGACTGGGCTTCTGGACTGATTAATGGACTAGAAAACCATTTACTAACAGATACAAAATAATAAACACATCATACATTAGAATTAGATAGTATTAGGGAATGCTTTATAAATATTGGTTTTACTACCAACCAAAGTTGCAATTATATCGACTTAACACTGGTATTTGTTAAAAGTATAACATCAATCAATAACATTAAATCGCCTCTATGGAAATATATTTGAACCGCACTAAAGTCATCCTAAACATATGCTTATATGGTAAGCCGAACGTTTCAGCTCACAGGGTTGCGAGTTCGAGTTCAACGAGCCTTAGCCTTGAATTATTCTACCAAAACAAACTAGCAGGATTTAGTCATACAGAAATTATATATTTAACTGAATAATATTTACAATGAATGTTTACTATATATATACAACAGATTATAACAATGGTTAGGTTTGAAGGGGGTGTGGTACGCAAGGGCTTAGCTCCCGGCGGTAGACAGGCTGTGGGGGCAGCTGTGGTAAAAGGGGAGGCAGCGCCTCCCGATTGTATAATCGCGTGAGGGGCGCGTGATAGCTGCGTGTTTGAGTCCCTCCCCACATTTAGGCAGGCCAGTTTGACCGCTGGATAGCGGGGTCAACATCGGTCATGAGATAAATGGTGATATAATAAGATTAGTGCAGAGGGTTTGTTATGATAAGTCACAGCGTAGCAATTCTGTAAACTGCCTGTCCGTCTGGTTGTCGTATTACCACAACCTCCCCTTCAAGGGTTGCGGGGCTCTCGAGCCACCAGGCCTTGAACCTGGGGATACGACAACCTATGTCTGCGCAGGACAGGCTCTTCCTGGGGCACAGCTCGATGGAGGACAGCTCGGGCTACACAGGCTCCACGGGACACTCATTGCTCTGTCTGGCTGTGGTTGGATATCAGCATTGTCAACTCCTGGTTGGCTTCCAGGCGTGGGTTGGCGACGGCCAAGCCCCGTCGCTGGAAATTTTGCCTCGTCTGCAGGACTAACTCTGCCTCAGCGGGTAGCTGGACACGGAGGCCTAGGCTAACTCTGGTGGTTCCCAAGGGGGGAATGACGATGGAGGAAGGCGCATAAAATTCCATGGGGGCGCCTGCTTGATCCAGGTTGCTTGGCCTCCTAGCTCCTACCCGGATAGGGATGGCTGTCATCAACAGGGGGCACATGGCTTCAGCTTCGTCCTCTGGGGCGGCCTCTTCCATGGCAGTGGCCGCTTCTCCTCCTACAGGCTCGCTGCTGGCTGGCAGGTTCTCCATATCTGTATCAGGATTCCAGATGGCATCTCTGGGTGGCTCTGGAGCTGGCGGCGGCGGCGGTGGTTCGTTGGGTTGCTCCTGCAGGTTCTCTTCTACTGGGTCACGATCCTGGCCGCTAGGCTGTGGGGCGGCTGCGGTCGGCTGGTACACTGGGAACTGTCCTGGGTCACTAGCTGGGGGCGCCGCAGCTCCAACCGGCAGCTCGGTGGCATCCTCGTCGCCGTCCAGGTCGCCTTGAATGTCTGTTGGAATCTGGTGGGCAGTCACATCTCCAGTGTATTTGCGCAGTCGGCCTACATGCGCGGTAACTTCCGAGATCCTGGCGATTGGAGAGGCAGGTTTGATGACATAATGGACGTCTGTAGCTTGCCTCACTACCTTCCAGGGGCCAGTCCACCTCTTGGTAATCTTGGCTGCCTTCCCTGGCACTAGGAGGGGGGCCAGGTACCAGACCAAGTCTCCAACCTCGTACTTGGCCGTGCCTTCGTAGGCTGCCGCGCTCCTCCGGATGGCTCCCTCCTCTTTCTGCTGGAGGGCCTCATACACTGCATGGTAGCGTTGCAGGAGAGCTTGGACGTTGGCTGGAACCGAGGCATATTCTGTGTCTGGCAGCCGGAGCACCATGTCCACCGGAAGTTTGGCCTCTCTCCCAAAGTAGGCCAGGAACGGGGTCACGCCGGTGGATCTGCAGGCCTTGGTGTTGTAGGCGAAGGCAATGGCAGGCAAGTGTGGCTCCCAGTTGTTGTCATCTCTGTCTAAGAACAGACGCATGCCTGTATTGAGCGTCCTATGGAACCTTTCCACTCGGTTGGACTGCGGGTTGTAGGGTGGTGGATGTGTCAGGCCAATCTCAAGCTTGGAGGCCAGCTCCTGGAATACCTGGCCGGTGAACTCCATCCCATTGTCGGAGTGGATCTTCAGGGGGCATCCGAACGTGGCCAGGTGGCGGTGCAGCAGGGCTTCAGCCACCGTGAGGGTTCGCTTGTTGGGGATGGCGTAGAGGCTGACAAACCGGCTGAACCCATCTTGACAGGTGAGGATATAGCGGTTCCCGGCTGGGGTCTCTGGCAGTGGCCCCACCAGGTCAATAAACAGGACTTGCTGTGGATACCCCTGGCGGGAGGGCACATGTATCCCTTGCTTCAACCTTTCCTTGGTAACCTTCTGGACACACTCAGGGCAAGTCTGAACCATCAGGCGGACGTCACAGGCCAGGTTGGGCCACCAGAAGTGCATGGCCACACGGGCGATAGTCGCGTCCATTCCAAAGTGCCCAGCCATGGGGGTCCCATGGGCTAGAAAGAACGCGTCCTGCTGGAGGGCCGAAGGCAGCAGGTATCTTGTTCTTTCCCCTGTCAGGGTCTGGTCAGTGGTGGTGAGGCAGCCATGCTCGTCAAGTCCCAGGGCTGGGAAGCGGCTAGCGTACTGCTGCTCGTCTTGTTCCTTGCCGCGCAGCTCAGCCTTAGTTGGGGCTCTGCCATCAGCCACCCACTGGCGGACACGGAGCAGGAGAGGGTCCTGTGTCTGGGCTTCTAATACCCTAGCTGGGTCCAGTCGTGCGGCAGGGGGCCGGCTAGCTGCGGACTCCCCTAGCTGGCAAAGGTTGTGGATATACTCAGCCTGCTCTGCTAATTCTTCGGCGCTAGCCGTCGGCATGTTGGCGTCCTCCCGGCGGCTGAGGGCGTCGGCGTTGGTGTTCTGGGTGCCAGGACGGTGGCAGACAGTGAAATCTAGGGCCGCTAGCTCCTCCTGCCAGCGGGCCACCATCCCTGTGGATGTGTTCAGCGACTTCATCTGCAGCAAGGCTGAGGAATCAGTGTTGATCTGGAAGCTGCGGTAGGACAAGATGCCGTGAAATTTCCGGATCCCATACATAATGGCGGCCATCTCTCCCTTCCAGGACGGGTAGCGAGTCTCGGGGTCGGTTGTCTTGCGCCCCACGGCGGCAATCAGCCTCTCCTTGCCGTCCTGGCATTGACTCAGAATGGCAGAGATGGCGCGGCTGCTGAAGTCTGTGGTGAGCTGGAATACCGCCGGCAAGTCAAACCTTGGCGGCGCTCGGATGGGGGCTTGACGGAACTTGTCCTTGAGCTGTAGCAGCTGGGCTTCCATCTCAGGCGTCCAGGCTAGGGTCTTGGCCGTCTTCTGCCGATTCATCTCGTAGGTGAGGTCAGCATACTCTGGGATGAACAGGCGGTAGTATCCAAAGAACCCCAGAAGCGCCAGCAAATCCTTGGGGGTGCTGGGGGCCGGCCAGTCCAGGATACGGTCAATATAATCCTCTTGCATGGCTATCCCCTCACGGCTGAGGGTGTGGCCCAGATAATCCACCTTGGCTCGGAACAGCTTGGTCTTAGCTGGCTTGAGGCGGATTCCTCCCCTGCGGTGGGCTTCCAAGACCTCCCGGAGCCTAGCCAGATGGGCCCAGGTATCCTGGTGGAAGGTCAGGACGTCGTCAAGGTATGACTGGAGGTTGGCTGTGCCTAGTGGATTTAGGACCCCGGCAATAAATCTGGAATAGACAGACGGTGCCGTAGCCAGGCCAAAGGGCATCCTTTTCCATTGATACAAGCCCCTGGGGGTGGTGAAGGCGGTGCAGGGCCGGCTGTCCTCAGACACACGGATGGTGTAGTACGCGGCCACCGCGTCTAGGGCACTGTAGACGCGGTGTCCTCCAGCTCGTTCTACCAACTGCTGGATCCTGGGCAGAGGGTAGCTATCCAGTTCCAGGCACTTGTTGAGGGCTCTGTAGTCGACGGCCCAGCGGGTGCTCCCGTCCTTCTTCTTGATGGGCACCAGGGGGCTGCTCCAGGCGGAGTCTGACGGCTCTATGACTCCCTCTTGTAGCCAGGTGTCCAGTTGTTTCTCCAGCTCAGCCTCCTGCCGCGGGTTCAGATCCCTAAATCTCTGGCGGATCGGCTGGGTCCCAGGCTTGAGGCGCAGCTGCAGCTCGACTACATCCGTGCAGCCGGGGGTAGAGTTGGAGAAGACGTCCCTGTATTCTGATAACAGGGTCCAAACCTCCTTTTTGAGCAAGGGGTCCTTGCGCAGGAACTCGTTGTCTTCCATCTCAAGGGCCTCCCACAACTCCTGCATATCTGGGGGCTCAACAGGCTCTTGGAACGAGTGGAGACGCGAGGGAGGCTTGTCAGAAACCTCTAAAATGTCAGGCTTGACTAGCTCCCCAGCCACTGGGAGGCCAGCGTCCAGCAGGAGGGGCGTCTCCCCTTCATTTACCACCAGTACTCGAAACACACTGGCGGAGCCAGGCCTGTGGGCATACAGGCCTTCGGGGATGACAAGATCCTCCCCAAACCTCTGTTCTGGGGCAGCTAGTTGGATGGCATCCTTGGTGCGGTGTCCTACTAATTCAACAGGGACAGCCATGACACCGCGGCCAGGCAAGACCACCCGCTTGGCCGTGCGGAGTTGGGGTGGCTGGCCGTCAGTTGGAGTGACAGCGCTTAGCCTATACGTGGCTGGTGCGGGGTCAGCTTCGGCTCCGGGACCCACCGGCCGCGACTTGACGGGCTCGGCATCGGGAGGGGCTGACGTGTCGGAGCCAGGTGTGGCTCCGAGGGCGTCCGGCCACGATTTGACGGGCTCGGTTTCTAGGAGAGGCCGGGGCGCTGGGACCAGCCTGGGCTCCGTGGGCGTCCGGCCGCGACTTGACAGGCTCGGCGCTAGGAGAGGCTGAGGCAGCGGAGCCATGCGTGGCTCCGGAGGCGGCCGGCCACGACTTGACGGGCACGGCGCCGGGAGAGGCTGATTCCTGGGAGTTGAGTGTGGCTCCGGGTGCATCAGACCGCGACTTGACGGGTCTGGACTCGGACTTGGCTGGCTGACTGGCTGGGGGTCCCAGGTAGAGGGGGCCAGGTGGACACGGCTGGCCGTTGATAAAGGTGTCGGCGGAGAAGATTGGTTCTGGAGGGCTGGCAATCTCAGGGAACGTGGTTGGCAGGTTCTCCAGCGGCACCTTGGGCACTGGGGGCAACCCCATGGCTAGCAGGTTGGTCCCCCTATGGGCGTTGAGTGCAGTGTCCACCCAGTGCGTGCCTTTCTCGACCACACGCGGCTGCTCTGGCAGTGGGCCTGGCAGAGGCCCCTTGTAACTCAGCTCTCTCTCGGCTGTCTCCCGGTCAATGGGGACGCCACGGAGTGGGATAAACTCCCCACGCACCCACAAGCAAGGTGGTTGCATGTCGAAACAGAGCCTAGTTCCGAACTCCTTGAGAAAATACCCTCCTAGGTTCAGAGGGTGGGAGAGATTCCGAACCACAGTCACGTGGTACAGATGGAGTATAAGGGTGTGTGAGACTGCCATATATAATTCTTTCAATTTTCCTATTACCTGGAGGGGCTGGCCTTCCTCGTTAGCAGTCAGGATTTGGGTGTTGTCCGGAATCAACATGCGTTGCACGCCCATTGCGTGCATGAGGTGTTCAGAAATTACAGCAGACCCTGGTACACGGTTGCCAGAATCGATCATGGCATCAACCTGTACATGCTGGGCAGGGTCAGGAGTAGGAAACCTCACCCTGATATGGCAGGGGAAGTGGAGGTCCTGCCCTTGAGACAAGGGGGCCTCCCGTTCGGCTGGGGTTGGCAGAAACTTCGGTGGTGGCCGAACCGCAGCTATGGTGGTATCGCTTACCATGGTGGCTTAGACTGTAGCTTCGAATCACTAGAGCTTATTAATTATCACTGGGTCAACAATTTTATATTTCTTTTTATCACTTGGTTGACATTTGTACACACTTATGTGTTGTTATCACTAGGAGCTCTAGGTGTGATTCTGGAAGCACTGGTAGCAGGGAATGTCCGTCCTGCAAGGTTCAGAGGGGTGACGGCGGTAGGGAATGTCCCGTCCTACAGTGCCGCTGGTTCGAATCCCGAAAATGGCGGCAGGGAATGGCCCGTCCTACAGTGCCTCGGGTTCGAATCCTGGAAGGCAGCGGCAGGGAATGTCCCGTCCTGCCGTGCCTGTGGCTCAAAATCTGCTATCCGTCGCAGTGGTAGGGCTTACTTGTGTGCTGAAGCTTCGCAGCCACACATTGCCTTCTCAAGGAGACCAGCACCCAGCTGTCTGTCTCGTAGGTTTGGCCTGGGTGTCCTGGGGCTTGTCCCAGCTACACTTGCCAATTTAGACTCAGTTCTGTAGCCGTCTGAGCTAAATTATCCGATTACCGTGGCTGCGCACCTAGCGCTACTCCTACACGGTATGGAAAAAGCGTCTTAACTGGCGCTTTTAGCAGGCTAAATCTGCTTGCCGTAGGCCAGAGGCCCACATATTGCGTTCAAAATGATGGAAATTCGACCTAAAAAGGCCGTCTCACGGGTCAGTTGGCTTCTCAGTTGGCGGCTGATTGTCCCCTTACTTGCCAAAGGGTCCAATCAGAGGTAGAATAGGCTAATTTCTGTAAGGCTCGATTGAAACACGCTGACACCAAGTTATGGTAAGCCGAACGTTTCAGCTCACAGGGTTGCGAGTTCGAGTTCAACGAGCCTTAGCCTTGAATTATTCTACCAAAACAAACTAGCAGGATTTAGTCATACAGAAATTATATATTTAACTGAATAATATTTACAATGAATGTTTACTATATATATACAACAGATTATAACAATGGTTAGGTTTGAAGGGGGTGTGGGACGCAAGGGCTTAGCTCCCGGCGGTAGACAGGCTGTGGGGGCAGCTGTGGTAAAAGGGGAGGCAGCGCCTCCCGGTTGTATAATCGCGTGAGGGGCGCGTGATAGCTGCGTGTTTGAGTCCCTCCCCACATTTAGGCAGGCCAGTTTGACCGCTGGATAGCGGGGTCAACATCGGTCATGAGATAAAAGGTGATATAATAAGATTAGTGCAGAGGGTTTGTTATGATAAGTCACAGCGTAGCAATTCTGTAAACTGCCTGTCCGTCTGGTTGTCGTATTACCACACTTACAAAATTAAGAAAATCTCAGTGTTGGAAAAGCTTTAATGATGACAACAATTCTTATTTGTAAAAAAACCTAACTTTTATTAATTATCTAAAAAGTGAAAAATTTTAATTAAGAAAAACTAACTTCAAGCATATCTAATTAAGAAGCTTTACAAACTGGCCTAAAATATGTATTGTGCGACGTCATAAAGATTGAGGGATGAGAGAAGAAGTGTTAAAGGAAATCCCTTAAAAAGAGATTGATCTTTTGACGTCATATGGCTTATTTTTTAGGACACTTTGGTGAGCATCCTAAAAAAGGAAAAAGTATTTTAGCAACTCCAATTTAGCTCTATTACAAGACCAAAATATGTAGAAGGAAGATGTGTTGTGTACAGTTTCATATCTAATATTCATTATTGACAGACATTTACATTCATACATTTGGTTAACAAATGTTATTTGGAATGGCAATAACAGCTACACTATGATTAGGATCTGTTATTCTTAATGCACTCCTAAATTATATTTATATTGTATAAGCTATTCTCATATATTGATCGAAGTTTGCATGATAACTAAAATAATTTTACTTAGGTATAAGTTTGTTTAAATTTTACTTTATTTATAACCCCTGACGTATAAAGTATTATGTATATATACGCCTGTATTGAACTAGATGAAACCCAAATTGCAGGTAGAAGTGCATCTCATAAAAGGAGCAGAAGTACAGGGCAACTACACAACTGCAAGGTTTCAAACTATCATAATTTTTTGAGGCTCTTTATACTTATAGTGACTATACAAAAGGGGATAAATTTAAAATTGTTTGGCCTAAGTATCCTTAATGACGTTAGAATAGTCCATTAATCTAATATGACATCATTGGGTAAACTTTGCCCAATAGTTTGATAATTTATCCCCTATTTTTATAAGCAGTATAAAGTGTTTTGATTAGTTCCTTAGCAGGTTTGCGCATTTTAAGCCAATTGGCCTCTAGACTTCCCTTGCCCACATTGTTTTATTGGTGAGAAGTTCTTAACCATGGAGACCTTCTGCAGATATGATTATTATGACTGATGTATTCATGATTTTCATAGAAAATTGAGAATAAAGCTGATATCAAACCAGAATATAAATACAAAACATTTCCTTTTATGATATTTTGTCAGAAGTTGTAAACAAATATATTTGAAACATTATAAATTCATTGTAATCTATCATAAAACTTGAAAGTTTCAAACTTGAATCATATATCTTGAAAGTTTGGAAATGCTATCATAGATGATTATAAATTACATATTTCATATATTAATGTCTGCAATTAAAGTTCTTCATGAGCGACCTTTCTGCCCTTCTTTTAATAATACATATAATTTCCTTAAAAGATCCTTTCTGCCTTGCAGACTTTTAATAATAGAATTTTATTTTGCACCAACCATACTAATCTAACACATTTTAATGTAGATATTAAAGGTTTGTAAGCTTTAGCATAGGTTATCTGTTTAAAAACATAAAATATTGACTTAAAAATATATTGTTTTTGTTTTTCTTAAAAACTGAAATTGTTTTACCTTTATTAAAAAATGTACATAAATAAAATACATTATTACGCTTTTTATGAAATATTTCTACATAAAAAATATGTTAATTAATTATTTAATGAACATTCATATTTGTGTGTTTAGTGGGTAATTAACTCTAATTACTATTTTCTATCGAAATAAACAAGTTTATTACAATGTTTGTGCAGCCCTACAGTCGTAGTCAGCCATAAAGTCTAAGTAAGCTGTAGCAATGGATGTAGAATATACTTGGATATTATGACAGGGGGAAATTGAGGGGAATCTTATTTTAACCCGCTGTGAGTTTCACTTTATCAGAGAAAATGAAAAACTGGTGTAAGATCCAAATTATAATATATCCATCCATTGCCGTAGCCTTATATTTTTATTTAACAGCAAAACTGCACTCCAGGCTAAGATTGAAGAATGATTCAAATAATTAGGAAAGTAAGTTAATTGAAATAAAGGAAATTAAAGGTTTATATAAAATTATTAGGCAGCATACAGAAATCATTCATCAAGTAAACTTATATATATTTTTTGCATGCTTCAAATTTCAAGACAAAAAATTTAAATATTGGGACTACACTAATATCAGCGTTAGTTTTATTAGCAAACGTATTTTGGGCAAATATGATCTTTTGAGTTTTATTAAATTTTTGGTGTTTAATGTTTAAAATATAATTAATTAGTTTTCAAATCGACAAATAAACTAACTTATTGGGCCATTTGTATTTTACTCTTAGGCTTCTAAACATATACATTCATTATTCTAGCAATTGAACCTTAATAAAATCGTCTAATTGTAGTTGCCCCCTTAAGATACTTGCAACATGATATTGCAAGTGAAATCCTAAAATCTAATTCAAATTCTTCACTTAAATTTAAGACTATCAATCAGAGTATGGCTCTAAACAGAAAAAAAACAGTTATTGCATTTTTTTTCAAGAGATGGTACTTTTTAAGTCAAATTAATTTGTATTCAATGTTTAAGATGTTTCACATCAAATTAATACGCCTTTGCCAACACTTAATAGTTTCGCTTGTTGCTTTGCCCCTGGCCTCTAGGGGAGAGGGGATGGGAAAAAAGCTTGCACAACCCCAAGACATTTAGAAAGCTTCTCTTATACAATAAATTCGTAACAGCATATTCCGAGATCTTTAGCTTCAGAGATAAACATTACTACTTAAATTATAGACTGGCGGGCACTTGATATTGAAAAAATGGGGAAAGGAAATAATTTGTTTAGGGGCGGTTTCTCTTGAGATGTTGGAGATACCCTCCCCAAAATTAGTTATAAACCTTCTTTGGACCTATAAGAAGCTTCTCTGTAAATGAGAACTATATCGGTTCAGCAGTTAACGAGATCTTTCGCTACAGACAAAAGTTTACTACTCTATATAATAGGATAGCAAAGTTGAAATCTTTGAATGTTCTAAGGAATTTCATTTCAATCTCTTTTCTTGTATATGAAAATGATTTTATTTTCAAACCAGCTATGTTTATATCGTCCTTGTTAGCCAAATATTAAACGCTATAAAAGTTTTAATAGCAATGATAAATATTTCTTCTCCATTTGAAATGTGCAAAAATATTAATATCAAAGGCAAACACAATATATGCGAAGTGTGAATGCAAAAAAAAAATCAAACAAAAAAAGTTTTATCATTTTTTTTCTCCGCTTGAGCTGGCATCTTATGTGTAAAGTTCGGGTAGAAAAGGTTATTCTCTTGTTTTTGGCGTCAAATTGTTCTCCCCTTATGCCTATCTAACCATTCTCTACTTCTCTCTCTCTCTCTCTCTCTCTCTCTCTCTCTCTCTCTCTCTCTCTCTCTCTTTCTCTCTTTCTCTGACACTCATATATTCTCTTTCTCTCTTAGTTTTGTCTCTAGTGAAGTAAAGTGAACGCTCCGTTTAATAAATTTGCCAGTAATTCTGAGATTGAGCTGGTGGGAGGAGACTACTTTGTGCTTTTTGTTCGTCTCATTTTTTTTGGTTATAATAGTATGTTTGGAAAATTATAGTTTTATTTCATATGTTCAAATTATTTTTTGGTGTTTCTTTGAGTTGGGAAATTTGGATATAGTAAAAACATTTGTTCTCCTTAAAAATTCATATTTGAAATGCGTTTTTCCTTTTAATAGCAGAGATATTTTACTTGATGTTATTTTTATCGGTGAAAATATATTTGAATTTGTTAGCATCTCTTAAAAATAATAAGATTGGTTATGTTAAGTATTTTAGGTTAAGTAAGGTTAGTACACTAGGATACCACAAGGTTTAGGCCGATCACAAGGGGCTTGGATGCAGGTTATTGATGCAAATCCTTCATGCTGTAGCCATTTTCAACTTTTGTTCATAATTTGTTTATTTAGAAACACTTTGACTTAAGAATAACATTTAAAATTTGTATATTTTTTTTCTAAATATTCTTTTATGGAATTAAAATCACATAAATGTGTTTAGAAATCTAATACAAATAGGGTACAAATACACTAGTAATTTAGTACCTTTGTTGAGTTTTGATTAGTTGCTTATAACTATTAATATTTGAACTTTTCAACAAGTAAATTAATCTACAAGAGGTAATTTTGTTTATCATCTATTGTCTTATCCCTGAATACAAAGCTAATACACATACAATTCTTAATAGGTTTTTTTAGTGAAAAACTAATTTGATATTAATAAAACTATAGAAAATCAAGGCAAAAAGATTTGTCTGTCTACCTGTCATCTATTTAATTTTATCCATCAGTGATTTCCAATAAAAATGAGATTATAATTCTCACATAATCAATCATCTTAACAGTGTACACTTTTATAATCAAACGTTATGCTTTTTTTAATAGCAAAACTACTCTACAAACCAAAAAATTCAAAACATTCAAATACATAAAATAGCCTAAAATCATGCTGGGACCTACGTTAAGATCTCATGATTAAATTAGACTACTCCTAAAGCCTAAAGGACAAAAAAATGTCTAGCTAATAGTATCTGTTTAGTCATCCTTATATATTAAGTAATAGATATTTTTGTCTGAAGCTTAAGATTAAAAAAAACTACTAAACTGATTGAGTTCTCCTTTTTAGGGAAGCTTCACATAGGTCTCGGGATGGTTATAGGCTTTTCATTTAATCCTTTGGATTGATTTAGGCTATTTTTCTGCCCCCTACATATCCCTTTGAATACAGAGCCATTACTACAGTGCTTTTTTTTGACTGAATTATCCATGTCTAAAAAGTGCAGGCTGTATTTTAGTTTCCATTTTACATTAAAAGTTTCACTTACATATTTCTGGTGGAAATAAATTACTTTCCACGGGAACCGAAATGCTGTTTTAAATTGCTTTTCAGGTGCGTGGCTACTCCGTAACACAGTTCCCTTTCCTCCTAAAAACATAGAAAATTTTTTTAAGTTTTATTAAGCTGATTTGTTTTTTTCTTCATTAATTTAGTTTGTAATTGCTATATAATTGTAATTTTAATTACAACGTTAAAAAGGGCCAATTAGAATGTTTGTAATATGTCAGCGATGAATACTTTTAAATGGTCGACATAAACCAGTTGAGATTGATATATCAATTCATTTCAACCTGTTTGTTTCAAAAGAATTCGATTATTTAGGGTATTGATCTGTTAATTGTTGAACATTTGAGTAAATATACTTTGGTTGTGTGTTTAACTATGTATGTAATTGCACAAGTAGTAAAAACAAAACAAGTTGAAAATCAGGAATAGGAGATATTTTATATCAGGATGTAAAGAAAAAGTTAAAAGTTTCTTTTATAGGTTGATGAATATAAAAAAAAATAAAACTAAATTTTTCTCATTACTTCAAGTACCCCTACTACATGAGACAATTTATTAAAAAAAATATTGCAACAGAAAATTCAAATTATTAAATTATAACATTTTTTAGCAAAGACTGATTTTTAAAACTTGCTTTATCCCTCCTTTCCGTGATTAATAATTAGCTCAGTGCATCTATCTCCCTTTAAAGTTTGTATGTTTGGTGTGCTTGTTAAGTGGTTAGGCTTTTTTTGTACACACAAATAGGAAAAATAAAAAAGATGATCATCTATAAGGAGAAAGGGGCAATCCAACTATATGTGAAATCCTACTATATATATGATGGAAACTAGGGGCGAAGCAACCTATAATATAAAATAGTTAAGATTATTTTCTAAAGCCTAAGATCTCGGATAATGATGGTCCGATTGGGACGTACTTTTCAGGGAAGCTTTGTTAATTGTGTGGTTTTAGGCTATTATTTGACCCCTTAATCTGCGCTAGAGGCTAGGGTAAAGCAAAATTCGCTAGCTGAGAACTTCGGAGCTTGAGATTGAATATTGATTAGATTGAACGGTGTCCAAACTTTTCAACAATCAATTTTAAGGAGAGGAAATATTGTTTTATCATAATTGGGGATATTATTCTTTCTCTTTATCCCTGCTGAATTATACGAATGTATATGTATGGCATCTGATTGACTGTTAACCCTGTGATAATATAATGTGCACAATCTCCAGGAATAAGGGATGGAGAACCACTCAAATTTTATTTTTTATTTTAACCTGACCTAAAGTAAAAAAACTAACCACCCCCCTCCCTCCCTTTTTTTCAATATAATTAAAAAATTAGATTAGGCAATGAGATTAACGTTGAATTAAGCTTTCAAACCAATTTCTTGTGTAGTCCCCTAAAAATAATGGAGAGAAAACTAGGTGGTAGATTAATTTACCTGGCATTGTCCTCTCCCTCCCTGGCACACATTAAATCTGAGTTGCAGCACAGTACGTTTTATATCAAACATTTCAACTCAAAACTTTATCATCAAAATAACTCTTTTCATCATTATTGTTTGAATAGCTAGCAGCTGTGCCCCTAGAATCTTGGAGCTATATATTCGAAGGCAAGAGAAAGCAGAAAAATAGCCTAAAAGTCTTTCAAGTTCTAAATTAAATAGCTTAAAGAGATTCCAGGACCTATATCAAGCTTCCATAAATTGGAGAACTTAGTTCCGTGGATAGCATTATTAAAACAAGTATTAAAAAAGCCATAAAATTAATATTTGAAAATTCGCGGAAAGCTGTCTATAATACGATGCGATAAATAAAAATTCTTTTGTCTGTTTTAATAATAATAACCACGAAACTGAGTTCTCAATTAGAAAGGATATATTTATATATACGTCAATATTTCTCATTAATTTCAATTCATGCATATAGCTTCAAATAGTGTTTTTAAATTAAGAATTGAACTTTCATTTAGCAAGTCTTTCCAAATTGAATTCAATGTAAACTAATTATCAGGGTGAGGCAGCCGTGCCTCAGCCGCCAGTAAGCCTCAGAGAAATTAACCTTTCACAATATTAAAAATAAGTTGGATTTCTTAACCTGACCAAAATATAGCAATCCCTTTTTTTAACTTTTTTTTCAAAGCATCCAAATGTGATTAAATTTGAGGCTTAGGCTGCCGAGCCCTGCTATTTATGATAAAAGGGTACATATAAAATATACCTATTGTATGATGTTTTATTTGAAGCCTATAACAACAATTTGTATATATATGCCTCTATAGTAGCTACCTACATTCAGGGACTGTGACTTGCATGATGAAAAATTATGAAATTAAATTGAAGATTAGATTTGTTAGGATGATAATATTCTCCTATCAACTATTATAATTATTATTACTACAAAAACACTTTTTGCTAAGATAATATTCTTTCTCTCAATAGTTTGTTATAATTGCTATAATTAAAAAGGTAATGAATGCTGTTTGGCATCCAAAAGCCGTGAAACTTTTCTGCTGTTATGATATCGACATAAGACTTGTTGTTTCATAATTAAAACATCATTACTTTTTACTAGTTTTGCTGAATGTTTAAGACAATTTGCTCATTAATTTCAGTTCCCAAAACATCTTGGATATGCCATATATGCCTATTTGATTACGAGGCATATTGTCATAATTATAGATAAAATATCCTCAATTATTTTGTGCCGTTTAAATTTTTGTTGTTGACCTAAATCATTATGAAATAATTTCCAGTCTAAAGGAACGTATTTTTTATTCATATTAAAAAGGCATAAGTTTTTAAGAAAACTAATCTTATGTTTGATACGGTCCTACCCCAAACGTAGGAGTCCCAAACGTCAGAGTGGACAAACGCAGGAGTCCCAAACGTCGGAGTGGACAAACGTAGGAGTGGGACAAACGTCGGAGTGGACAAACGTCGGATTGGACACTGCTTAAGTAAAACCTAGGAGTGTCCGCTATTTTAATAATATGACAATTTTGAAATTTTTTTATACCCCTGTCTACGAAAAAATGACTATGGCTGCAGCGCTCGGCCCCCTGGCCTATAACCTAACCTAACCTAACTAAGAAAAATAACGGGAACGAGGAGGGGGGGGGGGGGAGTTGTATAAAAAAATTAAAAGTTAAAAAAAAAAATTCAAATCAAAAAATTTTTTTGGACTCCTGTGTTTGTCCACTCCGACGTTTGTCCCAAAAATCCTGCGTTTGTCCACTCCGACGTTTGTCCCACTCCTGCGTTTGTCCCACTCCGACGTTTGGGACTCCTGCGTTTGTCCACTCCGATGTTTTTCACTCCTACGTTTGGGACTCCTATGTTTGGCGTGGAACCGTTTGATACTATTCCCTGTTTATGTTGAAACTGACCATAATAATGTGTGTGCATCAAAGATGCATTTTTCAGTTAACACACAATACAAAATAGATGCCTGCCTGTCATAAATTAAAGGAATGGTAAGTGGGTTAGAAAAAAAAACATTATGTTTACTTAATATTTCATAGAGTTTTTGTAACATTATTGCATTTTATTGTTCTTTTTCATAAAACTATATTTAGCTCTTTGTTTATAAGTTTTTAAGAACGCACATGTCCATATTTTTGATGATAATTTTTATGACAAATCTAAGGATCCATTCATCCATGTTACCAGGTTACACCTATCTATTAACCTTTTTCAAACAAAATAGCAAAAAAAAACATTTTAAATAATTCTTACAAGTTTTGTGTTCAAACTACTCGACCAATTGAGTTCTCCATTTTAGGGACGCTTCTTATAGATCACATAGACTATTTTTAAAATATTTATTAGTTGTGTAATATAAAGTAAATACATCTTTGATATCTCAGAGTTAAAGGACGACTGGTTGTGATTTTAGATTGTCCAAAAAAACACTGCCACAGTGCTATTTGTTACCTTAATAATGACTGAAAATTAAACACTACAGCTAATATTTACTAAAAGTCTTTGGGTACGCCCCTAGAGGCCTCTCAGGGCATTACTTTTTTCTATTTGGAGGGTGGAGTTACACTCCCCCAAAATAGTTACAAACCTTCTCTAGACCCTTGAGAATCATCAATGTAAAGGACAAACATATCGGTTCAGCGGTTAGTGAGATCGTGCGCTATGGACAGACAGATAGATACATAGACACTTTGCTACTTTATTTGAGGATGAGGGGCAACATCCTTCGAATCTTGGTAGTGATACCTAGGAGGGGTAAAAAAGAATACAGAAAGGGCATTGTTACAGATTAATTTGTTAAAAAAAGAAAAAAAACTTTTTTATTTGGACCATTCAGAGCTCAGGGTGGGCAACGAAGCAGTAAAAAATTAAATTAGAAACAGAATTAATTAAGTTTCCTAATTTAGTTTTATTTATCAATAAAATTTTGCAAAAAAAGAATTAAGAAAGCTCCTAATATGCATTTCTATCTATTTTTATTAACAGGAAATATATAAAATAAAATTAATACTTTTTAATCAAATTAAAAAAGAAACAAAAAAAATTAATTTTAGATAAATAAATATAATTATAATATAAATGGAATATAATTGATATAAAAAAATAAAAGGAAAGTAAAATGCGGCAAAAAAATATGAACTGTGACGTCATTGGGTTTAGAACGTTTTTTGAAAGTCAGGTAGTTTATAAAAATTAACAATGACACTTGCATTCATACAAAAATAAAATATAGGTTAAGTTTGAGTTTAAGAGCCCTGCAAGGATAGTGCTTCTAAATTATTAGTTATAGCGCCTAACCATCTCATTTTATGTTTTCCAGATGTCATAGGTAAACCATTTTGACTAATTTTGTTGTACCTATCCTCCTAAATAAGTAACACGTATGTCTGTCTGGATCTCGCTTACCACTGACTGATATAGTTCTCCTTTACATTGAAGCTTCTTATAGGTCCTGGTTTCAGGGGATGGAAACTCTACTCTCCCAAAAGAAATCACCGCTAGAGACATAATATCAAAACATATTTTAAAGTACTGCTAGATGCCGTTTGTAATTCTTAATAAACAATACAATTTTGAAGTTTAAAAAACTAAATATTCTAAAATAATGGACTGGAAAAAATAGAAACAATAGAGAAGATACGCATCTAAAAAACCTTCTTGAAGAAAATTGAAAGCATTAGTTAGATGTAGTAAATGAATTGAGGATCATTACTTTAACTATCCAAACATTTGTTTCATAAGATAGGTACTGAAAGGCGAGTAAGGTTTTTATGCATAGAACATAAAACAAGTCTTTATAGCGAAGCTAATCAGCATTTACTTTGTCTGTCCGGCAGTCTTATGCTGAAAACTTTATTTTCTTGGCTGCTATTTGAGATTGACGGTAGATTTTTTGTGTGAAGAATCTGCTGATCAATAAAATCTACTTTATAAATTATTTGGGCTGTAATGCTCTTTTGCTGTTGTTATTCAATTTATGCTAGGTTATAGTGTTTTCTTATCTTTTTTTAAAAGGTACAAGTCAGATTTTTTTTGATTCTGCTGACTAACTCTATTAATTTCTTTGTCAAGGGTTTGTACTTTGTACTTCAAAGAAAATGCTTATTTTCTATGGCTAATTTTTAATTTTTTTAATATAATTTCTTACTTTTATGCTTTGCTACTTATGGATGATGTCATACTTGTTTTTTAATAAAGATAAAGAAGTCATACTCACATATTAAACATTTTAGACTATAAATGAACCTTTTGACCCGGGAACTAACAACTTAGATGATGGAAGCTTGGCAGTATTTGACTATTACATTATTTTGCCGCATCTCTATTTATTTAGTTAATTACTTTATGGTTAACCTGGGATATAGGGGTTGTTAATAAATATAATCTAATCTTAAATTCCATGGTTTTATGTTTAATTATAATCAAATTAATTTTAGGTGTTAATTAATATCTCGGCACACTTTTAACATTAAAGATTAAAAAAGTATGTGCTATTTTTTTTAAGTAGTTACATTACTAGTAAAACATTCCACTATGAGAGATTTTAAAAGACACATAAAATTAATATTTATAATACAAAGTAGAATGATGTCTGTCCGTCCGTCTGTCTGTCCGTCTGTCCCTTAAGATCTAAGTAACCACTGAACCGATCGGATTCTACTCTTTAGGAAATATACCTACTGGTCCTGTGGTGATTTTAGGCTATTTTCTTGTTAGGTGGGACACCCCCAACCCCCCCAAAAACAAAAAATCCCCCCACCAATTTTTTATTTGTTTAATTATTTGAAACTAGCTGCTTCGCCCCTAGCCTCTAGGAGCTTTGTCCCAAGAGGTTTGATCAAACCAATTTTTCGTATTTTAGATTTAAAAGAAAAAAGAAAAAAAAAATTTGGGGGGGAGGGAATTTTTTTTTTTTGGGGGGGGGTAGTCGACCCCACTATTTTAATTTTAGTTTTAAAAAGAAAAACAAATTTTTTTTTGGGAGGGGGTATTTTTCATTTTGGGGGGGGGGTTGGGGGTGTCCCACCCCCCGAGAAAATAGTTATAAACCTTCCCGGGACCTATGAGAAGCTACCCTGTAAAGGAGAACCCGATCGGTTCAGCGGTTAGCGAGATCCCTCGCTACAAACAAACAGACAAACAAACACACACACAAACAGACAGACATCGTTCTACTTTGTATTATAGACGAGATCCTTCGCTACAAACAAACAAACAAACACACAAACACACAAACAAACAGACAGACATCGTTCTACTTTTTATTATAGATAGTGGTTGAGTGGGGGCATCTCCAGGTAATATAAGATGTAATTATACCTCTAGGGGCAATGCCCCTAGAGGCTAGGCGCAAAGCCGCTAGTTACTTTTTATAGTAAAACAACGTTTTTTACTTGAATTTTATTTATCATCAATATTATGTATTTGTGACAGAGAACAAGAACTAATATTTTTTTCAAATTAATTTTGGTTGTCTCAGAAAATTGAAAAAAGCATATTTTTTTCTCTCCAAACAGTTTTTTAACAGAATGAAAAACTAATTTAATTTATCTATACCCCTGTCATAAACTCACTTATATTCTGCACTTCTTTCTTATCAGAGAATTGTTTAGATCTTTGCATCAATCACTTTCTTAATGTCTCTATTGTGTTTAGGTACAAAGTTCCCGACAATTACAGACAACCAACCCTTTCTTTATATTTACTTTTTTTTTGTAATAAAAGTATTTTAAAGTGGGTTATTGCATTCATCTCCAACTTTTTTTGTCTTATTTTTATAAAATCCGTTCCTACTTCTTCCTATTCCTTATTAAATTTTGACTTCTTTTTCAACACATTTTTATCACGCCTGAAGCCTCTAAATTAAGGACGCTGATCCTAAATAATATCAAATCAACAAGGACTATGTTAGGGTAATATGGGAGTGGATATTTAAAGGATTTAAAAATTTAACAGCCACTCTATTATGTTCTACTACCTCTATTGTTGTTAATTAATTAGATTTTATAACCTCTGGGGTTATTAAGTAGAAGATAAAGAAGGCATTCCTACACGTCCGCAAATTATCATATCCATAGCTAGCAAAATATATATGCGAAATAGAACTAGGAGGGGTGTTAGGGCGATATGTGCTGTAGTAAAAATTTACATTAAAAAAGGTTATTTGAATTGAAATTTTAAAAAAAATTTGTTACCAAAAATATTATTTTTTTCCTACCTAACCATCACCAACTTTATTGAGCAGTCGTTTCAGAGTTCTCAGATTTAAAAAAATAATAATTTATATCATTTATTGATTTAAATAGAGAAAAATCATATTCTTGCTTAAAAAGAAATTATTGTTATCATTATAATTTCAGAAATAATGTAACTGCCAATGTTTGAAAGAATGAGCCGTATGGAGCTGTCTCCTGCGGATATAAAGGTATGGATTTCAAATATATCCTAATGTGTCCCAAACAGCGACATATTGAAGACGTTAAAGCTTTTTTTTCATATTGCGGGAAAAGCGGGAAACATAAATTATTAAACGTTTAGCAAAAATAGCTACTTACATTTGTCGGGGCTTTTATTAGCCCTATGTTCAACTTAATTTTATTTACAAAGAATAGATGGCGTTTCTGTATTTGTTTAATATAATTATTCTATTTCATGGATATTGCAATCCTTGTTAATAATTTTTTTCCATTTCTTTGAGCACAAAGAAAATATTATCAAACTCAAAGCCTATTCAATTCATTCGAATTGAAAAACCTTTCAATTTAATATTATTATTTAATCAAAATTATATTGACTTTTTTCAGCTACTCTCTAACTATAACTCATCCGTTCGTCACTACGCCATAGATAGTTTTAATTTCGTGTCATCTTTTTTGTTTTTTATCTGATTTTAATTAGAGATGCCACTATATAATTTTATATGTTCGTCTGTCCGGCCGTATGGAATTTTCAGAAATGAAATAAGTTCACATTCTACATATTTTCACAAAGTTTCATTAAGATTTGCTTATTGTTAAGGGCGCTAATTCAATTCCTAAATTTAGTTAATTCTTATCCAGATGTCTATTTATAATTTTTAAGCTTCTCTACTTATATATTTTGTTATCCTTTTTTTAATTAAAATGTTATTGTACTTAAAATTTTTATTTCTTTACAGTTTATTCCCGGACTAGAGACTGAAATTGATCTTCATGACATAGGTAAAAAAGTAGATTTAACTCAATTTAATAGATTAATTAATTATTAGAAAAAATGTCGCTTTTTAAATGTAAAGAATCAAGAAATATTAGGGGACAGCGGAAAGTGTGATGTGTGACGTCATAAAAATATAACTAAAATGGGAAGGATGAGAGGAGAAGTTAAAAAGGAAACCCCTTAAGTAGTCCAAAAAGTTTAGGTGATACTTGAATTCTTTACCCACCAATGATTTAGCTGTTTAGGGAGGGGACTTTATAATATAAATTACACTGGTACCCAAAGTCTTTAAATCTTTTTTTTTAGCTTATGGTAATTTAACTAGTTGGTTTCAAACTAGTAGAGTAGCGTCTGAAAATTTCAACCAATCATTTTATCCTACAGAAGGAGTATTTTTATAAATTGGGCCATGAGAACCCTGGATGTAGGGGCAATTTTCATGGACTATCCAGAGATATATGGATGCGTGTTTTTTTAGATGACACAAACCTGTTAAAACTGGTCCAATTCGTGAACAAGAAAAAACTAGTTCTTCAGGTATAACTAATTACGATAAATCATTTCTTGGATGTTGCACCAGAATTTTATGTCTCTAATAAGTGATACCCCCCATCTACCCTCTTTACCCCATCCCCTACCCTCCTACTAGATTAACGAACTGACCAACAAAGGTCGATTTTAGCAACCTAAATTGACGATAATTTTCCCCCTGTAAATATATCCAGCCTTATTTAAAATCCATTGAATTATTATAGGAAAAAGGTATCTTTAACATGATGATAACATCCAAAGGTAGCGAAGCGCCAAAAAATAATTGATCGAAGAACGGACAAAGTGAATTATACAGTAAATCTTAATTCAACTTATTTTTTCTATATTTTCTATTTTTACTGCTGTACTAGAGTTGCTTAACATGACTCTTAACACGTTTAAAGAAATTGCATTAAACCATGACTTAAATTCAAAACTTAATTAAGTATACAAATTAAAAAAATTATATACGAAAAACAATGTTCATATTTTTTTTCTTTTATTTGTCCCTCACTAATATGATACGTTATATGAGAATTTGTGTAATAAATGTATTATCTATCATATATTACATTATAAAACATAATTTCTCTTGGGTCTAATATTTCATACAAATGGATATTATTCCATAATTTTCTAGGAATCATAACCAATTATCTTACTTTGTATGGAGGGCTGGGGTGTTATTAGTAGCGTAGCTACTTTATAGTTAGGGTATGTACGTCAAACTGCAGCCCAACAATACAAATCTATCATCAACGCCAAAAAATTGAGGTGTTATTTTTCTGTTTTTATCAAAGTTACTTCTTACTCTTAATCTTATGAATTAATTTCTACATATATGGCTCTCATTGTTTATCTTTTTGTTGTCATTTGCAATGAAAAACTTAATATTTTTGAATGTGATTATTCTTGTAAGATACATAATTGTATGTATAGGACAATATTTATTTTTATTAAGTCTGAAAGAAATTATCTATGTACAGATATATTTTGTTCTCATGATAAAAGAACAAAGGAGAGAATATTTAACAAGGATGAAAACATTTAAACGAATATTAACACAAAAAGAAACAAGTCCCTTTAAAGTTTTGAAAGAAATTTGATATTAATATATCATAAAATTGTTATAAAAAAAGCTTAATTTTTGTAAATGTCAACCTTTTTATATAAAATTTATTATAGTATTTGATTATGTATTTTTCTGAAAGTAATAATAATATTAGCATTTAAAGTTTTCTTTGCAAAAAACGATATGAATTATTTCAAATACTTTCAGATACGTCATTAAGTTTTAAAACTTTGAATAGAAAAATTCACATTCATTCTATAGTTTCTTTTTTAGTAGTACAAATTATCTACAAGTTTGAATAAGTTGTTTTACTTTTTCATCGATAGTGTCTTACCCAATGTAAAATATAATCATTTTATTTGCTATATCTTTAATAAGGGTGTAGAAAATAAAGGATTTTGCATTAATTACTGTTCTTATCTTATAAAGAATAATTAAAAATGTAAGCATAACAGGCAGACAGACAGAAATAATGATTTGTAGATTAGAATTTCAGTGGTCATATAAATATTAACACAAAATTTGAGCAGTCTATCTTTTTATGTATTTCAGAGTAGTTGTAGCCATGCATCCTAAATAAAGTTTCCCCTCTAACATTGCTACATTTAGACAACATAGGATTTACAGAGTAGCTTTGCTAGTAAAATGTGATATAATTTATTTTTGCAGGCTGCCTATATATGTGCAGATTGGTTTGCCCTGAACTCCCTGGCCCTGTGTGTCTATAAACATTTACAATTCACTGGTTGTATATCCACGGTTGCAGTACAAAAAGTAAGTTATTTTGCTTTAGATACAGTAGTTTTAAAAGCGAATCTTTTCTATAATTTTGGTCGGTCCCTCCGTAAATTGTCCTATCGATTTCAAACTTGACAATGTGATTCCTATAGTATTCACTAGCGGCTACGCCCCTAGAGGCCTCTAGGGGCACATGAGGAGGGGAGAGTCGAATTTGATAACCTAATTTCTTATTTTAGATTTTAAAAGAAAAATTTTAAAAAAATATTTTGGGGGATGGAAATAATTTTTTTTTCTTTGGGGGGGGGGGGGGTGCCCCCCTCATCATTTTTAATTTTAGTTAAAAAACGTAAATTTTTTTTTGTTTTGAGGGGGAGTATTTTTCATTTTTGGGGGGGTATGGGGTGTCCCAACCCCTAAGAAAATAGTTATAAACCTTCCCGGGACTTATGAGAAGCTACCCTGTTAAGGAGAACCCGATCGGTTCAGCGGTTAGCGAGATCCTTCGGTACAGACACACAGACAGACACACAGACAAACATCCTGTTACTTTAATATAAGGATGTAAGATTTAGAATGCGAAGCAATTCTTTAATCGTTACCAGGATGTCCGTTCATTTTAAAAATGTACGCATACCTATCATTTAGGTTTTCAGCTATTATGACAACAGAAGTCATTGCCTCTCTAATATTTTATTTTCGTAAATATGAAAAAAAGGCAGCTAAATGTTTGTTAAAAGCTTTGCGAAAGTCTAAGTGCTTTTAAATACTCAAATTTATTTTAAAACATATAATTTCATATTTGTTAGAAAATATTTCTGTAAAATAAAAGGGCGGGAATGTAAAAATGTAAACATGGGGGGGGGGGGGGAGTGTACTGTATTTACACACCCCATTACAAAAACTTCTTGCTTTTTCTGTTCTTCTTCTTTGAATTTTACCTACTTGATGAATGACACCTGAATTAAATTTACTCCCACCTCTTTTACATTTTAATGGAGAGTAAATTTTTTGTTTGAAATAAATCTCCTTATTGATAAACATTTGTAAATAATAAAATTTTGGGTTTAGTCCCTTTCGTGGCAACGTCTCTTAAGAGGCGTTTCGTCCTATTTTCACAGTAGCTTTTGATAGGTTATTTTAGTTTAGGTTATGCCAAGTAAAGTTATGTGATTGTCCCGCAGGGTTAAAGCCCCCCGAAGGGCTAAAAATAGGGGAAAAGATACTGTGAAAATACAACGAAACGCCCCTTAAGGGACTATACCCATATTTCTTTTAGGTCGAGTCGACCTACATTCCAAAGTCTTTCATTCGAAGCATAGAGAAGGGGAGACAAGAAGTTAAAAGTATTTCAGCAAGGTAAGGATTAAAAATGGTCCCTACTGCTGCAATGTCAGCTGCGTGGCATTAATAGTTAGAGTAGGAGGAATGCTTTGGCCCAAATCAGACGCAACTCATTACTAGGCACAGTTAGGACTTTTAAGACAAAGGGTTGGTTGTCTATAGTGCGAATTGACGCTTTTCATTGCAATTAAGACACGGAGTTTGTTTCAAGGTGCGTGGAGAGGTCTACAACCCAGAGGTCATCATCAAGAATTATTAGGGTAGAGAATTAACCTCACCACTTTTTTCCTTTAGTTCATTTCAAATCTTCAATATTCAAAATTCAATTAATTTTCTGACTTTCTTGTAGATGTCTATAGTGCCCTAGCAAAATGGGGATAGATGTCACTGCTTTTGGCCTACCTATTCTATTGACGTCAGGAAATATCCTAAACCCCATCTCTAGCGGGTTTCTTTTCTCCTTCTCTTCTCTTTCCCTCTACTATGCCGTCAATATAATAGGTTGACCAAAAACATTGACATCTATCCCCATTTTCCTAGGGCACTACACACAGCTAAACTTTCTTAATTTACTTTACTGAAACTTAATTAGAAAACAATTTTATAAAAAGAAATATTATCAACAACTGTCTCTACACACAAAACTATTTTAATTAAATCAACTTTTCAAACAGAATCACAAAGGAAAAATGAAACGAAATTAAATTGATTCGAGCCAAGAATTCTTCTGTTTCATAATAAAGGAACATTTAAGTTTTATATAAAAGATTTTATTTTTATGATTTATTAGAATTTTTACTGCTATAGTAATTTATTTAACAAATCTAACCTATCAAGTTTTAAAATTTTATCAAAATCAAATATGATCGCATACAATCCCCCGACCTTTGACACCTTCGCCATCTTTTTAAAAGAATTTTATGAAGCAGTAAAAAACTATAGTTTTTTTAGTCCTATTCTTTGTCGAGATTCTGACATTTTAACCAAATTTAAGCAAGATATATTCTCTTTTCTATAATAATAATTGCTATTATTTACTGAAACCTAAATATCAAAAAATCAAATGGGACAATTTAGTATGTAAGTACTTGATTTACTAATAAAAAAGAACGGGATTTCAAAAAGTTTCAAAAACCCAACATGAAAATTATATTATTTTACAATAACTGTTCTCTGAGCTGTACATATTTGAATGGCTGGATGGGTCTTAGCTTCAATGTTAAATACTAAAATTTAATTGAAACCCTGGCCCTGACTGTGTGTGTATATCTGCGTATTGAATATTAAAGTTACAGGAATCAAGTGTATGCTAGCTGTGGATACATTATTATGTCTTATTTTATTAATGCACTAGCGTCTAGAGGCCCCTAGTGGAACGTCATTTTTTTTATCTCGTATTCATTCGAATCCGGTGGATAGGAACCGGTTCTTTAGCCGGTGCCTTTGGCACCTCGGGGCTAAAAAAACTAGTTTTAATCTTATAATTGTACATTCTATATCCACGGAAAGCCGTTTATAATACGATACGAGAAATAACTATTAAATTTACGGTCAGATCAGATGTTTTGTTAATATTAACTTAGCTGCTAGATGTAAATTTTAAAAATATTGTTTTGCTATTTCTCTTGGGAGGGTTGGTTACCATCCTACAAAAAATTATAAACCAGGACCTCTGAGAAGCTGCGCTGTATAGGAGAACAATATCCCGGTCTAACAATTGGTTTTTATTTTATATATTCGTCTCAAAATTATCTGTAATAGGATTCTATACATGATTTTGCAACAAGTTCATATACAATTTGTTTTCATTTACAGACTAATATTCAGATTTTAAGTTTTTCTAACCTTTTTTTTCTGACCTTTACTTTTTATGGATGTTCTAAACCTTGGTTTGTTTTCTTTAACTATTTTGAACTATCTGTACTAAAAATTCTTTTCCGTGTGTTTGAAATCCCTTTTATTTGTGTTCCAAGAACTAAATAATGTGCGGGTATTTCTCTGTGTATTCATACAATGAAGCATTTAAATTAAAAAAAAAAATCATTTTGATTTTGGGGACTAAAGATGTTGGATATAGAAATATTTGTTAATTGAAAACAGATGGAAAAGGCTTGAAAGTTATTCTTAAACTTTTAACACAAATTAATTAGTCTGTTTAAAAAAATATCCTTTTTATATAAAGTAGAAATATCTTTTTTTCTCGCTAATCGTTGAACAGGTATGAGTGTTCTTCACAGTAAAGCTACTTATAGGTCCAGGGAAGGTTTTAAACTATTTTTGGGGAGGTTACCCTAACCCTCCATAGAGAAATTGCCTCTAAAAAAATTGAAATTTGAAATTGATGTGGTAGGGTCGACATCTCCCCCCACCTCAAGTAATGTTATATTATATTAGAATGGTTATTTAACTTTGTTTGTTGTATTGAGTGAACACCACATGAATGTATTTCCATGTGCAGTGTATCTCTCATTCCTTCCTCATACACAGAATACAATTCACAATTATACACATACATATAATCTTAAACAAGGACTTTCACCATTCATAATAGTGAAGCTTGTAAACTAGAAATATATTATTAAATACTTGCGGACATTTTGATTTACTACTATTTGATATCTTGAAAAAAAATAGTAGTATATTAACTGTTAAATACATAAAAACATTACCTAGAACAATTTCAAATAAATCAAGAGATGGAAAAATCATCTCACTAATTATGATACACAAAATTAGACTTTTTGTAGATATAATTATTGGATTAAAAGTTTAAATATTGTTACTTTGAATAATAAAATCCTGAGCTAGCTTTACACCAGAAAAAAAAACAAAACTAATGCCAGAACGAATTATTTCTAACTTTGAGAGGCAGTACAATTAGAATTATAAAAAAGCTTTTCACATTTTGGATGCATGTATAAATTTTTTTTTTATAAAAATCTTAAATTTTTTATTTTTTTTGAAGATTTTTAATGCATTTCCTAGACTTTACATATTCTACATATTCACCCTCCTCTAAAAAGTGATTTTTTTGAGTACCATCTTAATATGGTTAAAATTATATCCTGAAAACTTAAATACTGCAATTTCATTTATTAAATCTATTATATTTTTACATTATTCAGAATATTTTAGAGGGTTTATTTATAAAGATGTTATCTACTTATGGAACATTTTAATATGTTGGTTTGGTTGTGTATTTTTATATTTCAGCAAAGCATATTAACAAATTAGATCTCCAAAATAAATTAAATATTAATCTCATGAAATAAAGATTATTTATTTACTAGATGCGCATAGGTAAATGGAATGTTCATAAAATTTCTAGGTCTATATCTTAAATAGTAGTCGAGAAAATCACATTTTACTTTAGGCGTAAAAACTGGCAGTCGAAAGAACGGACGGACAAAGTGAATCTTAAAGTAGCTTCGCTACTAAAACACGTGTTGTTTTATGAGTACACAGTGTGTACAATAATATTTTTGTATTAGACTTTAAATAGTCAGACTACTTAAAAGCTTGAGATTTTCATACATCAAAAATTGTAGAACAATACTATTTCTAACCCTGAAACTTTGATCTGCTCTTCTACTTAATAATTCTTTAGTTATAGGCCTGTCCATTTAGTTTTTTAAAATAAAACTATTGCTTATATTCTACTATTTTCGTTTCTAAGATTTTATCATGTTATTTCTAAACTAAATAACTCTTTTCCAGAAAACCTGGGTTTAAGATAATGCATTTATGCATGCATGCATATGTGATGTATATATTGGATAAAGATTATTCAAATAATATAGAAAAACATTATAATAAATATTCAAAACATAGTAAATCATAATCCACATTTTCTAATAAAAGCATTTAAAAAATGTTTCTTAAAAGACCTTAGAAATATTGTGTTTATGAAAAAGAGACACAAACCAAGAAAATGAAAGTAAATGTGGCTTAAAATTGATATAATATGAAAAAATCTTTAATTTTAAATAAAATAACTATTCAACTTTTGGAAATAGTTAAATATTTAATATTGATAATTCTTATTATTATGGAATAATAAATGTAAAAGATAAAATAGAACTGTATGACAAAGCTTAATTTGAATAATGTAAGAATATTGTGGACAAATATAAGATTTTGTATAATATTTAATATTTTCCCAGGTAATTATTTACCTTCCTACGATTTTCTGGCATCAAGGAATATGAAAAATAACTCTTTATGTATAGTGCTAAAACATTTATCTCTTTGACCTTTCTAGATTGTTTTTCACTGTTCTCTTAGATTGCATTCTAATAAACTAAAATTTTTTTTTATCTAATTTAATGTTAATCAGTTTTATAGCAGTCTCTTCTTGTAAAATTTGGCTACTAGTGGACATATCTTCCCCTCGCTCTAAATATAATCCATCTCACAATAAGTGGCCATGGCTGTTTGGAAAAGGAGGCAAAACCTGGTAAATAAAATATTAAATTTTAACTTTTTTGTTTATTTTATCAATTTATAAGGCTATTTTTTCAATACATAAATTACATGTCTTTGTTGACTAAGTGATTTTGAATTAACTTATTACATAAAATATAAATAAATTTGCCTATCCCAATATCCTTTTTTTAGAATATAGATATTATGAATATCATCCACTTGGATTATGGGTATTCTCTGATAGCAAAGAACCACAGAATATTAAAAAAATCATTTTTATTTATATGAATAGCTAAAATCCATATCTGACAAATCAAACATTGTTAAGCCAGAAAAGGTTATAAAGTTTCTCATTTTAAAGCGATTTCCCCAAAAGTAAAGTAAGGAAACTTTTGAGATCACTGTTTTTTTTAATTTACAAAAAAAATGTAGATGGGTAGAAATATTAGTGCATCCTAACTGAAAAAAGGGTCACTACAAATATAATCCCCTAGAGACTCATTCCTGGCTTGTCCTGCTTTTGGGTCTCTAGTTAATGTATTCTTCTAATCACAGCAAGCTAGAAGTTATTATATATCTCAAAATCTATTGCCATTTCAGAAAATTGAAAACTTTAGGAACAGCCAGAAATCTTTTTTGGATTACCATTACTTGCATTGCATTACTCTTACATAAATTAGGGTGTCTTTATTTCTTTTTTGTGGTGCCACTTGGAAAAAAGGAATTGTTTTATTGATGATTAATTGCAAAGTATTTCAAAAAAGTCTTTTGCTTTGGCACTTTCATTCTTTACCCAAGTAAGGTTTTAGTTAAAATGTTTTAAAACCTCAATTCCCCACAAAATTCCATTGTCTTATCCCTGCATACTAGGCCTTTCCCATTTCTTCCTGAGATGAATATGATATACATTATATTTTGTAAAAGTTTGTAAAATGAGTGGTGATAAACTTTTACATCCATTTTGCCTAATGCCAACCTTGCTATTGAGTTTAAAACCTTCTAGTAATGATTCAAACAGCCCCTTTTAAATCAGTTCTTTAGTAAGAGATATTAAGTACCACAATCCAAAGAAATTCTTTGGAAGGTGAGGTCAAGAATGTTATTAAAAATCCTATAAAACCTTAACCCTTTTTTAAATTAAAAGGTTAAATAAAAGTAAACAATAGTTTTAAATTTATTTACAACATTTTATGTAATCCTCCTTGCTTATGCTATAAACATAGATAACAAAACACTTACAAAACCCACAAAAACAAACAAATAAAGAAATACATTTTTTATTTGCATAAGAAAAGTTATTGTTTTGCAAAGAATATGAAAGCTAAAACAAATAAAGAACTATTTTTCACAACCATATAAACATCTTAGTAACGTATTTTGGTAGTCGCACAACTAATCTAGAATTTCAATGTCTTTTAATTTACAGACCTATTTCTACCCTATTTTGTAAGCAATAACATTATTAGAAAATAAAGCAAAAACTTGAGCATAACTCTAAAAGTAAAATAACATTCAATCTACTCCATTATAATCTTTATAAAAAGAGTTATGCTTGTTTTAGAAAGTATTACATGTTGATGAAATATCTAACTGCTTGTTGTAGAAGAATATTTGAATATTTGCAGTGTGCACATCAATGTGTATTTTTAACAGGGATAAAGAGAAAAATTAAATATTAAAAAATAATCCTTCAGAAATTAACTAACTTTTACATTTTACCACTAAGCATTCTCAAAGACAAAGGCAAAAGAAACCCAAGTGCCAAAAAGGGTTTGTGCATACCCATCCTATAGGTTATAATTCAATGAGTTTTCTTTGGTTTAATTTGTATTGAAACAATTGTCTAATCTTTTTTAAAACATTAAAGTTCACATATTAGCATACATCTCATTCTGTAGATTTTAGTTACTATTAATTGAGTAAATTATTTCTCTTGAAAAGTTACAAAATATTATTATGTTCATTTTTCAAACTACATAATTTACTATATGTTTTGCCTCTTCAGTTATCTGGACTAGCAAAACAAGATTTACATTCACATAAACTCAGTATATACACTATACACATGCATTACACACTGGCCTTAATATTGTATGATGTCCATTGAAATTTGCAAAAAAAAGATTATCATTTTATAACACTTAAAGTACAGGAACTTTCACAAAATGTAAAAAAGAAGAAAATAAGTATAAAACAAGAAATAAAATTGAGTTTTGTTCTAATTAACTCTTTTTTGAATTAGCTAAGATTGTTTCTCCAATATTATCACTATACATAGCTTCAGCTATAGGTAGATTAACAATGTTCAACTGAATTAAAGTTGTGCTATTTTTTTAAAATCTGCTTTGCAGCTAATATTATGTATGTGACTTTAATTCAACATAGTAAAGTTTTTCATCCATTTAAAAATTAACATTTGACAAATCCTAATATATTCTATTACATATCACACATATACAAATTTATAAAGAATTATAAATGGCAGTTAAAACATGTAGAATATTTAGAGGTAAAGTTAGGTTTTAAAAGAATTATGAAGGACAACAAAGTTCCAATAAAAGAAAAGGAAAAGAAAACTTTTGTCAAGTTAAATTTTACTAAGAATCATTTTGTGGACATATTACATGAATATATTGAATATTTTATAAATATTTTATCGAAGATTGCAAAAAAACCTATTAAGTAAAGTTGTTTTTAGTAAAAGTACTTCAATCACTTGATTAAAGAGGATAATATATAATAGTTATTTCTCGTATCCTATTATAAACGGCTTTCCGCGAATATAGAATGTACAATTATAAGATTAAAACTAGTTTTTTTAGCCCCAAGGCTCCGAAGGCACCGGCTAAAAAAACTGGTTTTAATCTTATGATTGTACATTTTTATATTCGTAGAAAGCTGGATATAATACAATGCTAGACATAGTTTTTTCGTATGGATGAGAACCGGTTCCTATCCACCGGATTCGAATGAATACGAGAAAAGTCTGTAGCAGTAACAGTTTAGGAAATTAATTAAGAAAGTAAGTGATAAGATCTTACTTAGTTTCATCAATTTAAAATAAACAAAACAATACTAATAAAAAATACTTTTTCTAAAATTTGCATCATCTAAATTATTTTTATGAACAAATTTTAATGAAAGAAAAATAGATATAATTAAGTTTTTAAATTAGAATTTTAATTGTATGATAATTTGAAATAGATCATTTTAATAAATGATCCAGTTGTTTTTCAATAATTATGCATTAATTGTTATTCTAACCCCAAAATAAAATATAAAAACTTGAATATGAAAAAGAAACTAAGACATATGGAACTAATTATCCTTGTTTCATGAACAAAGTGCATTTTTGAAGATGATAAAAAGGAATTAAGATAGAAACAAGTGCACAGATATAAATAATTTATATGGTTAGATATTTCACTTTAGTTAGATTAGCTAAGACTTTCAATTTCCCCAGCTTTTGCTCACTAGATTTACAAGAATAAAGGGATGTACTTAATACTCATATGCAAAGAAACACTATTTATAGATAATTTAATATTTTTTCTTTTTAAAAATGGAATTGATTTTTTATAACATATTTTTTGTGTTGAATATGGCAGATGTCCCACACTCTTCGATGTAATCTATCTTTGAAGCATGTAGGAACCATTTTGAATTGCATCCAACTAATTTACTGAACTTAATATTCCTTTCACCCCAGAATTTTCTAGAGTAAATTTTACAACGTTGCAGTAAATCTTGTTTTTTTACTATCCTCCAGAAAAGCATGGCTTTTCAAAAAGGTGTATAAGAATACAGCAACTTTAATTAAAAATAACTCATCTAATACTTTGGCTCTGAACTTTGGGTACTTTTGCTTTATTTTGATTGAGTACTTCAAAACAATTAGTGTCAAAACGCAACTAGGCATGTATGTCAATTTATCTCCCATTGTCTTATTCCTTAAGATTCCTGGATAGATTACACAAGTCACAATAACTTTATTTAAAATGTTCCTCAATAATAAAAAAAATCATTTGTTAAAGCTAACTTTTGAGGATTTCACAGAAGTATAATTAAAATTTTATTTCTCTAGTGAAATATCAGGGAGGTACCTTACAAATGAAGTAAAAAATTGTGTTTTCATAACCATTTTCTCTTAATTTAAAAAAACCCAAGAATGAATAGTTGTTAATTTTCCTAAAATGGTTTGTAATATCCTTGTTGACTTGTTGCATTGAAATTTAATGCATTGCACTCCACAAATAAAGCGTTCACAGAAACTGGCCATTTTGTACTGGTTATCTGGAGCAAAAATTATATTTTTTACTGGTTATCCGGAGCAAAAATTATATTATGTACTGGTTAACCGGAGCAAAAATTATATTTTGTACTGGTTATCCGGAGCAAAAATTATATTTTGTACTGGTTATCCGGAGCAAAAATTATTTATATCCTTATTCTTTCAAGTCCAGGATTGAAAATAGTAACGCCCAACAGACAAAAACCTCTTTTTTTGCATGCTCTTTTTTGATCTATCCTAACACTGCGAGGCTATGAGGTATGTCTTTTCTTTAAACAAGGCTTACCCCTTATCCAACTAATTGTGTCACTTGCTTAACATAGCAGGTACGGGGAGAGTTTCGCTCAAAAATTAGGCACATGACGTCATAAAAATAGGGAAGATGAGAGAAGAAGTGGGAAAGAAAACCCTCTAAAAAAGAGATTAATAATCCCCCAATTTTATAACGTCACGTGTCTGTTTTTTGAGCGACTTTCTCGCTGAACACATAGCAGCTGCAAGTACCATTGTTTTCCATTAATCATGCAATGAAGTTTTGATATAATTTTAAGTCAAAGGTAAACGGGCATGATTTAACAAACGGATTAATTCTTAGTGTAAGAAGTAAGGTTACCTATTCAATGTGCGAAGATTTTTTATATTTTTTTATGAATTTTAAAGTTAACTTTTGTCAATTTTAAATATTTTGTAGAAACAACTGCACACACAAACGACCATCTGCCTTTTCTCATAAATATTTTATTTAGAAATTTTTGGGCTATTAAAAGCAAAGCTTTTCTCTAATTAGGGTCGGTCCGTACGTCCGTAATGGTTAGCTCTTTACTTTAATCTAAACAGGTTAGAATTGTTCTTTTGATTTCAAACTTTGCATACTGATTCATATAAGAGTCAGACAGTTTTTTTACTCTTTATACAAGAAATTTTAGTACGTTACAATTATCCTATTAATCTGATTCCTATTACAACTAGGTACAATGTTATAAGCGAAACATCTTTATAATCAATTCCTAAAAACTGCAGTATTTCTTTAACAGTTTCATGTATTTAATCAGTTTTGCAAAAATTTACTTATAATTTAGCATACAATTATGTCTAATGTCTTGTTTTAGTCTAATTTTATTCAGTAGAAAATTAATGTAACTGAGTTTAATTTTACGGAAATTTAATCACATAATCCCATTTTGTCATGATGAATTTCACTTTAAAAAACTTTTAACTTTTAAGCCTTTTGATTAATAATGAGAACTGTTTAAATTTGATAAAACTTCACTTATCTATGTTTGCAGAAAGGATACTTTATGAATTAAATCATATTCATGCAATTTATTTATATTTTTGGGAATTTTTTATATTAAACCTTTTCATTAACAGATGAAATATTTCTCTAGGGCTCGGAAGCCGCGCAACAGCATCCAATAAACCTAGAAAATCAGATGGATTTTTGAACCTGTTCCTAATATTTTAATATGTCTTTTCAGAAAAATTTGTGAGAGTACTCAAAAAAGTTGAATCTGCGTATAGCTAGCTCTTAATTTATATCATATGAACATTTATCAAAACTGAATAATTTTGTATTTTCATTGAATGTCCACGAATACATATTGCATAGAAAATTAGATTCCTAAAATATCATTTATCATGCACATTACAAAGTATAAATAAAATATTGTAAACAAAATTAAAATATGGTTTACAAAATTCTTTAATCTATGAAGAAATCAACTATTTGAAGCTGACTAATAAAGATGGATGAAATATAAAAAAACTGACATTTCGTGTGTTTACCAATAATACGATCGGATTGTGCTTTCACTGTGTTCTGATTGGTATAATCTAAGGTTGACTAAAGTGGAAGAGAACTGGGAGTATGAATGGGAGTACAATATTAATGAGGATTATTATATGTTAAGGTTGACTAGAGAGGAAGAGAACTGGGAGTATGAATGGGAGTACAATATTAGTGAGGATTATTATATGTTAAGGTTGACTAGAGAGGAAGAGAACTGGGAGTATGAATGGGAGTACAATATTAGTGAGGATTATTATATGTTAAGGTTGACTAGAGAGGAAGAGAACTGGGAGTATGAATGGGAGTACAATATTAGTGAGGATTATTATATGTTAAGGTTGACTAGAGAGGAAGAGAACTGGGAGTATGAATGGGAATACAATATTAGTGAGAATTATTATATGTTTAGGTTGACTAGAGAGGAAGAGAACTGGGAGTATGAATGGGAATACAATATTAGTGAGGATTATCATATGTTAAGGTTGACTATAGAGGAAGAGAACTGGGAGTATGAATGAGAATACAATATTAGTGAGGATTATTATATGTTTAGGTTGACTAGAGAGGAAGAGAACTGGGAGTATGAATGGAAATACAATATTAGTGAGGATTATTATATGTTAAGGTTGACTAGAGAGGAAGAAACTAGGAGTATTAATGGGAATACAATATTAGTGAGGATTATTATATGTTAAGGTTGACTAGAGAGGAAGAGAACCGGGAGTATGAATGGAAATACAATATTAGTGAGGATTATTATATGTTAAGGTTGACTAGAGAGGAAGAGAACTGGGAGTATGAATGGGAATGCAATGTTTGTGAGGATTGGTTCGCCACCCATGATTCTCTCAATGAACACAGACTCTACTATGAACACTGGGGGTAAGTTATCTTATCATACAAAGTAGTAAGTTTTTTTTGTCTGAAGCTTAAGATCTTATTAACTACTGATTTCAATAGTTTTCTATTTAAGATAATATTTATATAGGTTCTTAATCTTTAAAAGTTTCAGATTTAAGTCTTTTTTTTTTAGCTATTTTTCTAATTGTTATTAAAGTAAGAAAATGTCTAACAGTACTCGCCAACCTTTTTGAACGATAGTTCTCTTCGTTACAGTAAAGCCTATTATTTATAGCCAGAAGGTTTTTTTTTATATTTGGGTAGGTATCTCCACACCCCTAAGAGAAATCGGAGTTATAACAATCCTTTGGTATATGACATTAACAATAATTTGTAAATATTTTCAAGTCACTTTAAATAAATTTTCTTAAAACTAATCCAAAATTCCTGCAACAAAAGTCTGATTATAATTAGTTTTGTAAAAGTTCTTTAAAGTTCGTCTATATATGCAGACATTTGAAAAATAGTTAAATTCAAAACCAGAATTTTCTGACTTCGTGCGAGGGAAAAAGAAACTTAGGAAAAGGTCTTCTAAAAAGATTTGTACGATCAGTACAATTTTATGGGTGTCTATCAAACATCGCGAAGTTTCAACCACCAATCGATATATTATCGCTTGGATGTTGCACAAGATTTTCATGTACACTAATAAACTGAAAATCGTAGCTGGCTAAAATAACGATACCCTCTATCAATCCCCTTTACATCATCCCCTCTCCTGTTACTGAATGAACGAACTTACTAGTAAATGAAGTGCATATTAGCAAAATAATTTAATGACTAATTTTCCCCTGTCAATACATCGACATATCGATAGTTTAATGGCATAATAACTACACAATTTTTAACAGGGAAGAGGGCTTACATTCTTAATTATCGTTGAATGACAAACGTATAAACAACAGATCTTAATTTTAGATGTATCTACAGATAACTACCTCCCTTCCTTTTTCAATGACTTTATTCGTCTGCTACCAAATTATTTTCTGCTACTTAGCTACTTAGGACAAAATGTATTACACACAAATATCAGAAATAAATCTAGGTGGCCATAAAACCTATTTGTGATTTTCTTTCAAGTCTATTTACATCCATATACAATTTTATGTTCAAATAAACCATTGAAAAGAAATATCAAAACATTTACAGGGTGTTTTTGTGCAAAACAATATAATAACTCTAAGCGATTAATAAAATATTTTTGTTTATTTTTCCTACTCGTAGCTTAGTGAACCAAACAAACACAAAACTTTGAAAATATATTTCTAGCCCCCGTGATGCTTTATTCAAGCGGTGCCTTAACCATGCGGGACCCATTTGATTTCTTTTAAAACTAATATAAACTGTGCCTATATTTTAACTATGACTTTTACTGACCCTGTAAGCATAAAATATACAAATGTAGCCATATTAAAAATATATATTGAAATTTTATGCAAAAATTGGATTTCTTTTATTGCGTTGTTTTTTCATCTTTTGTCAAAAGTTATGTGCTTTGTGTTTGTGTGTGTTTGTGCATCGGAATACTTTTTTTCTTCAAATTTCAAATAAAAGGTTGCGCTGCAAACAAATTTGAATAGTTGGATTAAAAGGAATAAACAAATAAATGCAGTTAAATTTATATTTAGGGCGCACAAAGTACCCTTATAAGCACTTACAATATTTTGAATTGAATTAAATAAAAATAAATGGAGATCGTGTGTTTTTCTTGTATTATTTTAGATCAGATTAGGTTAGGTTAAATGGGTATTGGATAGAACATTTAAGGCACCGCAGGTGTAGGTCACTTTAACCCCCCCCCCTTCCAAGCAAAATTTAAAAAATTTATATGGATTTATTAACAATTTTCATACAACTTAATGTTTGGAATTTTCTTCATATTTCTAAATCACCTCAAATTAAAGTTAAAAATATCGGAATTAGGAATATCCTAGTGTGGGCTAGATCAATCCCTCTATGTAAATGACCATGATTAAAAATAAAAAAATATCGGATAAGGAGGGAGGGGGCGGGGTAGAAACAATCTCAACCATCTTGAAGTCTTTATGGGAGGTATTTATTGGAAGCTAACAATGGTGCAGCTTTTTCATTTCCCCTGTGCCTTAAAACTTTACCTTGGCTAAACTTTTTCTTCTCATATTCTATGAGACCAAGTAGATTCATTTTTTTGGTGAGATATTAAAACAGGCATTTTTTTCTACCGTTGTAAAAGTAATGACCTCTAACATGGTTTTCTCAAAAAAATATTTCATGTCCTTGCCGGTCCTCATCCCTTGCGGGGTGCTTACTATCCCTTAGGGCCCTTTATCGCTTGCCTAAAATAAGCATTAAGAGAATTTTTTTCTTCACAAAGTTTCAAGTTTTTAATGCCTATGATGAATACATTTCGGTATATTTTCAACTAAAAAATAAATTGTATCTTTGAAACCCCAACAATTACTTGCTTAATTCTAACAAACATAACAAATAAAAGTTAAATTGAAATGAACCATTGACTTTCTAAGTTAACTCAATTGTTATTAGAAACTTAACGTGTTCCTAGATTTATTATTAATATTTAAACTTTTTCAAATAAACTTTTCATTTCACTATTATAAAACTGATTAAAATTAAACCTTGAACATTTTATGGCGTGTCAGCTAGTTTTTTTGTAGGTCACGTGTTAGGGTCTCATATAAAATCACATTTTAAATATCTTATATTTAAAATAATTCTCCTGCTACTTTATTAAACCTTGATAAGTGTAAGAAAAAGTCTTGTTCCTTAAATTGTAGTTACATACATATTTTCATTGACCATCAGGACTTCCAGACAAATGTTGCACCATAAATAGATTGATTAGGGTGTTTAAAATTGACCTTCTTAAAAACTTCAAATGTAGAAAACCCCATCAAAAAAGTGTCATAACAGGTATCATAAGTTGTGTTTTCTACTACATCAATGGGGAGAAGTGGTTAATTAAAATCCACCCTCCCCCCCCCCCCCCGCCAAAAATAATTATTCACGTCCTAAGTTAATTCGTTTCCTTTTTATAGACAACCGAACTGCTGAAGAGCCTATAAAAAGACAAACAGACTTGTAGAGTAGTTTTTTTTAACTACATAAAACAAATCTAGCTTTTTACCCCAAGTTAATGCAATGAAAATAAATATAAATATACTAAATGTAAAAGCATGTTTGTAGGATAACAAATTAGGTATACTTACACACCTTTTTCAGAACCATTAAATAGATTATATTTTCATTACACAAACATTCTAAGATTTACATACTTCCCATAACAAAACAGGAATTTACAAAAGAGAGAGAAAAAAGTTCTACAATTTAATGTTGTTCAGTTTTTATTTAATTAAAAATGAGCGACGAAATAATTCACTATTTAATTTTCGAAAAACTAGTTTACCTAAGAAATTCAACAATTTATAGATGACATTGAAATCCTTTAACTTTTTTTTAAAATAAATTTTAAAAATGATAGGGAGAAGGAATTTTTTCTCCTACGGCCAACCCCTTCGGAGGGCCCTAACCCAGTGTAGTCTTTACATGTGGTGTCATAACTCTGCGGGGCTACTTAGTACCCAATAAACCATATAACCTAACCTAGCCTGCAAATATATAATTACACAAACTAAACTACCTTCTTGTTTTCTATTTTTTTTTACAAAAAAACAAAGAAGGGGTGCAGGTTTGCAGTGTCCAATGGACGTTATTAGGGAAACAGCCGTAGTTTTATAATTGCCTTTACTGCGCTACTACACTGTTAAAAATAATTTTTTTATTTAGTATCAATTGATACTCTGGAGAGTATTGGACCCGTATGTACGCTACAACTATATAATTAATATATAACACTATGTAATACTATATAACACAATAATTATTACTATACAGAACCCATACATTTTTTTAGTATCGATTGATACGCTCTAGGGTACTATAGAATACGCTGTAGAAAAGTTTATAAAAATAGTAATATTTTATACGTTGTAGGGTATCGGAAAATACGCTGTAGAAATGTTTCTTGATTTAGTACTATTTCATACGCTGTAGCGTATCAGACAATACGCAAGAGAATGGTTTATTAAAATAGTAACTATTCATACGTTCTAGGGTACGAATCTGTACTGTAAAGAATAATTGAAACAGACACCTATCGTGCACACCTCTCATGGAAGTGTTTCAATGCTTGGTCGTTTTAGACAAAGATGAAATGTTACTATTTATGCTCAACTTTATAGTTTTGTTTTTTGTAATTATGACTGACCATAGTTTTTATTTTTAGAATAATGTTTAGTCCTAAACATCTTTAAAGTCATTTTTTTTACTAAATTTACATTTAAATTAATGTTTTATGGCTCTGCTTGGTATGTTTGTTGATATAACAAAATGTATATGTACATATAATAATCATATATTATAAACTGATCTTTCATACAAAGTAAAACAGTTTCATACTCTAGAGGGTAACAACAATTGCGAAGGAGCGTATTAAAAACTTACTTATACCGTATTGAATTTTATTCCCAAGAGCGTATTAGACAATACTATACAGACAAATACATTATTTAGTACTACTTGTTACTTCACAGAACATAACCTAATACTTAATACCAGCATTGAAAACTTCCTTGTATCGTAATGAGTTTTTTTTCCTAGTACGTACGGATTGATACTATACATTAATGTGAAGAATATAGAGTATCATCTGATGTTAAAAAAAAAATTATTTTTAACAGTGTAATGTAGATAATTGTCCTAATATAAAGAGCACAAAGATTTTTTTTTCTCAAAATCCTGAATCCCTTACATTTTAAACTAGAATGAATAATGTGTAAAATATTAAAAGAAAGAAAAAGAAAAGATATTTTATTCATAGAAATAGAAACAAAGTTTGAATTTTTCTTCCACCTTTTAGGATTGATAAATTTATAATTTTCAGGAAAATAAGGAAATTAAATGAAAGTAAAATATTGTATAAAACAGAATTTTTAGTAGTTTTGAAATGGTAGCGTTTGCATACTCGAGAAAAGATATTTTTATATAAATTGAAAATAAGGAAGGGGTAGGAGGGTGTAAGTTTTTTGTTTGTTTGTTCTTTACTTTAGGTCATGTTAGGTTCAGTTATATTGGGTACTGGGTAACAAAAAGTCTTTTTTAAGGGAAATCGCCTATTTTTTATTAAAAATTATGATTAATAATAGAATAAACAAAAAATGGTCTAAAGAGGATGTTTCTGGGCCACAGTAAAAGTGTCTGACTATGACGTCAGAAAAAATTAACGAACACAGTTATAGTGTCTGAGTGATTATGACGTAACAAAAAAAATTAGCCAATGAGAGGCCACTATAAATTTTACCATTGGTCAATAACGGCCTCTCATTGGCTAATTTTTTTTGTTACGTCATAATCAGTCAGACACTATTACGGTGTTCAAAATTAACAATTAACCAATGAGAAGCCAGTTTTCACAATGGTAAAATATATAGCGGCCTCTTATTGGTTAGTTGTTAATTTTTTCTGACGTCATAGTCAGACACTTTTACTGTTTTCATGTTTCTGGATAACAAATATCATTTTTTTTTGTAGGTGCAGTATGTGTGAGAAACATTACCAAGATCCAGAAGCTTTAGAAATACATAAGGTATAACAATTTGGAAAATATACTTAGTAAACACAACAACGTTCAATAGTAGTGATTATCCAATGAAAATTGAAGTAAGCCTGCATAGACTTCCAAAGTTAGGGGTAAAGGGGTGCTAACCCACCCAAAACTTATAAACAATTTTTTTGACCTCCCTCAAAATTAAAAAAAAAATACATTAGATAACCCCCCTCAAACTTTTGAAACCCCTCATTATACCCCCTCAAAATAAAAAGCTTGGACGTCTTTTTTAGCTTAAATGGCTTTAAGGCGATTGCTGAACTAATGGCGAACTACTATTAGAGAAAAACAATAGAGGGGGAAGGGGTTAAATAACTGTATGTCCCCACCCTGTGGACTGTTTTCCGACTTTCAATTGGGTCTTTGAATATCAGCAAATATTAAAAATTAACACAGTCAAGTCGCTAAAAAAGAGCAGAAAACAATTTGCTAGCAGACTAGAACAAAAGGTCTACACGACAGGGGACAGTTAGTTGTCTGGGTTATATATCAATACTTATTACATTTACAATTTTATTTTTTAATTTAGGATGTGACACAACATTGGTCAGATTCTGAATCTGAGGATGGAGATAGTTTAGAGGTATTATGCAATCTACATTATACATTTACCAGCGTTAAGGCCCCTAGAAGCCTCTAGAGCCACATAAGTTAAGTGGGGGGAAGTCAACCTCCCCCCATTTCAATTTGAGGTTTTAAAAGAAAAAGTAAACAAAAAAATTTGGAGGGGTTATAGTTTTTATTTCGGGGGTGGAGCTGATACTTTTCCCCAAAATATTTATAACACTTCCCTGGACTTATAGAAAGCTTAACTGTAAAGGGGGCCTGTATCTTAGCGAAATCCTTCGCTGCAGTAAAAAAGCTTCAATTTTACACTTTATGTTGATTTAGATAGATAAAACTAAGTTTTAGAAGGTCATGGGTTCGAATCCGGGACTTTGAACTATAAACGCAATGCTAATAATGCTAATTAGTTAGAGGCATAGAATTTTGCTAGTATGAGGCTCTGAAATGTGAAAAATGAGGGGGTTAGATGGGAAATATAATGGTCGATTAGGAATTTAATGACACTTCCCTTCAGAATTTTAAACATTTTTTGAAAATCTTAACTAAGGGGGGTGTTATACTCACCTACACACCCCTCCAAATATGATACTAATAATAATCTTATTTAGAGTGATGAAGAGCTAGAGAGTGATGAAGAAGGGCTGGCTGAAGAAACTGATTTTCTCATCTAATCATCATAAAAATTATTGTGTATATTTTATTGATAAAAAACAACAAATAAAGGCTATTCTATGTGAAATATAAAAATGAAATGTTAATTTCTTTATTTGGTCCTGATTCAGACAAGGATAATACTGCAAAAGTAGCTTTGACAGATATGTATAATATATATTAGTATACATTACTAAAAAATAACCCAACCCCTAAAAAATGACTTTTTCTATTTCAAAATTAAATCTAAAATAGCGTTCTAACTATCAATTCCCCGCTTTGAATTATGCCTAGATGCTACTTTGGGTCTAGCCGCTAGTTTGATGGTTAGTTCCTAAAATAGAAATGACAAAATGTTTTAAAATGCCAAAGTCTTTGCTGATGTCAAAGTGTCGTTAATTAAAACTATATTTATCAACTAGTGGCTTCGCCCCTAGCCTATAGGGGCTTCGCCCTATGAGGTAATGTAAAGTCAACCCTCCAGAATACTTTTATTGTTATCATTTCAAAAAGTTATTCTTTGCCGAATTACTCTTTGGTTACCGTATATCTCGTACGGGGTGAGCATAAGCGAGTACCCCGTATGCGGCGCAAGCTCCTCTGAAAACTCTCCTCTGTAAATTTTATTTAATACCTATAATTGCAACAACTTTTTAAAGATGTCAATTTTTAAAAGTTACAAAAAGCCCAAAACAATTTTTGAGTGAATTTTTTTTTTTTTTTGGGTGGGGGTTCATGGGGGCTTCGCCCCTTGGTGCAGTGGGGTTCCCCCAACCCAGTTACTGGTTTTTGTTTACAAAAATAAAAAAAAATTAAAAAATGTGGAAATGGGTATTTTTTATTTTTAGGGGGGTTGGGATCCCACCCTCCCAGAAAATAGCCTAAAACCACCAGAGGACCAGTAGGTATATTCCCAGAAGAGTAGAGCCCAATTTGTTCATCAGTTACTGAGATTTTACAAAAAATGGGAGGGTTGGGGGTGTGCCACACCCCAGGAAAATAGCTTAAAACCATCACAGGACCAGTAGGTATAATTCCTGAAGAGTAGAGCCCAATCGGTTCGTCGGTTACTGAGATCTTAAGCTTCAGACGGACAGACAGACGGACAGACATCAAGCTACTTTGTATTATAGATATATACTATTCAAAGTATAAGGATGGCTGTCCGTCTATCCAGTCTTTGGTGTGTGTATAACGTATATCTTGAAAAAAAATTAATATCAAGCTAACTGCTATCTATTAGGCACTGCTATTTAGATTAACATACCTACTTGTAAAGTGAAGGTTTAAGGCTATTTTAAGGAATATGATACCCCGAAAAAAAAAAAAAAATAGGATGTCGATTTTACTTTTTTCAGCTGTTGAATTTGACAATGCTTTGTGTTACAAGTTTTGCGTTTACAAGAGCCTAGGGGCAAAGCCGTAAGTGTAACATGTTGACTAATATGGAGATAAATACAGAGGTCAATTAATTATTGTCTATATTATCAATTAAAACTACAAGGGACTGACAAATATTTGCTGGCTTCGAATATTTGTAAAAGGGTCAGACATTATTTGTGAGAAGTACAGTAACTTTATTATCATGGTCTGTCGTTCTATCACTATTGCTTTTATCGTCTGAAAAAGTATATAGCTTTATATATATTATCACATAAAAAAACAGATAAAAATTTGTGTTTTTATGTCTTACAGTTTACTGTTCTTTTCAAAACTGACTTTGATTCAATGTGTTTTTTAGAATGTCCCTTTCGTTTCGTCTTATTTTCACAGTAGCTTTTGATCATTTTAGTTATGTTAGGTTAGGTGATTGCCCCGCAGAGTTAGACAAATGTGAAAGCTAATGTAAAAATACGACGAAACGCCCCTTAAGGTTATATGCTTCTTGTGGACTTATGTCATCTTTGAGGTTTTTGTTCTTTGAATTAAAAAAAAAACTACCACTTTTATTCTTTGCAGTGAACTATTCTTGTTGGCTATAATTAGAGACTGAAAAGAAATATAAATGACAATTATAACAGAAGGAAAAAGACCATTATCAATTTATCTTCTATTGGAACAAGTAAGAAAATATGCAACGGAATCACAAACTCTATTTAAGAAAATGTTACTAACATAAAATTTGTTTTCGTCCTGTTTTATTTTATTTTTAATGTTGCTTAGATTGATCGAAAGCAAGTATTATATAAAGTAGAAAGGGTTTCTTGTCTTTCCAATAAGATATCGCTGTAATGAACTGATTTGGGTCTTCATTTGACTTAGCTACTAGGACGGTTAAGGCTTTTTGTTTCTAAAATCAAAGTCTTGGCAGGGTGTCTCAACCATGACACTTTGGTTGAGTTTGACTTCCGAATTAGCGGGAAGTTCTCGAGATCTGTTGGCGAACATACAAACCCCCAATACCAGGAACCATCAAGTTTCAACAGCAGGTTTGAATATAGATTTATTGATGAAATTATTTCAAAGTCCTGAAATTACAAAATCAATTAGTTCATAATTCCAGTTATTTATAACCACGTAATCTTATTTGCTTTTTAAAAATCATTTTTCTCTACGATTAAAAATCTTTGGAAACTTTGGCTTTAAAGGAAAATTATTTGGTTTAATAAAACATTGTTAAATGCAAAAATAAAGGCACATAAAAAATACTAAAACATATATTAATCATTATTAAGTTTCATGTTTAGCTGGCTAAAGCCTTTTTAAAACTACATATAATCGTCCTATACACCATTCTTCCTAATAAAATTAACAAATTCTACCTGAAGTTCTTATGGTTTCAAATCCCTGGTATACTAGGGTCGTTCACACACTATGAGACCAATGATAGGCCCAATTTTCTTCTCCGAAATCTTCACACACTCATATCTCATTCAAAAGTAAGAAACGTGGGCACATATAAACAATCCATGCCGCGTCTATTACTGAAGGAAAGTCAAACAAGACGACATTTGCGCTTGGTTTTAGGATAATGATAAGGAATTAATTTCGAACTTGATAAACACAAAGCTTCCTCGAAAAGAGGTTAAGACACACCCCCCGTTTGAAAGTCAAATTAACTCCCTTAACGAGATTCAAGGTTTTTTTGCACTGAGCACTAGCAACATTTCTCACTAAACTCAACTCACCATAATCACATGAGAATGGCCACATCCCGAAAACGTGACAATTTTGCTCCTAACTAAATGAAACCCCGTGAAATGCATACGCAATATCATACTCCTCACTAGGACTCATAATACCTCACATTTTAGGATAGAAGGATGGGGATTGGTTTGTACCATACAACATTCCATGCACATGACAATCACAAGATCACATACACAATCCTAAAATAGATAATCCTATTAATCATGATGTTGTAAATAAAACAACTATACTAAATAATAATCATTTCATAATCAATAGGTAATAAATCATTATTAATAAATCAATAAGTACCTACGAAATCAGGTCGAAATGTAAACAATAATGGTAAAATAAAACGAAATAAATCTTAGACAAGAAAATTAAGATTTATAGGTACTTAAAATTAAATTTGTTAAGCATCAAAAAGAGTAGTAAGAAAAAATATTTCAAAATCCTTGGGCAGAAAGTTTTTCAAACTTAATGAATAAGAACTGTACTATCTTAATCAACAATAAAACTTTTTAATACTTAAAGACTAGCAAAATAATAATATCTTCGTTAGAATTTTCATCGGAATTATGAAAAAAATACCAATTTTTCTTTGTAAAAAAAATATGAGACTTTAAATATGAATTTTCAATCATTCCTTGATCTGAATAAAAATGTTTTACTTGATTGAAATTCATATATAATTTTAAAAAAAAATCTGCTAAAAAAATACTTGATTTTTTTCTTAGAATAAATATCGAATCACGCAACCTCGACACATTTATTCTTTTTTTGGTAAACTTTTCAGGTAAGTTTTATAATAAATTGTACTTTTGAAAAGAAATTAAACTCAATAAAATTAAATTTGAGCATATGAAATAGAATAAAATTTAATCGCATTTCATTTGATTCTTATTTTAGGCATAAAAATAGGCATATGAAAAATATGGCTTTTTACTAAAAAAAAATCTCAATTTCCATAAAATAAGAATCAATTATTAATCATAATTTTTAACAACTGCTTTTATTTTAATATCTGCGATAAAAATGAAGGAAAGGTTAATTTAAAATATGCATAGTTTATCTTAAATTAATTCTGTGATATTCATATAAATAATAATCAATATTTTAATAATATCATACATCGTGTTCATTATTATAAATGCTTATCTCATAGAAAATAGAGTTTACATTTTTAAACATGAACGAAAATATATGTACCTAGGAAATAATTGCTATAAAATACTTTCTCAAGGTTTAAAATTGTCCGAAGTCGCTAGGTACATATATTACTACGAATCTCTGCTCTCGGAATGAAGAAAAATCTTTACGCGTGGATTATTAGGAATCCTTGCCTCCGGAGTGAAAGAAAAACTTTTATTTGCTTACAAATTAAAACAAATATCTTGATTTTTTGCGATAATCTTTTTTTTTTTAATAATAATAAGAAATATTTTAAACATTATCATAATAATTTTACATGTTGTGTTCTTTACTTTAATGCATTATCTCATATGAGAATCTGAGAAATAACATTTTTTAAGCAAACGTGAACCATGAAAAAAAAATACCTCGAAAAATAATTTTAAAAAATCTATTTTTCTCAATCTAAAAAAATCTGCAAAAATCATTTGGTAGTTAATACACACAACTTTTGCTTTTCGAAGTCATACTTAAAGAAACAAAATCTTTTAAAATCTGCTTTAAAAGTCTAAACAATTTTGTAGAATTTTTGTGCTTAAATATGAACAATAAAATTAGTTGAATAATGAATACTTATTCTTTACAGAACCTTTTTAGGTTCCCTTCACAAGCTTAATATATAACTTGTATTATTTTTTCTTTAAAAGATCATTTTCACACATAAATAGTTTATGTTGTAAATTAGATTTGTGGGTTGGTAGACTTTCAATAACTTTCTGGCGGCAACACCCGCCATATTGCAGGCCCTTTACCCTGTGTCGGGCGGCCAGCTTGGCAGCAGCCAGGTCGATTCTTGATTCACAACAACACCAACCTCATTATCAGAACCGGCTGCAACACAACCAACAGCGTCAACTGCAGAAATAACAGGTTTCTCAATAACAGCATCACAAGCAGAACCAACAGGTTCATCATTAACAGCTACGGCAGACCCAACCGGTTCATTATCAACAGCTACGGCAGTACCAACCGGCTCATTATCAACAGCTACGGCAGTACCAACCGGTTCATTATCAACAGCTATGGTAGTACCAACCGGTTCATTATCAACAGCTACGGTAGTACCAACCGGCTCATTATCAACAGCTACGGCAGTACCAACCAGCTCATTATCAATAACTACGGCAGTACCAACCGGTTCATTATCAACAGCTACGGTAGTACCAACCGGCTCATTATCAACAGCTACGGCAGCTTTAAACGCATATTTCTGCTGACCAGCTCCATAGTCAGCACTTGTACAGATAAAACCACTACCAAAAATGGTTCGCCACAACATAGACTGGCCCACTTTCTGGTAGGTTGATGGAAACACGTCAGGATGTGTATTTCCAATGATGATATCTAAGCCTCCACTAATATATGTAAATCTTTCTGGCGGCATCTTAAATATTTCGGCGGCGGTTTCCGGATGGACCGAGCGCATCTCGTTGCCACCTCCGAGGTTAGGCATAACAGCTGCCTCAAATTCTCTCAAATTACCATCCCTGTCCTTCAGATAGAACACCACATTGCGGCAGGATGATTCACTACCGTCAGCAACAGAAATGTTTGTATATCTGCCGGTAGATTTCAGCTTCAACTTGTGGGACATCTTCTCAGATATAAGTGGTAGACTCGCACCAGAATCAAACATGACGGCGGCATGGCAGGCGCCGCCGCCAGGTGCTACAACTGGAACTATTTGTAGCAGGAAGGTACATGTGCTAGGCGCAGAACTTGATTTGTAGACTGCATTCACACTAGCACTAGCCTCATGCAACATACGACTATGATAACCGTCGCAATTATTGGTGCCACAAACACCAAGCTTATCCGATTTATTACACTTGTCAGCAGCATGGCCGTCACACAGGCAGAGTTCACATAACTTCTTCTGCTGGACAACTTTCTTTCGGTCAACAACATCCATCTTCTTAAATGTGGGACAACGGAAAATAGGATGTTTATCCTCGCAACTTTCAATAGGACATGCACTATTCCACTTGGAAGTTTTGTCCTTTCCAGCCCATCCATTCTCATTGTCACTGCGGCCAGACACTTGCGCGGCGGCAGCTCTGTCACGATTTCTCTTGCCGGCGCTAGTGTCATAGGACATATCACCGGCCAACATTGCTCCCCTGGTCCTCTCCAGCAGTTCTACAATCTTCTGGATGTTTGGTTGGTTCATGCTACCTAGCTCCATCATAATTTTCTCTCTCAGACTTTCAGGGCACTTGTCTTTAAAAATATGAATAAGAGTTAGGTGGTTGTAATCCTTAGCTGCAGAACCAACGATGGCTTCTACTTCCTGCATCATGCTCTTGAAGGTAGCAATTGCACTAACCACGTCCACAGGTTTATCCACAGGTTTCATCTTGTTCAGCTTAGTTAAAATCCTCATGAACCGGCGAGTGTTTGATAAAAACATCTGATCAAGAAACGACCATTGTTCATTATGATCTCTAATCGCTGACACTTGCTTGCGTAGTTCCGGGTTGGTTATCACCTTCTCCATACACAACATCAGACTTAACCTCTGGTCAGCAAATCCGTAACCAGAGCATAGATCCTTAAAGACCTGTTTAAAGTTTGGGTAATCCGTGTCAGTACCGTCGAAGGACGGCAACAAACTGTTGTCCCAGCGCCCATACTGCGGGTTGGAACTCTGAATATCCACGGCAGACATACTTCTGGAGAGCATGGCAGGTGTCCCACTCTCATCCAAGTTAGATGAACGACGTTCCATCTCTCTAAGCCTTCGGTACATATCACGTACTTCTTGGCGCAACTCCATGGAAATTTTAAGCACTCCCATGTCCATCTTCACCTTCTCAATGACGTCGAGGTTCCTGGCGACAGTGCTTGACCTCGCGTCGTCTGAATCATTGTCAAGCCAGTACAGAATTTTTGTACACTGCTCCAACGACGCATAAACTTTATCTGCAACAGTTTTCTGCTCACTAGCTTCATCCAAATCACGCTTGAACTCGCGCAGCTCACTAGTATCCACGGCAGGTTTTAGACTTTTTATTAGGTCAGATTGGTCCTTGACCTCACTAAAAATGTCACGAATTGATTTTAAATTCACATTTTCACATGAACTAAAACTTTGGCAGGCTTTTAGATTGTCATAAAACACTTTTAACTGTTCGTCAAACACTTTTTCTGCTTTTTGGTTAGTGGCATATTGATTCACTAGGTAATTATTTCACAGAAAAATTGTCAATGTTTTTTGCATCAATACACTATATGCTATTGATCTATTGAAGAATGCTAACGCCTATTCTTCAGATTCTTTGAAGAATGCTAATGCCTATTCTTCAGAACCATTTGAAATTGCTTGTGCAGCTCCTTCAACCATCAGGTTATTTGAAATTCGCTTGTGCAGCTCCTTCAAACTCCATTCATTTGAAATTGTCTCAACCATGACACTTTGGTTGAGTTTGACTTCCGAATTAGCGGGAAGTTCTCGAGATCTGTTGGCGAACATACAAACCCCCAATACCAGGAACCATCAAGTTTCAACAGCAGGTTTGAATATAGATTTATTGATGAAATTATTTCAAAGTCCTGAAATTACAAAATCAATTAGTTCATAATTCCAGTTATTTATAACCACGTAATCTTATTTGCTTTTTAAAAATCATTTTTCTCTACGATTAAAAATCTTTGGAAACTTTGGCTTTAAAGGAAAATTATTTGGTTTAATAAAACATTGTTAAATGCAAAAATAAAGGCACATAAAAAATACTAAAACATATATTAATCATTATTAAGTTTCATGTTTAGCTGGCTAAAGCCTTTTTAAAACTACATATAATCGTCCTATACACCATTCTTCCTAATAAAATTAACAAATTCTACCTGAAGTTCTTATGGTTTCAAATCCCTGGTATACTAGGGTCGTTCACACACTATGAGACCAATGATAGGCCCAATTTTCTTCTCCGAAATCTTCACACACTCATATCTCATTCAAAAGTAAGAAACGTGGGCGCATATAAACAATCCATGCCGCGTCTATTACTGAAGGAAAGTCAAACAAGACGACATTTGCGCTTGGTTTTAGGATAATGATAAGGAATTAATTTCGAACTTGATAAACACAAAGCTTCCTCGAAAAGAGGTTAAGACACAGGGATTACGACTATTTTTGCCACCTCCCTGATAGTAACCTAAACTATACTTTTCTAAGAAGTAACAGACGAACAAAGAAGACTGCGCTGGGCCTCACTATAAAGATAAAGATAACACAACAACAATGAAAGAAAAATATTGACGATCAGTTTTGTATCTATAAATTAAATTTCCTTAAAAAGGATATCCGCTTATATGAAGTAGTAAGCTTTTTTATTTGTAACGAAGGAACTTGATATGGACCTCCTTTACAGTGAAGCTTCTTATTGGTTCTGAGATGGTTTTAGGCTCTTTTATCTTTATAAATAAATAAATAAATTCCAGAAATTTCAAGAATACATGGATAGAAAATTAGTAGACAGATTGTTTGTTTTGTAGCCCTTCCATTTAACGTCTATCGTCTATCTATTTAACTGTCAGTGTGGTGATTTTAACAGAACAGTTAAAAATATGTTTGGTGTCGTGTGGCGTCTGGTTACAATTAGGGCAGATACTTTGAAAATCCTCGTGTATTCTTGACAAATAACTGTTAAGATACGAGCTGTAGCCAGATCTTAGCTGAGCGAGTGTAGATCTGGTCTTTCTGGGTAGGTTTTTCTCATCTTTATTTATGTTGGGTGCAGGTGTGTTAAGTACAGGGTTAGGTTTAATCAGTTTGATGGTTTTAGCTACGTTCTTGGTATGTATCTCCTTGAGCTTAGATATGTAGGTTTCATATGTGAGCCTCCTTCTTGGCAGAATTCTCTTGATCTCTTTCCCAAATCTAGTTTTTAACGTCTTTTTTCTTGATGGTCAACGAATGTTAAGTTTAATTTGGCAAGGGTGTCCTGGTTTTTGGGTAGACAGTAGGTACTGTTTTGAGATCATTTCACAGTGTGGTTTAACATACATAATCTTTGATTCTGTGTGGAGATGGTCTATGCCCGTCATTTTGGTACACCCAGTTGTTGTATTTTGTGCTACTTGTAGATTGTCCCAGGATGTCTTACTGAGGTTGGGTGTCCAAATTGGGCAGGCATAGTTAAGCTGCGATTGTCCAATAGATTAATATGTGTTAAGAAGTACTTATTTATCCATTCCCCAGCTTGTACCTGAAAGAGCCTTGAGGACATTATTCTTGGTTTAAACTTTGGTCTTTAAGTTATCAGCATGATGTTTAAATGACAGGAGACTATCAAATGTGACTCCAAGAAATTTAGGCTTGCTTTCAGTTGGGACTTGTTCTCCGTTGATAAATACTGGAAGTTCTTCCGTCAGCTCTTGGTTAAAAGTGGTGAAAATGGTGGCTGATGATTTAGATGGTAATATGAACAAGTTGCGGGATTTGAAAAAGTAGACAGATTATTCTTCCCTCTATAAACTATTACTATTTCTTCCTATTGTAGAATATGATCATAGCGCAGAAGTGCAAGGAGGGAGAAGACATTGGGCTGTTTAGTCCCCAAAGTCTTAAAATAACGTTTTCTTATTCATTGGCTTAACAACCTCTTGCCAGTTTTATTGAATTTTGATAGGTTGGTTTATTTATTTGAGTGGCCAAACATTTCAACCACTAATTCTAATCTACAAAAGGGTTAATTTTTTAATATTATCATTGAAGCTGTGCATTAATCTATCGGGCATTACCTTATCCCTGGAGAAAATAAGTTTTAAAGGCTAGTGTTCTATCTCTTCCCGATTAATTATTAGATTAACTTAAAATCTTAATTACTGTTGTTTGTACTGTCTGATGCATGCTATATCCATATTAACAAACTTATACAGTTAGGAAGGTGAAACAAACTAGGGAGGGATGGAACAATTGACTGTCTAATATACTAGTCTCCTTAGTTTTATTTGTTGACTTAACAACTTTGGTAGAATTTTTTTCCAAAAGTTTTAATCGCAAATTATATTCTAAAGAAGGGGTAATTTTATATATTACCATTGTCTTATCCCTTTAGATCCTTGGAAACCAACTTTATGGCTACTGTAAATTCTATAGATTTTTTACGTAAAAATTTTGTAAGGCTTAGGAAACAGTCCAAGAAATTCTATAAGATATATTATACACGGTATATATCAAAGAATACACCAAGATTGTCAAAAGCCTTTAGGAGGATCCTAATTTAAAAATCGTTATGGTGTAATGTAGTATAGTGACTTGTGTTTCTATTTTATCAAAAGCAATTAAATTTATTGGGATGTATTATTTCTTTTAGATTTTGTTTCAACCTCCTAACTGTTGTATACTGTGTTTTTTATATGATAATTAATTCCATAAATAACCCAGGTAATCTAATAGATTAAGTTCATAATACCTTATTGAACATTTGTATTAATTCAACCCCCCCACTATCTTTGCCAAGTTGCAAGGAGGTAATGGGTTCGATTTTCCATACATGTCAAAACCTAAAATGTAAATTGTTTTATCAAAATTAGTGTTTTTACCCATAATTAGGAGCAAAGCATTAATATAAGTATAAACATGTTTAATTGCTTAGCAGTAAGATTTAATTTTGCAGGAAGCTACTACACCTTCAAGACTTTATAAAGTTTAATGCAATATAAATTTTGGTTTCAGGGGGGGGGGGGAGTTGTCTTGCCAAAATAGCAAAAAAAAGGTTTTTGCTAAAAAACTAATTTGACTCCTCGACATGCAAGATTGTCTGTATACATAAGGGGTAAGAAAATGCACAAAATAATAATAAACTTAAGTTTTTATTATGACGTTTTTGCTCCAGTTTTTATTTAAATCCTATATATGTAAAGCTATATATATTAAGAGATATAAGTTTTCCGGAATTGTAATGTAGGGAGTAGATTTGAAATCTGCATCAAATTTTAAGGATTTTTTATAAAATTCGTTTTTTGTATAATTCTTTATCTAAAAGCGGAAATACAAATTAAGTTAATTAATTTTGGCATCTGTGATTGGTGGATTTAAAAAATCTGCACTCTGATTGGATGTCGTACATCATTCAACCAATTAGAGCGCAGGTAGTTTAAAATCCACCTATCCTATTGGTCAAAATTAATTAACTTAAAATGTATTTTCGCTTTTAGATAAAGAATTTTACAAAAAACGAATTTTATAAAAAATCCTTAAAATTTGATGCAGATTTCAAATCTACTCCCTACATTAAAATTCCGGAAAACTTATATCTCTTAATATATATAGTACAAGCTTACAAAAGCAGAAAAGTTCTTCAAGTTATCGTAAAGCCTAATTACAAACATATCATTTTAAGTACAATTCAAGAACAAATGTTGTTAAAAATCATCCAATCGCCAACAATTTTTTTTCTTCATCTTTTTCACTACATTAGGGTTAATTTACGTCCTAGCCATTATTTGTAAACAGGTATCAACAAGCGAACAAAGTGCTTTAAATATTAGCTTAACTTCTTCAAAGAATGTAACATATTTGTTCCTATTCCCCCTATCCTTTTATATTGTAAAGATATATCTATACATAAAATGCTTTGATATAAATATTGGATATCAAGTCCAACAGGACCAGGGATATGGAATCTGAAGAAAAAAAAAATTATCTCCATTTTTTCTGCCATTGAAAACTAATCAATATTGCGACAAAAAAATATTATTTTCTGCATCTAATTTAATCAAAAAAGAAATCGGTACTTAGTAATAGTAAAACCTTTTTTTGGGATTATAGACTATAAAAATCCTAATCTAAAGGCTAGCTTAAGAAATTGTGTAGGAAACTTCAGAAACTTACATTTTATAAGCTTGAAGCAAAGAGTCGACAAACAATTCAATTGTTTTATGTCATGTCGTCTATATAGTATTTTTAGAAAGATAAATATATTTTGGATTTGGCCTTCGACTTGCAAATACCCAGTCAGACATATCGACAATATCATTTCCAAAAAATAACAATTTATCTACCATTCAACATATAATTTCTAACCATAACAGTTTTGACTGTGAATAAAAATACAAAAAGTAGAAAGTAAAAGTATAATTTAATGTTCAGGTACACCGACAAACGTCCTAATACGACAAACGTCCTAATGCGACAAACCTCCTAAACGACAAACATCCTAAAAGACAAACGTCCTAATGCGACATCTCTTAAGTAAAACGTCCTAATTTTTTTTTCAAAAATTAAATCTTTCAAATTTAATTTAAAAATGTTCTAAAATAAAAAAAAATAGATATATATTTTTTTAATTTAGAAAATTAAAGGTTTATTTTTGCAATGCACGGTTGTATTGGGTTCGAAACCATTCCGTTTATGATAGCCAACACAGACTTTGGGAAAACTGTCGGAGAGATTTGTAAAATTTAGCCTATGGTTAAAGTTATTCGATTTAAAAAATATTTTTTTCCTGTGTTTTATCGCCATTTTGAATTTGATATTGTTAAATATTTTTATAATTAGAGGATTTTGTCCTTAAATTTGGAAGATTTTTTTTATTTCATAATTTTTGAAAATTTTTAGGACATTTTACTAAAGAGATGTCGCATTAGGACGTTTGTCGTTTAGGAGGTTTGTCGCATTAGGACGTTTGTCGCGGTAGGACGTTTGTCGGTGCACCAAATGTTCATATATTTGGTTGTTGCTTCGCTTCTTCATTGGGCATGTTTATTTTATCAGAGAACTGAAAATGCATTTATGTTATTATTTTATTGTTGTATTGCATATTTACTAATTTAGTTCTTTTATCTTCAACATAAATTTTGAATTTTTGGCCTCAGGACTTGAAATAAAAGATGAAAGTTAGAATTACATTTATAAGTTTGTATTTTTCTAAAAAAATTGAATTCATTCTTATTTTGACGAAAAAATGCCTGTCTGAATATACATGGTAATTTTGACATAAGAAAAATACTCGTCAAATTAGGTTGCTAACATGGACATAACTTATTCACTTAAAGGAATCATCTTGTAAATCTTAATTCGATAGGACAATTCTAACATGTTTAAATTATCTATAAGAGCAAACTGTCTCGGACTGACGTACGGACGGACCGATCATAATTATAGAAAGGCTTTGCTTTTACATCAGTGACAACGGTGCGCCTGGCTTAAATAATCTGGCTCATAATGTAGCATCTAAATTGATGCTTAATATAAACCTTTCTGTTTGTATAAAATCAGAGATCAGTCAAATTCCTATGACCAAAACATTAAAGAACAAGAATGACAACATCCATAAAAGCGAAGCTCTGAAACGGTAGGACAAACGGACATTAGCACTTGTATATTGTCAGAATTGAATAATCAGAATGCGAATGTATAAGAGTCAAAGCAAAATTGTAAGTAAATTTGTTGAAAAACTGCTTGATGCAGGATAATGATTATGGACATACTAACATTTTTAGGACTTGATTATAGAGTTGCTTCGCTTATAATATTGTACTTTGTTGTCCCAGGAATCAGTATACCAAAAATCAGACCAATACACAGATTTCCGCGAATATTAAAATGAAAAATTATAACATTAAAACCAGTTTGACTGGGCCAAAGGTCCTGTCTAATAAAACTGGTATCAATTTTATGAATTTATAAATTTTAATATCCGTGGAAAATGTATTAAATTCGTTGTATTTTTCAACATGGCTAAGAACCTGTTCTAAATCAGAAAAAATTACAATTGTTGGATCTGTTTTAAAAAAAGTTGTATACATTAAAAAAATATTTATTTTCCCTTTCTGGGGGTAAGGTAGGTTGGGATTGTTTATCGTCATTTGTCATTAACAACAAATACCCACCTCCCCAGATTTACAATGCTAGAAAACATTTTCTCGTATTCATTCGAATCCGGTGGATAGGAACCGGTTCTCATCAATACGAAAACTATGTCTAGTAGATCTTTTCATGAAAATACTCTTTTTCGAATTTTAGTCTTCTGCAAACCTAAAAAGTTACTTTAGGAGCCTAGAAATACATGTACAAAATTTCAGCTCTCTATCTCTACTGGCGACCTAGCGCCAGGCATGTAAAATATCAACAGATAACGGTAGCACGGCGGTTTTAACAATATCACAGCAATGTGCAGGTTTTAAGCTCTTCTGCATATTTCAATTTAAACACATAAGGGCAAAGATATATTATCCCAGAAATCTTTTGTCAAAGTCTACTCTACACCTAGCGCCAGTCAGTTTTCTAAAATCATGCCTTTTATACCTGTGAAAATAGAAATCGCCAGCGCTAGGTGTAGAGTAGACTTTGACTAAAGATTTTTGGGATATTATATCTTTGGCCTTATGTGTTTAAATTGAAATATGCAGAACACTTAAATTCATCTTCCAAGCCACTCTCTAGGCATTTTAATTTTTTTTTTGAAATAACGGGATTTCAAAACTGCCCTTTGAAAAGGCCTAAAAAATATCTTTTTTGTCACTTTTTTATTGCTTATAGTTACAACTTATTAAGATATTATGCTCAGTTAAAAAAAATCGGCGCCTCCAGCACCAAAACCGGCAAAAACTGGCAGTTAAACTTCTGTGCCCCTACTTGCCCCCCGCTTTGGTAAACAGTAGTTATCTCAAGAAGTAAAAGAGATATCAATACACAGAAAGAAAACTTTTTAAATAAAACTGAACTAAGTAACCATTACACATTAAATTTTGGGACTTTCCTTCTAGGGTCTTGTGGAGCAAAAGACCCACCAAAACACTAATAATATGAGTTCTGAGCTTATTTTTAAAGATATCAACCTGATTTTTTAAAAATCTTTTGTTACCATAATTGAACTCAGTAACATTTACAGATTTCGTTTTGGGACTTTCCTTCTAGGAGCTTGTTTGGCAAAAGACCCCCAAAAACTAAAAATGTGAGTTCTGGACTTATATTTAAAGATATCAACCTAATTTTTGTTGGGAAAACTTTTTTCACATAACCAAACTCAGCAACCTATACATATTTCATTTTGGGACTTCCCTTCCAGGTGCTAGTGGAGCAAAAGATCCCCCAAAACACAAAAAATATGAGTTCTGAGCCTATTTTTAAAGATATCAACCTGATTTTTAAAAGAAAATTTTTAAAATAAAACAGAACTCAGTAATGATTAAACATTTCATTTTGGGACTTTCCTTTGAGAGGCTTGTGGAGCAAAAGACCCCCCCAAACACAAAAAATATGAGTTCTGAGCTGATATTGAAAGATATCAAACTGATTTTTTTAAAGAAAACTTTTTTAACATAACCAAACTCAGCAGGGGCGTCCAAGCTTTTTTTTGGGGGGGATAAAATTTGCTTGTGTGGGGGGGGGGGGGGGGGTAATTACCCCCCCTGAAACCTGTTGGCCAGGGCAAATTTTGTTTACCTTCCCAAAATTTCCCCCAAATTTTTAAAGAAAATTTTAAAAATAAAACTCAACTCAGTAATGATTACACATTTCATTTTGGGACTTTCCTGTGAGGGGCTTGTGGAGCAAAAGACCCTCCACACAAAAATATGAGTTCTGAGCTGATATTTAAAGATATCAACCTAATTTTTTTAAAGGAAACTTTTTTAACATAACCAAACTCAGCCCCGTCCAAGCTTTTTTTTGGGGGTGGGGACACCCCCAAATTTGTTTGGGGGGGGGGTAATCCCCACTTTACCCCCCCCCCTTTTGAACGTCTATGAAACTCAGTAATGTTTACAGATTTCATTTTAGGACTTTCCTTCCAGGTGCTAGTGGAGCAAAATACCCCCCAAAACACAAAAATATGAGTTCTGAGCGTATTTTTAAAGATATCAACCTGATTTTTTTAAAGAAAATTTCTTAAATAAAACAGAACTCAGTAATGATTACACATTTCATTTTGGGACTTTCCTTTGAGGGGCTTGTGGAGCAAAAGACCCCCCAAAACACAAAAAATATGAGTTCTGAGCTGATATTTAAAGATATCAAACTGATTTTTTTAAAGAAAACTTTTTTAACATAACCAAACTCAGCAGGGGCGTCCAACTCCAAGTTTTTTTTTTTTTGGGGGGGGGTAAAATTTGCTTGGAGGGGGGGGGATAATTACTTTCCTTTGAGGGGCTTGTGGAGCAAAAGACCCCCCAAAACACAAAAATATGAGTTCTGAGCTGATATTTAAAGATATCAACCTAATTTTTTTAAAGGAAACTTTTTTAACATAACCAAACTCAGCAGGGGCGTCCAAGCTTTTTTTTGGGGGTGGGGGCACCCCCGAATTCGTTTGGGGGGGGGGTAATCCTCACTTTACCCCCCCTCTTGGACGTCTATGAAACTCAGTAATGTTTAGTAGTTTACAGATTTCATTTTAGGGCTTTCCTTCAAGGTGCTAGTGGAGCAAAAGACCCCCCAAAACACAAAAAATATGAGTTCTGAGCTGATATTTAAAGATATCAAACTGATTTTTTTAAAGAAAACTTTTTTAACATAACCAAACTCAGCAGGGGCGTCCAACTCCAAGCTTTTTTTTTGGGGGGGGGGGGGGGGTAAAATTTGCTTGGAGGGGGGAGGGTGGGTAATTACCCCCCTGAAATCAGGGTAAATTTTTTTTTTTGGGATGGGTAATTTAAATTTTATTAAATATTTGGTATTTTTTTGTTAGAGATTTTTTATTTTGAGGGGTATTCAAAATGTTTACCCCTCCTAAAATACCCCCTCCGAAATGGTTGATATCTTTAAAAATAAGTCCAGAACTTATATTTTTAGTTTTTGGGGGTCTTTTGCCAAACAAGCCCCTAGAAGGAAAGTCCCAAAATGAAATCTGTAAATGTTACTGAGTTTGGTTATGTTAACAAAGTTTTCAAAAAAAATTAGGTTGATATCTTTAAAAATAAGCTCAGAACTCATATTTTTAGTTTTGGAGGTCTTTTGTCCAACTAGCCCCTAGAAGGAAAGTCCTAAAATGAAATCTGTAAACATTACTGGGTTTCATAGACGTTTAAGATGGTGGGTAAAGTGGGGATTATCCCCCCCCCCCCAAACGAATTTGGGGGGTGCCCCCACCCCCCAAAACAGCTTGGACACCCCTGCTGAGTTTGGTTATGTTAAAATTTCCTTTAAAAAAATTCTTTAAATATCAGCTCAGAACTCATATCTTTGTGTTTTGGGGGGTCTTTTGCTCCACAAGCCCCTCAAAGGAAAGTCCCAAAATGAAATGTGTAATCATTGCTGAGTTGAGTTTTATTTTAAAAATTTTCTTTAAAAATTTGGTGGTAAATTTTGGGAAGGTAAACAAAATTTGCCCTGGCCAACAGGTTTCAGGGGGGGTAATTACCCCCCCCCAACAAGCAAATTTTACCCCCCCCCCAAAAAAAAAGCTTCGACGCCCCTGCTGAGTTTGGTTATGTTAAAAAAGTTTTCTTTAAGAAAATCAGTTTGATATCTTTAAATATCAGCTCAGAACTCATATTTTTTGTGTTTTGGGGGGTCTTTTGCTCCACTAGCACCTGGAAGGGAAGTCCCAAAATGAAATATGTATAGGTTGCTGAGTTTGGTTATGTGAAAAAAGTTTTCTAAAAAAAAATTAGGTTGATATCTTTAAAAATAAGTCCAGAACTCACATTTTTAGTTTTTGGGGGTCTTTTGCCAAACAAGCCCCTAGAAGGAAAGTCCCAAAATGAAATCTGTAAATGTTACTGAGTTCAATTATGTTAACAAAAGATTTTTAAAAAATCAGGTTAATATCTTTAAAAATAAGCTCAGAACTCATATTATTAGTGTTTTGGTGGGTCTTTTGCTCCACAAGCCCCTAGAAGGAAAGTCCCAAAATTGAATGTGTAATGGTTACTTAGTTCAGTTTTATTTAAAAAGTTTTCTTTCTGTGTGTTTATATCTCTTTTACTTCTTGAGATAACTACTGTTTACCAAAGAGGGGGGCAAGTAGGGGCACAGAAGTTTAACTGCCAGTTTTTGCCGGTTTTGGTGCTGGAGGCGCCGATTTTTTTTAACTGAGCATAATATCATAATAAGTTGTAACTATAAGCAATGAAAAAAGTGACAAAAAAAGATATTTTTTAGGCCTTTTCAAAGGGCAGTTTTGAAATCCCGTTATTTCATAAAAAAAATTAAAATGCCTAGAGAGTGGCTTGGAAGATGAATTTAAGTGTTCTGCATATTTCAATTTAAACACATAAGGCCAAAGATATAATATCCCAAAAATCTTTAGTCAAAGTCTACTCTACACCTAGCGCTGGCGATTTCTATTTTCACAGGTATAAAAGGCATGATTTTAGAAAACTGACTGGCGCTAGGTGTAGAATAGACTTTGACAAAAGATTTTTGGGATAATATATCTTTGCCCTTATGTGTTTAAATTGAAATATGCAGAAGAGCTTAAAACCTGCACATTGCTGTGATATTGTTAAAACCGCCGTGCTACCGTTATCTGTTGATATTTTACATGCCTGGCGCTAGGTCGCCAGTAGAGATAGAGAGCTGAAATTTTGTACATGTATTTCTAGGCTCCTAAAGTAACTTCTTAGGTTAGCAGAAGACTAAAATTCGAAAAAGAGTATTTTCATGAAAAGATCTAATGTCTAGCATCGTATTATATCCAGTTTTCATAAGATTAAAACCAGTTTTTTTTAGCCCGTGCCTTCGGCACCTCGGGGCTAAATAAACTGGTTTAATCTCATAATTGTACATCCTATATCCGCGGAAAGCTGTTTATAATACGATGCGAGAAATAACTATTATAATTTACATTTCCGGGGGAAGGGAGTGTTTTTTTTTCCTTTGTTAAATCCCCAAATCCCTGATAAAAACCACAAAATTAGAAGTTACTATACCACCAGGTATGTTACAAACTTGAGAACTAAGTGAAATATTAAACAAGTTTCCTTTAATACATCTTTAAAAGAAGTAGTCAAATTTCAGCAGGGCGCTTAAGTGATAAGACAATCCACAATAAAATAATGTACATTCTGTGAATCAAAATTATTTTTAAAAATGTTTGGACACTCTATACGTCCAAGAAGGAGATGACAATGGTTTGTTTACCCCCACCCCCTAACCTTAAAACCCCTAATTTTACCCTATAAAAAACATTAGATTACACCCCTCAAACCTTTAAATCCCCTCATTTAACCCCTCAAAATAAAAGTTTGGACGGCTCTTAGTTTAAACCAACAAATCAAGATTTATAAAAAAAGCCCCCAAAAATTTGGAGCCAACGAATGAAGTAACTTTGTTATCAGTTTAATCTACAGGACAATGTCTCACTGAATTTTATTCGTACTTTACCAATGGCTGAACATCTAGCCCCTCACATGGTTAACATTACCCAACGTCTTTAACTGGATAAGCATTCGAACTATTATATGTAGACTTCAAAGCATGAAATTTTTCTATATCTAACTGAACTTAAACAAGAAACATATCATGGCGCTTTATGATTATACTAGCGGCTACGCCCCTAGAGGCCTCTAGGGACACGTAAAATTGTTTCTTTTCAATCTATTTTAAAATCAGCTATTTACCAAAAATATTTTTTTCTCCGATAGATGGTGTTAGTTATGTTTTTAGCTAATTGGAAATTTGTCCACAGGGAGGCGTTTTTAAATTTTTTTCCGATTTCTCTGGGAAGTGTGGTTGTACCCTACCCCAAAAATAGTTATACTTTCACAGGACATATGAGAAGCTACCCTGTTAAAGAGAACCCGATCGGTTCAGCGGTTAGCGAGATTCTTCAGAACAGACAAACACATTCCTGTTACTTTATTACAAGGATAAGGAAAAAGTATTTCATTTTTCTAGTAAACCTTCTCAAACGGATATAAGTTCAATATTGTTTGAATTAATTTCCATAAAATTACAAAATTGTGTCAATTTTAAACCCAAATAAGGTAAACCTAGACATCTGGCTTATGAAAACTTTAAAATTAACCTATATTTGAAGAATTTTAATTCTTGAGGATGTAGACATACTAGACTTTGAGTCTACCAGCATATGTTGTTTAATTAATTTAAATTAAACTTCTCTAGCTGTGCTACTAATAATATATTTGTATGTTACATATTTTTTGGGAAAGAGACTAATCATTGAAAAAGAATCAGGATTTCAATGAAGTATTCATCTATTTTCAAATTAACAAGGAAGTATAACGATATAACAGATAAAGAAATAGAACAATAAACTATAAAACAGAAATGCACATTAACATACAATACTACAGCTGTTGTATGTGTCTCTTAAAGTCAGGGGTCTTAAGGGATAAAGCAATGGATGAAAATTTGTTATATGATTCAAATGATGACATATAAAATTACCCTTTCTGTCGATTAAAACTAAACTATTGGTTAAAAAGATTAGACACTTAAAATTATTAACCAATCTAAAGTTTTTAAGCCAACAAATTAGAAAATGGGCAAAACTGGTTTTATTCGTGCAGATGCTAAATTCTAAGTTGCTAAAGACTTTACATCATAATTTTTTTTTGAATAATTAGATTTATTCTTATTTTTAAGAATTGGCCTCTGGTAATTATTTATCCAAGTCACATAGATATCTAATGAGAGGAAAATAAAACCCTAGTAATCTCTGTCTCAGCAATTTACCTTTTTTTGTGCTTATATAAGCATTTTTGTCAGATTTAAGTAGGACGTGCTCACATCGGGAAAGTCCGCACTTTACAACAAAAGTGGCTTACTTAAATCGGACATGTCGGACTAACGAGCCATTTTCGTAGGTTAATTGCTTACTTGAAGAACTATTATTGCCCTATAAACCCCTAAAAAACCCCAAAAATAAGGGTGGCTGATAAGAATCAGCAAAATCGGACGCTTTTGAGGTAAATGTCTTACAGATTAAGATTTTAATCCGGATTATTTTTCCTCAAAATTTAATCCCTTCTCAGCCATTTAGGCTATATTTGTAGTTGATTGCTTACTTAAACAAGCCATTTTTGTGATTAATGTCCTACTTATATCTTCCATTTTTGCTACAAAATCCTTACTTAAACAAGCAATTTTTGTGATTAATGTCCTACTTATATCTTCCATTTTTGCTACAAAATCCTTACTTAAACAAGCCATTTTTGGGGTTGATTGCTTACTTAAATCCTCTATTTTTGCTGAAAAACCCTTACTTAAGTAAGCCATTTTTGGGGTTGATTACTTACTTAAATCATCCATTTTTGTTGCAAAATTCTTACTTAAATAAGCCATTTTTGGGGTTGATTACTTATTTAAGTAAGGATTTTGCAACCAAAATGGATGATTTAAGTAAGTAATCAACCCCAAAAATGGCTTATTTAAGTAAGGATTTTGTAGCAAAAATGGATGATTTAAGTAAGCAATCAACCCCAAAAATGGCTTATTTAAGTAAGGTTTTTGCAACAAAATTGGATGATTTAAGTAAGTAATCAACCCCAAAAATGGCTTATTTAAGTAAGGATTTTGTAGCAAAAATGGATGATTTAAGTAAGCAATCAACCCCAAAAATGGCTTATTTAAGTAAGGTTTTTGCAACAAAAATGGATGATTTAAGTAAGTAATCAACCCCAAAAATGGCTTATTTAAGTAAGGTTTTTGCAACAAAAATGGATGATTTAAGTAAGCAATCAACCCCAAAAATGGCTTATTTAAGTAAGGATTTTGCAACCAAAATGGATGATTTAAGTAAGTAATCAACCCCAAAAATGGCTTATTTATGTAAGGATTTTGTAGCAAAAATGGATGATTTAAGTAAGCAATCAACCCCAAAAATGGCTTATTTAAGTAAGGATTTTGCAACCAAAATGGATGATTTAAGTAAGTAATCAACCCCAAAAATGGCTTATTTAAGTAAGGATTTTGTAGCAAAAATGGATGATTTAAGTAAGCAATCAACCCCAAAAATGGCTTATTTAAGTAAGGTTTTTGCAACAAAAATGGATGATTTAAGTAAGTAATCAACCCCAAAAATGGCTTATTTAAGTAAGGATTTTGTAGCAAAAATGGATGATTTAAGTAAGGATTTTGCAACCAAAATGGATGATTTAAGTAAGCCATTTTTGGGGTTGATTGCTTACTTAAATCATCCATTTTTGTTGCAAAAACCTTACTTAAATAAGCCATTTTTGGGGTTGATTACTTACTTAAATCATCCATTTTTGTTGCAAAAACCTTACTTAAATAAGCCATTTTTGGGGTTGATTGCTTACTTAAATCATCCATTTTTGCTACAAAATCCTTACTTAAATAAGCCATTTTTGGAGTTGATTACTTACTTAAGTCATCCATTTTTGTTGCAAAATCCTTACTTAATTAAGCCATTTTTGGGGTTGATTGCTTACTTAAATCATCCATTTTTGTTGCAAAACCCTTACTTAAATAAGCCATTTTTGGGGTTGATTACTTACTTAAATCATCCATTTTGGTTGCAAAATCCTTACTTAAATAAGCCATTTTTGTGATTAACTTCCCACTTATATCTTCCATTTTTGTTACAAAATCCTTACTTAAACAAGCCATTTTTGTGATTAAATTCCTACTTATATCTTCCATTTTGGCTACAAAATTCTTACTCAAAAAGCCATTTTTGTGATTAATCTCCCACTTATATATTCCATTTTTGTTACAAAATTCTTACTTAAACAAGCCATTTTTGAGATTAATTTCTTACTTAAATCTTCCATTTTTGCTACAAAATCCTTACTTAAACAAGCCATTTTTGTGATTTATTTCCTACTTTCATGATGAAAATTGGCAAAATTTAACCTATAATTAATGTAAAAAAAAAACTTTGTAAGTCAAATTATATTAAACTACATGATATTATACAGTATTACAATACATTCAACAATTTTATATTCTTTTCATGTTTAAAAAATGACTGATGAAAATTTGTTTTAAATTTATACAAATTAGATGTTTAAATCAAATTCACTAGTTTTCTGCATAAATCAATCTTCTGTTTCTGATTTAAAGTTGTGTTATAAAGTTCCAGCAAAACCACTCTAACCACAGACTGAGACAATCTGTCTTTGGAGTGATTCTAATGTACTCTAATGATATTTTGACTTATCAACTCTGTTCTCCAATGAAGTAAACTCCTGAGAAAAAATTACTAAAAATAAAATATATTTAATATTGATATGAAATACACAAAATTACTCTTTCTAACATATGTTTCTTTAATATTTACAATAAATATTCATGAATTATTATTAACATTTAGAATAAATAAATAATAGTAAAATATCTAATATAGTATTTGTCATTTGGGATTAGACTTTTATTCAAAAAAAAATTTAAAGCTATTATATATAAAAACAGGCAATGAAGTGCACTGATGTCTAAGGGGGGAGGGATGTACAGGTATGATAACCCCCACCCCCAATGAAATTTGGCATTTAGGAACTAAGACATCATTGTGGAGCTTCTATGTAATACAGCATGACACACAAAAAGTATTTTTCAGGGTTTACAGACCATATTACTTAGTGTATCAAAAAAAGTAGCATATGTTCTTGATCTCTTAACATTTCCACACAAGAAAAAAATTTTAGAAAGAGCCTAAATTTTGAAAAAGTAACTTAAGAAAAAGTAACTTACATAAGTTTTAAGTAAAAAGTTAAAATAAGTTTTAAGTGAAAGTATTTTTTGAGTCTTGTAAGGTTAATGATATTTTCATGATCCTAACTTTATTAACAAAAAAAATATCAACAAAATAAAATTTCATCAAAATGAGTTTTGATTTTCAAAAGCATAATTTACCAGAGATCTAAAGAGATATGTTGAAAAGGGGGCCAAATAAATGTTGGAATTTTTCCCTTATTATACACATTGTGATGAAAAAATTAAGTTTTTAGAGTTAAAAGCATTTTTCTATTATTGGGATTATTTATACCCACAAATTTTAGTTCCAAGGTTAAAAGTTTTGGGAATAAAAAAAATTTACAACCTGAAATGGAAATTACCATTCCTTTCAAAAAAAAGCTTGAAAGTCCTTAAAAATGTAAGAATCGATCTAGCACCCCAAACAATTGGCAAAACTTAATGAAAATATGAAGATTATTACCATAATTACCCCTAAAAATTTCAGCTTTGTATCTTTTATAGGAGTTGAAAAAATCATGTTTCACCCTTTCTGTCTCTGACAGATGGACAGATGGACGGACAGACAGATAGACATTGCAAATAATAGAGTAGCTTCACTACTAATTATAGAATAGCTTTGCTACTAAAAATAAGCTCAGAACTCATATTTATAGTTTTAGAGGGGGTCTTTTGCTCCACTAGCCTCTAGAAAGGAAGTCCCGAAATGAAATCTGTAACGGTTAATTAGTTAAGTTATGTTAAAAAAGTTTTCTTTTAAAAAAATCAGATTGATATCTTTAAAAATAAGCTCAGAACTTACATTTTTAGTGTTTTGGGGGATCTTTTGTTCCACTAGCCCCTAGAAGAAAAGTCCCAAAATTCAATTTTTACAGTTTTACAGGTGGATCCAATCAAATAAATGAGCTTACAAGCTATAAAAACAAGCCCAACAATCCAGGGCAAAATTTGGTACTGAATTATAAATATTATTGTAGCATTTGCTGCATAACAAAAACACACACACAGAAAAACTTTAGGGTACCTATATTTTTGGGTACCCCAATGCCATAGAAATGATAAGGGAGTAATAAAAAAAATTATTTGTGTAAGAACCAATTATATTCAGAAAGTTTTAAAAAAACAGAGGGGAAGAGGAATGAGGATACTTTGTTAAATAGTTTAATGTTGCTGCCCTACTTATGGATATACTTATCCTTGTTTTAAATTAGTATAGTATAATGTTGTTGTTTTACATATGTATATAACTGTCCTTGTTAACATTAGAAGGAATAATGTTGCATTACTAATGTCCTTGTTAACCCTTACAGATTGGGGGGGGGGGAGTCATATTGACCCCCCCCCCCCTCTAGTTATTTCAATGTCATTTTTTTGTAGGTAAGATAGAGAGTTGTGACTTCATGACTATTTAAGTTTTGTAATTATACGTCGGCAAGAGTTGATCTTATAAGGATATCTGGTCTGTGTCGGTTGTGGCGTCCAGTCAAAGTCAGTTAGGTGGCACCAAATTTAGAAAAAATTTTAAATAAATCTTAATTTCTACATTATGACTTTTGTGTATAAGGAAAACCTAAAAATTTTTTGGTGAATACTTAGATATCAATGACCTTCTGAGAAAGGTGGTGTTATGACCGTTTGACCGCTCCCTGACCGACTTTATGACTGTTTTTTGTCCGGCTTTTACTACTGACCGCTAAGACTAGAAAAAGTAATTTTCTCTAAAATACACATGAACCACCAGAAAAAAATTTTATGTCTCTAACTGTAACAGGAGCCGAGATAGAGGGGGGGAGTCAATATGAAACACCCCCCCCCTGATCTATTAAGGTGGGAATTGGGGCCTGATCTTTAAGGGTTAAATTTAGATTATCATAATGTTGCTGACAAACTTGTGGATATAAATGCACTTGTTAAAATCAGTAATTTACCACAAAAATGGCACAATTAAGTAAGCAACCTACTTTTTATCATGCTTACTCCACGAGGAGAGATTACTAGGGACAGCATAATATAATTTTGCCGTTCTATTTATGAATATACTTCAACATTACTTAAACATCACTATTGTATAATATTGCTGCTCTACTTATATTTATACTTGTCCATGTTAAATTCAGTATAGTAAAATAATGCTGTTCTTCTTATGAACATACTTGTCCTTATACCAGTATTACCTCTAGGGGCTCGGTGATGCTTTGGGTAAAAGTCCTCTCAACCCCACCTTGAACCTACTTGTGTCTAAATTGCAATGTAACGCGCTCAATCGCCCAAGGGTATTAAGTAAGGTAACACCAAATAGAAAGCCAAATCTTTAATTGCACGAATTTTGTCTAGAGGTCCTAACTGCATGGTAATGAGTTGCACCTGTTATAAACCAAGACATTCCCCATACTCAAACTATTAATGTCAAAAACCTCCCTCCTTGTTTGCTCAAACAAATGCATCTTAAAAACATTTTAAGAAATAAAGCCAAACATTAACCCATTGACTAATTTAAAACAAGGAAATTTAAATAACAAAATGATTTGCTCATAAAAAAATTTAAAAGGGTGGGGTCAAAATAGGTAAACAAGGATGACAACTTCCATAAAAGCGAAGCTCTGAAAAGGTGTGATAAATGAACATTAACACTTTTAGAGTGTCAGAACTAAATAATCAGAATATAAATGTTTAAAAGATTAAACAAAATTTTGAGTAAATTTGTTGAAAAACTGCTTAGATAAAGAATAATGATTAAGGACATACTTACATTTTTATAGATGCTACGCTTACAAAATTATACTTTGTTGTCCTAGGAATCAGTATTTCAAAAATCAGATCAATCAAAAAATTATATAACACAAAAATTAGCTGTTTAGAATGGACGTACGGACATTCAGGTAACAATTATAGAGTTCCTACGATTTCTGAAGTCTACCTATCAACCACAAGAATCACCATACAAATTTTGAAATTGATAGAAAAATTCTGACGTGCCTATTTTAATTTAATTTAATGCATAATTTTAATTAACACTCAAAATATTCTTAAAAGTATATGTCTGTCTGTCTGTCCGTCAGTTTGTCTGTCTGTCTTTCCGTCAATCTGCCCATTTGTCTATCTGTCTCTCCATCTGTCTGTCTGTCCATCTGTTTACGTCTGTATGTCTGTCAATACCTTTTGGTTAATTTAGGCATGTTAGAGTTGTCCTTTAAATTTCAAAGGTTTTAGGATTTAGTGCTTAACAAGGTATCCTGAGTGAAAGTTACAATTTTAATTGGGATAAGACAATGAATGTTTAATTGAAATACATCCCCAATGATGATAATAGTTATTTATTGCATCGTATTATAGACAGCATTCCGCGGATAGTAAATTTAAAAGATTAATTACGGTTTTGTTAACCCTGAGGAGCCGAAGTCCTGGGCTTACAAATCTGGTATTGATGTTATGTTTTTTCATTCTAATATTCATATAAAATTGTTTAGTATGGCTTTGAACCGGTTCTAATCCTGCGGATATAAATAGGTTTCAAAGCCATACTGAAAATAAAATAACCCCTATTGTAGATTAAAATCATTGATTGGGCAATACTTGTCTGGAACCAACCAATCAAAATTAAATAAGGTACTCAAAGTTTTTATGCTAAATATAGACGAGGATGGTAATAAAACTTTGGGTACCTTTGAAAATATAGTCCACTGTACCCTCCCTCCTTGGGTAAAAATGTAATTTACTGCTCAATGATCCCTACATCCCTGGGTATGGTGTGTCTACAAAAAGGCAGTGTTCAAACTTTTACACCAATTATTTTAATCTACAAAAGTGGTCCCGTTTTATAATTGTAATTGTGCATAATGTAAACAGTTATCGCGCAAGTAAATTTCTGTTTTTCTACAATATAATATTTTTTTTTCATTTTGACTCAAAACATATCAAATCAAGAGGGAAAACTTAGATTCGTAGCCACACTAAAATAGTTATTTATAGCATCATATTATATACACTAAACAGCATTCCGTGGATTTTAAAATGTATAATTGTAAGAGTAAAAATAATTTTAGAATAATGCGTTGAAAACTTCATTTTATTTGCTCAAAGATGTGCCTCAAATTAAAAACGTTTCAAGAAAAATGCCAGCCCCCTTCTCCTTATACAACCTATCCTAACCTGACCCAAAATTGAAGGTTTCAGTGCTCATCAAGGTACTTCGAGTGAAAGCGCCAATATTTTGTTTTAGAGCATTGCAGTTATGGATTCATATTTCTTGTTTTTACTTTAAACTAAATTTTCGTTTTAACTAGGAATCTTAAAGACTAAGACAATGGACGATATTTTGATGAAAATTACCTTTTTACAAACAAGTTTGAAAACTTAACTAATCAAAATTCAATAATCTATCATTATTATCTTTAGTGTTCAAACGTTTCCAACCCTAATTGTAATCTACAGAATGGGTAATTATGTTTACCATCAATGTGGATGTATTTAAATTTATCGGCCATTGTCTTATCCATTTAGATCCCTGATAAATATTAGAGAAACAAGGATGTCAACATCCATAAAATCGAAGGTCTGAAATGAACATTAACAATTGTATAAGAGTGGCATAACTGAATAAGCATGATACTGCTCCAGGACATCTTACATTGTTAGGACATATTTATAAAGATGCTTATAACATGGTCCCGCGATGGTTTTAAGCTATTATTCTAATTCAAGACTTCAAGATGGTTTTAATCTATTTTTCAAAACCTTTGAATACATAGCCCTTAGATGCTATGGGCGCTGCCGCTAGTTATATTTTAAAATATTGAAAACCTAAAAATAAGCCTTTACCAGAGAGTTAGGGGACATTGGACTCTTGATTACACTGGTACCTAAAGTATTATAAATACAGTATTTCATTTGTTGACTGATGTAAAGCTTACCCGAAATAGAGAACTCAATCGGTTTAGTAGTTTTTTAGAACTTAAGATTCAGAAGAAAAAAATTTTTTACTTTATACAATACTAGCCGCTAAGCCCCTAGAAGCCTCTAGAGGCACTTAGGAAGTAGGGGGAACGTCGATCTCATCCCATTTAAAATTCAGTTTCAAAAATTTTTTAAAAATATTTTTGGGAGGGAGGGGGTGAAGACACCCTCCCCAAAAATAGTTCAAAACCTTCCCAGGACCTATAAGAAGCTTCACTGTAAAGGAGAACAATATCAGTTCAGCAGTTAGCAAGATCCTTTGGTACAGACAAAAAACGCTTATTACTTTATATAATAGGATAGCGGCTACGCCCCCTAGAGGCCTCTGGGGGCACTTGAGGAAGGGGGAGTTTAATTCCAAAACCTATTTTTTTTAATTTAGTTTTTTTTTTTTGGGGGGGGGGGAGGGTAGGTAATTCTTTTCTAGGGGCGATTTCTCTTGGGAGGGTGGTTGTACCCTCCCCCAAAATAGTTATAAACTTTCCTGGGACCTATGAAAAGCTACCCTGTAAAGGAGAACCCGATCGGTTCAGTTGTTGGTGAGATCTTTCGGTAGAGACAAACACACAGACAAATACACAGACAAACACACATCCTGTTACTTTATTATAAGGATACATAAGGGTAATAGTATTATTTGTTGAAAAGTAGTTATATTGTTATAAAACTTTGGGTACCAGTGTAATTATGGCAACACCCCCCCCCCCCACACCCTCACCTCCTTATACAATCTTACCTAACCGGACCCAAAATTCAGTGCTCACAATGGTACTTCAAGTGAAAGCGTCAATATTTATATTTTTTATTTTTTTTATAGGTGTATTTTTCTTGTTTTTTCTTCAAACTAAATTTTCATTTTAACCAGGAATCTAAAGGAATAAGGCAATGGACGAGAAATTATCAGTTAATGATAAGAAGTAAATAAATTATTAGTCAAAACTCCTATTTTAAAACCAAACAATCAAAATTTAATAGAAGTACCAAAAGTTTTTGAGCTAACCAATAAACGAGTTTTTTCATGGAGGGATGGGACATTGGGCTGTTTATTACACTAGTCACCAAAGTTTCATAATTATTTTTTTTATATTTTTTCGGTTAACAACTCTAGATGATGACTTAAAAATCAAAGGAGAATCCTGCCATTAAGTGGTAAGGTATAATTCAGATATCTTAAGAGATTAGACAATGCTGACAAATAAAATATGGAATAATATCATTAATTGAATTGATTGAAGTTTGGGCACAACAAGTTCGAAACCAACTAAAACTCTATAATTATCAAAATTTATGTACATCAATTTATCGGCTATTATCTTATCCCATTAGATCCCTGATAAATATCAAAGAAAAAACCCATAAAATCGAAGCTCTGAAATGAGCATGATACTGTTTAAGGACATAGTTATATTTTTGGGACTTTATTATAGTGTCATAGTGCATAGTTTTAGATCGATAGGAAAACTCTAATAAGTCTAAACGAAAAGAACCAATATTGACGTACCAACGATCGGAAGGACCCCAATTATAGAAAAGCTTTGCTTTTAAAAATTGATAATCCATTTTCCCGTATAGCTTCGAAACCGATAAATATCCGCTGGATTAGAACTGGTTCTCAGTCAAACTGAAAATTAGGTAAAGCTCATTCTCATTCTAATATCCGCAGAAAGCTGTCTATAATACAATGCGATAAATAACTATTCCTTATTAAATGCGTAGATCTCAGTGTGGTTTATTTTCATAACAAAAATCTAAGTGGAGTAGGGAAAGATTAATGAAAAAAATATTGCCGTAAAGTGTAAGAATTCAATTATTTCATAAGAACGTAAACAACAAATTTCTGTTTCTCTATTAATTACTTGACTAGCGGCAGCACTTAACATTTGGGAGCTTGGTATCTCGGAATTCAAAGTGGTAGGGAAGGGAACAAAATAGCATAAAACCATCCTCAAAAAAATAAAATGTGAAGCTTCCATATAACAAAGAACTCAATCGGTTCGGTTGCTTTTAAAATCTTAAGGCAGAGACAAAAAAAACTTACTGCTTTTTACAGTAGGACAGCCTAGAATAGCTTTAAGTCATGCACCTGACATAGCAGCAGCATGAACCATTTTTAAAATATCTAGATATAAAGTGTAGTTGGGCAAAGACTCGAAGATTTACAAACTAGATCATAATGTGTAATGTACATTGAAAGTTAACATTTTAGTTATTAAAATGTTTGTCTCTATCTGTGGAAATATAAATATAAACAATCCATAAGTCAAATGGTCATAAGCAAAACCAAACCCTAACCTAAGGTTAAAAACCCAAACTTGTTTTCAGGGGTGTCTATGCTTTTTAATTTGGGGGGGGGGGTGAAAATTTTTAAGGGGGGGGGTAATTTGTCGTTTGGGGGGGGGGGGTATTTACCCCCTCCTAACTGGTTAGAAGTACCTGCAGCACCCCCAAGGTAGGGGTAAATTTTACATGGGGGGTAAAATGAAAAATATTTTTGCACCCCCAAATTCGTAATTACCCCTTTACCCCCTCCCCCCATTGGACGACCTTACTTGTTTTAAATGGTTGTTATTTTAAATTCATTACATTCAAACTTAAAGTTTGTGAATACGAGTAGACAGATTTAAAGATAAACCTAACCCTTCTACTATTTTTTTCAAAATAGATATTTAGCGGGAGTGTAAATATGTTTAAAATGTCAAAAAAGTGTATAGGACAATTGAGAATGAAAACTTCTGTTTTTAAAATATATATTTGGCCTGTACAAAGATGTTAGTTTGATAAAGTAGTCTTGGGTTTAGATGGATTAATAGCTTTTAAAAGTATTTTTTTTAAAGGGAGGTGGTATTCTAAGTGCTAAAGTTTTTTTGTAATTTTATCTAAAATATGTTAGATATAATTTCTTTCCAATGTTTTAAAATTCAAATAGTACACAAATGAGTAGGTTTTTATCCCCATCCCATCCCATTTCCTTTACTTTATTTCTTTTAACCAAACCCCAGCCTTATATTTTGACTCCGCCTATTTCCTTCCTTACAACCAAATCGTTTACAATAATATCATACGAATATTAAATTAACAAGAATGACAACATCCATAAAAGCGAAGCACTGAAACGGTGGGACAAACGGACATCAACACTTGTACAGTGTCTAAACTGAATAATCAGAATATAAAAGTATAAGAGTCGAAGCAAAATTGTGAGTAATTTTCTTGAAAAACTGCTTGATACAAAATAATGTTAATGGACATACTTACATTTTTAGGACTTGATTATAGAGTTGCTTTGCTTATAATATTGTTCTTTGTTGCCCCAGGAATCAATATACAAAAAATCAGATCAAACAGCTAATTAGATCACATAAAAATTTGTTGTTAAAAAAGTAGAAAAATCAACATGTTTAAAATGGACATACGGACATTCTGGTAATGGTTATAGAGTTGCTACGCTTTCTAAATCGTACCTAACTACTACAGGAATCATCATGCAAAGTTTGAAATCGATAGGACAATTCTAACATGCCTAAATTAACGAATAAAAGCTATCTATCTCGGACGGACGTACGGACGGACGGACGGAGGGACTGACGTACGGACCGACCCTAATTATAGAAAAGCTTCGCTTTTAAAAATCATAAAATTAAAACCAGTTTTCTTTGTATGTGTGTGTGTGTGTGTAGCGTTAAATTACAAATAGACTGCATTCCGCGGATAGTAAATCCAAATATTAATTCCGGTTTTGTTAACCCTGAGGGGCCGAAGTCCTGAGCTTACAAATTTAGCATTATTATTGTGGTTTTTCATTTTAATATTCAAATAAAATTGTCTACATTACACATTTTTCCAGTATGGCTTTGAACCGATTCTAATCCCGGGGATATAAATTGGTTTCAAAGCCATACTGAAAATAAAATATCCCCTGTTGTAGATTAAAATTATTAATTGGGCACTACTTGTCTGGAAACAACCAATCAAAATTAAATAAAAGTACCCAAAGTTTTTAAGCTAAATATAAGCGAGGATGGTAATAAAACTTTGGGTACCTGTGAAAATATAGTCCAATATACCCTCCCTCCTTGGGTATAAATGTAATTTAGTTTTCAATTATCCCTGGTGTATCTACATTAGATGAAAAATGTTTTATAAGCGAAGCTTTCAACATTGGGAGGGATTTAATTTCACTGGTACCCAAAATTTAATTTCATCTGTACAAACAGGCAGTATCCAAACTTTTCCACTGCTTATTTTAATCTACAAAAGGGGTCCCATTTCATAATTGGATAATTTTTTTCTGTATGACTAAAAACCTAATTAATCAAGAGGGAAAAATTAGATTCGTAGCCACAACGAAATAGTTATTTATAGCATCGTATTATAAACGCTAAGCAGCTTTCCGTGGATTTAAAAATGTACAATTGTAAGAATAAAAATATTCTTTAAAACAATGCTTAGAAAACCGGATATAATACGATACGATAAATGATTTTTCAATATGACTTAGAACCGCTTTTAATCCAGCGGATATTAATCGGTTTCAAAGCAATACTGAAAAGTATTTTACTAGACCTATATATACCCCTACCTTATATATACACAAGAAGTTTGCAACAAGTATATTTGTATTTTTCTTTGTTTGTTATGGTTTATTTCTTTAAAGTGTGATTTTATCAACATTGCATTATTAACATAATAAAACTCAAACAATCTCATTCAATATTTGAATTTTAAAATGTTTACAGCATTGTCAACATAATAAATCAATAATATTAATTTGCTTTCACATACAAGGCTTTGAATTAAGGATTTTAAGGATATAACTTTTAACTTTAACACTCGCTCAATGTTTCACTTTAGGCAGGTATAACCAAACTGAAGATCTGACCCGCACACAGTGGCGTAACACACACTCCTACACACACACACACACACACACACACACACACACACACACACAAACACGCATATACAAACAAACTAATACAACCATCGCATTGAATGCTAAATGTACATTTACACTTTTAGTGCTAACAAAACTCATGGATGGAGTCGTTTTACGGGCGTCATCTTAAAATACAATATTGTAAAACTGACCAAGCCTGACCAAAGTTAAATTCTGTGTCACCTGCCTACAATGCTCCTTTACGGCAATAGCGGCAATTTTGAACGGCGTAAACGCGGTTCGAAACTTTTCAACCCATAAAAGTAGTCTTGGGAGTTATTTTAAGGACTTGACTTAGAAATACTTTTTTAAGAACTTAAAGCGCCCTACAAAAGTTGTTATCTGTAGAATCTACGTAAGACGCACAATTACGGCGTTAGTGGCAGATATAAGTAACGAATTTTTTGTTTTCATCAAATGACGCGCCATGCCACACAAGTACAAGAGCTCAATTATGTGTTGATGTTCATAAATATCCCTAGTAATGTCTCCCTGTGTAAGTAGGCAAAAAAAAAGTAAAATGTTATTTATTGTGTCATCTTTGTGGTAAATTACTGATCAGCCACATAAATATAAAATTCTTACTTGTCAGCAATCTACAACAATTTGGTCTGACTTGTGAGTTAAAAGTGGGTAGAGTAAATAAATCCTCAGTCATTTATAGTAAATGTTGCTTATATCATTTGAAGTGAAGTATAATGAGGAGTAATAATTAATCACAAGGGCATCCAAGCTTATTTATTGAATATTGAGTTGATTTATCTATTTATGGAAGCTAGACAATGAATTTTGATTTAAACATTTTTTTATACATTGTTTAGACACACCCAGTACATTGTTTAATTAACCCATTAGTGCCAAGCGGCACTTTTATGGACCGATCGAGCTGAAAATTTCAGGGAAGCTTTGTTATGGTAAAAACGGAATTCCATTTTTTTTTGCTCTAGTGGCGTCCACAGGAAAGTTGCAAATAAACCCGGTTCGGCTTGGTTATAAATACCCATTGGGCATAGGGACCGGTTTTTGGGTGGTTTCCCTCAGTATTCAAACCCGATTTTTACTAAATACTCAGTTTTTTGGCCCAAAAAATAAAAAATGTAATTTTTGAACGTCAAAAATGAGTTGTAGAGTGGCTATACTTCAATACGATCCGTAATTGAAAACTACATAACCTCATGTAACTTATATAGCTACAAGTAAGATATGAAACGATTTATATCACATTTAGTGTTTTGGCTATAGGTGCCACCCTTTTCAGTTTAAAAAGCCCGTTTCTAGGAGTTTTAAAACTTTCATATCTAATGGTTGAAAAGTTAAAACCGGGTGATTATAATCGAGCCGAGCAGGGTAATAAAACTAGCAGGCTTTTTTAACCAAGTCGAGCAAGCCTATATAGAACGTAAAAAAACGATAAAAAATTCATATAAAAATTCATGTATATGTTGTAACATAGAATATAGGCCAACATAAACTTATTGTTGGAGGGATAGGACAATTGCAGATTGATTTTTATACATTTTTATATAAAAAAATCCAATCACAAGCTTGTATTCAATCAATCAATAGTTAAATAGAAATTGTGAAAGAAAATTCCCTTTCGTGAAATTTTGTTGTATTTTCACTGCAACTTTTCTCCTCTTTCTATTCCTTGTGGGGCCAATTGCCTAACCTTGTGGGGGAACAACCTAACATAACCTATAAAAGCTACTGTGAAAATATGGCAAAACGCCCCTTTAGTGGTTTGCCACGAAAGGGACCCCAAAAATTCTTCTATGCTGGATGTTTCATTGGTATGACTGCAATCTGATCTTGGACAAAGTAGCCTCCGGACAAAGTAGCCTCTAGGGAAAGTAAAAGTTAAGACTGTAGGAGACTTGGTGTTGCTTTAAGTTCAGAACCTCTCCATGCACCTTGCAACATACTCCACTTATGAGTTAGGTGTAAGGTGTTCATTCACCCATCAGTCAACCAACCCTTTGATTGTCTGAGAAGACCTACAAGGTAATGAGTTGCGCCTGTTTTAGGCCAAGGCATTCCTCCTAAGTGCGGTGGACATGACCTTTATTAACAGTGGAGGCTACTTTTCTAAAAGAAACCCTGCAAGAAAAATTATTTTTTAGTACAGTGAAAATTTTGAAAGATTTGCATTGCTCTTGATGGAAATTTCAATATTAAAGCAAAAGTAAAAGCTTTTTTTGTCAGAAACTTAGGCTGCCAGTAACTAATAATATTTTTACAAAAAATACACCTTTTTATAGTCAAAATCTCTTTTAAAAATTCAGTTTAAATTGCATTTGTACTCATAAAGTCATAGCGGGAAAGAATGAAACTAATGTCAGTAATACAGATGACCAGCTGTGATTGGTTGTTCAGGGAACTTAGCGAGGACTTAGACTTCTGATTTGTTCTTGATCTACCTATAACTTTATATTATAAAGGATTCCTTTTTGAACAATACATACGCACACTGGTAAGTTGTACAAAATTATTCAAATGGAATCTAATAGATAGTGATATTTGTACTAAATGTTATGTAAAGAATGATTCAGATCATGCAATTTTTTTTCTGCAAATTCCCGAAATACTTCGCCCATTGTCTTGCTATTTTTCTAGATGAAATTTACTTCCAAGGTTGCCCTGAGTTCATTTTCCTTAAAGAAAATTACTTTCTTTTTAACATCTTTTATGAATGCTTTAAAGGTGACGATTTTGCTCAAATTTCGATGCTCATTTTAGCAGCTAAAGACAAGGCGCTAAAAATTAGTAAAGAACCTTGTCTATTAAGATGGAATGAAAACAATTATTTTTCTCAAACATTGCTTTTAGCTCAATTCTGTTCAAAATTATTAGATATTACAATATATTATAATATCGCTTGTTATTAACAATTTATGTGCTATTTTATAAACTGTATATATTATTAATTCAAGACTATGTGATTTAATTATGTATAGTTTGTCCTTAAAGGAATAAATTATTAAATAAGACAAGACTTAGACTTCTGATTGGCTGGAAAGCCTAAAGGCTGTCATTCTTACATTACAGTACTACCAGTACAATGCAAATTAAACTGAATTTTTTTCAATGATTTTGAATATAAAGAAGGGTGTTTTTATTATGAAAATGATAACAGTTACTGGCATCCTAAGTTTCTGCCAAAAATAAGCTTATAATTTTCTTTCTATGTGATGTATAACTTTTTTGTTATTGAAGCTGGAGGCTTCAAATTTTGGGTATTGGGTCTACTCATGGTGGTCTTTCAGTAGTTAAATTGGTATATTTTGTGCAGGGTTCCTTTAAGTATTTGTCCCAAGCTGCTTTGCCCTAGAAGCTACTTTGTCCAAGGCTACTTTGTAAAAGATCCCAGCATTCACCACTTTTTTTAATAACTCTTTACAGTTGAATATTAACTATATATGTAATATTAACAGAAGATTTTACTTAGAAACCTAGCAACTTTGAGATCTTTACAAAAAGTCTGTAAGTCAATTCAAAACATATTTCAACATTTTTTATCAAATTTTTTGCATTTAATAATTATTCTACTCATCTAATAATAAACAAACAAATAATAAGCTAGCCCCTACCATAATTAAATTATAAATTATTTTCTCAAAACATTTTATTATTAAGGGGAGATGGAGGGTTTTAGTACTCAACAAGGTATCCTGAGTGAAACCACAAATTTTACAATACATCATACAATACAATGGAAATACATCCCCAATGTTATTGCATCATAATATAGACAGCATTCCAGAGATAGTAAAGTGAAAAATTATAATATTGATTCTTGTTTTGTTAACACTTAGGGACTAACAAATCTGGTATTGATATTTGTATAAAATTGTCTAGAATATACAGGGTGCGCCACATAAAACCGGACTTTTTTTAAACGGCTATAGCGTCAAAACTACTTGACCAATCAGGACGTTTGACCCCACTATAAAAAGCTTAGGTAATAACCTTTTAGCACAAAGAAATCTTTGGACGAAGATGGGCTCGTACTTCGAGCTGGCCGCACTTATTTTCAACAAGGCAAATTCGAAATGCGCTGGTGGTATAATATTGATTCTCGACTAGGGCCCACTAAATCGGACCTCAGCCCATTTGTAGATAAGGTAGAGTTATGTAACTTGCTGGGGATACTGTTAGATACATAAGTAAGACACTAGAAAAGACTAGAGCTCTCTATCTAAAAAGCTTGGTTGTAGTACTCCGGCAAAGTGAAACGTGACAGATTTAGAGATGTCAAAAAACGTCAAAAATCGTGAAAATTTCTCGATTCTTGACGTTAGAGACCCACATGGGACTTAAAAACTCAATTTAGACTATGGATTGCGCTGACTACCCTAGCTGAATCTTCATGCCATTTTGAAAAAGGTATAGAGCGTCGTTCTAGCTCAATTGTGGCCCAAATGAGAGCCGCCGTGTTGAAGGGCAGCTTGAAAGTTGGGTGAATTTGGATCCTGCAGTTACTCACTTCCCTAAGGAAATGTGGCCTCCCAGCAGCCCAATCTTAATTCAATGAACTTTTTGGCCTGGAGCTACTTTGAAGTATGCACCAATAGACGTGCCCATACCACAAAGACCTCCCTTATTGCCACTATCAAGGAGAACTTCGCCAATTTGGACAGGTACATTTTGACCTGGGCCTGCCGGCGGTTGAGGAGGCGGGTGGAGGCGGAGATTGATCCTGGCGGCGATTTTATTGAATGATCTTATAGTCATATACCTAGTTAGCTTCCCAGTTTTTAAAATTCAATAAAATCTTTAAAATTGACGATTTTATGTTCATTTGTTCAAAAATTAGAAAAAGTCCGGTTTTATGTGGCGCACCCTGTATTATGTTACATGATTTTCCAGTATGACTTAGAACCGGTTCAAATCCATCAGACATTAATCAGTTTTTAAGCCATACTGAAAATTGAATTACCCCTGTTGTAGATTAAAATTATTGATTAAATTAATTGAAAAATGTGCACTACTTGTTTGAAACCAACAAAATACAATGAAAATACCCAAATTTTTTAAGCTAACCAAGCTAAGAATGGTAACGAAACTTTGGTTACCTGTGTAAATACAGTCCAATATACACTCCCGCCTTGGGTATAAATGTAATTTACAGATCAAAGATCCATGGGCATGGTTGGTCCACAAATTGGAAAAAGAATGTTAAGGTTTTTATTTAATCTAAATTTTTGCATATTTGACTCATATAACAAATCATACTATTTCTTGATAAATTAATTATAAGCAATCAATGAAAACTTTTACTTATTTGGCTTATATACCAAATCATGCTATTTTTTGATAAATTACTTAAAAGTTATCAGTCACAATAAATGCTTATTTGGCTTATTTACCAAATCATTTAATTTTTTGATATATTACTTATAAGCAATCAATCACAATAAATGCTTATTTGGCTTATATACCAAATCATGCAATTTTTTGATAGATTACTTATAAGCAATCAATCAAAATAAATGCTTATTTGGCTTATATACTAAATCATACAATTTTTTGATAAATTACTTACAAGCAATCAATGAAAATGATTGCTTATTTGGCTTATATACCAAATCATGCAATTTTTTGATAAATTACTTAAAAGTAATCAATCACAATAAATGCTTATTTGGCTTATATACCAAATCATGCAATTTTTTGATAGATTACTTACAAGCAATCAATAAAAATGATTGCTTATTTGGCTTATATACCAAATCATGCTATTTTTTCATAAATTACTTATAAGCAATCAATGAAAATGATTGCTTATTTGGCTTATATACCAAATCATGCTATTTTTTCATAAATTACTTATAAGCAATCAATGAAAATGATTGCTTATTTGGCTTATATACCAAATCATGCTATTTTTTCATAAATTACTTACAAGCAATCAATGAAAATGATTGCTTATTTGGCTTATATACCAAATCATGCTATTTTTTCATAAATTACTTATAAGCAATCAATGAAAATGATTGCTTGTTTGGCTTATATATAGGGATGCATATTCTGCATAACTACTCTGCTAAAAGGGGGAGAGAAAAATAAAAAATAAGTGGTTGGGGGAAAAAAGTTAACTAAAAACAGTTTACTATTTTCCTCCCCTTCTTGTTGAAAAAAAAAAATATGTGGGAGAGGGAAAAAATTAATGAAATATAGAGTTCTTTAAATATTTTTTTCATTCATCATGCAATTTTTTGAAAAATTACTTACAAGCAATCAATTACAATAAATGCTTATTTGGCTTATATACCAAATCATGCTATTTTTTGATATATTACTTATAAGCAATCAATGAAAATGCAAATTACTTATAAGTAATCAATCACAATAAATGCTTATTTGGCTTATACACCGTATCATGCAATTTTTTGATAGATTACTTATAAGAAAACAATCACAATAAATGATTATTTGGCTTATATATCAAATCATGCAATTTTTTGATAGATTACTTATAAGCAATCAATCACAATAAATGCTTATTTGGCTTATATACCAAATCATGCAATTTTTTGATAGATTACTTATAAGCAATCAATCAAATTTATTGCTTATTTGGCTTATATACCAAATCATACAATTTTTTGATAGATTACTTATAAGCAATCAATCACAATAAATGCTTATTTTGCTTATATACCAAATCATCCAATTTGTTGATAAATTACTTACAAGCAATCAATCTTAATAAATGCTTATTTGGCTTATATACCAAATCATGCAATTTTTGGATAAATTACTTATAAGCAATCAATCACATTTGTTGCTTATTTGGCTTATATCAGCCAAATCTTCTCTTTTTTTCATAAACTGCTTACAGGAAGGAAGGGATTAATTATTACTCCTCCTTCTTTTTCTTCACTTCAACTTATATAAGCCACTTTTACTGTAAATGACTGAGTATTTATTTACTCCACCCTCTTTTAACTCACAAGTAAGACCAAATTGTTGTAGAATGCTGATATAAGTAAGCAATTAGTATTCTTTATGGCTTATCAGTAATTTACCACAAAAATGGCACAATGGCACATTTAAGTAAGCCAAAAAAAATGTTAATTGCTTACTTACACGTTTTGAGATTACTAGGGAAAAGTTGATGGATTAATCTTAACAGCTTAGGAAAAGACCATGTATGTATGTATACAAGGACGTCCAGGCTTTTTGGAGGATAAAAATCTGAATATTAGGGATGTAGGATAATTCCACCAAAAAATATTTTTCCCTACGTTTCCCCAAATATTTACTACCGAGTCCTGTGCAAAATTATTTTGGGAGGGAGAAATTTGGTGTTTGTGGGGGGGGGGGGGCACTAAAACCACTTCCCAACCTCCCCTTTTTTTGTGAAAACATGTTTCTAACTTCTGCAGGGGTTCTAATCCAATGAGGCCCTACCTAATAATAATAATAATAATAAGAACTTTTATTCAATAACTCTTTCAACCCTGTTATGAGATAATCACATAGACATTTTAATTATTACATTATGACATGGCGATTATATTAATAAATCAATATATTCATATTTATCTAATAATTATACAGTTTTAATTATTACGGGTGAACATTGCTGGTTAATTTGGATAAACTAGGTGATTTCTCTTTGGCGGCCCAGGTGAGGCAGAGCCGCTGCTGGCTGGACTGTGGTTGGTGTTGGTACCACTTTAGCCTGCCGGTACCGCCAATTGGCGGATTAAATAAGTTATCCGCTGCGTGGTTCCACTGCCTTAAATCTGCTGCAAGCTCGCTTTCTCCACTGCTTCTGCTACGCCTCCGCATCCCTGACTCTCCATAACAACCTTTACAACAATGTTAATACGTGGCCGATCAACGAATTGATCGGCTAGCGGTTAGTCGGGCAGAGGATAATCAAGGCTTTAGTGGGCGTCTCAGCTATAATTGTGATCAATGGACATACTGTGTGACTACAAGATAAGAATAAAGAAATATGAAGTAAAGGAAAAGAACAAAAGAAAAATGAAAGGATCGGTTTAGGTTAAAGTTAAGATTTTTAATTTAAATTTTAAGATTCAAGTGAATAATTTTAACATTAGTTTCTACATTAAGGGTAAATCCAACAGTTTTTCGAGGAGCTTTCCTCTGCCGGATTAAATAAATTAAATTTTTTAAAGTTGATTTGAAAAGAATTAAAGAATTTAAAAATACCTAGAAAAAATTGTACAAAGAAATCGAAAAAGATATGAATTTGGTTTAAAATTAATTTAAAAATTTGATTAAATAAACAAGTGTCAAAAAAAAGAATTAAAAATTAAGAAAAAATTTGCTTTGATTTTTGATTTTGACGGCAGAGGTCAGCTCCTAGTAAGGAACTTATTTTGACGTAACATCTAATTCCAGGGATGTAGGTACGTGGATCGGACTCTAAGGACACAATGTAATCCCGACAGGAGGCTATGGCTGCAGGGAATCTCGCACTTAGTCCAAACTGATAACAAAAAATACAATCAAAAATTTATCATTTAAGGTTTACAGTTTAAAGTCTCAAAGAAAAATTTCAAGGAAAAATTTCATTATATGTCCCCTATTCCCTGTAAAAAGATTTATGTTCCGGACAAGACTTGAGGGCTAGGACAAAAAAGGCTAAAACTTTCAAAAAAGGCTAAAAAACTGATGCCCTGTCAACTATGTGTCAAGGGTTGATGAAAAGCTGTCATGTTTTTAAGATTTTTAAGATTTGAGATTTGAAATTACTAAGAATACCAGTTCTCGCCTCACAAATGAAAAAAAAAGGATAAGGATAAGAATAGATGAAAGAAATTGACTTGTTAAACTGCTTTTAGGTGGTGATTATGAATATGAGTATGATGTCATGTGTGTCTTTCTGTAAAATCAATAATATACAAGGTGTTAATATTAATAATAAACATAACTATTGGTCGAAACTAGATGGTATTTAAAATATGAAGGAATGCTTTCCTTTTAAACTCTAGGTATGTAGGAATGATTTTTAAATTTTCTGGTAAAGAATTCCATATTCTTGGAAAATAATGAAGTGGGGAGTTAAATATAAAATTCCTGTTAGTTTGATCTATTGTAAAATCATACCTAAATCTAGTTTCATAACCATGTATCGAGTTACGGGTGTTCCATGTGTTGTCAAATACTTTTGGTTGGAGATTATTTTTATATTTATACATAAATAAAAGGACATCATAGTCCATTTGCTTTTTAATTGGTAAAATTTCCAACTGTTTGAATAGAATCCTTGATGGAGTCCGGCGTGGTTTTTTTAATATTATGCGACAACATTCTTTTTGAAGTTTTAATATAGGCTCAAGTAAAATGTTTGGAACAGCCGTAAATACGATTAAGCAGTAACCTATTATTGATTTTACATAGGACGAATAAAGCAGTTTAAGATGTCTTGAATCTAATAGATTTTTCATTTGTTTTAGTGAAAATACTATCCTTAGCAACCGTTTATGCATCATGTTAAAATGAATCTTAAAGGACAACTTTTCATCTACCTGGACACCCAGGTGTCTTGCTGCTCGTTCACTAGGCTCCTCCCTACTCAATGATATATGATCCAGCTTGCTGATTTTTTCTGGAAGGTTTTCTCCTTCATGATTTGTGTTAATATATACTGGGAACCGAGCAATAAGATTCTTTTCCTCTTCTGTAAAGTTTTGCTTTGGTGATTGAAATAAAACTACCTTGGTTTTTTTGCTGTTAATAATTAAACGATTGCTATTATACCAATCTGTGATCTGGGGAAGAGTAGTTTCAATCTTATTAAACAGTTCCTGTACATTATTTGCAGTTAACAACACAAAAGTGTCATCTGCAAATAAGCTCAGAAGTGCATCTCTAGTGGCAGAGTCTAGATCATTTACCATGAGGAGGAAGAGTAATACGCCAAGTGTCGAGCCCTGGAGAACACCTATAACAATATAAAGAATATCAGAAAATTCTCCCCCAAAAGCCACCTGTTGAGCCCTACCCTCAAAGTAACTCTCAAACCATCTCAAGACCACTCCATGGCAGCCATAATGCTCAAGTTTTTTCAATAAAATTGTACGATCAACTAAGTCAAAACATTTTTTTATATCTATTAATATCCCGGCGCACACTTTCTTTTCAGAAAGTGCGGCCGTGATACGATTGACAAGATCAAGAACATTATGTGCCGTGGAGATATTAGGTCTGAAACCAAACTGCCGTGGGGAAAAAAATGATCTTTCATCCAGGAAGGTATATAGTGTCCTATACATAATCTTTTCTAAGGGTTTGCTGAACGTATTGATAATTGAAACCCCCCTCCATGCCTCTAAGCTACTTACTGGCCCTGATTTGATAGCCGCTACTTATCATAATATTGAGAAAACGAGAGGCAGGACCTAAGACGTCATAGGATGTGAACAAATTAAGATTGAAGTCGCCCATAAAGAATGTTGGAAGATTACAATCATCAATAACGTCCAGAAAGTCAGCAAGAACATTAAAAAAAGTTTCAAGATCCTCTGGGTTTTTATGTGGGGGCCTATAAACATTTACAATTAGGGCTTTAAAGTTGCCAAATGAAATCTTAACACACATAGTCTCAAATATGTGTGGTATAAAAAAATTCTTGAATAAAACTTTAGTTTGATATTTGTTATCTACATATAACCCAACCCCTCCCCCCCTCCCTTCCGGTCGTGGGGCAGAGATAAAGTTATAATTATTTAATTTTAGACTATCTGTGTTTGATTCCTCCGACAACCATATCTCCTGCAGGGATATGATTGACGGGCCCATCCCCTCTAACGAAGCCTTGTCAATTAAGTTCCTTAGCTGTTGGACTTTACTATTTAAACTCTGAATATTTATAGAAAATATTTTAAATAATTGATTACTTGAAGACTTGAATTTATTAAAAAGAGAATCTATATCAATATAGTCACACTTTAAGTTAAAGTCACTAGAGTACTCTCTAAATGTATCATCGTAGAGAATACTACAGAGATCATAGTTGATATTCCCATTAAGCCCCTTAATATCATCTACCTGACTAGAACCCGTTGCTTATGGATGCGTCTGGAGGCCAAGGACACGGGGGAGCAGCTTCAGCTTTGGTTCCAACTATGCAGGCAGCATCTCTTGGCATGTGTTCCACTAAAAAAAACATAAATAATAATCGTGATATGTCTCTATGAGTCTTTTCTCCCCCCCCCACCCCATTAGTTAGAGAAAATTTAGAGATTAATTAGAGAGAAAAATTAGAGAAAAATTAAAGAAAAATTAAATATGATTAATGGCTAAAGATTAGAAGAGAAAAAAGAATGCTCACGTAATAATTTACTTACTTAATCTTACTTAATCAGTCTTTTTTTTATTAGTTTACGGCATTGACAGATTATTTAATAATAATACATGGAAAATTAACACAATAAGAATAATTGTATAAAAACGGCCAAGCGTATAATTGTGTTAGTTGTGTTACATGTGAAATTACATGTGAAATTTGTATAATATGTATACCAATAGCATTACAACAATATTTTCAATGCTAATATTAGGAATCCTGGAGTCTTTGGTAGACTGTTTAGGATTTGGTGGCTGTAGACCTTGTCGAAACTGTGGTCGTTGTTGATGTTGTTGTACCTGTGGGAGCAGTAGCAGCCGTTGCTGTACCTGAGGCCGGGGCTGTCCTGGACTTGGATGGTGCTGGAACCGCGGCACCGCTGTCTGGGAGGGCAGGAAATTTGGCGGTGTCAGCGTTAGTAACGCCGTTAGGATCCATGGTAGGTTGATCCTCATTGTCCCTCTCTATCTGGATACCGGGCAGCTTGTTGGCTTTCAGGTCCAGGAGCAGAGATTTAATCTCTGACTCGAAACCTTTAAAAAAGACATCTTTGTTAGACTGGCCGTTTTCTCGCATGAATTTAACGATTAGGTTGTCCGTCTCAATAATGTCCTTTAGTGGCGGTAGCGGGGTAATGAGGCCTATATGTGATCTGGCCATGCTGTTGAGTATCTTTACCCATTTCTGTGGCCCGTCTGCGGGCATAAAGGCCACGCTAGTGCCTGACAGCTTAGTTTTGGACGCAAGTCCGCAACTGTGCAAGTAAGTCATTAGGCTACGGTTTGTGTCCGCCAAATCGTGCGAACACTTGATGAATTTCTTACCGTCAAATGAGACTGCTGCGCTACTACACCACTGTGTCTTGTCCCTGGCACGTTGATCGATGGATTGGAGATGTCTTCGCTTGTTTATCATGAAACTGAAAAGTAGATGTCTTGAGTAAAAGCGAAAGATGTAGTTTCTAGGTCCCTTCACCCTTTGGCTCAGTGGATGACTATATTCGATCGTATTGTCATAGTGTATGTCCTTCTCCGGATTCTGGGCCTGTAAAACAGGCTTGATAATAATATTAAACACTTCATGACTTGTCGGGGTTTTTTCCAGCCAGGGACATTGAACATTGTTTACCCGAATAGACCAAAGACGGTCACGTTGCTCTCTATGAGCTAGCTGGGACAGGACATAATCGTTTAACATTGTTTGGCACTTTTCGCGGGCCGATGCGTTATCAATGTAATTTTGAAAATCCTTCGTTAAAGACACTATTCGAACGGCAATTTGTTGTTCAGTTGACAATGTTTCACCTTCAATAATCGATCGAATATCATTCATTTCATCACGATGTTTTATGTTCAGAGCCTCTATGCTCTCTTTGAGGCCGCGCATTTCGCTCAAAAACGTTTTATTAAAACTGTCGCTGCTTACCTTTTGTAACTTCTCGAATGCTTGCACTGACTGATTGACAGCCTGGCTTACAGCCGACTTGATGTCTTCTTGCAAGAAAGACCGCACCTGATGAAGTGCGTCCTGCGAAAGCAGAGCCTTTGGAGGCGACACTTAATAATATATAATATTAGATGTGTATTAGAGCGTGGTCAAGTAAAAACTGGACTAAAGAAATGCGCGGGTTAGTTAATCTCAGTTGATCAACCAATAGCCTAAAGATAATTGGTGCGTTGGACCAATGAGATTTCTTTCTTGTCGGTAGAAATTGTTTCGGCCAATGAGCGAGCTAGTTCGCCGGTAGCTCCTCCAATGAGGGGCCAGTACCAAAGTACGCCTTTCCGAGTGTGTGTGGCTGAGGGGTATGGTGATCAAGGGGAAGGGGGTACGAGTGTACGCCTTCCGAGTGTGTGATGACTGAGGGGTGGGGGTATCTTGGGGAAGTTAAAAAAGGGTAGAGTGTCTACTCTGTGCTAGGCATAGGTGTTGCTAGCTGAAGGGTAGACTAAAGACTAAAGACTAAAGACTAAAGACTACCTCTATTGTATATAGGTTTAAATTGAAAAATGTGAGTATTTGATTTTTTAACACCTTTTACTATCTCTTTTATAAACATAAAGATATTTATGGGGCTCTTTAAACCTTTTCTTTACCTAACCTTAAATAAGCATACAAAATCTTACCGAAACCTAAAAATAAATGAATGACAATCATTTTTGTTGTTGATTAGTCAATAATTATACTCTAGGCACAGTTTATTGTCTAGATATTGGAAATTATTATACAACTTACATCAGAGAAATAAGGCAATGTCGAAATAAATGTAATGTAAATAAAATGTAAATAAAGAGGAACAAATTATTTATGCTTCTACTGTTGAAGCTTTGTATAAGTCTTTCGCTTGTAGAGTGTCTCTATAATATTTCTGAGAAGATAAGATATAGTAATTTTATTTTCAATTAAAAAGAATTAAGTTGCATTTTTGATAATTTATTTCAACTTCCTTCTTCTTCAATTGAAGAAATTTTTTAACATTTAGATATTCTATATTTAATGGAAAATATAACAACATAAATGATAAGAATAATTCTAATTTTTTTTATTTAGAAAATAGTAAATTGGCTGAGCCTGTAAATTTTTCTTCGCAAAAAAATTTATTTTATGCAATATTACGGTCAATATTTTTTTAAGAACTTGTTTTTTTTATATTAGACAATCTTTTAACTAGCAAAAGAAGTAAAACACGTAGCCAAAAAACCAAGGAAAATAACTCTTTTTTGATCGGTTTCAAACTATATGGTCTTTTATTTGGAATAAACTTTAGCGGCACGTAGGTAAAGTTAGTAATGAAAACCAAACAATGCTAGCTATAATCAAGGTATATATACACAGGTAGACAAATTAAGCAAACTAGGTAAGTTATGTATTAAAAACCAAACAATTCTAGTTAAAATCAAGGTATATATACACAGGTAGACAAATATTCCGAAGCTGTGTAATAAAAACCAAAGAATGCAAGCGAAAATCAAGGTTCATATATACAGGTACACACATGAAGCCACATATGTAAAGCTAATGATAAAGATCTAACAATGCTAGCTAGAGTCAAGGTAAATATACACAGGTAGACAAATTAAGCAAATTAGGTTAGTTATGCATTAAAAACAAAACAATGCTAGCTATAATCAAGGTATATATACACAGGTAGACAAATTAAGCAAATTAGGTTAGTTATGCATTAAAAACCAAACAATGCTAGCTATAATCAAGGTATATATACACAGGTAGACAAATTAAGTCATATAGGTAAGGTGTGTTACAATTTTAGCTATAATCAAGGTATATATACACAGATAGACAAATTAAGTCATATAGGTAAGGTGTGTTACAATTTTAGCTATAATCAAGGTATATATACACAGATAGACAAATTAAGTCACATAGGTAAGGTATGTTACAATTTTAGCTATAATCAAGGTATATATACACAGATAGACAAATTAAGTCACATAGGTAAGGTGTGTTACAATTTTAGCTATAATCAAGGTATATATACACAGATAGACAAATCAAGTTACATAGGTAAGGTGTGTTACAATTCTAGCTATAATCAAGGTATATATACATAGGTAGACAAATTAAGTCACATAGGTAAGGTGTGTTATAATTCTAGCTATAATCAAGGTATATATACACAGGTAGAAAAATTAAGCAAACTAGCTAAGTTCTATAAAGAAATCTCTAAAGTAACTATAAGAGTTATCTTATCTATAGTACTAGGTAAACCAAAAAAGGTTAGAAAATATGATGTAATATTAATTCTATTCACTATGTTAATTTTTCTACCTGCATGGTTATAACCTTGAACAACTATAGTGTAGAAGAATAGTACAGTAGGAAATAAGGAAATAGAGGATATAAGAATAGTCAATAGTAATATCCTTACAATATATAGTGTACAATCAGGGATAAGACAATGGATCATAATCTCCAAGGATAATAAACAATATTACTCCTTTTGTAGATTTGTTGGTTGATAAGATCGAATACTACTATAACCTATCAATCACAATTGAATAAAAAATGGGTACTATTATAATTAAAGGTTCCAGGACAAACGCAGGAGTTCCAAACGTCAGAGTGGACAAACGTAGGAGTGTTAAAATATTAATTTAATTAGGCATTTCTTTACAGGTTAGGTTAGGTTAAGATATGAATATACAAATAAGCCCCCCGCAGGGGTTAGGCATTTAAAAAACCTAAAAAATGGTTTAAAATAGGTTAGGTTAGGTTAAATATCCACTCCTGCGTTTGTCCACTCCTACGTTTAGGACTCCTGCGTTTGTCGTAGGACCTAATTAAAGTCCAATGTTCTCTATATCAATAAAAGAGGCATGCGATGAGGGTTAGGGACTTGTAGACGGCCCAATAACCATCGTGAAAATTAAGGGGACAAGGAGACGGATGGAGGGGGCGGTGACAGTTTTTGAAAGAAAAGGGGATACCAAAACTAACCCCTCAAAAAATATTTAGTTCATTCAGTATAAATACAGAAATGGATCAAACATATAAGAACATCAAATGCCAAAGTTATACTTAAATAGATTAATATCAACAATAGAACAGTTTGAATTCAATTAAGAAGCATTGTCTTTGTAATAATATTGTATTTAGCACTATAGAATATACATGTCTCAACCATGACACTTTGGTTGAGCTTGACTTCCGAATTAGCGGGAAGTTCACGAGATCAGTTGGCGAACATACAAACCCCCAATACCAGGAACCATCAAGTTTCAACAGCAGGTTTGAATATAGATTTATTGATGAAATTATTTCAAAGACCTGAAATTACAATATCAATTAGTTCATAATTCCAGTTATTTATAACCACGTAATCTTATTTGCTTTTTAAAAATCATTTTTCTCTACGGTAAAAAATCTTTGGAAACTTTGGCTTTAAAGGAAAATTATTTGGTTTAATAAATCATTGTTAAATGCAACAATAAGGCACATAAAAATTACTAAAACATATATTAATCATAATTAAGTTTCATGCTTAGCTGGCTAAAGCCTTTTTAAAACTACATATAATCGTCCTATACACCATTCTTCCTAATAAAATTAACAAATTCTACCTGAAGTTCTTATGGTTTCAAATCCCTGATATACTAGGGTCGTTCACACACTATGAGACCAATGATAGGCCCAATTTTGTTCTCCGAAATCTTCACACTCTCATATCTCATTCAAAAGTAAAGAACGTGCGCATCAAAATAAACAAACAATCCATGCCGCGCCACATTATGAAAGGAAAGCCATGAAAGACGACATTTGCGCTTAGTTTTAGGATAATGATAAGGAATTTAATTTCGAACTTGATAAACACAAAGCTTCCTCGAAAAGAGGTTAAGACACACCCCCCGTTTGAAAGTCAAATTAACTTCCTTAACGAGATTCAAGGTTTTTTTGCGCTGAGCACTAGCAACATTTCTCACTAAACTCAACTCACCATAATCACATGAGAATGGCCACATCCCGAAAACGTGACAATTTTGCTCCTAACTAAATGAAACCCCGTGAAATGCATACACAATATTATACTCCTCACTAGGACTCATAATACCTCACATTTTAGGATAGAAGGATGGGGATTGGTTTGTACCATACAACATTCCATGCACATGACAATCACAAAATCACATACACAAATCCTAAAATAGATAATCCTATTAATCATGATGTTGTAAATATAACAACTATACTAAATAAAAATCATTTCATAATCAATAGGTAATAAATCATTATTAATAAATCAATAAGTACCTACGAAATCAGGTTGAAATGTAAATGTAAACAAATAATGGTAAAAATAAAACGAAATAAATCTTAGACAAGAAAATTAAGATTTATAGGTACTTAAAACTAAATTTGTTAAGCATCAAAAAGAGTAGTAAGAAAAAATATTTCAAAATCCTTGGGCAGAAAGTTTTTCAAACCTAATGAATAAGAACTGTAATATCTTAATCAACAATAAAACTTTTTAATACTTAAAGAATAGCAAAATAATAATATCTGCGTTAGAATTTTCATTGAAATTATGAAAAAAATACCAATTTTTCTTTGTAAAAAATATGAGACTTTAAATATGAATTTTCAATCATTCCTTGATCTTAATAAAAATGTTTACTTGATTGAAATTCATATATAATTTTTAAAAAAAAAATCTGCTAAAAAATACTTGATTTTTTCTCTTAGAATAAATATCGAATCACGCAACCTCGACACATTTATTCCTTTTTATTAAACTTTGCAGGTAAGTTTTATAATGAATTGTACTTTTGAAAAGAAATTAAACTCAATAAAATTAAATTTGAGCATATGAAATAGAATAAAATTCAATCGCATTTCATTTGATTCTTATTTTAGGCATAAAAATAGGCATATGAAAAATGTGCTTTTTACTAAAAAAAATCTCAATTTCCATAAAATAAGAATCAATTATTAATCATAATTTTTAACAACTGCCTGACTGATACAGCATGTTCTTCTAGGGGAGATTTATCTGTCAACCTGAACAAGACTCTTGCCGTCTTTCTTCCATCCTCAATTCTCGTCACTCGGCCCATCCTCAAACATCTCATCAGCGGATTGGTACTCGTAACCAGAACTATATCTCCGTCAGCTAGTGGCTCCGCCATCTCATCCTTCCACTTGGACATCCGTAATATCTTCGGTAGGATCTCCTGGCGGTAGGCAGTCCAAAACTGGGCAGACAAATCTTCCAACAACTTCAACCTGGAGGAAATTTGGTCCTCCGGTTTCATCGCCACATTGCACAACGGCTGGCGGTCAACATTTCCCAGCAGCTGGCCAGGGGTAATCAGCCGCCAATTCTCCACGTCGTTCGCAGCTTCAATCGTCAATGGTCTGCTATTCATCAACTTGCTAACCTCCGCCAACAGCACCAGGAGCTCGTTGAAATTAACAGAACTATTCACCAACTTCTTGGACAGCAATCTCTTGGTTAATCCCACCATTTTCTCAGCTTGCCCAATGAAATGGTGGGCTCGGGCCGGGATCTGAGACCAAGAAAACTCTACCTGGCTGCCCAACTTCTGCTCTAAAACCTTGCGAGCACCGGATAATTGTGTGCCCATGTCGCTTACTATGATCTTCGGCAGACAATGAACAGCTTCCAACTTGCGCAGGGACAACAGGATACTGCTGGTATCATACTTTTCCAAGGCATCTAACCATAACGCCCCTGAGAACCTGCAGACCACCACGAACACCCACACCTTCTTCGTTGCTGTCTGACTCCTCGTTTTGGCGGCAGCTCTCCTCGTAACCAGCGGACCCATCAGGTCGACTTGCACAGCTTCAAAAGGCCTGCTCGGGACCAACTTGTCAGGTAACACATCCTTCATGGTAGTACGACATTCCTTAGCCCTCTCAACACTGCAGGGCCAACACTTCTTCACTTCCATGATGGACAACCTCCTTGCCTTCACAATCCAGCACCAACGGCGGCTCTCAGCTAAAGTTCCACGGACACCAGAGTGAAGCTCAACATGCGCTTCTCTCATAAAAACAGCAGCTAACCAATTACCAGGCTCCAAAATTATTAAACCTGGCATGTCTTCAAATATCATTTTACGGCCGCCAGTAATGGCGTCAATGACGGGCTCTCCACGACCAACCATTTTAAGTATTCTCATCTCCCTGGTCACATAAATTCCTCCGGGACCAACGACAGGCCAGGTCAATGATACTTCATGCACTAATGGATTTAATGACGCATAATTGCCTTTAGCGTCATTTATCCACTCATCCTCTTGGCTTCGTGACACAATGAAAAGTTCCGCCGCCGCCATAAAATTGTACAAAGACGGCTTGTACACAGAATCTGCGGCTGCTACATGACTACCAGCGGCTGTAGTCTTACCTTCTTGTCTGCTCTTTAGCTTCTTCAACCAGGTGTTCGCAACTTGCAGGACAACTGCCATAATACGCTTGGCCTGTCCAAATGATCTCCTGTGCTTGAACCTAAAGACATCTTCAGCGGCTTCTCCGGCAACTTTCATTGAACATAACTTAACCATTTTGGTATTCAACTCCTCTGGGGGTAAAACCTGCTTGACTTCTTCGGCAGTTTTCACCGGCCACGCACTTTCATCCTGGCGCAACCATTCTGGGCCCAATCTGTACCTGGAACCTGGTCCCAAATCTGATACCTTGCAGGTGCTTCTGGTGCCCAAATCTGCAACATTGTGCGTCCCCGGGACCCACCTCCAGTCATCCTTGTTGGTTGCAGATTGAATTTCTCCAATACGATGAGAATTAAATGTGTTCAACATAGCACTGTTGGAAACTATTTGTGATAAAACACACGAAGAATCAGTAAAGTACATCACTCTGATAATATCAAAGGGCAGGGCATCTCTGACGGACTTTGCCAACCTTGTGGACATCTGGCACCCCATCAACTCAAGGCGTGGAATTGATTCACACTTGACCGGCGCAACTCTTGACTTGGTGGCTAGCAGAAACGTTTCAAATCCTTGTCTAGTTGGCCACCTCAAATATGCATTACTTGCATAAGCCTCTGATGACCCATCCGAAAACATCATCAAGGATGGAAGGCCAGTTGGTTCATCCGGGACCACACAACGGTCAAACTCCAGTTTAGCGACCTCAGCTCTATCCTCCAGCGACTTAACAAGTTCATCCCGTAGACTTTTTGGAATGAAATCTTGCCAACCCAAATTCAGCAAACATGTTTTCCGCAGGACAAGTTTAATTCTCAACAGAATAGGGCTGCAAAGCCCGATCGGGTCGAAGGTTTGGGCGGCGAACCTGTGGACCATCTTCTTCGTCAGATTCTCGTCCCAGGCGTCCTGGAGGTTGTACAAATCAGCATCCTCTTTCACCTTCTTTCCCTTGACTTTACCATCTTGGTTGACTCTTGTGGCGATGGACAACACATCGGTGGCTGGCTTCCATATCAGCCCGAGAACCTTGGTAGGTTGGCAATCATCTCCAGAATAAATGACTTGTTTGAAAGAAAAACTACCTTTGCCGATAATTCTGTCGGCCTCTTTCATCATCTCCTTGGCCTCTGGCTTCGATCCTGCTCCCGAAATAACGTCATCTATGAAGCTGTGCTTCTCAAGCTTGACTGCAACTGGAATCTGAGGTAACTTGAACTCCTCATCAGGGTAGGTAGGTATTTGTGGCTCCTTCCATAATTCAGGTTTAGCAACAATTTCACTACCGTTTATCTGTAATTGTAATTGTAATTTATTTTTCCTGTGCAATAACTGCTCGCCTCGTTTTATTGCACTGCAGCATTACAGGCCTAAATGACCATTAGCATCACGTTAACAAAATATGGCCCTACTTATATTAGAAATAGTGTACATATTTAATAGTAATAATTTTAAAATAAACTTAGCCTTATTAATCACAATATTCTAAGTTAGGGGCGCTTGCACTTTGTTGATGCTGGTACAAAGTGTTTTCAATATTTAAAATAATTTATTATTATGATATTTGCATATAATATATAGACAATTGTAGGTTAGGCTTGCTGCTGCGTTGAACAGGTTGCTGTGTCCACTTTAAAGGTTCACCTTAGCCGAAAACAGGTCGGCTCTTAGAGGTCTGCTTTTACGGCAGTACCCTTCTGGGGTTCCAGGTGGGGGCTAGCTGTCCAACAAAGGTGCTGCGGTTGCAGCTGGGTATGTGTGTGTGGAGGTGTGTGTACTTCGACGTTGTCAGGCCATTCACTGCTGCGTGCCAGTGTGAACCCGTGCCGTCAGCGACTTCAGGGGGGTGCTGTGTTGCGGTGTGGTGGGTGTGCCAAGTGCCGTGTCCCTGTGACTTCCAAATTCTCCAATTGGTCAGGTATCTAAAATAGTAGAATTTGGCTGCCCCCAGGGGGGGACAGATATAAAAAGATATAAATAGTTAGATGTTTTGAGACAGTCCTTTTAAGAGTAAGATGAAAAAAATGTAATTTAGTTTACCATTTTTTAGTGGTGGGACATATTTATTCATGTGTACTTTTATTAAAGTATATTGTACGTTGAGTACAAAAAGTGGATAGAAATAATGTTGGTTTAATCAGATATGAAACATAATTATGTATAGACGTTGACTTAGTATGATTAATAAAAAATCAAAAAAAAATATATGCTAAATAATGCATAAGATAGTAAAATAATAATAAGTAAACTTAGAAGTAAATATTACGAGCGAAAGTAGAATTAACTAAGATTAGATGGGGTTACAATTAATTGGATTTCTAAAGAAATGCTACAAAAAAAAGAGAGGACTACAAAAATGACTTCATGCAGCATTTGTTCCATAGTTCTTCTTATCCCTTATTTTCCTGAAAAATAAGTTTATTAGTTTATGTTATTAATGAGGTGGGTAAATAGTTTTTTGGAGAATAATTTCTTGTTCTCAATATTCTTTATATTTGCTGGCAAATTATTAAATATACGAGGAAATTTATATAATGGAGTATTCATAATGTAAGTGTTAATATTAGTTCTAGTAGCAAAGTCTTCATTGTTTCTTGTTGGGTAATTATGAACATTATTTGTGAAATGCCAACAATCATTAAAAACTTTTGGGGCTTGGTTATATTTAAATGAGTGCATAAATTTACACACATTGTATGTCATAAGTTCATTTACGGGAAGTATTCCATATTGTTTAAAAAGAGGGGATGTAGGTTCTCTGTTATTTTTAGTTTTTGCAATTATTCTAATGCATGATTTTTGAAGGATTTTAATTGGTTTTAGTGTTTCTTGGTTTACTCCCGTAAATAACATTCTGCCCCTCTCCATACATCTCCTTGACCTCTGCTTCACTCTTTCCGCCGAACAGGCGGGACGTCAACTTCAGGGCTGTAACTGCCAAATTTCCCGCAGCTAACTCGCCAAAATTCACAACTTTAGTCAGGTAAATTTCAAGAGGTACGTCTGGCGTCGGGGAAAATAAAACTCTCTTCATCTGGCTGTCGAACTCTGTGGCCAGGATGGAGTTATAAAACTTGGAAATATCCGCGGTTATACCAACCTTGTAACCGCGGAAAAGCATCAAATGATAAAAAATCTTCTGCATTGGTGGCGGGCCTCCCAGCATTATGTTATTAAAACTGGTACCTTTGAACGTCAGAGAACTATTTGCACACAATCGCATGGGTGTGGAACTTGAATCCTCCTTGAAAGCAACCACTATTGATGAACAAGACTTAGGTCCTTCATACTGCAATTCTTCAGGCGTGGCTTTTTGAAAAACGCCTCTTCTTATGGCGTCGTTGAATACCTCCACATACATTCCATAGGTACCTTCCTTGACCATCCTGGCACGATCCTTTTCAGCAATTTTGCGGGCTAAACTCTCATTGTAGGGTAAAGTGTGAGGATCTTCAATATAAGCATATTGACCTGTCCACTTGTTGGACTGCAAGTCTAGTGTTAAACCTGCCTCAATTATCCTCTGCCTCTCACGCTGGTCCCAGGTAGTGCCGTCGGCCATAGCCTTGCACTCTTGACAAGCAGTACATCCTGGACAAAGTGCCTGCGGCTGTACGCCAAACGATTCAGACGTCAGAAAGTCTGGCAAAGTGCCTCCACTGACACTGACAGCCTTATAAGCCGACTTTTGATCTCCAGCTCCACCATCAGCACTCGTACAGATAAAACCACTACCAAAAATGGTTCGCCACAACATAGACTGGCCCACTTTCTGGTAGGTTGAAGGAAACACGTCAGGATGTGTATTTCCGATGATGATATCTAAGCCTCCACTAATATATGTAAACCTTTCTGGCGGCATTTTAAATATCTCGGCGGCAGTTTCGGGGTGGACCGAGCGCATCTCGTTGGCCCCGCCGAGGGTAGGCATGACAGCTGCCTCAAACTCCCTCAAATTGCCGTCCCTATCCTTCAGATAAAACACAACATTGCGGCAGGAAGACTCACTGCCATCAGCTACAGAAATAGTTGTATATCTGCCGGTAGATTTCAGCTTCAACTTGTTGGATAACTTCTCAGACACAAGTGGCAAATTTGCCCCGGAGTCAAACATTACCGTGGCGTGGCAGGTGCCGCCGCCAGGTGCTACAACAGGAACTAACTGAAGTAAGAAGGTACAGGGGCTGGGTGCAGAACTTGACTTGTAGACTGTATTCACACCAGCACTAGCCTCATGGAGTAACCTAGAATGGTATCTGTCACAATTATTGGTACCACAAACACCAAGCTTATCCGATTTATTACACTTGTCAGCAGTATGGCCGTCACACAGGCAAAGTTCACATAATTTCTTCTGCTGGACAACTTTCTTTCGGTCAACCACATCCATCTTCTTAAACGTGAGGCAACGGAAAATCGGGTGTTTCTCCTTGCAGTTCTCCACAGGACATGCACTGTTCCACTTGGAAACCTTGTCCTTCCCAGCCTTTCCATTCTTATTGTCGCTGCGGCCAGATACTTGCGCGGCGGCAGCTCTGTCACGATTTCTCTTGCCGGCGCCACTGTCATAGGACATATCACCGGCCAACATGGCACCCCTGGTCCTCTCCAGCAGTTCTACAATCTTCTGGATGTCTGGTTGGTTCATGCTGCCTAGCTCCATCATAATTTTGTCTCTCAAATTTTCAGGGCACTTGTCTTTAAAAATATGAATAAGAGTTAGGTGATTGTAATCCTTAGCTGCAGAACCAACGATGGCTTCTACCTCCTGCATCATGCTCTTGAAGGTAGCAATTGCGCTAACCACGTCCACAGGTTTATCCACAGGTTTCATCTTGTTCAACTTAGTTAAAATCCTCATGAACCGGCGAGTGTTTGATAAAAACATCTGATCAAGAAACGCCCATTGTTCATTATGATCTCTAATCGCTGACACTTGCTTGCGTAGTTCCGGGTTGGTTATCACCTTCTCCATAAACAACATCAGACTTAACCTCTGGTCAGCAAATCCATAACCAGAGCATAGATCCTTAAAGACCTGTTTAAAGTTTGGGTAATCCGTGTCAGTTCCGTCGAACGACGGCAACAAACTGTTGTCCCAGCGCCCATACTGCGGGTTGGAACTCCGAATATCCACGGCAGACATACTTCTGGAGAGCATGGCAGGTGTCCCACTCTCATCCAGATTAGATGAACGACGTTCCATCTCTCTAAGCCTTCGGTACATATCACGTACTTCTTGGCGCAACTCCACGGAAATTTTAAGCACTCCCATGTCCATCTTCACCTTCTCAATGACGTCGAGGTTCCTGGCGACAGTGCTTGACCTCGCGTCGTCTGAATCATTGTCAAGCCAGTACAGAATTTTTGTACACTGCTCCAACGACGCATAGACTTTATCTGCAACAGTTTTCTGCTCACTAGCTTCATCCAAATCACGCTTGAACTCGCGCAGCTCACTAGACTCCACGGCAGGTTTTAGACTTTTTATTAGGTCAGATTGGTCCTTGACCTCACTAAAAATGTCACGAATTGATTTTACATTCACATTTTCACATGAACTAAAACTTTGGCAGGCTTTTAGATTGTCATAAAACACTTTTAACTGTTCGTCAAACACTTCTAGCCTTTCACTGCCAATAGCGATAGCTCGCTCAATTTTCTGCTTTTTGGTTAGTGGCATAATGATTCACTAGGTACTTATTTCACAGAAAAATTGTCACAGTTTATTGCATCAATAATTCACTGAATGCTATTGATCTCTTGATGAATGCTAACGCCTATTCATCAGATACTTTGAAATTGTCTCAACCATGACACTTTGGTTGAGCTTGACTTCCGAATTAGCGGGAAGTTCACGAGATCAGTTGGCGAACATACAAACCCCCAATACAAGGAACCATCAAGTTTCAACAGCAGGTTTGAATATAGATTTATTGATGAAATTATTTCAAAGACCTGAAATTACAATATCAATTAGTTCATAATTCCAGTTATTTATAACCACGTAATCTTATTTGCTTTTTAAAAATCATTTTTCTCTACGGTAAAAAATCTTTGGAAACTTTGGCTTTAAAGGAAAATTATTTGGTTTAATAAATCATTGTTAAATGCAACAATAAGGCACATAAAAATTACTAAAACATATATTAATCATAATTAAGTTTCATGCTTAGCTGGCTAAAGCCTTTTTAAAACTACATATAATCGTCCTATACACCATTCTTCCTAATAAAATTAACAAATTCTACCTGAAGTTCTTATGGTTTCAAATCCCTGATATACTAGGGTCGTTCACACACTATGAGACCAATGATAGGCCCAATTTTGTTCTCCGAAATCTTCACACTCTCATATCTCATTCAAAAGTAAAGAACGTGCGCATCAAAATAAACAAACAATCCATGCCGCGCCACATTATGAAAGGAAAGCCATGAAAGACGACATTTGCGCTTAGTTTTAGGATAATGATAAGGAATTTAATTTCGAACTTGATAAACACAAAGCTTCCTCGAAAAGAGGTTAAGACAATACATATATTTATTGTAACAACGAAATTTTGTGCGATGAAATAAGATAAGTTACTGGTAATTTTAAGATCTATGCCAGGCATGTATCTTGAATGAATTAGCATTTTTTAAAGCAATACAAGCATACTATACTTTGACATTTAGTCATCAATCAAACTGCAGTTCAAAATATGATTTATTCCTAAAAAAACTTCAAAGAACCTATTAAATTAATAAATATTTTTTTCTGTTTCTTTGATGAATTTTATTTGCTTTTTAAAAATTTGAAATTCGTAGTCTAAGGTTACTAAAAATCATTAATTTTCAAGTAATGAATTTGATATTAAAAGTTTGTTATACAATAATGTTGACACTATACCCCACCATACAAGAATAGTTATTTCTCGTATCGTATTATAAACGGCTTTCCGCGGATATAGAATGTACAATCATAAGATTAAAACTAGTTTTTTTTAGCCCCGTGGTGCCGAAGGCACCGGCTAAAAAACTGGTTTAATCTTATGATTGTACATTTCTATATTCGTAGAAAACTGGATATAATACGATGCTAGACATAGTTTTTTCGTATGGATGAGAACCGGTTCCTATCCACCGGATTCGAATGAATACGAGAAATGAATTTATAATACTCTGTTTATAAGCAGCGGATCATTTCAATGGCTTTGCATTCACATATTCATAGAAATTAATCCTTATATAAAAGTATGATATGTGTGTACTAAAGGATATCTATAACTGCTGTACCGATATGGTTCTCCTTAACAATGTAGCTTTTTATAGGTACTGGAAAGGTTTATAACTATTTTGGCGCAGAAACATACAAAAAAATGTTTTAAAGTGCCTCTAGAGGCGTAGCCGCTAGTATCAAAATAAAGTAAGGAATTTAAATTTTAAAAAATAATTAGTTTAATTGGTAACGTTTCAGCTTGATCTATGGTTCAGGTCTGAAACGAACTACATCTCACCAGAGACATTGGAACGATAACTTCTGCTGTTTTGTGACCGATGCATGATATATATAATAAGAGTAGGGGGAATAACTTCACAAACAGGCGCATCTCATTGCCATACACAGTTAGGACTTCCAAAAAAGTTACTTACGGTTGGCAGTTACAGATTTTAACAATATACATATGTAAAAATTTCATAAAAATTTTATTTTCCATTATAAATTAAGAATATTCATATGTTTAGTATATACACGTTGTATTGTTATTATAATCAATTGTATGTGTAAATCAAAGCCACCCCCCTCCCCAATCTCCTTAAAAAATGCGCATTTTTGATGCTTAGTATATAATTATTACCAGAAACCATTTTTTCTATTTTTACAAAATTGATATATGATCATGATTGATTACTGGTATGATTAAGCAATATGTTAAAAGAAAAGCATCTCTATAAAAGATGTAAAAATGCAAATTGTTAAATATAGAATGCATTGTTTCAATATACATATTTGTCTCTGTTAGTTTGTCTGTCTGATTTATTGAGATTCGCTTTAATGGATATTGTCAGCCTAGTTTTAGATTTCGTACAGGTAGAGAAAGTATCCAAACTGAAACAAGTTTTTTAAACTTTAAAATTAGGGTGGGTTTGGGGTTTTTGCTGTATTGTCTACTACAATATACACTACACAGTCAACTTTGCATATTTTACTATTCAACTTCCTAACATGGGTTTATGTTACACAAATTATCATGTCTAAGGAATACATTTAGTTGAATTCGTAAACGGAGAAAACTTTGTTCATAAGTAGAGCTTCAAAATATAAATTTTATTAGAAAAAAATTAGCCTTACCAGCTAGCTTACATAAAAATCCTATACTGCAAGTATTACATTAAAATAAGCTCATTTAAGCCGTATCCAGCACCATAACCGCAGCTGCAGCCTTCTACATAACAATTAATAAACCTCTAGCCGCTACTAACCATTCATCATCAAGGAATCCATGGGATTGGAGAACTATTAGGCAACTCTAAGCCCATTCCGACCTCAGTCGAGCTTAGCCTAAATCCCCTTAGCTGTAACCATTCTAAGCCAAAGCCACTCTTACTCATTTTCAATAGCGGTCGCAAAATATTGAATCAACCGCAGACATGGCTGCCAAGCCCTCGTAGAAGCGACACAAAAATATGATAATAAGATACATAAAATATACAAGAAGGAAAATTTTATATATTTCAATTCAACTTGCTCTCATGGTTTTATTTTACACAAATTACCATGTCTGTCTGAGAATTTGTGTTTTAGCTTTGGTATATATACTCTTTTGTATTAAATTTAGAAATTTTTATTGGATTTTGGATGAACGAACTGACAAATAAACGAGTTCCTAGTTAGCAAGCTAAATTTAAGACAATTTCTCCCCTGTCATATTATCCACGTAAATTCTACATCCATTTATTTAGACCATACAATGGGACAAATCATATAATAGTTATTCATACGTGCGACATAAGATTTTATTTCAGTATTGGAGGAAAATTGTCTGTAACACGATGCTATACATGATTTTGGCGGAGAACCAGTTTTAATTCTGCGGATATTAATCGGTTTTGAAGCCAAACTGGAAAATGCATAAACTTAGGAGATAAGTTTCCTAAGTCTTACATATGCCTTTGGGTCTATGTAAATGCTATACCAATTTTTTTGGTAAAGCAAGCTGCTACATAAAAAACTGATCTGTATCTGTACATAGATTGATCGGTTGGTTTGAGTGAGAGAATGTATGTTAAGTAAGAATTGTATAAGAAATGTGTAGATACTGTAGAATACGTGGACACTGTAATACTGAAAGTCGACAGGAATAGTAAGGGATAAGATAAAAGAAAATAAATATAAGACTCCCAAATGATGATAAACAAAATAACTATTCTATAGATTATTTTCTGGTTGAAAAGCTTGGACACAACTTCATAGTCTGAACTAACCAATAAAAAATTCAATAAAAGTACCCAAAGTTTGCGAGCAGAGCAGTAAGATAAGGTGATTGTAAAACCTTGGGAACCATTATGATTTATAGTCCAATATATGTACTCTGTACTATAGTTGCGCTAACAAACAAAGGAATTTTATATTTTTGTAATGAAAAAGAAATGATTTTTTTTTAGAGTGTTTTGTTAATTTACCTGGTGCAATAAGCATCTCTAAGGTGGTAAAGGACAGGGGCCTAAAGTGATAAGACAATGACCGATAAATTGATGTATTACCACAATGATTATACACAAAGTTAACCTTCTGTAGATTACAATTAGTGGTTGAAACGTTTGGACACTCAACTTAATAAAACAACCATACAAAATTCAATAAAATTCCACAAAGTTGTTGAGCCAACCAATAACAAAACATTATAATAAAACTTTAAGGAGTAGTGTAAAAACAGCCCAATATCCTCTTCCTCCCTGGGTAAAAGGAAACTATTGGGAATTAGGTTTTACTTATTCCAGGCCTTAATTGAAAGACATTATAAATTTATATTTTGAGTATATAATATATAGCATCCTGTATTATTAGATCTCCATTTTAAGAAAGCTTTAAATTGGTCCCAAAATGGTTATAGTTTATTTAGATTTAAAGTCTTTGGATGCTTTAAGGGTATTTTTTCTGACAACTTCCTTCACATACATTTAAATAATTTGGCGCAGCTCTTTTGAACTATTTTATTGAAGTAATTTAATCAAGGTATATACAGATAAATCAAGAATAAAGAATGTACATTGTATTGCATTGAAAACAAACAAATTTGCGGCCAAATGTTTTGTTCTGGCTTTGAAAGTATAAACTAGCCTGTGCAACTGCAATTAACACCATACCTCACTTCAGGAATCTTGAGGGATCTGACAATGAACGATAAATTGATGTTCATTCCAAATGATTGAACCAACCAATCAAGCTTTAATAAGAGTACCCAACGTTTAAAGCCTGCGTATGAGGGAGCTAGAATATATCCATTTACAGTCCAATGTCCCTTCCCTCACTGCATGTTGTGTAGGTCGTAAATTACAACGGTACCCAAAGTTTTATATCCTTGTTATTTCATTAATTTGCTCAAAAACTTTGGGTACTTTCTTGTGAAATAATGAATAGATTTGAAGAAGAATATGTTTTTTGTCTATGAAAAATGAAATTGAACACTTGTGTTAATCTAGTAGTACTGGCCATCATATTATTATTGTGTGTGTAATTCTCAAATGGATTGCAGCAGAGCCTTACAAAGTTAGGAGGGTAAACTCATTTTTATAAAGCAGAAATAAAATCTATAATTACGGTTTTGTCCTTATATAAAAAAGGTAATGTATGATTCCATTTTCCACTCTCTTGGTTATGATATCATCATGATTCCACTTTCAATAGAGGCGAAAAACTGGAATGGTACATTCATGTTGACACACCAGCGTATTCATAAAAATAATTTCCTTTTTTAAATCGACGTCATATTATTGATTTAATAGTATCTATGATTTCTATTATGTCGATGTTAAAAGAATAAACCATTATTCCAGTTTTGTCTCTCATAAAACAAAAATCATATCGGCCATGATCATATCATTAACAAGAGAGGGGAAAAAGGAATGATTCCATGGTCAAAACCGTAATCATAGATTATATTTCTGTCTTCATAGAAATGGTTTCAACCTCTTAACTGTTACAGCTTTAAGTTTCTGCTTAGTATATAAAGAAACACTCTTTAGCTTAAATAATTTATTTTGTATGCTAAATAAATTTGCAGTAAGGAAAACAAGGACAACTACATCCACTGGCTTTTTCAAACAATAAGAAACCTTATAAACACCTAAGAGAGCGAAGATGCGAGAAAATTACATTGAACTATAAATTACGCATTACCCAAAGTTTTATGACAGAGTTTGCCAAAAAAAACTTTGGGTTCTTTGATTGAATTTTTATTTGTTGGATCAAAACTAGTAATGTTTAAACATTTCAACCAAAAATCTTAATCTACAGAAAGGATAAAGTTGTTTATCATCATTTGAGATCTTCATCATTTTATTGTCTATTGTCTTAACCCCATTTAAGATCTTTGCAAATAACATAGTAGCAATATAAAAATACTAGTTTCCGTTTTCTACGTATTGCAATATATATTAAACACAATCTAACTTTGAAGTTGTGTTGCGAAAATAAATATTTTTTTTACCTCCATGCCAAGGAGAGATTAGTAAAAGTTGGTACATAAAGGATGAAGTTAGAAAAGGGTTGGTAAAAAACCACCTAGATTTGCCTCAAAGGCTTTCATATTCTTAAAATTAAATTAGAGTGTTCTCCAAAGTTTTTAACTTATCTGTGGCTAAATAACTTTGGGCAACTATTAGTTATGATTGGTTGGTTCCAAACTAGTAGAGTCAAAACGTTTTCACCAATAATTTTAATTTACAGATGGGGAAATTTGGGGATGTACAATACTTTATTGTCCAATGTCTTATCCCTTTAGATATCTGCCAACAAGCACAATAAATATTGGAAGATAAGATGTATCAGTATAAGGTGATAACTACCACAGAAGATCAACTTTTACTTTTGAAATTACAAAGACTTAAACTGTGAAAACTGACCATTGATAGAAACAATTTCTAAGCATAGTCTGCCAAGAAAATTTAATATCAACTTGCAGAAATATAATTTTTAAATTCCTGTTTTATGGCAATAAAAAAGAAAATATTCTTTTTGGAATAAAGGCATAGAATTATCAGCACATTTGTAATGTTTTATTGCAGATCTAGAATTTGGAGAACAAGTTCAAAGATACCATGAAAAGAAAAACTTTGCATGTCTGCCAGATTTCCAGCCGTAGTGGCCAACTAAAGAAGCAATTTCACTTGACAATGTTTGTTTGTTTTCCCCATTACATAAGCATGAACTGAATGTTGGGATCTTATGAAACCATGATAATTGTGTTTTTCTTTATAGGGCTATTTTTTTTATCAAGTTCAAATTAATCAGTGGTGGATTCTTAAAAAAAACTTTTGCCACACTAAAAAATCTTTGCCTCACTAAAGTCAATGAGGCTTGCTAAAAATTTAGAGTCGATAATTTTGCCTCACTATGTAAGCCAAAAAAGTTTTTTAAGAATTCACCTCAGATCTGGAACCGTTATAAAATATATATAATAATATATATTTATCGGATTGCTAAAAGGAAAATGTTTGTGAGACCTAGGACCTTTGTAAAAAAAAAACAGAAATAAATTCTATGATTTACATTTTTTTCTCTTAACATAATAAATAATATTTGATTTTAGTATGGCCCAAAACTGGTTTTCATCTAGCAGTGGAAATGTTTCCGATTGGGAGCCATATTTAAAAAAAAACCAGTTATTCCATTATAATTGTCTTGCATTTACCCAACCATTAACCCCTGATCATTTTCCCTCCTTCTTGCCAATCTAACTCTTTCACATTGTGTGTTTTGCAAGCTTTATGGTTCCATTCTGCCGGAGGGGGACTGAACTGAGCTGAGCTTGTATGCTTTTATGGTTTTATATGCTGACATCTTCATGTTTACAACATCAGCAAAGCATCATACAAACACAGTACAATACAATCAGAAATTAAAAAGATCTCCAATTTATAAAAACAAAAATCATCACTACATACTAAGAAATCTTTTGCAAAGTCTTAATTAAACACTAAAATTTGCATAATAGATTGGAGGGGGGGGGGGGGTTATGGTATATAATTGTCCTACTATTTCGACACTTATTATAGCTAGAGATTGAAAATAACAGTAATTTTTAAAACTTTGATTTCAGTTTCTCTTCTACCTAAAAACTCCCAACCTCCCCCTTCTTCCTATCAAATTGATTTTTTAGGGTTAACCAAAAAAATGCTTGACAAAATATTTCGACACTTATAAACCCTTATATTTCTGTAAGAAAATAAAACCAAAGCTTTTAATACAGCCCATCTTGTAATGATGTTATCATTTCCTTTCTCTTTCAAAAAAACTATACACAAATTTAAAAAAAAATAATATTTCTTACTTATACTAAAGCAATCAATATTTAAAAAAAATTTAAAGTGATCAAAGAATTTATTGAATCCATTTGTAATAATCTAAATATAATTTTTAACTATCTAAATTCCTGTACTTGGTATTTTGTACCTCTCCTTCCTCTCCCGGGTGTATTGCACCTGTCCTTAATGTACCCTTGTGTTGTCCCTGTCCTTCCTGTCCTTGTTGTACTGTACCTGTCCCTGGTGTAGTGTTCCTGTCCTTCCTGTTCCCGGTGTGTTGTACCTATCCTTCCTGTCCCTGGTGTGTTGTACCTTTCCTTCCTGTCCCTGGTGTAGTGTTCCTGTCCTTCCTGTCCCTGGTGTAGTGTGCTGGTCCTTCCTGTCCCTGGTGTGTTGTACATGTCCTTCCTGTCCCTGGTGTAGTAATCTTGTCCTTCCTGTCAATGGTGTTTTGTTCCTGTCCCTGGTGTGTTGTACCTGACCTTCCTGTCCCTGGTGTGTTGTACATGTCCTTCCTGTCCCTGGTGTGTTGTACCTGTCCTTCCTGTCCCTGGTGTGTTGTACCTGTTCTTTCTGTCCCTGGTGTGTTGTACCTGTCCTTCCTATCCCTGGTGTGTTGTACCTGTCCTTTCTGTCCCTGATGTGTTGTACCTATCCTTCCTGTCCCTGGTGTGTTGTACATGTCCTTCCTGTCCCTAATGTAGTGTTCCTGTCCTTCCTGTCCCTGGTGTTGTACCTGTCCTTCCTGTCCCTGGTGTGGTGTACCTGTCCTTCCTATCCCTGATGTGGTGTACCTGTCCTTCCTGTCCCTGGTGTAGTGTTCCTGTCCTTCCTGTCCCTGGTGTAGTGTTCCTGTCCTTCCTGTCACTGGTGTGTTGTTCCTGTCCTTCCTGTCCCTGGTGTGTTGTACCTGTCCTTCCTGTCCCTGGTGTGTTGTACCTTTCCTTCTTGTCCCTGGTGTGTTGTACCTTTCCTTCCTGTCCCTGGTGTGTTGTACATGTCCTTCCTGTCCCTGGTGTAGTGTTCCTGTCCTTCCTGTCCCTGGTGTAGTGTGCTGGTCCTTCCTGTCCCTGGTGTGTTGTACCTGTTCTTCCTGTCCCTGGTGTGTTGTACCTGTCCTTCTGTCCCTGGTGTGTTGTACCTGTTCTTTCTGTCCCTGGTGTGTTGTACCTGTCCTTCCTGTCCCTGGTGTGTTGTACCTGTCCTTTTTGTCCCTGATGTGTTGTACCTGTCCTTCCTGTCCCTGGTGTAGTGTTCCTGTCCTTCCTGTCCCTGGTGTTTTACCTGTCCTTCCTGTCCCTGGTGTGGTGTACCTGTCCTTCCTGTCCCTGGTGTGTTGTACCTGTCCTTCCTGTCCCTGGTGTAGTGTTCCTGTCCTTCCTGTCCCTGGTGTGTTGTGCTGGTCCTTCCTGTCCCTGGTGTGTTGTACCTCTCCTTCCTGTCCCTGGTGTAGTGTTCCTGTCCTTCCTGTCCCTGGTGTAGTGTTCCTGTCCTTCCTGTCCCTGGTGTGTTGTGCTGGTCCTTCCTGTCCCTGGTATGTTGTACCTCTCCTTCCTGTCCCTGGTGTAGTGTTCCTGGTTTTTTTTGTCCCTGGTGTGCTGTGCTTGTCCTTCCTGTCCCTGGTGTGTTGTTCCTGCCGTTCCTGTCCCTGGTGTAGTGTTCCTGTCCTTCCTGTCCCTGGTGTGTTGTACCGGTCCTTCCTGTCCCTGGTGTGTTGTACCTCTCCTTCCTGTCCCTGGTGTGTTGTACATGTCCTTCCTGTCCCTGGTGTAGTGTTCCTGTCCTTCCTGTCCCTGGTGTGTTGTGCTGGTCCTTCTTGTCCCTGGTATGTTGTACCTCTCCTTCCTGTCCCTGGTGTAGTGTTCCTGTCCTTCCTGTCCCTGGTGTGTTGTGCTTGTCCTTCCTGTCCCTGGTGTGTTGTACCTGCCCTTCCTGTCCCTGGTGTGTTGTACCTGTTCCTTCCTGTCCCTGGTGTGTTGTGCTGGTCCTTCCTGTCCCTGGTGAGTTGTACCTACCCTTCCTGTCCCTGGTGTGTTGTACCTGTCCTTCCTGTCCCTGGTGTAGTGTTCCTGTCCTTCCTGTCAATGGTGTGTTGTTCCTGTCCCTGGTGTGTTGTACCTGTCCTTCCTGTCCCTGGTGTGTTGTACATGTCCTTCCTGTCCCTGGTGTGTTGTACCTGTCCTTCCTGTCCCTGGTGTGATGTACCTGTCCTTCCTGTCCCTGGTGTGGTGTACCTGTCCTTCCTGTCCCTGGTGTAGTGTTCCTGTCCTTCCTGTCCCTGGTGTAGTGTTCCTGTCCTTCCTGTCACTGGTGTGTTGTTCCTGTCCTTCCTGTCCCTGGTGTGTTGTACCTGTCCTTCCTGTCCCTGGTGTGTTGTACATGTCCTTCCTGTCCCTGGTGTGTTGTACCTGTCCTTCCTGTCCCTGGTGTGTTGTACCTCTCCTTCCTGTCCCTGGTGTGTTGTACATGTCCTTCCTGTCCCTGGTGTGTTGTGCTGGTCCTTCCTGTCCCTGGTGTGTTGTATCTTTCCTTCCTGTCCCTGGTGTGTTGTACATGTCCTTCCTGTCCCTGGTGTGTTGTACCTGTCCTTCCTGTCCCTGTTGTAATGTTCCTGTCCTTCCTTCCCTGGTGTGTTGTACCTGTCCTTCCTGTCCCTGATGTAGTGTTCCTGTCCTTCCTGTCCCTGGTGTAGTGTTCCTGTCCTTCCAGTCCCTGGTGTGTTGTACCTGTCCTTCCTGTCCCTGGTGTGGTGTACCTGTCCTTCCTGTCCCTGGTGTACTGTACCTGTTTTTCCTCTCCTTGGTGTGGTGTACCTGTCCTTTCTGTTCCTGGTGTGCTGTGCCTGTCCTTCCTGTCCATGGTGTGTTGTACCTGTCCTTCCTGTCCCTGGTGTGGTGTACCTGTCCTTCCTGTCCCTGGTGTGGTGTACCAGGAACGGGGGAATTAGGGAATTTAGGGAATTTACACAATATACAGGTTTCTCTAATAAAATTGAAATATAAATGGACGGAATCCAATAAGAATAAATGTAAAATAGTTTTACTTTCATAGGTTGTAACAAAACTGCATAATTTTATCGTGATATTAGCAGGATATATTTTAAGCAAACGGGTAAATTATATAGAGTGAGACATTTCTTTTATAATGTTGCATTAAGGAAAATGTAAATTTTGTGGTGAATAAAGAAAACTGATAAGTAAACACAATTTTGGTATGAGGTCAGAAATACACAGCATCATCGTATACATATCATTATAATGAAGTAACATGCTGTTTTTCTGTCTGTATCGAAGGATCTCACTAACCACCGAACCGATATGGTTTTCCTTTACAGGGTAGCTTCTCTTAGGTCCCGGGAAGGTTTATAGCTATTTTCGAGGAGGGTACCACCTAGAGGCCTGTAAGGCGTAGCCGCTAGCATTCTATGTAACAAAAATAAAGTTTGCTAAAGTTGGCAAGATAGTCCCCATTTACCCCAGTTTAGATTTTTAAAAAAGACATACAAAATCTGAAATAATGTTTTAAAAAATGCACTAAAAACGTTTTTTTAAGAGCATTCTTGCACTATGAAAATAAATGACTTTTTTTTCAAATGTTCCCTGATCCCAATTTTGCTTTGTTTGTTTACTTGTCTACTAAAGACAAGAACAAACATACAGATTTTTACAACAAGCTTTTACATTGATGCAAGTTGTTCTTTATTAATCTTTATATAAAAGTAACACATGTCTGTAGTATCTGTCTGTATGTAATGAAGGATTTTGCTAATCACTGAACCAATATGGTTCTCCTTTACAATGTATCTTAATGTACCACCCTCCCAAAAGAAATCGCCCCCCAATTTAAAACTTTTTAAAAATTAAAACTAGGTTCGGGTGGGTTGAATTAAACCCCCCACCACCTCAAGTAAGTAGTGACATAAAAAAGGTCAGATTAAATTAAAAGTTATTTACGAAATAAAAATTTGACTTTCATTGTGTGCTTTAAAAACAGACCAACGGAACAAGTGAGCCAGCTGAATAAAGAGCCAACAATCTTTTAAAGCAGGTGAGTAAATTGGTTAGCACAGCACCAATCATAATCAAACTAATGTCAAATGGGCAAAGTGTTAAATACAAAAAAGTCATATTTCTGTATTAAATCACAAGTACCCGTGGTAAAATAAGCAACTAACAACAAATTGACCGGCCTTGACCTGTGTGCACTGTGTTAGGCCGTTCAGTCATTAGATTTTTACTATCTAACTAACTAACAGAAGCTTCATTTATCTTATGTCTTTGCCTTATAATTGAAGTTTTATGTTTGGAAGTTTTGTTATATTTAAGAAGTATAGTAAATATTTTATATATTTGAATTGATGAGACTGTAATATTTGTGTGCTCAGTTAGGGTAAACATATCTATGGAAAAAAGAAAAGAACCCGACTGTCAACTAAATTCGATAAATGAGGTTTCAATCTTATAATTTCTCATTTTGATATCCGCGGAAAGCTGTCTATAATACTATAGATAACTTTATAACAAACACGTAACTTTTGTAGTACTAACATTTGATATCTAATAAACTGTACATAATAGCTATCAGACGTAGTTCAGGACATTTATTTGTATTTTGAATTATCCTATTATATAAAGTAGTAAGCGCTTTTTGTCTGTCCCGAAGGATCTCACTAACTGCTGAACCGATATTGTTCTCCTTTACAGTGAAGCTTCTTATAGGTCCTGGGAAGGTTTTAAACTATTTTTGGGGAGGGTGTCCTCACCCCCCTCCCTACAAAAAATATTTTTTTTATCTTTTTGATATCTTTTTGAATTTAAAATGGAATGAGGTCGACTTTTCCCCCTCCTAACTTAAGTGCCCCTAGAGGCTTCTAGGGGTCGTAGCCGCTAGTAATTAATATAACTACATTATAATGTACATTAATTTATGCCGTTTAGTAACAAAATGATCGGTTATCCCCTTCCTTTATCATAATTGAAACTTTTATTTTTTCTAGCCCCTGCGGGAAGCCATTCACTAAATAAATATAGCATTGCAAATTGATTATTTTTAAAAAAATAACATGGAAGGAGGGATATAGATTCTCCATTTGCAACTGTAAAGATATTGCCTCTGTAACTGTTATCTATGCATGAATTCTGCCACCTTGGGATATCTATCTCTTCCATTATATCTCTCTATCTCTTTCTCTCTCTCTAAGTCAATCTATTTTCTCTCTCTCACTCGAGCATTCTCAAATTAGCTTTTATTTTCTATCTTTCTTCTTTTGCTTTATCTTCTCGGCTGCTATTTAAGCTTGGCTGCTGATATTTGGTAAATATACCCATGACCTAAAAGAATCCATCAAACAACTTACTCTGTCCGTGAGTCTAGAGTTGGGGGATAGTTCTAAGGTCCTACTTAACCCGATAATTACACAAGTTCAGGATACATGGCAGAATACTTCCATTTTGTTTTTTTGGGCGGAATCCTAGGGTTACAACTATTACAACAAATTAATAAACATATTTTTCAGATATTACACATTCTTAGCAATACAACAGTTAGAATCTGCTAATATCTCCAGATTTTGCATAAAGAATATAATTAATATACAAACCTTGCATTTCTGTAAACATCTATCCTTGTTTTTTTCTAACTCTCTTTCACTCTCTTCTCTCTCTCTCTCTCTTTCCATGATGTTGTGAGTTTTGTATTCTCTAGGGAGGTAATGAATATAAATAAATGTCACCAAATTCTCACTTCACATTAACATGGTAATAACAAATCCTGAAACAACATCGTAGAATTCATTCCAGTCATGAATACAGGGATTATAAATTGTAAGATTTAATATTTTTTAACTTTTACCTATTTTAGTTGCGAGGTCATCAACTTTATATAATTGTTTGAAGAAATGGAATTTGTTGCTTTGGAAAGGTAATTAAAAATTAACTTAATACCATCACAGGACCAGAAGGTATATTCCCTGAGAGACAGACAGACAGACGGTACAGGCGGACGGACGGACAGACAGACGGTCAGACAGACATAGTTCTTCTTTGTATTTTATTAGCGGTTTCGCCCCTAGAGGCATCTAGGGGCACTTGAGGATGGGGGAGTTGTATCCCAAAACACATTTTTTTCAATTTAGATTTTAAAAAATTTTGGTGGTACCCTCCCCCAAAATAGTTATAAACCTTCCCGTAATCTACGTAAGCTACCCTGTTAAGGAAAACCCGATCGGTTGAGCGGTTAGCGAGATCCTTCGTTACGAAAAAACAAACAAACAGACAGACATCGTTCTACTTTGTATTACAGATTTCAGTTACACAAATTAACCATCTTCAGTTTTCTGTTTTAGAAGTGAAACAAGTAATATTATCTTGGTTGTATAAGTAGTGTATTTTTTTAAAAAATAGGTTGAAAAACTTTAAAATAAAAAATAAAAAGGCATTCGTTCCTAATATCTTGTTTTTACACGGCACTGATTAAGACCGATATTTAAATCCAGTTTCATATGCTGTTTTTTATTGTTTTTAGGTAATGATTAATATTAAACATATGTAAAGCTAGTTGATGAATTTGCAAACCCTAACTAACTAGCTATTCATACACACTGGGTGTACATAAATTGTCGAAGTTTTATTTAATACTTAGATTTGCGGGAACTTTTGTTTAATGAAATCTTCCAATTTTTAACATTTACAAAACAGCCTACTTTATTGCATCAAAAGATCCGTGACAGATCTATATAGGAAATAAATGTCTATATATGAGCTCAAGTCTTCCAAGCGATAAATGTTTAAAACTCATAGTGCTCCAATAATCCGTAATAAACTCTCATTGACCAGAATGATAAGACCCATAATTTTACTGTATGAAGAATAAATTCATTTTTTTTATTTCATGTTGCTATTTGAATTATATTGAAGTATTTAATTTCTATCCATAAAACAGAAAATTTGAATTTATAATACAGTAAATAAAAGAAAACTTAGTTTTTAAATAATTTGATACTAGCGATACGTGCGTAATGTGGTCAGATATTGAACTAAAATTTGACAGTTAACTAAACATTTTAACCCTTTTAGGACGATAATTTGAAATAAAAAATATTAAGATCCTAAAATAGTTTAAAGAAAGAAATCGTCAGGGAGAAGATAATGGAAGAATAGGGTTAATAGTCAGTATTCAGATAACCAAAAGAAAGTAAATAAAACATTGAATAAACCTAGCGAATAGCGAGATAATTATATCGAGCCAAACTCTAGTCTATAATACAAAGTAGAATGATGTCTGTCCGTCCGTCTGTCTGTCCGTCTGTCTGTCCGTCTGTCCCTTAAGATCTCGATAACCACAAAAACCGATCGGATTCTATTTTTCAGGGAATATACCTACTGGTGCTGTGGTGGTTTTAGGCTATTTTCTTGGGGGGTGGGACACCCCCAACCCCAAAAAAAAACAAAAAATCCTCCCATCAATTTTTAAAAAATTATTTAAAATAGTGGTGGAGTGGGGGCTCTCCAGGTAATAAAAGATGTAATTATACCTCTTGGGGCAAAGCCCCTAGAGGCTAGGGGCGAAGCCGCTAGTTATACTAAACAGCTCGAAATGTTCGTCCGTCTGGCTGTCTGTCTCTCTGTCCATTTGTCTGTATCTCCGTCTTCGCAATAAATGGCATGGAGAAAGATGACGTTTTCTGCTACTATGCAAGATATAAAGTATTTTTTTAGTTTTTAAAGATGGAAGGTCATTTTTTGGGACTTGCCGATTTTGCTTATCTACTCTTTAGATAGCTTGGTTTGTGGTCTGAATATGCTATTATGAAATGTAAACAGAAATTAAATGAAATGTGCCTTTTCTCAGCTATTATCAAAGATACTTTAATTTTATCTCCTGGTTGTTAATAGATTTCAAATTTAACACCCTATTATTTTAGAATTTTTTTTCTCTGCTCGCTGGGCACTTTAAGGGATAGCACCTAGTTACCTCCAGGTTGGCAAAGAGTTTAAAAAAATGTTTTTTTTTAGGGGGAGTAGATAATTGAATCTTTACTAGTTCATTTGTGGTTGAAATTCATGTTTTTTGGTTTAAAAATAGTAACTCTGTATTTTTTCTAGATAGTCTGTAAGATTCATTAATTATATTCATAAATTCCATGTTGTTGATGTACTACACCCTCCTCCAATCAAGACAAAGTTTCAAACCTAATTTACATCAATAATTCTACCCTCAGATCAAAGGATATAAAGTAATAGAGGTATTATATGATTAGAGTCTTTTTAGAATAGTTTTGCAGTTTATCTGAAGACGTACCTTTTTTCCAGTACGGCTTCGAAATGATTAATATCCACTGGATTAGAACCGGTTCTCAGCTATACTGAAATATTATGCATAGCCTCGTATCATATCCAGTTTTCTACGAATATAAAATGAACAATCATAAGAATAAAACCAGCTTTTCCTTTAAATATCCGCGGAATGCTGTCTATAATACGATACGATAAATAACTATTCCCTAAAATACTTATGACTATAGTGAACTTTTTTTATGTAACGACTGCGGATTTAGCCAAATTTCAGTCAACATTTAACAAAAAGAGCCTTAATTATAAAATTATATTTTTACCAATGAGAAAAAATTGTCAGATTATAAAGACTGCGTTTAACTTTACATGTAATTGATTTTCAGAGATCGAATTAACTTTAGAAATACTGTAAAATAAGTACTATAGGTATATAAAATAAAAAGTAAAAAAGTAATTAAAAAATTGCGTACTTTTTATTATTTTATTCTATTCAAGTAATCTCTATTTATCAATGCATAATGTCATATTTTGCATTTTATTACATTCAGGCAAATTTCATGTTACAGATTTAAAATCCAAATCAAGGTCATCTGTATTGGATTTATTATTACTTGGATCTTACACCAGATCATCATGTACTCTAAAATAAAGTGAAAGTTATAGCTGGCTAAAATAACGATCCCCTTATCCATTCCCTTTACCATTTTATCCCCCCCTATTGGATGAACGTACTGACTTATATGTGTTGTCGTTATTGGAAACCTAAATTGACGGCAATTTTCCCCTGTCATAATATCCACGTATATGCTATATCCATTATAAATCTCAAGGTAATGTAAAATTCTTTAGAAGGTTAGAATATAAAACATAAAAATAAAATAATGAGGAAAGAATTTAGGTTAAGGGTGTTAACACATACCTATACCACCCTTCCCTAATTACACCAATAAAAAATTTAGAACATATCTTGCTATGTCTTTTATGCTTAAATTAACCTTCTGAAAAACCTCCCTTAAACTTTTACATTTAAAAAGTTTAAATTGATTATTTAACCAACCGCTCTCTGAGAAAAGTTAGAAATAAAAATGACGTGTCATAAATTTAAAATTTTAATCATAAAGTGATCAAATATTTCTATTTTTTATTCATGTAATTAATAGATTAAATGCACCTTTTCAACGTTTCATAAACAGATTTATAAGTACGTATAATTTAGAATTACTTCGCCCCTAGCAACAAGGATAGAGCTCAAAGAGGGAGGTAGGGAATGTATATCCTTCATATTTATTTTTTTTGGGTAGAATAATATTTTATTTTGGGAGCGTTTTTATTTCTTTCGACCTTATTTATTAGGGAGGTAACGAATCCCCCCCACACCCATCCTTCGGTACAGCAAAGTCCAGAATGTTGTATTATAGAAATCTATCCGCGGTTCTTAAATTAATTGTAGTTTTTGTTAGCCCCTAGTGGGCAAAGTTGTGGGCTAACTAATCTGATATTACTTTTATGGGTGTTATTTTAATATTCGTGGAAAATTTTCTACTATACATGATCACAGCTTGCTTAAGCCAGGCACAGGTTTACCTGAGCACGACAAATAAACTAACTAGCAGAGGTGTTCTAGGAAGGTATTGTGAGTTCAAAACCACTCTTGCTTAAATCGTAGCTGTACCTTCCCTACTATGATTTTTTTCAAAAAACTTTTTTCTTGGCTTCTGGGTTTCATTTTGCCTTCTTTTAAAAATAATTTCAGTATAAAAAGTGTTTTTGTGAACTATTACACAAACGTCAATAGTTATATATACATAAATATCCTTTAACAAAATATATTAAAGAATACAATCAAAAAGAAGCTTTAAACATGGTTCTAATAATACAGAAGTATTACTTTCTTAAATATCTTTTTAAAGTTTAACAACATATGCCACTCACATTTAATGGTCTTATGACCTTCATTCACATTACACAAACTGTTTTACTACCACCTTGGACTCTCAGGTATTTAGCTAACTTCTTCATGTGTTTATTGGAGATGTTACTCTGACATAAAAACTCACAGATTTGTATTTTTTTCAATCTTATCTCTGATCAATCTTTTATAATTGGCATGTGATCTTGTAGTCAAACAAATTTTAAATTGGATTTCTGCTCAGTTCTATCACCTGAACAGGTATTTCTTTGCATAATAAGATCTTTATAATTAAACATAGAAGATAATTTAGTTAAATTACCAGTATTTTTTGCAGTACTCAAGACACTACATTGTAAATTCCAGTTGGAAACACAGGGTTTTTAATATCATAGTATGCATTGATTAAAACTACTATGTAAAATATTTCAGTATCATCTACTCTCCTTATCAAATATCTTTTTGCCTCAAAGGGCACAGACCTTTGCCTGATGGTGTAAGGAATATTTAGGGTTACTTGTTTGAGAAATATTATAGCTTAGATCATTAATTTAATTTAATCTTATTCATCCCAAACTTCAAAGATATACTTTGCAGTAGAAAAATAAAAAATTTTGTAGGTGTTTCAGAATTGTGCAAGAAACATTCTTGAACAATCTGAAACAGATTCACCGGGCTTTAATCAATTATATTAAAGATAAGGAACAATTTAGCCCAAATGTTGATTAGATAATTTTGAAAGTATCTTTTAAAATTTTTTTGTAAGAAGTAACAGAATATGAATTTTAAATTTTTTTATTGATGGATTTCATTATATGATTGAAATATTTAGTTAGATTTGCTACATAACCTTTGTAAACTAGCTTGCTAAAGCAAACAATTTATTTAATAATACTCGTAGATTGAGAAAATGAAACCCAGCAGCCAAGAAAATGTATTTTGAAAAAATCATAGTAGAGAAGGTACAGCTACGATTTATGTAAGGTTGGTTTTGAACTTACTATACTATCCTAGAACACCCCCGCTATTTAGTTTCTTTGTCGTGCTTAGGTAAACCTGTACCTGGCCTATGCTAGCTGTGTGATGTTCAGTACCGCTGAGAATCGGTTCTAATTCACTAGATATTAATCGGTTTCGAAGTCATACTGAAAAAAATTCTGAAAATTTGGGTATAGTCATGGATAACTAAAAAAATCTCAAAATTTCAATACATT